>NC_064639.1:542738046-543402108 GCF_023864345.2 Schistocerca serialis cubense | reverse complement strand
CCCGAGCCAGGATTCGAACCTGCTGTAGCGCCTAGTCTTAGTGCATCTCACCATATTGCACATTTTTCTTCACCATGGATTTTAGAACCTCTCGGCCACCCCGGCCGGCATAAAACACCATGTGACTCTATTTTATGCAGTAGCATTATAAGTACCTTCTTCCACTATTGTACATCAGGTAAAACTAACTGTTTAATACCAACACTTAGTTATAGATCAGTGAGATGTTAGTCGAGAAACAGGAAATTATCGCCTGAATGTTTGCGAGTCAATACCCTTTCTTTCTTTTAATGTAAAAAGTCTAATGATGGATAAATATTGTGCAAGCGCAACAGCTCGCAAAGGTTAATGAATCGTCTGAAGAAGAATTGGATTTAACCCGATTGCTTTAAAAACAGAACACGGCTTTGTCGTCTTGAAGAGATCTGGTGAGACGTGAATACAAGGGAGGAAACGGTGGATGAAATTAATTTAATTAGATCTGTCGTCGTCCCTACGGCTGGAGAGAATGCAGCGGCGAAAATTTAATTGGGAGTTATTCTCCACTTAATTATCAGAATCCTTAAGGGAGGGCCGACAGGCCGTGGTGCGTACGGAAGCGTCGGACACCAGGGAATGCTGCGCCGTCTGTGCGCCGGCCAGCGGAGGACGTTTGCAGCGAAGGCTGGCTGCCGCTCCTGATAAAACGCAAAGAGCGCGCGTGCCGGCGCCGAGTGGCCGGCAGTAATTAAAGGTTTTGCACGAGGTACCGCCACTGGAATTCCGCGAGGCGTGTGTGCCTGCTGATGTTCCCGTCATAGCTCACGGCGCTATGGACACTATATCGGTCTCTGCGGAGCGACGATAGCGCATCGTAATTACCAGACACTGGCTGTCGTACCAACAGACAGTTACACTGCGGGGGCGTTCCTATGAAGCTTCGACACGGTGCAGTTATTTCTACGCACACGGGAAAAATTATTAATGAAAGGATTTCCGCCATCAGACGACGGGATTGTATTTCTCCATCACTATCCACTCCTACAAAGACTCACCCAAATCGAATCTGTTCTGTGGAAACGTCACATGCGTGTCCTATCCAACCAGTTTCAGGATGTCAAATTAAACACCTTTCAGCCGTCTAGTTTCCAAACTTATTTCATTTGGCTACCAGTTTCGGCGATACCTTCAACCATCAGCTGGTCGACAGATGATGGTTGAAGGTTGCGGTATAGGAAGCAGAAATCTGCTAATACCATTATCGCTGACCCCTGTTTTGATCAGAATCTTATTCAAGTCGGTCAGGGGCCTGATGATGATGATGATGAAGTCCCATACTCCGTGACAGAGCGTAGGGTAACGATGCGGGAGACCCGCACCTCCGTACTAGGAAAGGTCCTAGTGGAGGTGGTTTGCTACTGCCTTCCTCCGACCGTAATGGGGATGTATGATGATGATGATGAAGACGACACAACAACACCCAGTCATCCCGGGACCCTGTGTTCGGGAAGCGAGAACGATACCGCGAGACCACGAGATGCGGACAGGGTCCTGAAGACGGCGTAGCAAATCGCCAAAACTGGCAGCCGAATAAAATAAGTTTGGAAACCAGACGGCTGCAAGGTGTTTAATTTGACATCCTGTATCGAACAGCCATTTCTGAACCCATGGACATACAGGTAGCAACCAGTTTCTATCAGACCTAAAAATTCTTCGACGTGAGTACTCTTGCTCATTTATCCTACCAGTTTGCTCGCCAGTGCACGAAGACTTTGCCACATCATTACTTTTTCCTTCCTTTTTATCTACATTGAACATCTTCGTGCGTCGTATACACTAAGAAAACTTGTCTCAAACAACCCTGTCGTTTCTCTATAGTTACTAATCCATGGATGCCACGAAGTTAATACCAAACACATCCCACAATCCTTTTATCTAGATCTACATCTATATCCCACAAACCACCTTGTGGTGTCTGGAAGACGTTACTTGTTCCGGTCGTGAACAATTCGCGGGAAGAAAAACATGTTGGGAAGCCTCTGTGTGCGCCCGAGTCTTTCTAATTCTACCTCTATCATCTTTTCGCAAAGTATATGCAGGTAGAAGTATTATATTGATTAACTCTCCTAGCAACCTGAGCTGTCTGAATTTTAAGAGCAAAGCCCACCGTGAAGCACGATGCCTTTCTTGTAGCTTCAGCCACTGGAATTACACTGCTGACCATTAAAATTGCTACACCACGAAGACGACGTACTACAGACGCGAAATTTAACCGCCAGGAAGAAGATGCTGTGATATGCAAATGATTAACTTTCCAGAGCATTCAGACAAGGCTGGCACCCGTCGCGACACCTACAACGTGCTGACATGAGGAAAGTTTCCAACCGATTTCTCATACACAAACAGCAGTTGACCGGCGTTGCCTGGTGAAATGTTGTTGTGATGCCTCGTGTAAGGAGGAGAGATGCGTACCACCACGTTTCCGACTTTGATAAAGGTCGGATTGTAGCCTAACGCGATTGCGGTTTATCGTATCGCGACATTGCTGCTCGCGTTGGTCGAGATACAATGACTGTTAGCAGAATATGGAATCGGTGGTTTCAGAAGGGTAATACGGAACGCCGTGCTGGATCCCAACGGCCTCGTATCACTAGCAGTCGAGATGACAGGCGTCTGATCCGCATGGCTGTAATGGATCGTGCAGCCACGTCTCGATCCCTGAGTCAACAGATGGGGACGATTGCAAGACAACAACCATCTGCACGAACAGTTCGACGACGTTTGCAGCAGCATGGACTATCAGCTCAAAGACCATGGCTGCGGTTATCCTTGACGCTGCATTACAGACAGGAGCGCCTGCGATGGTGTACTAAACGACGAACCTGCGTGCACGAATGGCAAAACGTCATTTTTTCGAATGAATCCCGGTTCCGTTTACAGCATCATGATGGTCGCATCCGTGTTTGGTGACATCGCGGTGAACGCACGTTAGAAGCGTGTATTCGTCATCGCCATACTGGCGTATCATCCGGCGTGATGGTATGGGGTGCCATTGGTTACATGTCTCGGTCACCTCTTTTTCGCATTGACGGCACTTTCAACAGTGGACGTTATATTTCAGATGTGTTACGACCCGTGGCTCTACCCTTCATTCGATCCCTGTGAAACCCTACATTTCAGCAGGATAATGCACGACCGTAAGTTGCAGGTCCTGTACGGGCCTTTCTGGATACAGAAAATGTTCGACTGCTGCCCTGGCCAGCAAATTCTCCAGATCTCTCACCAATTGAAAACGTCTGGTCAATTGTGGACGAGCAACTGGCTCGTCACAATACGCCAGTCACTACTCTTAATGAACTGTGGTATCGTGTTGAAGCTGCATGGGCAGCTGTACCTGTATACGCCATCCAAGCTCTGTTGGACTCAATGCCCAGGCGTATCAAGGCCGTTATTACGGCCAGAGGTGGTTGTTCTGGGTACTGATTTCTCAGGATCTAAGCACCCAAATTGCGTGAAAATGCACTCACATGTCAGTTCTGGTATAACATATTTTTCCAATCAATACCCGTTTATCATTTTCATTTCTTCTTGGTGTAGCAATTTTAATGGCCAGTAGTGTAAATGAGCATTTCCGTGACGCTTTTGTACTTAGTGAATGAAAAGGTGACGAACGCGATAGTCTTATTTGAATTTTCTCCTTTTCGTGTATCAATTGTTTCTGATATGAATCCCAGACTGACGTGCAATATTCAATTAAAGGTTTTGTCAGCTGTCTGCTCCGCGCCTGCCCTACACTTCCTGATGATCCTTCTAATCAATCACAGTCTGGCATCTCCCTTGCCTGTGATTAGTTTTCTGCAGTCGTTCATTTTTAAATCGCTCTTTACACATACTGCCCGATATTTAATGGATGTGACTGGTTCCTGTGATAGTTCTGCAAGCCTGTAATCGCAGAGTAATGAGACTTTCTGCCTGTTTATGCTAAATATTTCAATGGTGTGGTTCTGGGTGTTCTGCATAAAACGCAAACAACATAACAGAACACATGGAGACACATCATTAATCAATCACGCCTAGAAAACATGAAAAATCACCGCAATACTTTACATTTATATTGAGGGTCAACTGCCAATCCCTGCACCAAGCATCTATCATCAGCTGATCTTCCTGCATTTCGCTACAATTATCGAACTTTACCATTTCTCTAGGTTTGACAGCACGCCCTCAAAGAGTCACAATCTTTCCGACGCTAGTTAATTCATGTATATTGTGAGAAATAATGATTCTATAACACTCCCCTGGATACGCCAGAAGTTGCTTTTCCGCCTGATGATGTTTCTCCGTTAACAGTGACATGCTCTTTTTTTTTCGACTTCATAACTCCAAGCTGTCTTCTAACGCAATCCTCCATAGCCTCCCACTCTCAAGAAGCGATATCCATCCTATAAGGTTTAACTCATTTCTCCCTATCCTTTCCCAAAACAAGATTGGCTCCTTTCCCACCCATTCCTCTCCGTAGACGTCGTCTGACCTCCATGCTAATTTCCGCAGTTCCACGTCAAATGTCACCTGCCACCATCTGTTCCACACTACACATCTACACATACCATTCCGACCACTTCGTTAGCACACCAAGCGTCATAGTAGCACTTAATCCTCCTGCTTCCGATTTGTCCTTTCTCACTGCAGGTCCTACAGAGTACCACAATGAAGTGAAGTGATTTTCTTTATTGTAAAGATTACCGTCCATTTCTTTGCTTTGAATGATTCTAAATGTTTTTTAAGCATTCAAGAATTATTAAAAGCATTTAAATATTTTTATCATGTTAATATTTTAAAACTATTATTTTATATTTTTATAAATTCTCTCGGCTAAATAGTCGAAATTTTACCGCTCCCAGTCCAAGAAACTAGAACAGAGAAAGACAAAGCACTGTCATAAAAGAATGGGCAGTATTCAACATAGTCAATCTTTGGGAGAACATTGAAGCGCCAAAAAAACTTGTATAGGCGTGCGTATTCAAATACAGAGATATGTAAACAGGCAGAATACGACGATCCGGTCGGCAGCATATATATAAGACAAATGTCTGGCGCAGTTGTAGGTTCGGTTATGTTGCTAGAGTGGAAGGTTCTCAAGATTTAAGTGAGTTTTAATGGGGTGTTACAGCGGCGCACGATCGATGAGACACCGCATCTCCGAGGTAGCGATGAAGTGGGCATTTTCCCATACGAGTGTAAACTGAATATCAGGAATCCTGTAAAACATCAAATCTCCGACATCGCTGAGGCCGGAAGAAGATTCTGCTAGAATGGGACCATGATGAGTGAAGATAATCGTTAAATGTAACAGAAGCGCTACCCTTCCGCAAATTGTTGCAGATTTCAATGCTGGGCCATGAACAAGAGTCAGCGCGCGATTCATTCAAAGAAACATCTCGATATGGACTTTCGGAGCCGAAGGCGCACCCACGTTCCTTGATGACTGCACGACACAAAGCCTTACGCCTCGCCTGGGCCCGTCAACTCTGACATTGGACTGTTGATTGGAATCATGTTGCCTGGTCGGATGACTCTCTTTTCAAATTGTATAGAGCGGATGGACGCGTAAGGTTATGAAGACTGCTTCATGAACCCATGGACGCTGAATGTCAGCGGGGGGCTGTTCAAGCTAGTGGAGGCTCTGTAATGCCAGGTCGTGTGCTCCCTGCCGCCGTTGGATAAGCAGCTGCAGCAGCAAGTCGTATACTCCTAGCTCACTCATTTGTTACATAGTTTGTAAGTAGGCTGTTTATGTTTTCTTATTGGCAACGTTACGTAGCGCTCAATATGAAAATCACTGGCTGTGCTGTGTGCAGTCTGTCGCTAGTTTGCATTGTTGTCTGCCATTGTAGTGTTGGGCAGCGGCAGCTGGATGTGAACAGCGCGTAGCGTTGCGCAGTTGGAGGTGAGCCGCCAGCAGTGGTGGATGTGGGGAGAGAGATGGCGGAGTTTTGTAATTTTTCATGAACTGATATATTTATATATGATGATATTAAGGTAAATACATTGTTTGTTCTCTATTAATATCTTTCATTTGCTAACTATCCCTATCAGTAGTTAGTGCCTTCCATAGTTTGAATCTTTTATTTAGCTGGCAGTAGTGGCGCTCGCTGTATTGCAGTAGCTTGAGCAGCGAAGATTTTTGTGAGGTAAGTGATTTGTGAAAGGTATAGTTTAATGTTTGTCAGGGCCATTACTTTGTAGGGAATTTTGAAAGTCAGATTGCGTTGCGCTAACAAAATATTGTGTATCAGTTTAAGCACAGTCTTGTATAATTGTTCAAAGGGGACGTTTCATATGTCGACCCTTAGCCGAGGATACCTCACTGGAATCTTCTGATTTTTCTTGTAGTTTGTGTATTTAGTGTAGCTTTTGTTTATTGCTAGCGCGTAATTGTAGAGAGAATCTCCTTTGTAGTTGTAGTTTTCATTGTTGTAGAGTAAAACAGTTGTGGCATGCATGTAGATTTGCACCAAGTATTTCGCAGCTGCAATTAACTAGACATTATTTCCATTGCTACGTTATTTTATTTTGCTCTTCAAATTGTGCTTTTCTGTGTTGTCGTGTGAAATACTGTGACAATAATGGCGTGTGAAAAACGTAATACTAGGCTCCAAAGTAAACTGAGAAATGACAGTGAAGACGAAGGCAGTGTGTTAGCGCCGCAGAGTAATGAATTAACTGATGTTCAAAGTAGTAATTTGGTAATCGTGCATAGGGAAATGGAGCGGGCGGCAAACAATGGCACGGACAGTGAAACAATTAGTGAAGAGGGAAGCATTATCGATCGATCGGTCGGCAACAGCTCGCCTCAGGAATCCGAAATGACAGGACACAATTTCGCAAATACTGTAGATTCAGGTTTTGGGTCATCACCGTTTTCTCAAATAAGTCAAGACACATTTTCTGCTTGTCAAAACGTGAATGTTGTGGGTGCAAATGCACCGCCGAAAAGTGTAGAGAAACAGATTCCAGACACTAATACATTATTATTGCAATTAATGCAACAAATGGAACAAAATCAGAGACAAACACAGCAAAAGCTTGAAAAGTTAGACACAATGGAACAAAATCAGAGACAAACACAGCAAAAGCTTCAAAAGTTAGACACAATGGAACAAAATCTTCAAAAGTTAGACACCACACTTGAACAAACACGTGAAGATTTAACTACTGAGTTACATAACATTGAATCTAAATGTCAAAAAGTCTGTAATGACGTAAAAACACAAATTTGTGAGCATTTTCAACCTATTTTTTCGCGGCATGAAAATGCATTACAGAATCACGAAGCAGCCATAAAAGAACTGCAAATTATTGTTCATGAAAATCATGAGACCTTGCAAGCTAAATTTGACTCAGTTGCATCTACCGATTCGGTTACGCAACTTGCAAAAACTCAGGATAACTTAAAGGACACAGTAGATTCGATTTCAACACAAATGGACACTCTGAAACTTGGTTCAGAAAAACACACTGAGGAAATGTGTTCATTATCAGAGAAAGTAGTTGAACTTTCGGATCAGCTAAATAATTTATCTACGAAGGTAGATGATAATCTGAATGACGCAAAACCGGTAGTCTTTAATGACACAGAACAGAGCGAACAAATTAGGAAACTGAAACAAAATCTGAATCAAATTGATACGCAACACCAAAGAGAAATCCGGGAAGTACAAGATCAGCTGACACAGGTAATACAAGAATTACGTATTTCAGAAGACACTCGCGCTCCAACACGGGAAGAGGGACTTAGAAATACGGAAATGCCGCAAAATAATAACACAGGGCATTTCGGAAGTTATGAAAGAAATTGGCAATGTGCACCGAATTTTGAGATGGAACGGCCGACACGACCTAACAATGACCGATATGCGACTCGCCGACATGATGATTTTGACTATAAGCTGTTCATTACTACACGTAAATTCAAAACATTTAAGAATTCTGGCAACGACATTCATCCACAAGCATGGCTCCATCAATTCTCTCATTGTTTTCCTCCCAACTGGTCGTTGGAACACAGATTAGAATTTATGTGTGGCTACTTAGAGAATGAACCAGCTGTAAGAATGCGATCGGTAATTCACGATTGCCACAATGAAGGAGAGTTTTACCATGCCTTCCTCTCAGCATATTGGTCTCAAGCCAAACAAGACCGTGTAAAACATAGCATCATAATGATGAAACGTTTCGAACAATCTGAATTTTCCAGTCTTATGAAATATTTTGAAGACATGTTGCATAAGAATCAGTATCTTTCAAACCCATACAGCCCCTCAGAACTCATCCGCATTTGCTTAATCAAACTGCCTGAACATTTACGACATATTATTTTGGCAGGACGTTGCAAAGATGATATTGAAGCATTTCAGGGACTCTTACAAGAATTAGAAATTGACACTGACAATCGCGGAACGCGAAACCAGGAACACAGCAATTACAGGTCACATACGTCGCAATTCCGCGATGAAAGAAGTAATAACTTTACACGGCAAGGCTATTCTCACAACACAAATCGTGACCAAAACAGACACCACCCGTATGACAACCGTTGGCAGAGTAGTAATAACTACAGGGAAAGATCACCTCTCCGTGGTAGTGACTATCACAGAGACAATAAGAGAAACAGACAATATGGGAACCAAAATAAATATTATCAGGGGAGACAGAATAACTTTAGACGCAACGGTCCAGCGCGCAGTTTCGATTCAGGGAGAAATTCTCCACCACGTGACCGACAAGAAAGAAACTATGACATCTACCGACATGACGACAGACGATGTGATCGTAACGACAGACCTGAATTGCATCAGCACTGGCGGGATTCAAACAGAGCAGGGCCCTCTCGTCACGGTGAATTTGTAGAAGTTAGGTCTCCAAACCCCAATAACGACGCGCGCCAACAAAGAGACAATAGGCAATGACTCACACCGCTGGCAGCCACAAAACGTTCTTATGACACTAACGACGCAGCTGCCGTAGCTAGTAATTACGTAAAAATGGAAGACATTAGGGACATCTTACTCCAGGAACACGACATAAAATATAACAATATTGCATATCCTGTGATTCACATTACAGTAAATGATGTAAAATTTACGGCAGTACTTGACTCTGGCAGTCCCATTTCAGTAATCAGTGAAACAGCCTTTAGCAAATGCAACAAATCGAACGATTGCCCCACACTTCCGTTACGTAAGATTAAATTACAAGGTGCAATCTTTGGAAAAAGTGTAGATGTACGCCAACAAACGAACTTAGAATTCTTTTGTCAAAGCCACAGCTTCTCTATGAACTTTCTTATTGTTCCATTATTGTCGACGGAAATTATACTGGGAGTAGACTTTTTGAATGAATACAAAGCAATCTTAAACTTTCACGATGCTGAAATAAGTTTAGAGAAAGAAGGTAAGTCAATAGCTTTGAAATTTGAAGATTGGCTCTCAAACCATGACGAGGAAATTAATCGGCTTTACCTTCTGTTAGACAACAGTTCGGACTTTTCTACGGAACTAGACACTAACAATCACTCTGCAAGTACTGACAGGGATGATATCGACGGCGCATTTGACACTAATAAGTTAATTCAGAATAAAATTCAAACAATTGAGAATTGTAATGACAATGATAGGCAAGACCTTTTTGAGATTTTACAAGCACATTCCACAGTTTTTACTCACAAAACAGGAACAATCAAGGGATTTCAATACCAATTTCGTGTTCGTGAGCATACTAAATTTTGTGTTAGACCATATGTAATTCCAGCACATTATAGGGACCGTGTTAGAACAGAAATACAATCTATGCTCGACGAGGGCATTATTGAGCCTGCAGTAAGCTCATACAACAATCCATTACATGTTGTTGAGAAGAAAAATGGATCGATCAGGCTTGTCTTAGATTCGAGACAAATCAATACGATCATTATTCCTGAAACAGACAGGCCGCAAACGTTGGAAGAACTTCTTCAAAATTTTAATGGTGTAAAAGTGTTGTCTTCCATTGATCTCAGATCCAGCTTTTATCAGATCGAACTTCATCCAGAATGTAGAAAATACACAGCTTTCCTTTGTTTCGGCGTTTGTTATCAGTTTCGGAAACTTCCTTTTGGTTTGAACATTTATTCAGCAGCATTCATTCGCGGGCTAAATTCCATATTACCTGAATTCTTAAAACGTCACATCACCTTATATGTAGACGATATTCTGATAGCAGAAGCCTCATGGGAACAACACAATCGCATCCTCAACAGCGTGTTACATATTTTTGCAGAATCTGGAATTACAGTTAACTTGGAAAAGTCTGAATTCGGTAGGACAAAGGTGAAGTTTTTGGGACATATTATTTCTTCTGAAGGCATTCAGCCGGATCCTGAAAAGTTAGAAGCAATCAGAGCCATTCCAGTTCCATCCACAAAAAGACAAGTCCGCAGTTTTCTAGGTCTCGTAAATTTTTACCGTCGTTTTCTGAATATGCAAATTCTTGTTACACCAAAACTTTGTTCTCTCACTGGAAAAAATACTATTTGGAACTGGGACGAACAAGCACAATTGGAATTCAATTCTTTGAAAGAAGCGTTACTTCACGCGCCAATCTTAGCTCATCCAGATCTGTCACAAGATTTCTGCCTTAGCACGGATTCTTCTAAAGTCGGTCTTGGTGCCCATTTATTTCAAGAAGCCATAGAAAATGACACTACCGTTCAGAAAACCATTGCTTTTGCTAGCCGAGTGCTAACAAAATCTGAAAAAAATTATTCCGTTACTGAATTAGAAGCTTTAGCTATCGTTTGGGCATTTAACAAATTCCGTTTCTTTCTTTCTGGTAAGCTCGTAAAAGTGTACAGTGATCATCGTGCATTACAATTTCTTATGTCTTCAAAATTAAATCATGACAGGTTAAAACGTTGGGCATTGTTTCTGCAAGAATTCCGCTTCACAATAGTCTACATTCCCGGCAAGGAGAACATTGTTGCGGACGCACTGTCACGCGCACCGGCTGGGCTTGAGAAAAGTACCACAGAAGGCAACCTCGAGAAAAATTTCAGTATTCTTTACATTCAGAAAGTCGCCTTTGAAAACTTCATCACCACATCTTTAAAGGACATTGCTCATGAACAAGATAAAGATCCGATTTGGAAAGACATCAAGAGCAAATGGCATGAAAAGACACACACACAGATTCGGCATTATTACCTGGTTAGAAACAACATACTCTTCAAACGCTGCACTGTTGATGACAAGCTATGGGTACTTTGCATTCCTGACGATTTTGTTAATAAGCTCATTTGGTACATTCATTTCAGCTACGCACATTTTGGCCCACGAAAATGTTATCATATTCTTCGAACGACTTGTTATTTTAACAATATGGAAAAAAGAATTCGAAGAGTCTTGTCTATTTGTAAACTTTGTCAAAAGGCGAAACCATCTACTGTCTCACATCGTGCTCCGTTGTTTCCTATCATTCCTTCTAAATTAAAAGAATTTGCTGCTGTTGATCTCTTGGGACCGCTTGTCAGAACATCTAATGGATTTTCGTACGTTCTAGTCGCTGTTGAACTTACTTCAAAATTTGTTTCTTTCACACCGTTACGTAAAGCCACTGGACGGTCTGTATCCAACGCCTTTGTTAAAAATTTCTTACGTGAAGTTGGACACGTTAGTAAAGTCATTTCAGATAACGGACCGCAATTCAGATCTGCTGTTTGGTCACGCATGCTTCGCAACCATAAAATCAAACCTGTTTTTATTTCATTGTACTCACCACATTGTAACCCGTCTGAACGGATTATGAAAGAAATCAATAAGCTTTGCAGACTTTATTGTCACAGAAAGCATCAGCATTGGGACAGATATTTACACTTATTTCAAAACGTGCTGAATGAAATGCCTCATGATTCCACTGCTTTACCACCTACTCTTGTACTGAAGAATGTGGAACCTCCGAACAGAATCAGAGAGCTTGTACCTTTCCCGAATACACGTAAACTTCGACACAAAGACATAATTGATTTGGCTCTTAAAAATATAAAATCTGCAGCAGACAAAAGGAGAAAACTACACGGTAAAGCAAATGCAAAGAAATTGTATATTGGTCAGAAAGTTCTCATTAAAGCTCATTCATTGTCACATAAGAAGAAACACTTGAGTCACAAATTCTTTCTAGTTTACAATGGACCTTACAGAATCCGACGTATACCACATGATAATTGCGTTGAAGTTGAAACTCTGCGCTCTAGGAAGAGTAAAGGTTTACACCACATTTCTCATGTAAAACCATTTATTGACAGATAATCTGCCTTTTAACTTTGTCTTTGCCATAAAACGTTTCACTTCACGTTACTAGTATGCTTTAGAAACTGTTACCATGCAACAATGTTTGAAGTTAAATATCCAATCAAGAACCAAGAGAACTTATTTAAACAGAAATGACGAATGCATTGTTATAGTAAACAGACGTCACAGTGTTATTGTGTGTGTACATTCTTGCTTGTTTGTTGCACGATTACGTAACGACTATAAGGCTCACATACTTAGGACACATACTGGTACTGCTAATGAGATTTTAATGCAACATTTTGGTTTACTTGAAAATACATTCTGGGTTTAAAGTACTTTCTGTGAGATACCAGACGACACAGTGGTTAGTTTATGTGATAGCTACACGATTTTTATCACGACGCTACTAATGAGTGACAATGTACAATGTTGATTTTGCGGTGTATCTGTTTATATCTGCACAGTTTTCTGAATTCTTCTGGAAATCAAAACATGTTTTATTAGTAACTTTTGTGGTATAGCTACAAGGAGACAGCCTTTTCCATAGCACAACAATACGTTACAGCACAGTACTTTCATCATCACAACAATAAGCGTAATAACTAAGATATCTCTACGCAAAGCATTTCACTTTTGTTTATCATGAGGTAAGTACATTGGCTTCTGCAGAACTTAGCTTTTGGAGGAAAATAACTACGACACTTTCACAGAGATTATGCACATTTAGCGCTACAGGACACGCATTTCAGTGATTAATTTTGTACTTAAAACATTTATTTTTAAAGATTTTTGAATTACAAAGAAAGTTTTCAGTGATACATTTCATTTCATTGCTGTAATCTGTAACACCTGAGTGTATAATTACATTAATCCTCAGGGGGGTACACACTTACTTTGTGTACCATGTGTGTGGCAACCACAAGGAACCCTAGCTAATATGGTATTTGCTTATACAACTTTACACTTCGGTACCATATTTCTCTAACACAGAATTACACAGCTATCTGATTATTTGACAGAGAAACAAACATTCTTTTTACTACATCAGTGACAGATGTTTACGCATTTACAGAGTTGGATTACTTCACAGTTATGAAATTGTATTTTGTCTGTGCATTGTAAACTGTTCATATTTTTTCGGAACCATTGTGATACTATGAGAGCTTTGAATGATGTATTTGGTATGGATTCATGATTTTTAAAGTACTTTTGAGGCAGATGACACTTTTGACATGAGCAGAGAATTTTTTTTAGTTATTGGAGGAAGCTACGACGATTTTGAGAATTGACTGAGGTGTTATGATGTTATTTTTACGACGACGATGTGTATTATGCTGCTGAGGTATGTTTATGATTAATAGGCTGAGGCTATATGAGTTATTTGAATATGCTTCATATTTATAATGACGAAATATTGACGAGTGTCGATGGATACGTATATGTGTAATAAGGTAAGGAGTAATGAATAGTGGGTAGGGACTCTTGACTTGTGAAAAAGGATGTTGGAAACCAAGAATCGTACTTTAAGAGTTATGACATGTGTGAATCATGTGTGAATGTATCACAATGCCACTGAACATTTTTTGGACACTGTTATATTCATAGGATTTTGTTTCTACACATTTGCAAAGTAAATTCTCGACCTGTGAAATTTTGTAGCGGTAAATATTTCCGTACGAAAGTTAAGTGACCACCTGCACGTAATGCGTCGCGGGCGCCCAGCTGTGTCAGACGCCTGGAGAAAAAGCCATTATTGCGAGCCCTTTTCAGCGGCACAGGTAGAAAAAAAAAAAGGGGACGTGGGGCGTGTCAAACACCTGGAGAACAAGCCATTAGGGTGTACCTTTCATCGCTAATGCGACACCCTCGTTACTTGAAAACATATGATTACTCGCACTTTGTGCTAATTACTGAAATGCTTATGAATTGATGGGAAATATTCGTACATCTGCACACCTGATTACGACAAGCGTCTTTCTACGAGAGTTGAGAGCTACTAACTTATGAAATGTCACATGACTACTGAATGATATTTTTATACTTTGCTTTTCGTAGTTGCTTATTTCACTTGATATCTGGTTTCCAGCTGTGTTGCAGCATTAGTTTTATAAAATGAAATGCATTTGCTAATGTGAACACTTTCTGTCAACAGATCTATTAAATAATTATTTTATGATCCACATTCTTTAAAAAAGGAGCACTTGGAAAGGAAAGAACAATAAGAAGGGACTAATACCAGTAACTGCATCTATAATTTTCTTTTCAAGTACATGGTAATATTTCTTTTTACAATCAGTTGTTGTGGTGCACCACTTTAATTACATAGATATTAAGATGTGAATATACATTTCCCTTATCTGTGTTGTTGTCTTTAGTGTACTATTTTTTCTGCTTGTGCGTTTGTCATGTTTAGATATAAGCTGCTGTTTGCCAGGCATAGTGCTACTGAACTTTAATTTGTGTTACTCTGCTAAGCCAATTTTACTACTCATTGATTTTTCATGTTGCTGCACATTGGCTCATATTAGTTGCAATTTTGCATTTTATCTGTAAATTAGATTCACTGCTGCTTGCTTTGCACTCTGCATTTTTTTGGTCATTGCTGTTTGTGTTACATGTTTTGTGCTGCTGCATTGCCTCGTCCCTTAGTTTAGCATCTGAGCTCAGTAGATTTAAGTTAGCTTAAGAGGGGGTAGACTATATGAGAAACTGACTGTGGAGAATAGGTAAAGAATGCATTGCGAAGTTATATAAAAAGGATTTGGGCCCAAATGAGTATTGTACAATCAGAAATAATTATTTTTGAAAGAAATATGAACAGAATACAGAAAGCAGGCTTAGATAGGACTTTTTGGGAATAATGACGAATGAAGGGAGATCTCCAAGAAATAAAGAAAGTTTTGTTTGCAAAATACTGCAGTACAACAAACCCTGTCCTTTCCTTTTGTGTTATCCCAGTACGTGTTTGTGTACCCTTGTGTATTTGTTTTCTTCCTGTCTCTGTGTAGTTTCATAGAATTTTTTCTTCTTTTAATATTAAGCTACATTCACTATGATGAGGAATACTGTTATCCTCAAATATAATTGGCATTAATAATATGTTATTTACTTTGTAAAGATGTTAGACATTATTCCGTTCTGTTTAATGCTCATGTGTGAAGTTGATGTTTCGAAAGTTATTCTGATCTTTTATGTATTTACTAATGTCATAATTCCTGTAACACTGATGTATATGTTAGTTCGATTCTTTTGTAAAGCCTGTACTACAAATGTTATCTGTATTGTTATGTTCTTTAATGATGTATTTTGTACCTTTAGTAATTATATTTTCGTGTTATAATTGTACAGACACCAGTTCTTCAAATTAAGTTACATTTCACTGCACACGTTTCTGTTGGTCATAGTATATGGACAATATGTGAGAAGTAGGGACTGTTAGTGTTTGCACGTGTGTTAATAATGCTGCAAGGGACTGGATAACAGCATTGCTGGTTCTAAGGACAATTCCAAAAACTTTGTGAGTGCTCAAGTGGTGGTTTATGGACTTGCTATATTCTCCGCAAGACTCTTCGATGGTGAATGTGCACCTGCACAATCACAACAGATGGCTGCTGGTCATCTCTACAAGGACTACAGTGGGTCTGCACCTCTGGTGGCCCACCAATACCGTAATCTCTACCAGGACTACAGTGGGTCTGCTCTGTGATGACCTACCTACCAATATTCATCAAAACTTCGACTGACTCTGCAGTGGGTTTGCTCTGTTGTGGCCCATTACCTGTCAGCATGTCGAGAGTCAGCACTGTCTTTCCATTGGAAGGACAACACTACTTCTTCAAGACTGCATGGAAATCCACTACTTCCGTGTGCATTTTCTTTTACTGCTCAGACTTTGAGAAAAACACTGCTATTCTCCTGTTATGTACGATTAGGACTGTCTTTAGGGACTGTGAGAAAATTTGAGCTTTTGACCAACATAATATTAATAAGTGTGTGCATTTTATATCTTTGTTACTGTAATTGTGAAAAATTTTTGTCAAATCTGTATTGGCCAGTGCCCAACACCATTTGTAAAAATTTTTGTGGGGAGCATGGGGGCTATGTAAGTAGGCTGTTTATGTTTTCTTATTGGCAACGTTACGTAGCGCTCAATATGAAAATCACTGGCTGTGCTGTGTGCAGTCTGTCGCTAGTTTGCATTGTTGTCTGCCATTGTAGTGTTGGGCAGCGGCAGCTGGATGTGAACAGCGCGTAGCGTTGCGCAGTTGGAGGTGAGCCGCCAGCAGTGGTGGATGTGGGGAGAGAGATGGCGGAGTTTTGTAATTTTTCATGAACTGATATATTTATATATGATGATATTAAGGTAAATACATTGTTTGTTCTCTATTAATATCTTTCATTTGCTAACTATCCCTATCAGTAGTTAGTGCCTTCCATAGTTTGAATCTTTTATTTAGCTGGCAGTAGTGGCGCTCGCTGTATTGCAGTAGCTTGAGCAGCGAAGATTTTTGTGAGGTAAGTGATTTGTGAAAGGTATAGTTTAATGTTTGTCAGGGCCATTACTTTGTAGGGAATTTTGAAAGTCAGATTGCGTTGCGCTAACAAAATATTGTGTATCAGTTTAAGCACAGTCTTGTATAATTGTTCAAAGGGGACGTTTCAAGTTTAATTCTTAATTTCTTTGCGTGTTTTTGGTACTTGCATTGCTTAATTCATAAATTTCGGGCGTATTATAGTATTTGAGAGTTGTAGCATCGCGTTTTAGTACCTGAATAGTGTAAATTCGCGTAGTCTCCTTCCGCCGCCGAGCAGTGTCAGCAGTGCGCAAGTAGCAGCATTACTGCATTTACTAGGCAATCTTGTATTTTAATAACCGTTTAAATTTTGTCGATTTGTTTCCGCTCTCTGTAGATTAGTTCAGACGTTCTTTGCAAAACAGTTTTTAGCATGGATAGGGACTGCAACTGCTGTGTTCGGATGCAGGCTGAGTTGGCATCCCTTCGCTTCCAGCTTCAGGCAGTGTTGGCTTCGGTCACACAGCTTGAGGCTGTTGCCAATGGGCATCACTGTGGGGGTCCGGATAGAAGTTTGTCGGGGACGGCCAGCTCGTACCACGCATCCCCAGATCGGACTACGACTGTGGTTGCCCGGAATACTGCCCGCATTGAGGCTGATCCCTCACCTGTGGTAGAGTGGGAGGTCGTCTCAAGGTGTGGCAGGGGGCGAAAGACATTCCGGAGGGCTGAACGGAAGGCCTCTCCATGTTGTCTGACGAACAGGTTTCAGGCTCAGTCTCAGGCTGATACTGATCTTCGGCTGCTTGTCCTGTTCCAGAGGTTGCCCCTCAGTCTGCAAGATCCGGGCGGTCGCAGAGGGTGGGCTTACTGGTAGTTGGAAGCTCCAACGTCAGGCGCGTAATGGGGCCCCTAAGGGAAATGGCAGTAAGAGAGGGGAAGAAAACTAATGTGCACTCCGTGTGCATACCGGGGGGAGTCATTCCAGATGTGGAAAGGGTCCTTCCGAATGCCGTGAAGGGTACAGGGTGCACCCATCTGCAGGTGGTCGCTCATGTCGGCACCAATGATGTGTGTCGCTATGGATCGGAGGAAATCCTCTCTGGCTTCCGACGGCTATCTGATTTGGTGAAGACTGCCAGTCTCTCTAGCGGGATGAAAGCAGAGCTCACCATCTGCAGCATCGTCGACAGGACTGACGGCGGACCTTTGGTACAGAGCCGAGTGGAGGTTCTGAATCAGAGGCTGAGACGGTTCTGCGACCGTGTGGGCTGCAGATTCCTCGACTTGCGCCATAGGGTGGTGGGGTTTCGGGTTCCGCTGGATAGGTCAGGAGTCCACTACACGCAACAAGCGGCTACACGGGTAGCAGGGGTTGTGTGGCATGGGCTGGGCGGTTTTTTTTAGGTTAGATGGCCTTGGGCAAGTACAGAAAGGGCAACAGCCTCAACGGGTGCGGGGCAAAGTCAGGACATGCGGGGACCAAGCAGCAATCGGTATTGTAATTGTCAACTGTAGAAGCTGAGTTGGTAAAGTACCAGAACTTCAAGCGCTGATAGAAAGCACCGAAGCTGAAATCGTTATAGGTACAGAAAGCTGGCTTAAGCCAGAGATAAATTCTTCCGAAATTTTTACAAAGGTACAGACGGTGTTTAGAAAGGATAGATTGCATGCAACCGGTGGTGGAGTGTTCGTCGCTGTTAGTAGTAGTTTATCCTGTAGTGAAGTAGAAGTGGATAGTTCCTGTGAATTATTATGGGTGGAGGTTACACTCAACAACCGAGCTAGGTTAATAATTGGCTCCTTTTACCGACCTCCCGACTCAGCAGCATTAGTGGCAGAACAACTGAGAGAAAATTTGGAATACATTTCACATAAATTTTCTCAGCATGTTACAGTCTTAGGTGGAGATTTCAATTTACCAGATATAGACTGGGACACTCAGATGTTTAGGACGGGTGGTAGGGACAGAGCATCGAGTGACATTATACTGAGTGCACTATCCGAAAATTACCTCGAGCAATTAAACAGAGAACCGACTCGTGGAGATAACATCTTGGACCTACTGATAACAAACAGACCCGAACTTTTCGAGTCTCTAAGTGCAGAACAGGGAATCAGTGATCATAAGGCCGTTGCAGCATCCCTGAATATGGAAGTTAATAGGAATATAAAGAAAGGGAGGAAGGTTTATCTGTTTAGCAAGAGTAATAGAAGGCAGATTTCAGACTACCTAACAGATCAAAACGAAAATTTCTGTTCCGACACGGACAATGTTGAGTGTTTATGGAAAAAGTTCAAGGCAATCGTAAAATGCGTTTTAGACAGGTACGTGCCGAGTAAAACTGTGAGGGACGGGAAAAACCCACCGTGGTAACTACTGCAAAAGCAAAGAGAGCTTCACTCCAAGTTTAAACGCAGCCAAAACCTCTCAGACAAACAGAAGCTAAACGATGTCAAAGTTAGCGTAAGGAAGGCTATGCGTGAAGCGTTCAGTGAATTCGAAAGTAAAATTCTATGTACCGACTTGACAGAAAATCCTAGGAAGTTCTGGTCTTACGTTAAATCAGTAAGTGGCTCGAAACAGCATATCCAGACACTCCGGGATGATGATGGCATTGAAACAGAGGATGACACGCGTAAAGCTGAAATATTAAACACCTTTTTCCAAAGCTGTTTCACAGAGGAAGACCGCACTGCAGTTCCTTCTCTAAATCCTCGCACAAACGAAAAAATGGCTGACATAGAAATAAGTGTCCAAGGAATAGAAAAGCAACTGGAATCACTCAATAGAGGAAAGTCCACTGGACCTGACGGGATACCAGTTCGATTCTACACAGAGTACGCGAAAGAACTTGCCCCCCTTCTAACAGCCGTGTACCGCAAGTCTCTAGAGAAACGGAGGGTTCCAAATGATTGGAAAAAAGCACAGGTAGTCCCAGTCTTCAAGAAGGGTCGTCGAGCAGATGCGCAAACCTATAGACCTATATCTCTGACGTCGATCTGTTGTTGAATTTTAGAACATGTTTTTTGCTCGAGTATCATGTCGTTTTTGGAAACCCAGAATCTACTATGTAGGAATCAACATGGATTCCTGAAACAGCGATCGTGTGAGACTCAACTCGCTTTATTTGTTCATGAGACCCAGAAAATATTAGATACAGGCTCCCAGGTAGATGCTATTTTTCTTGACTTCCGGAAGGCGTTCGATACAGTTCCGCACTGTCCCCTGATAAACAAAGTAAGAGCCTACGGAATATCAGACCAGCTGTGTGGCTGGATTGAAGAGTTTTTAGCAAACAGAACACAGCATGTTGTTATCAATGCAGAGACGTCTACAGTCGTTAAAGTAACCTCTGGCGTGCCACAGGGGAGTATTATGGGACCATTGCTTTTCACAATATATATAAATGACCTAGTAGATAGTGTCGGAAGTTCCATGCGGCTTTTCGCGGATGATGCTGTAGTATACAGAGAAGTTGCAGCATTAGAAAATTGTAGCGAAATGCAGGAAGATCTGCAGCGGATAGGCACTTGGTGCAGGGAGTGGCAACTGTCCCTTAACATAGACAAATGTAATGTATTGCGAATACATAGAAAGAACCATTCTTTATTGTATGATTATATGATAGCGGAACAAACACTGGTAGCAGTTACTTCTGTAAAATATCTGGGAGTATGCGTGCGGAACGATTTGAAGTGGAATGATCATATAAAATTAATTGTTGGTAAGGCGGGTACCAGGTTGAGATTCATGGCAGAGTGCTTAGAAAATGTAGTCCATCAAGAAAGGAGGTGGCTTACAAAACACTCGTTCGACCTATACTTGAGTATTGCTCATCAGTGTGGGATCCGTACCAGATCGGTTTGACGGAGGAGATAGAGAAGATCCAAAGAAGAGCGGCGCGTTTCGTCACAGGGTTATTTGGTAACCGTGATAGCGTTACGGAGATGTTTAATAAACTCAAGTGGCAGACTCTGCAAGAGAGGCGCTCTGCATCGCGGTGTAGCTTGCTCGCCAGGTTTCGAGAGGGTGCGTTTCTGGATGAGGTATCGAATATATTGCTTCCCCCTACTTATACCTCCCGAGGAGATCACGAATGTAAAATTAGAGAGATTAGAGCGCGCACGGAGGCTTTCAGACAGTCGTTCTTCCCGCGAACCATAGGCGACTGGAACAGGAAAGGGAGGTAATGACAGTGGCACGTAAAGTGCCCTCCGCCACACACCGTTGGGTGGTTTGCGGAGTATAAATGTAGATGTAGATGTAGATGTAATAGTGTGGGACGTGTGCAGTTGGAGTGATATGGTACCCCTTATATGTCTAGATGCGACTTTGGCAGGTGACATGTACTTAAGCATTCTGTCTGATCACCTGCATCCATTCATGTACATTGTGCATTCCGACGGGCTTGGGCAGTTACAGCAATTCCAGCAGGACAATACGACACCCTTCGCGTCCAGAATTGCTGCAGAGTGGCTTCAGTAACACTCTTTTGAGTTTAAACACTTCCGCTGGCCACCAAACTCTTCAGTCCTGAACATTATTGAGCACACCTGGGATGCCTTGCGACGTCTCGTTGAGAAGAGATCTCCATCCCTCGTACCCTTAGGGATTTATGGACAGCTGTGCGGAATTCATGGTGTCAATTTCCTCCAGCACTGCTTCAAATACTAGTCGAGTCCATGCCACGTCGTGTTACGACACTTACGCAAGCTCTCTGGAGCCCAACACGATGTTAGGCAGGTGTACCAGTTTCTTTGGCTCTTCAGTGTGTAATAATATCAATGAAAAAAAGTTATTTCTCTTGGAAGTTCATCCTAACTCAAACAAGATCTGTGATGTATCACTAAATGAAATCAGACAGTGATTTAATGAACGAGCAATATCCTTTTTTGTATAACGTACATGGTGGGTTGAGGCCTGCATGCATGCGAATATCCGCGGATATCAAAATAATACTTACTTTGTACTGTGTACAGTGTAAGTACTACGACTTCACTCGCACAGCTAGCCGTGCCTGTTAAAGTGTCGCTTCCAGGACGGGGAGGTGTCGGCCCGTGGACCGAATCCGGCCGGTGGATCAACGACGATGGTCGGCCAGCCCGTACGTGGTTTCAAGGCAGTTTCCCATATCCCAGTAGGTGAATACCGTACTGGTGCCCAAGTCCCGCCGCAGTTAGATGACTGACAAACATGAATAACACTACACGCAGGCAGTTGGAGTACATACATTCCGTGCCGGTGTGTAAAAGTGTGGCGACAGGAAGGGCATCCAGCCACACATTAAACGAACCATGCCAGATCCATTAATAACCCTGCTGACCTGGAGCCGATACAGATACAAGAAAATGAAGAAGTAAGTATACGAGTTCTGTCTATCGCGTTAAACGCGACTGATAATCTTGTTGTTGTTTTTGTGGTCTTCAGTCCGAAGAATGATTAGACGCAACCCTCCTCGCTAGACTGTCCTGTGCAAGCTTCTTCATCTGCATCCCACATCAATTTGAAGTAGCTTACTGCATTGAAGCCTTGGTCTGCCTGTGCAATTCTCACACCCGACATTTCGCTCCATACCAAACAGACGATTCCTCCACACTTCAGAATGCGTCCTATCAGCCGGTCCCTTCATTAAGTCAAGTTGTGCCATAAATTTCTCTTTCCCCTAGTTAAATTCAGTACCTTCCCATTAGTTACTCGATTTAACCGTCTAGTCGTTTGCGTTTTTCTGTAGCATCACATTTCTACACTCTTTTTGTCTGAACTGTTTACCGTCTAGGGTTCACTTCGGCACAAGACTACGCTCCACACAAATTCCTAAGGAAAGAACTTTGTAACGCTTAAATTTATACATGGGGTGATCAAAAAGTTGCCATTGGAGGTCCACACAAACACCTTGCCTACATGTAGGAGCTTATATACCTTATCGGAGTCGCGCCAGGTTGCTTATACGCCGCAGAAACGCCCTCAAACGGAAACTTTTTGATTGCTGCTTATATTAGCCGATTTAATTCATATTCCATTAACTTTATTTTACTTTTGTTGATGTTCACCTTACAGCGTCTTGTTAATGAACATTATTATTGTTTGACGCTACTTCTATTAACATCTTTATATAGAGTGCCACTATGTTGGCTTGACTGTAGAGTGTCCTTTGAAGGTTGGATGCGTTGTTGACGTCTGAAAGGGCTGAAGACGGTGACATTCACTTTTTTCTGGTTTTCCGCGCAATTACAAGTGAATCTTGATTCCGTTGTGCGCATGACTGCTATAGGGAACAAAGGATCAGTTTGCAAAACGCATTGCTTAGAAAACTTTCGATGGACCTGTTCTAGAATACTGCTCAAGCGTGTAGGACTAATGAACGATGGTGAACGCATAGAAAGATGAATAGTAAGTATCTTCACAGGCTTGTTTTGCCCACGGTAGAACTTCACGGAAATGTTGAAAAACCTGAATGGGCAGACGCTTGAAGATACTGTCCAAGTTACAGATTTTCAAGTAGCAGCTTTAAATGAGGGATTTAGGAGAATACCATAACGCTCTACATATCGTTCCCGTACGGATCGCAAAACCCGCTTTCAACTAATTACAGTATCCAGAGATCCATTTAAACAGTTATCTTCTCATTCTGAATATGCGAAGAAGCCTTAATAAGTGGTACCCTCAGGCAAGCATTTCTTAGTGCTTTGCATAGTACAAATGTAGACGAAGTAAAGTAGAAGAAGCCCCAGCGCTCCAGGAACTGAGAAAACGAGGAGTCCTGCGGGCTCTTGACAGCGGGTGATTGGCTGCAGCAGCCCGTGTTTAGCACGTGTGTTTTGGCGGCGCGTGCGCAGTGGTGACACAGAAGCGAGGCGAAGCTACTGTGTCCTGTCTGTGGCGGTTGCTCCTCCCAGCCCGCTCACCGGCGGCAATCGATCTTCAGGGACGCAGCCGCGCTGGCTGCTGCCATGGAGCCGCCAACTACCTCCAGACACAACGCGGCGAAGGAATCATCCGAATGGGACGGAAATCGGTAGATGTGATGTACATGTACAAACAAACGAATTATTATAAATTCAGTAAAATTGGAGAATTTATTCAAGAGAAAGAGCTTCACAAACTGAGCACGTCAATAATGCGATCGTTCACCTGCAACCCTTATGCAAACAGTTATTCGGTTTGGCCGTGACTAATAGAGTTTGTTGGATGCCCTCCTGAGGGATATCATGCCACATTCTGCTCAATTAGTGCCCTAGATCGTCAAAATATTGAGATGATTAGAGAGCTTTACCCATAATACTCCAAATGCTGTCAACTGGAGAGAGATCCGACGATCTTGCTTGCCAACATAGGATTTAGCAAGCTCGACGACAAGCAGTAGAGACTCTCGCCGTTTGTGGGCGGGTACTATCTTACTGAAACTGAAGCCCAGGATGGCTTTCTATGAAAGACAACGAAACGGAGCATAGAATGTCGTTGATGTTACGCTGAGCTGTAAGGGTCCAGGGATGCCAACCTGATATGAAGTGAAGTGGCACCCCACACTCCTCGTTGTCAGACCATATCGGAAGCGACAGTCAGGTTGGCTTCCCAGCGCTGCCCACGTCGTCTCCAGACACCTCTTCGGCCTGAAATCTCATTAACTGACTCGAATTGCCTTCAGTGACGAGTCCTGCTTTGAAACCGAACCCGAATGACCAGAGAAGATTTGTCTGGAGATGTCCCGGACAGCAAAGTACAAATATTTCAAGAAAATGAAAGGGAAACACCCAAATACAAGGATGAGTCAAATGGAAACCTTAAATATTTATTTAAATATTATTTATTGTGCAGATGTGGTACAAAGCTGTATCACTTTTCAACATAATCTCCCCCACGCTCAATGCAAGTCCTCTAGCGCTTACAAAGTGCATAAATTCCTTTAGAAAAAAATTCTTTTGGTAGTCCGCGCAACCACTCATGCACCGATGCACCGCGTAGCGTACCTCTTCATAAGAACGGAAATTCTTTCTTCCCATTTGGTCTTTGAGAGGTCCAAACGTATGGAAACCACTTGGGGCAAGGTCTGGCGAATGTGGTGGATGAGGAAGACACTCAAAATGCAGGTCGGTGACTGTTGTAACTGTTTTACGGGCAGTGTGGGGCCTTGCTTTGTCATGTTGTAAAAGGACACCTGCTGACTGCAATCCACGTCGCTTTGATTTGATTGCAGGCCGCAGATGGTTTTTTAGGAGATCTGTGTATGATGCACTGGTGACAGTGGTCCTTCTAGGCATGTAAAGCTCCAAAATGACGCCTTTTTCGTCCCAAAAGAGAGTCAGCATAACCTTCCCTGCTGATGGTTCTGTTCGAAACTTCTGTGGCTTTGGTGATGAGGAATGGCGCCATTCCTTGCTCGTTCTCTTCGTTTCCGGTTGGTGGAAGTGAACCCAGGTTTCGTCCCCAGTAACGATTCTTGCAAGGAAGCCATCAGTTTCTCGTTCAAAGTGCCGAAGAAGTTCTCTACTTTGTGAAACTGGAGTACATCATGGACAATGTGGTGTACTGACCCATGAATAATCTGTAAACATGCTGCTGTGTCATTCAGTGTCACTCGGCGATTTTCCTTCACTATGGCTTCAACTGCTGCAATGTTCTGTGGAGTCACAACTCGTTGTGCCTGACCAGGACGAAGAGTATCTTCCACTGAAGTCACACCATTTGCGAACTTCCTACTCCATTCGTAGACTTGCTGCTGTGACAAACATACATAAGCGTACTGAACCTTCGTTCGTCGATGAATTTCAATAGGTTTCACACCTTCACTACGCAAAAACCGAATAACAGAACGCTGTTCTTCCCTGGTGCAAGTCGCAAGTGGGGTGGCCATCTTTATACTGATACTGCGACGGTATGTGTGTATCTGCACTATGCTGCCATTTACAGGCCAATCTGCACGCTGTTTGTAGCACGCTTACCAACTTACAGGATAACGGCGTGAAATTTCGATTTGTTATTACAAAGTTAAGGTTTCATTTGACTCACCCTCATAGAAATAAAAAAAAGTACGCAGGCCCGTTATGACCACAACAACTTCATGGGATATCCGACTTACTGTTGGACACTATAAAGCCCGACAGCCAACATTGATGATCTGGGGTGCCGTTCCATTTCGTAGCACGACTCCCTATGAAAGTCATTTGCGGCAGCCTTACAGCACAGCGGTGCATCGACGGTATTTTACGCCCCGTTTTGTTGTCTTTCCTGGCAAGCCAAACTCGTCAAGATAATGACCGCCTGCACACGGCGAGAGTCTCTACCGCTTGTCTTCTTCCCGCTAACCAAACCCTACTTTGGAAAGCAACGGATCTCTCCCCAATTGACAACGTTTGAAGCATTATAGGAAGTATCCCGGGATTTTGACGAAGTAACGCACCAATTGAACAGGGTTTCGCGTGCACCCTCAGGACGACATCCAACAAGTCTATCAATCAATGTGAAACCGAGTAACTGCTCACATAAGGGCCAGAGGTGGCATTTATGAAGTTTTTTCTCTCGAATAAATAATCCAGTTTTTCTGAAACTGCAATAATTTATTTATCTGTACATGTGCAGCCTGTCTATCGATTTCCATCCCAATCTGCTAATACTTTCGTGGTGAGTCGCTTTCTTTTATATTATTATACGTTCTGTGCATTATACGTTCTGTTGTATGTCACATACAAAATGAAGAGAAAATTAAAACTACTTCTGAAGACATTTGCTCTATATCTGAAAGGTTTTAGCGACATCTATGCTAGTCGGTCATTGTAAAAATTTCTCAACTCTCCACATATGACATCCAAGGCAGGCACAACCGCTGACGCCTGAAGTTGGTACTGTTACCACGACAACAATACACTACAGCACCAAAACGTTATGATCAACTGCTAAATAGCGTATTTGTCCACATGTGGAACACAGTAGAGCAGCAGATCTGAGTGCAGTGGATTCGACAAATTCTTGTTGGATTTCTGGAGGTATGTAGCACCAGGTCACGCGGTTACCGTAAATTGCTGTTTGTGTTCCATCGGGTTCATACGAGGCGAATTTGGTGGCCGAGACATCAACATGTAATCACCATCATGCTCCGCAACCCACTGTAGCATGATTCCGCCCTTGTGACAAGAATAGTCTTCGCGCTAGAAGTATCATTGCCGCCGGGTAAGACATCATGCATGATGGGATGCTGATGATCAGCATTAATGTTCACATAGTCCACAGCTGTCATGGTGAGTTCGATTACCACCACAGGCTCTATGGGAGCCCAGTCGAATGGCATTCGTAGAATAATACTACCCCCACCTACCTGCATGTTTCCAATAACCATTCGCCCATATGACGCACATCTGGACACTATCATCGAACCTGGTATAAGAAGAAACGCGATTCTGACCAGGTGTGATGCTTATAATGATGAATAATCCAATCTTGATGATATCGTTCCCACCGAAACCGTAATTCACAATACCGTTGGGTCAACATGGGGCCAATTGGAGGCTGCCTATTGCGGAGCCCATGTTCAACAACCTCCAAGTTCCATGATGAGGCATGCTCCTCCAATACCTTCTCGCCCATGTGTACTCTTGACACCTTTCATCCACTTTCCGTAGACGCTCATACGCGAATAGCCGAACAGCTTCTCCGTTTCTGAGATGATCCTTCCCTGCGCGTAGTGCCACAACAACCTGCCCTTTGCCAAAGTCCCTTATGTCAGTGGACTACCCAATTTGCGACTCGTATTTTCATTAGAATGAATTTTCATTCGTTTCCATTCCCACTGAAGGCTGTTAAAACGAAAGTCAAGCATTGGCTTTAATCATAAAAAAATGGGACAATTTTGAAGATGACTGGTGTCAAACACTTGTATGTGAATAAAGATTGATGTTGTAAATGAAAGTGGGGCACTTTTTGAAAGCCTTCTTATAAGGAGACAAATCATATGAAATTGTACGAGAGTCGTTCAGTAACTAATGTCCCACTTTTTTTGTTTACTGTTAAGACTCAGAACTTGGTGATGACATACATAAACATGTCTTGTCCATGTCCTATTTTTCTACGTAGTCTCCGTCACGTTCTGTGGCCGTACGCCAATGTTGTGGAAGAGCATGTATTTCCTGCTGGTAAAAGCTCTTGTCCTGTAGGCGTAGCCATGTTTTCACTACATGACTGACACTCTCGTCAGCTGCAAAGTGTGTTCCCCGTAGAGGATCTTTAATCGGTCCAAAGAACTGGAACTCTGAGGGTGCAAAGTCTGGACTGCAAGTTGTATGAGGCAATGATGTCCATCCCAATTTGACGATGTGTTTCCGGGTTCTCAGACTTATGTGTGGGCGTGCATTATCGTTGTTGGAGCAATATTTATGCTGGATTCTTGTCCGATCGAATACGTCGAAAACGATTGTTGAGTTTATTCAGAGTCTTTAAGTATGCCTCTGAATTGATGGTTGACCCTATTGGCATCACATCCACGAGAATAACGACATCAAAATCCCAGAAGACTGTCACCATGACTTTTTCGGCAGAGGGGGTTGCCCTGATTTTCTTCTTTTGTAGTGAGATAGGATGATGCAACTCCATAGACTGCCTTTTTGTTTCCGGGGCAAAGTGAGGCACGCAGCTTTCTTCCCCCTTAACTATACGTCACAGAAAGCGCTCTGCGTCGGGCTCAATACGCTCCAACAATTCAAATGAAATGGCCTTTCTTTGAATCTTGTGGTCCGCTGTGAGCATTCGTGGAAACCATCGTGAGCACCTCTTTCAATATACGAGAGTCTCGATCACTGCAGATGCACTTCCAATGCTGACCGATAACAGTAGAGCCAATTGTCGAGTTGTGATGGGCCAGTCAGCACGAACCATGGCATCCGCACGATTCAGCATTTCTCGAGCAGTGGCTGTGACAGGACGTTTCGAGCGTGGCTGACCATGGAGCTCTGCTTCTGTATTTCCTGAGGCTGTAATTTTCCTAACCCATCGCCCAACTATACTCTTATCAACTGCAGCATCGCCATACACTGCATACAAACGTTTATGGATGTGCCTCACGGTTTCTTTTCCTGCACGCAAAAATTCAGTAACAGAGCTTTGCTTGTAACTTGAGTCGTACGTAGACGCCATTTTGACGCTGTGCTACTGCTCTACAATCAGCCAGAACGGTTCGAAATTTCACCGTTGCACAGAACAAACATCAAATGTGAAGCGCCAACAAGGATGTTTGTCTAGGTATATTAATGGTTTCATAAAAAAATTGTGGAGAATTTCTTATTGAACATCCCTCGTAAATAATAAAATAATCTGTGGTTAAAGTAATGAGGAATGTTGTCCAATAAATAAAAGTAAGAAATCCCCGATCGGGCCGGGAATCGAACCCGGGACCCCGTGATCGAAGGCCAGCAGCACAAACCACGAGACCACCAGTTGCCGACTCTACCACAAAAAGTAGAGCCTGCTGTCCAAGATCCGCAACACCACTCTCTATCACCTAACCATATACAATTTATCAGTTAATTCCTATTTCAATGTGGCGAATATTGTACACTTTCTGAGAATAATTGTCAAGAAGAAGTGCAACTAAAATTTCATTTATCTGGCCCTTCTGGTTACTGACATCAGTTCATTGTTGCCAGTTGTTGAATGATTTCCTTTGGTATCAGAGTTCTTTGCAAAATTCACACACGTCATATAGATAAATATTTAAGATTTAAGTAGTAACTACAGTTTATTATTAAATTGTCAGCAAATATAACATTTATTTCTGTTCCTTACAATCCATTTCTTCCATCTACAAATCCGTCTTCCAGTTGGTACCTGTGGAACCTACAATACTACTACTGCTCTATAAAAAGTTATGTAACCGTCAGAGGTGATACGAATTCAAAGATGGAATGAAAATTTACAAAATTATCGTTAACGCAATTGATTTACGAAAGCATTTTGAACTGAAATATAGTTATTGCAAAAGTTCCCACTAAAATTCTGTGTTACAAATGTAAAGTAATTATTTTTATTATAGAAAGTTTACAGCATAATGAAAATATAGCAAATAAGTTGGATTTGGCAGAAACACAGATTCCTGTAAAATATGCTTGTAGAAAATGTGAATTAACTATCAACTGAGCGCGACCTTAACACTGCTTCATATCGCTAAATAACAAGAATCCACGTTCATAAAAAACTTTATTCGGGCGTTTCGAGCACGGATCATAACCATAACATTAAAAACAAACATGATACAAAGGTTTGTGCCAAGTTGTAACTCTATTAACCAAAGGACCTGCCTCGTTGAATAAACCGCTTCTCGTCTGATCACCGACGATAAGCAATGAAATCTGTAGCCATTACTCGGACGGTGGAACCGCTAGGGTATGTCACGTGTTTCAAAATGGTTCAAATGGCTCTGAGCACTATGTGACTTAACATCTATGGTCATCAGTCCCCTAGAACTTAGAACTACTTAAACCTTACTAACCTAAGGACATCATACAACACCCAGTGATCACGAGGCAGAGAAAATCCCTGACCCCGCCGGGAATCGACCCCGGGAGCCCTGGCGCGGGAAGCGAGAACGCTACCGCACGACCACGAGCTGTGGACATGCCATGTGCTCTTGGCTGCTTTCTCTTCTCCGCAGTTTCTCATGAAATGAGGACATCAGACACGTTTGGTGGCGATCCGTCCATCGGATGGGGTACGTTAAGCTCGACGGCACGCTCAGTGCTACTCGAAAGAAGTAGGTGGTGGTGGTTAGTGTTTAACGTCCCGTCGACAACGAGGTCATTAGAGACGGAGCGCAAGCTCGGGTTAGGGAAGGATTGGGAAGGAAATCGGCCGTGCCCTTTCAAAGGAACCATCCCGGCATTTGCCTGAAACGATTTAGGGAAATCACGGAAAACCTAAATCAGGATGGCTGGAGACGGGATTGAACCGTCGTCCTCCCGAATGCAAGTCCAGTGTGCTAACCACTGCGCCACCTCGCTCGGTCGAAAGAAGTAGGCTATGTGCTGACATCGAGTTTCGCCCTCTCTCTTCCTTCGTCATCATCCGACACAAACATGACACCACACCACACGCATACTCACCCATTACAGTCACTTACTTAAACACACAACCCCCACACTTCGCAAAAGAAAGGTACGACTGTGGACGAAGGACAGAAAAAGCTTTTCCAATTAGGCGGCTGAACCTGCCCTTCGGGGTCTACCAGCCATTAGTGCCACATGACGTCACTTTTACTAACATCGATGCTCAAGTAAACATCGAGCTCCGACGATAATCTGTATCAAGTTCATTTCTAACATTCTCTCTGCATCTCGTGGTCTAAACACAGAAAATCTTAGCTTGCTAGCTCTGCGTCACATTTGACGATATCGAATTTCGGACCCTCTGTCCGGATGACTATTACTTTCCCTCCGCAAAATATCACCATCAGGGAATGAACATCGACAACGTCTTCAACGAAGTGGAGAAAGTGAAGACTGATTACCGACGGTACCCGCAAAACGCTCACAACGCCTTCGAATGCACACTGAGATACCGTCAGCTGTTCTCATATTATTTACACCGTGTTTTCGCTAACCTGTCGCCTCCCATACCCCTTATTTGGGGAGTGTCAGGCTCAAGTCACGTGCAGCATCACACTGAAAACAGAATGTCCTGAATTGTTATCAGTGAGAAATGAAAGAGATTAGCTGATTTATGGAAAGCTGTTTTCAGTGAGATATTAGCAAAGCAGAATGAGCGTGTAGTAAATACTTTTACATGGCATTTACAATGGCAGTGCACAAGAAAACTCCAGTTGCCCTATTTATTGAAGAAAGATTCTTTTAGCTGAAGTTGCAAAAGTAATATACAAATGTTATTTTTGTTTATCCTTTGAATAACATCTTTCTGTAACTCTACGTTTTAAAACATTTTCATTTGTATACATTTATTAATTATGTTGTTGTTGTTGTTGTGGTCTTCAGTCCGAAGACTAATTTCAAGCAGCTCTCTACACTACCCTATCCTGTTCAAGCCTTTTCATCTCCGAATAACTACAACCTACATTCTTCTCAATTTCCTTATTGTATTCATCTCTTTGTCTCTCTCTATGATTTTACCCCCCCCCCCCCACACTTTCCTCAAATACTAAACTGGTGAACCCTTGCTGTCTCAGAATGTGTCCTATCAACTGATCCCTTCTTTAGATCAAGTTGTACCACAATTTCCTTATTCCCTCAATTCTATTTAGTACCTCTTCATTAGTTACGTGATCGACCATCTACCATTCAATATTCTTCTCTACCACAACATATCGAAAGTTTCCACTTTCTTTTTTCCAAAACTTCCACACATGGCTACATTCCATACAAATACCTTCAGAAAAGATTTCCTAACACTAAAGTCTACATTAGAAGGTCACAAATTTCTCTTCTTCAGAAACGCTTTCCTTGACATTGCCAGTCTACGTTTTATATCCTGTTCTTTGACCGTATCAGTTATTTTGTTGCCCAAATAGCAGAACACATCTGCTACTTCAAGTGTCTCGTTTCCTAATCTAATTCCCTTAGCATCACCTGATTTAATTCGACTACATTCCATTATTCTCGTTTTGCTTTTGTTGATATTCATTTTATGTCCTCCTTCCAAGACACTATACATGCCGTTCAACTCTTCTTCCAAGCCCTTTGCCATCTCTGGCAGAATTACAGTGTCATCGGGAAACATCAAAGTTTTTATTTCTTCTTCCTGAACTTTATTTCCTTCTCCAAATTTTTCTTTGGTTTCCTTTAGTGCTTATTCAAGTACACAGTGAATAACATCGGGGATAGGCTACAAGCCTGTCTCAATCCCTTCTCACCCACCGCCTCTCTTTCATGCTCCTCGAAGCTTATAACTGCTGCCGTCTGGTCTCTGACAAGTTGTAAACAGCTTTTCGCTCCCTATATTTCACCCCTGCTCCCTTTAGAATCTGAAAGAGTATATTCCAGTCGACATTTTCAAATGCGTTCTCTAAGTCTATAAATGCTATAAACGTAGCTTTCCCTTTTCCCAACCTAACATAAGTCGTAGGGTTAGTATTGTTTCGTGTGTTCCTACATTTCTCCGGAATCCAAACTGATCCTATCCGAGATCGGCCTCTACCTGTTTTTCCATTCATCTGTAAATAAGTCGAGTTAGTATTTCGCAAACATGACTTATTAAACTGATAGTTCGGTAAATTTCGCACCTGCCGGCAACTGCTTTCTTTGGAATTGGAATTATTATATTCTTCGTGAAGTCTGAGGGTATTACATCTGTCCCATATATTTTGCACATCAGATGGTAGTGTTTTCTCATGGCTGGCTCTCCCAAAGCTATCAGTAATTCTGACGGATTATCATCCACCCCCGGGGTCTTGTTTCTTTCAGAGCTCTGTCAGACTCTTCTCGCAGTATCGTATCTCCCCTTTCATTTTCATCTACGTCCACTTTCCTTTCTATGTTATTGCCTTTAAGTTCATCTCCCTTGTATAGACCGACTGTATGTTCCTTTCACCTTTCAGCTTTTCCTTCTGTGCTCTGGTTTCCATCTGAAATCTTGATATTCATGCAGCTGCTTCTTTATCCTCCAAAGGCCCCTTTAATTTTCCTGCACGCAGTATTTATCTTTCCCCTAGTCAAATATACTTCTAAATCCTTACATCTGTTCTCTAGCCATTTTGCACTTCCTGTCAACCTCATTTTTAAATGTTTTATTTCCTTTCACTTGTTTCACTTGCTGCATTTTTCTAAAATTTTCTTCTTTCGTCATGTTATCCAAGGATTTCTATTAGGATTTCTATTACCTATTTGACACTCGGCGGCCTTCACTATTTCATCTCTTAAGGCTACCCATTCGCCTTCTACTGAATTCCTTTCCCCTGTTCCGGTCATCTGATGCCTAATGCTCCCTCTGAAATTCTCAAAAACCTCTGGTTCTTTCAACTTATCCAGGTCCTATCTTCTCAATGTCCTAACTTTTTGCAATTTCTTCAGTTTTAATTTACAGTTCATAATCCGTAAATTGTGGCCAGAATAACATCTGGCACCGGGAATGTCTTACAATTTAAAATCTGTCCCCTCAATCTCTGCCTAACCTTTAAATAATCAATCTCAAACCTTTCCTGTGTCTTCAGGTCTTTTCCCATGTATACAACCTTCTTTTACGATTCTTAAAGCAAGTGTTAGTGACGATTAAATTGTGCTATGTGCAAAATTGTGCTAGGCGGCTTCCTCTTTCGTTCTTTTCCCCCAATTCACGATCACCTACTATTTTTCCTTTTCTTCCTTTTTCTACTGTTGAAATACTAGTTCCCCATCACTGTTAAATTTTCGTCTTGTTTAACTATCTGAATAGTTTCTTTTATCTCATCATCCATTTCTCTAATTTCTTCGTCATCTGCGGAGCTAGCTGGCATACAAGCTTGTACTACTGTGGTAGACGTTGGATTTGTGTCTAGCTTGACTACGGTAATGCGTTCCCTATGCTGTTCACAGTAGCTTACCCACATTCCTGTTTTCTTATTTATTACTAAACACACTCTTGCGTGACCCCTATTTGACTTGGTATTTGGAATCCTGTATTCACCTGGGCGGAAGCCCAGTTCCTGCTGCCATCGAACGTCACTAATTTCCACTATATCTCACTTCAACCCATTCATTTCCCCTTTTAAATTTTCTAACCTACTCGCCCGGTTAAGGGATCTAACATTCCACTCTCCGATCCGTAGAACGGTAGTTTTGTTTCTCTTGATAGCGTCCTCCTCCTGAGAAGTCCCAGCCCAGAGATTCGAATGAGAGACTATTTTATCTCCAGAATATCTTACCCAAGAGAAAGTCATCATGGTTTAACCATACAGTAGAGCTGCATGCCCTAGGGAGGAATTTCGGCTGTAGTTTGCCTTACTTTCAGCTGTTCTCAGTACCAACACAGTAAAGACGTTTTGGTTCATGTTACAAGGCCAGGTCTGTCAATCACCCAGACTGTTGATCCTGCAGCTGCTGAAAGGTCTGCTGCCCCTCCTCAGTAATCAAACATTTGTCATTTGTCTGGCTCCTCAATAGATACCCCTCTGTTGTGATCGTTGTCACTGCACCTTCGCTATGGCTACTGTATCGTTGGGGCACGAAAACCACACCATCGACGGCAAAGTCCATGGGGGGAGGGGCTGTTACTAATTATAATTAAGTGAAAGATATTATTGGACTGTAGATTCTATTGCTTTGTGAGAATTTTTGGGAATAATTAGGGTCAACTCCTGAATAGGAGGAATTTTTTATCGTAGAGCAAAAGAGGCGGTGTCAAATAGAAATAGATTTTACTTTTTGTTTTATTTTTTGAAGATTAAACTTAGTTAAATAAGTGAAAGAAGTGTTCAGCATTGCCGTCTCTACATTATGAGGGCACAGGTTCGATTCATGCCCGGACTGAAGATTTCCTTCACTCGACGACTCGTTGTTTGTGTTGTCCTAGTCATTTCATCTCGTATTCATTGATGTGCAGGTCACCAAATAGGTATCAAATAGGAAGATTTGAACTTGGCGACCGAACAGTCCGAGGTGCGATCTCGCCAATGATAATTCAATATCACCATTTAATTTCATTTATGATATTCTGACGATGAACCATGCCCAAAATGAGTCAATATTGTTTTTATAACAAGTGGATTCTTGCTATTTAGCGACCTGAAGCAATTAAAGGCGTGCTAAATTGATCTTATAATGGTTTCATGCCTCCTGAACGACTTTGTGTCACAAATTAGACTAACATAAGAGAACAAACTATGAGCATAAGACTGGAACACATAAAACGCATCCCCCCCCCCGTCGGAGGTTCGGGTCCTCCCTCGGGCATGGGTGTGTGTGTGTGTTGTCCTTAGCGTAAGTTAGTTTAAGTAGTGTGTAAGCCTAGCGACCGATGACCTCAGCAAATTTCCAAATTTCGGGAAAACGCAGTTATCGACACTGCATTTTGAAAATAAGTGAATTGACTGATACACTGTGAAATTTGGCACCATACTACTGAAAACACTATGGCACACAATGAATAATCTTAAGAAGCAACGAAAAACTATAAAATTTGTTAACTTCCAGCGGTTCACTTTGAAACTAACATGTGGGGCTATTAGATGTTTGCATTCACTCACGCACATACAGCTGCCCCTACTCAAGGGGTTTTATGCAACCCGAAGTGCCTTCAAATACCTCTCACAAGATTTTCATATTCTCTCACCTGTTACAAGACAACTATTAGTCCTACAGAAAAAAATTGACATATACTTCTTGTACGAAATTTAATCTAATAAAATTTTGTACTGGGATGCGTTTTCTCTAGAGCCCATAGTTCTCGAATTGTTCAAGAAAAACCTACAGAAGACCGAGCGAGGTGGCGCAGTGGCTAGCACACTGCACTCGCATTCGGGAGGAGGACGGTTCAATCCCGCGTCCGGCCATACTGATTTAGGTTTTCCGTGATTTCCCTAAATCGCTCCAAAGCAAATGCCGGGATGGTTCCTGTGAAAGGGCACGGCCGACTTCCTTCGCCATCCTTCGCTAATCCGATGAGACCGATGACCTCGCTGTCAGGTCTCCTCCCCCAAACAAACCAACCAACCAAACCTACAGAAGTCACCTTAAAACGCGTTTTTTTGAAGAACTCGAAAACTGTGGCCTGCAACAAAAACATATCCCTGCAGAAAATTGAAATTCATTAAATTTCCTACCAAAATGTACTTTTCCTTATTTCTTTAGGACTAATAGTTTGCTCATAGCGCGCGAGAGAATATGAAAATATCGCGTGTGGTTTTCGATGGCGTTGCGGGTTGCATAAAACCAATGAGTAGGGGCTGCTGAATCGCCCTGCGTGTTTAGGTCTCTTTCTCTCCATGTTTTCACAGGCAACGGAAGTACTGTACAGTGCATCTGAACACAGATACACAAATGGACGCGGCCGGCTACCGGCCTGCCGCTGGGCGACAGGGCAGCGTGGAGCGGTCTATCGGACGGACAGCCTGACGTTATTAGCCGCCGTTATGCAGAGGGCTAAGGCTGGGTCCCGGGCTCGTTACGGTCACGGCTGGCGTTGTTTACCGTTTCCGAGGCGCTGTCCGGACCCTCTTTGTGACAGTCGCCGTAATTACGGCCTCCTTGTAGCGGCTTTCCATAAGAATGCGACGGCCGCCACAATGGCCACGGCTCGAACAAAGGGCGACAGCCCCCGCTTTTCAGCGCCAACACGCGCGCGCTCTAAATATAGTGCCAACACTCCATTCTGCCCCTTAATTGCATTAATCACGGCCGTAATGGGACACATACGCCCACTTACGCGCCGCCGGCGAGTCACGGTCGGACCGCTCCGCTCCTTTCTCCGGGACGCGCCGGCCCGTCCGCGGCTTCAGAGAATCCGCGCCTCTTCTTGTTTGCTGCCCGCTGCAGCATATTTCGGCCACGAACGGTGGCTTATTACGGCTGTTAGCCGGGAGCGGGCTCTGCCGGCGGAGCGGGCACCTGTCACGCCGATAAAAAGGTAGGCCCACGGCGCCTGTGCGTGCGGCGCAGCCGGTAACGACGCCGGTGAGTCCTCCGCGGTCTTACGCCTTACTGGATACGGAGGACAAAAAAAATTATGAAGTGCTGACCAATAAAATAGCGCCTGTTTTGGCATTCTTCTTCGTAATAAAATACAATGCTGGCCAGTGAATTTCCAACATCACGAAGACGGCCCCCGAATAATCATTAATTTGACAAAAGTGTACCATATACCTGGATATATAGCGTTATCCAAAAGTCCATTAGCATTTTCAAATTTAATGCTTCACGGAATAGCGTAGGAAGAGAGGTAAAAATTGAGGCACATGGCCGAAATGACGTTGGGTTTTGTTACAACCAAAATAAGTGCACAAAAGATCAGCAGATGGCGTTTCATATGATAAAAAAAGCAATAATTTTAAAAAAAAATGTGTGTGAAATCTTATGGGACTTAACTGCTAAGGTCATCAGTCCCTAAGCTTACACGCTACTTAACCTAAATTATCCTAAGGACAAACACACACACCCATGCCCGAGTGAGGATTCGAACCTCCGCCGGGACCGGCCGCACAGTCCATAACTGCAACGCCTTAGACCGCTCGGCTAAAATAATTAAAATAACGATTAATTTTTACTAAAGATGAAGTTTTAATTAGTTTTCTTTAATTTACGTCTATGGTCACAAACTGTTTGATAACAGATTACATGTTTCGGTCTTTAATGACCATCATCAAATCTGCAGCAAATGGGAAAAACATACACTTGCAAACTGTATACAGCTTAAGAACATTACGTAGACCATAATAAAAAGTAGTACTGACAAAATTTACATTTGTGCGCTTTAAATATGAAGAGGCATACCTGTTTCATAAAAAGTCCTAATGTACTGCAGCCATAGTGGCATCGTCAAATGTTAAATGCGGAATTCTGGCGTTAGCGCTAATAGAGGATGCTCATTATGTGCAGCACTATGTTTTCTTTCATTTGTGGCTCCTTTAGCGATTTGTTTTATGGTTGTTTAGTATTACCCGGTAAAGTATCAACGGTGTTTAATATTTATGTCATTATCTAGAATATTGACACTAGAGTAGACGTCAACCACTGCTTTTTAACTCTTCCTCTTTTTAACAATAATATTTTTGTCGTGTGCTTCTTTTTATTGCTTTTTATTACTGTAAGGCTTATTATAGACTTCAACTATTGTATCCCCCTTTATTTTCGCTGTTTCAATTAATTATTGAGCACTAGTGTATGCCGACATTAGCGACATCTGGTGAACTTACAACACAAACATCTTGTGGTTACTGTACTGCAGCTTGTTTTAAACAGTACTACTACTGACAACATGACTTGAGCATATGATGTTATCTATATGTATTTGACGATGCTGGTGCTGATTCCGCATTTAACATTTGACGATGCCACTATGGCTGCAGTACATTAGGACTTTGTTTTTATGAAACAGGTATGCCTCTTCATATTTAAAGGGCACAAACGTAAATTTTGTCAGTACTACTTTTCATTATGGTCTACGTATTGTTATTAAGCTGTATACAGTTTGCGAGTGTACTTATAATTTTCCCATTTGCTGCAGATCTGATGATGATCATTAAAGACCAAAACCGGTAATCTCTTACTAAAAAGTTTGTGACCATAGACGTAAATTAAAAGAAACTTATTACACATACGGGTCACTGTTTTTTCGCGACGATGTCGCAGCTTGTGATGTTCTAATTTATAACAAATGTTCAAAATACCGGCCGTCACTCATCAACAACACCTGCAGCCGAGGGACAATGTCGTAAACAGCACTGCAAAATATATCAGCAGGTATGGCGCGATATAGCCGTCGCACGTTGTCTTTTTGCGTCATTAATGAAGACGGACAATCGCTGTAGACTTGCGACTTCAGATAACCAGACACCAATAATCACAAGAACTGAGGTCCGGGAACCTGGAAGACCAAGCATGAGGAAAATGGCGGCTCAGCACGCGATTCTCACCAGACGAGGTGCACAAGAGGTCTTTCACTCGTGTACTAGTGTTGGCTAGAACCCCATCCAAGTTGAACCTTACAACAGGTGCTTATCAACCAGGCTAGTGAAGATGCGATTCTGTAACATATCACTTCACCTCGGACACGCCACACCGACAGTTCGAAAAGCAGAACCCTACAATTCGTCGAAGAAAAAAAAGAGTCCGATTGCTATGTGGTAAATCTGAACCACACCGTGAGTTTCTCGTCATTCAGTGGGGTTTCCACGACAGTTGTAGGATTTTCGGTAGCCATAATTGTGCAGTTGTGGGTGTTTGACACACCTTTGGAATGTGAAACGGACTTTGTGGGTCCGTAACAAGACAACTACTCGTTCTCTTGAGATATTGCAGAGCACTCTCAATTCTGATTCGGTGTTTTGCTGCTTCATGTGCTTAGGGAATATGATCTTTATTTCGATTTGACTTCATACATCATGATGAAATGGTGGGCACTAGTGAATGCTCTTGCTTGCGTGCTCTAGGGAAGGGATAACGGTAAGCTTTACCTGCGTTCAAAGGAATGGGGTTCCGATTTAAACGACTGCAGTAAAAGAGCACGGCGACGGTGGGCCGAGGGAAGCGCGTTTTTTCTGCAGAACTTGGGTGGAAACATTTCTAGATGGCCAAGTTCTGCGGGCTCATTGTGCAGGTACGTTGGTTAGCGCCGGTTGGGAGGCAGCTGCATCCAGGTAGATTGACTAGCGCCGCTTCAATGGCCAGTGCATTGTAGACCGGCAATAAAGCAGAGGATGGGCTCTTGTTAGCAGGAAGCCGACAAAACAACTGTGAGCGCTTTGGAAACATCGAAATGGACGCAGCAGGGGAGACAATAAGCTTTTTATGGAGGAGTGTGGTTCCAACCTGGTCATGGTGGTAGCAAAAGACATGGCGTAAACACTTGGGAAAGAGGACGCAAAGCTGAATCTTCGTTTTTTTCTTTTTCCCAATTAACTTTAAAGTCTCTGATTGGTCAAATCGGTGTATGCAGAGCAAGGGGCGCTCTCCGGGCTTCGAATGCCGCACTCCAACTCGTGATTGGGTTGTGCTAAAGTGGGGCAAGTCTAAGATGTAAATGGACTTTTGCTACCGAGCTGAGGAGGGAAGCGAACAGAAAGAGAAGATCTCTGTTGTAATGTTGATTTGCTAGTAAAGAACTGTAGGCCTCTACCTAAAAGGTGAGACTTGTGTCCTTTGCTAGTGTGGCACTTAGAGCCTGTGCCAGTCACATTCTGAACAGTCAGAGGTACTGCTTCTAGAGTCATGCACACAATGAGTGATGCGTGGGTGTACTTATTTGTCTTGAGTCAGCCATCTAAACATTTGACATATTCTGTCAGGCATAGTCATGGCACGGAGTCAAATTGGTTTGGCAGACCAGCAAACGGGTCCACCCGCACACTGGAATCCACCGGGGTTTCAGAGGCTGATAGGAAAATACCTGCGTTCTGAATTAACCGATTGTGAGACCACGTACTTGCATTTTTCGGGCGCGCGCCATTAGTAACAGATTGCATCCATCCATGACTTCAGGGTGTGCCGCCCTGACCAACAGGAGGGTAAGATATTCGCTGTTTCGGCGTAGGGCTCCAATATATGTTTCTCAGCACCCTGTTCTTTCGAACCATATTTTTCTTTTTGGAATGGTAGGATATAGATGTTTCATAGTGGTATAGTTTTTGTGCCATAACTCACATTCGCGTCTATGAAGTCAGATAAAGCGATTAGTGTCCCGGTTAGTGTCGAGTGTCGATCCCCAGCTGATCACTTTGTCCACCATAAACCCCGTGTTAGTGAAAGCGTTTGTAAAATAAAAATGTTTGTGTGACCTTTTTTTGCCATTTTTGTTGTCCTGTGATGTTAAGGCTGAATAAATCTATTGTCATTTAGATCACAACTTCTCCCTGTTCTTATGAACAGTACCTTCCTATTTTATTATTAAAGTTTAGATTTGAAACGTAAGTAGAAGGCATTCAATCTTTTCACATCTTTTGAAGTGACCACACTGCAAATGTTGTCCGCGTCACACAATCGGTGGCTAACGATCCATGATGACGCTAGGATTTCTACGAATAGCACTGAAGAGCACATCTTCGAGCTCTCCAAACAGTAGTGTGCGGAATACCGGTTCGAAGTGCGACTTCACGGTTGGTGACAAACCTTCTAAAGTCTTCATTTCTTCCTGAACCATACGAGCAGCAGTAACATGTGTGTCTGGTCGCTCACTACCTCACTACTGGGCTAATTGTCTAAACAACCCGTGGCTTCGTACTTCGTGATCATTTTCTTCACAACGACACATTTCACAGCATCTTTATCCTTTGAATACCGATATTACGGCGACAGTATCCTAAAGCTGCAGTAACGTTTTCTCCATTCTGATGGTAAAGCTTCACTAACAGTGACTTTTCTGGTAAAGGCAACAGGCCGCGATTGCTGGCGAATCTGACTCCCTCTCTCACTACTGCTCATTTTATATACGATTCTCATGCGGTGTCACTGACTTGCTGCCCAACGCCATCTGTTGGCCGGTTTGTGCACTCGTTTTCGGTTTCAATAAAACCCCTTGTCATTTCAGGCATATGAAGCAAGTTTTACCTCATTACCTGCAATATTCCGTGAATTTGTGGGTTTTCAAATGTTAGCGGACTTTTGGGTCACCCTGTACAATCGATTACCATTTCAGCGCAACCGCGTAAAGTACATAAGAGCAACATCATCTACGTTCCGTTGATAAGGAAAGATTAGACAGTATGTTTCTCACACAAAAATTCCATTTTTGTGTTGGAAGTTTCTGAGAAGGTCCTGTTCTGCCTCGTGTAACAAGGAGAAATATCTATCAGCACGTGTCAGAATTCGACAGTCATAGAATCGTAGGCTATCGATATTCTGATTTATCCATTAGTCCGCCATATTGCTGCACGCGTTGTTTGCAATCACACGACTGTCTTGCGAATGTGGGATCGATGGTTCAGGAAGGCCATGCATAATACCATGTCTCATCTCAGCGGTCCCACACGACTAGCGGCCAAGAGGACAATGGACAGAGCGCTCTTTCAGATCGTAAAGCCATGTTATGTATCTAGAGATAGGAAATAGGCTTGCTTGCAACATAACAAATGTTCACACATAATTCTTTTTTTTTTTTTTTTTTTTTTTTTTTGCAGCTTAAGTTACAAATTAAAAGCAGACTATCTGAATTACAGCTGAGTGGGCAGTAATACTAAATAAAACTACTATAATTACTGTCGACTGGGAGTGAATACATTGTGCGTTGATAATGAGTCATATGTTTGTGTTTTGCTCGTTAGCAGTCGCAGGCTGATTCGGTGACGTTGCTTGTCCCTTCCATGGGGGAAGTGTCGCAGTAATGTTGTTTAACCACTGCCTTATTATGATTTTATACATCTTCACATCACCGTCAAAGAAACGTAATTGAAATGCTACTAACTAGAACTACAAACAAGTCATCCGCTATTCGTTTTCAAGTGCTATTTCCGCATCACTGAATACAAAAATTTCTTGGTTTCTCTTGATATGTTTTACAATATTTATAGGTACGTGGTGGTAATACTATTATATTCTTGGTCGGTATGAAGTTAGGACTAGTGCGGAGACGGCTACCAAGAAGAACCATTGTGATCTATCTTTCGGTAGACAGAGGGAGTCCACCATGTCTGTCTGTCTTGATCCCTACACTGCCGTATTAAACCTAGTCAGAGGGCAGCGCTCAAGTCATTGACCTCCCTTCCACTGACGACGGCAGGCACTTAAACAACTTCTGAGTAATGGCAACTTGTTACCTGCCAATATATCTCAACTTTAGCTCAGATGCAAGGCTTCCTTCTTTTTTATATTCATCTCCAGTAGTTTTGTGCAAGTACCTGTCTTGCATATCCGCATATCCGGAAACCAGCCTATCAAATATTTAAAATTTATGGCTGTCAAGGGAAACACCTCGCTTCGGAGGCAACCTGTGCAAAATCGAGACATTCATACACTGCATCTTCGGGTGTCCCCATTGTAGCACCACAGCGACATTCTGCTGTAGGCCTTCTGCTAATCCGGTAGACATAAATCAGATAGAGGCCGTGTGCAGTAAGAAAATGAACCACTGCATTTGTTGGTTTGAGGTGTTTATCTTTAATCTTTTTTCAATATATGGGAACAAATCATACACCCTCCTACCTGTTTCAGATTGTTCCCACTGTCTCTGCTGCAGTTATTGTGTTCTGTCTTTAATTTCATGAACGCAACCAAGATGGCTTTACGTGATTTCTATAATTTTATCCAAGTTCTTTTTGGTTAGCCAATATACGGGTTTGCTTTGCCTTATGAGCAGATCCCAGGGGCAAAATTCCGCTTTTAGAAATGGTGCATTCGTGAGAGTTGCGCCAAATGCAGCTACACACCGAATGGTTACATTTCTTTAGATCTTCTTATTCACCTGACACCCTTCACCAGGACCTGCGCCCATGCACTGGGGCCATACTCCAGTATCGCAGTTATGAAGCAGTTATCATACATATTGGTCTGCGACAGCGATAAATGAAATCGCTTTTGACCTATATTCATTAATTTGTTGAATAATGCCATTGCCATAACTGTTACTCGTTCGATGTCGGCTGCGTTACTCCACTGCTTTTTAATGTGCATGCCCACATAACGTGCATACAATTGTCACTGAACAGCCGAACCATTAATCTCATAGTAGGAAAGAAATAATTATACTTCTTTGGAGCTATATTCAATTAGAAAATTTACTTTATTGCTGATCCGTGCGTTGCTACGACATGAACTCGAAACTGCGACATAATCTCTTTGCTTGTGTGACTAAGCAGCTGCCTCCTTCGCAACCCACCAGGATGTGCACTCTCCATGGCGCCAACTTCATGGCAATGAGTGCGAGCGCACCCTTAGTCATTTACCATCGATGATTGCAGGATAGCTATCAGAGATAAGTGTTGTCAGTCACGAGGTGTGTGGATGCCATGAACATTTGCCGAAGTAAAATATGACTTTCAGTGGGTGTGTGAATGTCTTTTCTATACACTTACGTGCCCGTGAAGCACGTTGCTCGGGTATTGTTGAAGATGAACCTGGAACTTTGTCTGTTATGTGTGTCTACAGAATTCACAGACAAAAGTGGAATATTGAGCCATAGTCATCGGCGCTTGTTGGACATATTTGGTGAGCACCTAAGTACGTAGACTGTGCAAACAGTTATTCAGAGCTATCCACCCCGCCACAGGATTCCTTAAACTACGTGTGTTATATATTTTTTAGATTTGAGTTAACGCAGATTTTATTTAAAGGATTTATTAGTTACAACGTGGTTAACGTACATTGCTAAAATTGTTTATGCCACAGCTATTCAGGGCGGGCTTTCTAATTCCTTTCTATCATGTTTGAGCCCTGTTGGTAATTTATGAACATTGTATGTGCAGGTCATATGTGATTCATTCCCATTCAACTCCAATTTTTCTACCTTCTGTGTTAGTTTAAACCATGTGGGCATTGCTCTTTAAATTTTATTTATACATACTTTTATAGAACCAGCCTGAGGTATCGCAGCTTGAAGCCAAGTTGCTCACATTGGTATGTTCCCTCTTGGCAGACATTCGCATTCTACCTAATTTCGCATTTGGATATTTGTCCCTAATCTCGGGCTCTTTAATGAGACAATCGTTGCCTATTTATGAGAGTTCGGACAAATTTCTTCTGATTTACAGAAACGTTGATTTTATTTTCGCTTTGGTTGCTTGTTGCCTTTTGTGATTTCGTATGCTTACAGCTGATCTCTTATAGGTAACTAAATGTTTATTGATGTTTGATGCATCATTATTTTTGCTCTACTGAATTTGAATTCATACCGTGCTTTATTGTAATTATTTTGAGACGGAACCACCTGAGTGAGGTCAAGCTCAATGCAATCTGACAATCTGAAATACTAAATGTTTACTGCTGATTTTCTTGGATTGTTATAAAGAATTGCATTCGTTTGAATTTGTCAAGTTTCACGTGTTAAAACAAGATTCACAACAGCAATTTGCACAACTTCTTAAAGAAAGTTGGGTATTCTTTCTTGGAAGGCATGTTCTTTCTTTCCCCCTTGCCAGTCGCAGCTGCTCACTATCTGTCATCAGCAACTGTAGGTGGATATGGTTACAGTGGTCAGTGAGCTAACATACCAGAAAAGGGATCATGACATTACAGTCACGTATCATTATATCGTTATGTGATATTGATATGGTTCATTTTTGCACTCTATTTTCTCACTGGTAAGGTGTTCTCCCAGTGTGGTCACTTGGTCCCCTTTATCCGCAGGAGGTGGTCAGAGAATCTCATCAGGAATGGCGAACGTCCTCTGGAATCCGTGCAGTTTCCTTGAAAGTAAGGCTGTGGACTGCTTGGTGCCTTTGTCGGTAGTGCCAGTGCCTCTCCTAGCCCTGAATGGACGGCGGTGTGCTGCCGCTGCCGTTCCGAGAGAGTAACTGAGCATGACACTTTTGCCTATTCTGTTCGGTCACCAAACAACGAAACACTGAGACGCCGCCCGACCACTGTGGCAAGGTCTGTTGTTTTGGCTCAAAACTTTGATGTACTGAATCGAATTGAGTCACTCCACCACTGTGCTTGGTTCGAAGAAGCCGACCAGTCGATGAGACACTGTTCCACCCCAGTAACTACTTCTTACATGTCAAGGTACATATTTTATGCCAAGAGTGGAGTTTCTGCAGTGCTCCCATGGTTTTCAAGAAACAAGCGATATTCTCCTCTGTCATCCCCCAGAATGTTTTCAGGAACAGCAAGTGTGTGATACTGAAGCCATTGTGATGAGCGAGTTGTACAACATCACAAAGAAGAACTTTTCCGACACTTTTACTCGGTTGTATGAACTCTCTGTGCGTTTCACTAAAGTGGCAGGAGATTATGTAGAACACCTGAAGCATTAAAATCGCCATCTTAGAGTTTCTATATTTGATATTAACTGTCGTAGCACGTATGTATGCGTCTGCATGTCGGTGATGTTATAGCGCACACTCTTGGTCGACAACACTTTTAACTGCCCGAAATCCTTCACAAGTAAAGGCTCAAAAGGTATTCGGGCTGCTCGAGCGCTTGTCTTGCGTAGCTTTCCGACGGAGACAACGTCGTTCCACGCAGTCATTATTCCAAGTCGTAACGGCAAAAATAATCACTTTTCCAGTAACAGGCATTGCGGGGCCAGCGACAGATAACCTTTAGAATAGATGCAGCATCTATGTACGCATGAGCGTGTGTGCCTGTGAGTGCTGTACTAATTTTAACATACATTTCATTCCCTACTGCTAAAGGTAGAGTGCGCTAGTCCAGTAATGACACATCGTAAATTATTATATTATAAGTATTTTGATTGACCCAAGCACGAAGCAAAGTAGGTTATCACCTGCAAACTCGAGACAGATCACACTGAAATCAAGTTCGCCACGTGCTCTTGTTGGTTTCTGGGCCCTGTTTGCAAACATTGGGCAATTAATGTACAGAATAAAAAAATAAAATGCATTAAATAAAACTGAGTAATCAGTGACTAGTAATTTTAATCGAGACTACTATCCAGAATGAGAATTTCACTCTGCAGCGGAGTGTGCGCTGATATGAAACTTCCTGGCAGATTAAAACTCTGTGCACCGATCGAGACTCGAACTCGGGACCTTTGCCTTTCGCGGGCAAGTGCTCTACCATCTGAGCTACCGAAGCAGGACTCACGCCCGGTCTCACAGCTTTACTTCTGCCAGTATCTCGTCTCCTACCTTCCAAACTTTACAGAAGCTCTCCTGCGAACCTTGCAGAACTAGCACTCCTGAGAGAAAGGATACTGCGGAAACATGACTTAGCCACAGCCTGGGGGCTGTTTCCAGAATGAGAATTTCACTCTGCAGCGGAGTGTGTGCTGATATGAAACTTCCTGGCAGATTAAAACTGTGTGCACCGATCGAGACTCGAACTCGGGACTTTTGCCTTTCGCAGGTACGGAGTGCGATAGTTGGCTGGGAGTTTCAGACCCAACTTCCTCTACTTTTTAAATAAAGGGCCGGTTAGAGGGAGCGTTCTCTAGTCAGTGTCGTTTTAGACTACTCCTTTTCTAAACGGACAGGACATCGTGGGTGTAGATATAGGGGGAAGGAGACAAGCTCAGTACAGGATTTTTCTGATTTACCGTTTTCAGTTGCGTTTACTTCAGTTCAGTTATGATGGGGACGCATTTTGTGTTGTTACCATCTTTCAGAGTGATTTTAGGAGTTTTGTAGACTCTCGCTTCCGCTTTAGGCAGTGCTACTTCTCTGCTCTGTCTCCAGTATTTTACAGTAGTGAACGGTTGCTAATAGCAAGCCATGTTTTTCATGTGTATCTGTGAAGAATGCAAGAGAGTTCCTCCCCAAACGAGCTCATCTTTGAATCTCAAACTATTGTGTGTCAGAGGAACACTCGTTGTAATGTTCTGGTCTGGATGTAAAAATGATTCTTCAATTAGTTAACTTAGTGTTGGGGATCAAAAGATTGTCATTGTAGAGCCGGCCGGAGTGGGCGAGCGGTTTTAGGCGCTACAGTCTGGAACCGCGCGACCGCTACGGTCGTAGGTTCGAATCCTGTCTCGGGCATGGATGTGTGTGATGTTCTTAGGTTTAAGTAGTTCTAAGTCCTAGGGAACTGATGACCTCAGAAATTAAGTCCCATAGTGCTCAGAGCCATTTGAACCATTACGAGGAGAGCTGGCGTATCATATGAGACATTACTGTGATGACTTAGGAACATTCCCAAGCACATCCGCACCAATGAAACGCGTTCGTTAACTGAAACAGATCTCTCTGTTGATCTTAAAAAAGATATTGCAAATATTTCTTTAGGAAGGAAAATAATGTGAATTGTTTATTTGACTATCTGAGAACATCAGAAGTGTAGTTCTCAGTTAACGGTACTGTAAACTTACAAATGCTCGTGTATCGCTGTCTTGTCAAAAGTAGACATATTGAGAAGCATCTTTGAAGCAGAATTATGCACTGAGGTGACAAAAGTCATGGGCGTGGACCCAACAAGTCGTTGGAAGTCCGCTGCAGAAATTTTGAGCCATGCTTTCTTTATAGCCGCCAATAATTTCGAAAGTGTTGCCAGTGCAGGATTTTATGCACAAACTGACTCTCGATTATGTCCCATAAATGTTCGATGGGTTTGATGTCGGGTGATTTTGGTGGCCAAATCATTCGCTCGAGTTGTCGAGAATGTTCTCCAAATCAATTGAGAACTACTGTGGCCCGGTGACATGTTTGGGAGCATGAAATCCATGAATGGTTGCGAATGGCCTCCAAATAGCAGAACATAACCATTTCCAGACAATAAACGGTTCAGCTGGGCCAGAGGACCGGGTCCATATTATGTAAACGCAGCCCACACCATTATGGAGCCTCCACTAGCTTGCACTGCGCCTTGTTGACAACTTGGGCCCATGGTTTCGTGTGGTCTGCACCACGTTCGAATCCTCCCATCAACTCTTACCAACTGAAATCGGAACTCATCTGATCAGCCCATGTTTTTCCGGTCATCTCAGGTCCAACCGGTATGGTCACGAGCCCACGAGAAGCGCTGCAGGAGATGTCGTGCTGTTAGCAAGGCACTTGCGTCGGTCGTCTGCTGTCATAAGACATTAACGCCAAATTTCGCCTCACTGTTCTAGCGGATGCATTCGTCGTAAGTCTCACATTGATTTCTGTGATTATTTCACTCAGTGTTGGTTGTCTGTTAGCACTGACGACTATATGCGAACACCACTGCTCTCGGTCGTTAAGTGAAAGGCGTCGGCGATTGTTGTCCGTGATGAGAGGTAATACCTGAAATTTCCTATTCTCGGTACACTCTTGACACTGTGGATCTTGAAATATTGAATTCAAAATGGTTCAAATGGCTCTAAGCACTATGGCACTTAACATCTGAGGTCATCAGTCCCCTAGAACTCAGTACTACTTAGACCTAACTAACCTAAGGACATCACACACATCCAAGCCCGAGGCAGGATTCGCACCTGCGACTGTAGCAGTCGCGCGGTTCCAGACTAAAGCGCCTAGAACCACTTGGCCACACCGGCCTGCAATATTGAATTCTCTAACGATTTCCGGAAGGGAATATGCCTTGCATATAGTTAATTCCCGTCGTACCCCCCCCCCCCTTCCCCATAAACAGGTTGGAAACGTTTTCACATGAATCACCTGAGTACAAATGACAGCTCCGTCAATGCACTGTCCTTTTATACTTTTTGTATGCGATACTACCGACATCTGTGTATGTGCATATCGATATCCCATGAGTTTCCTCATCTCGGTGTAGTAATTAAAGTTCCAAATAACCGAAAAAGCACCACTGCTTATTATGGCGCCAAATTTGAACGGGATGTTGTTGAATAAGATAGAAACGTTATGGAAACAAAAACAAAAAAAATCGAAAATTTTACCTCTAGATAACGCTGTAAGCGGCTGAGTACGCAAAATAAAAGACGTTCGGTACACGGTTCTTCCTACCGCTTTTGCCAGTGTGGGGAATATGTGTGAGTAGCTCTTCAGAGGTTCCGGACATTTAAGGGGGGGACGTTGATGAGAAACTTACACTATTTCCAAAATGCACCATATCCACAGTTTTGGAGATATGGCAATGAAATTTTGTACCACGCTTTACATGAAAGTAACACATTTACATATAAAATCCTTTGATTATATATATTCAACTTTCTTTGAATGAAATTTGAAGTTTTATTTTCAAAAAATAGTGTATGTTACTTTTTCTCTGCAAATATTCAAGAGATTTCTACAAAAATTTCTCTGTTTCATTTCCTTATATGTCGTAAGCTTCTCTCATGAGATTTTTGGAATAGGTTAAATAGGAGAATTTTCATGATTTTTTAATTATGATTAAAGAAGTACAATTTTAAATTCACGCAAAATTCCAAACACTTTGCCCCATACATCAGCTTGCAGTCAGAATTTCAAAATTTTCCCTTCAGGCAACGTTTATTACGTTTACAGAATTATGTGTACAAAATTTCATAATTCTAGCATTCATAGAGTCTGAGGAAAAGGTACATAAACTTTGAAAAACAAACTTTTCAGAAAACGCAATTTAAAGTTCAGCCTAACCTTTTTCCTTATGTCACTTCTTTAGAAGGCACCATATTTGTACTCTGGGTCGTCTTTCCCTTCAAGGCTTCTCTTCTGGTTTCTTGTTGTCTATCTTCTTTCCTTTGCCAGGTGTTCAACTGACTTTTCAGCTGCAGAGACGCATTGTAAATCTATTTTTCTCAGTGTGCCTTGAGTAAAATGCCCTGTCTTGAAGCCCATTTTTCTAATACCTTCATCCTCCCGACGTCCACATCATTAAATGCAATAACTGGATCATAAGATGCAATTCTGACTACTGTAGCAGATGAAAATGTATTTTTAAGGCATTGTTTCCATATGAGTGAATTTAGAGACTCATTTTGATTTCGGGTTTTGCCGTGAACACACTTTTTGAGAAGTGCAGGATCGGTCATAAACCTGTAAGTGGGCTTGGCAAGATCCAGGATACAATTTGGAAGCCTCCCCTTGTGAATGTAGAGGTTGTTATCCCTCTGAAAAAAATGGTTCAAATGGCTCTGAGCACTATGGGACTTAACTGCTGAGGTCATCAGTCCCCTAGAACTTAGAACTACTTAAACCTAACTAACCTAAGGACATCACACACATCCATGCCCGAGGCAGGATTCGAACCTGCTACCGTAGCAGTCGCGCGGTTCCAGACTGTAGCGCCTAGAACCGCTCGGCCACTCTGGCCGGCTTTTGTCCCTCTGAGCTTGTAGATATTTACACCAGCTAATGTAGCCGCGTCACACTTTTAATAAATTTTCAGACACTTCGGATGCGATTTCAACATTGAAACTTTGGGAACTGATTGTCCATGAGTTGTACTAAAATAAAATATAAATCGAAAGTTGACATTTTTGGTCAATTTGATAAACGTCCCCCCCCCCCCCCCCTTAACGGTGGTCCGATGTCTGCCAATGTTCTAGAGAAAATGATTAATAAATTCGAAAAACAATTTATTTTGAAACGTACTGTCGCAGAGGGAGAGGTGGGGGGAAGCAATTGACCCAACGTCAGTTGAGTTGCATGAGGAATCGAGGGCTGGTGCGCAAACATACAGTGCACGGGGATTGCCCGTACCTTGGACATGCCTGTGGGCCCAATGCATAAAATTCGCCGAAACTTGCTGTATTGTTATCCATACAAAATTGCTTGTCTTCAGAATTTTCTTCATGCTGACCTACCAGTAAGTCAAACGTTTGTTCTAGAATTTCTTGCTCACATGGAAGCAGACAATGAATGGTCGTGGAACAATCTGTAGGCAGAGAAAGCAGCATTTCCTTCTCCAAGGACATGAAAATATACAGAATTTCAGATTAAGGACAATGTAAATTGGCTCGCACATCAACCGGCACCGCTTCATTCTGCAAAGACAGCCGTGTGGTGCGGGTTGATGGCATAGTCTATCGTAAGGCCATATTTCATCGACAAGGTCCTGATAGCTGTAGAGTGGTTGGTAAACGGTATGAAAGTTTGCTGCGCACCAGTGTCATTCGAACCCTTCAAAAGCGTGGGTGTGCGGGCCTGGATCATTTTTAGTCATAATGGCTGGCACTCCATTGCACATTGCATAGCTAGTGAAGCAACTGCTGCAGAGGCATTCTGGAAATGTTAGAATTATCAGCATTCATTTTTCTACAGGCTGGCCGTCCAGATCACCTCACTTTTATATGCTTGACTTCTGGATGTTGGGTTATTTCAGATATGCTGTGTTCAGTGCTTCGATTACAAACGTAGCAGAACTGAAGGCACACACTGCGCAATGTATTATGTACGTGAGCACTGGGACAATCTGATTTGTTGTGGAACATGCTGTTTCTCGATTTCAACTTATGGCAGAAAAAGGTAGACAGCATATTGAACATACCTTGCGCCGGTCTCACGACAGTTAAAAACGGATTTCATTGTTGCTTTTTACGCGGTTATTGGGCCAAGAGAGATAAACACCGATGTCACTGCTGCATTTTGTTTGGTTTTTGAACTAAGAACAATTAAAAATACTATGTGGTACGTCCTTGCTGTGGGGCATGGGCTTACCTAACAACAGTGGCAGAGCTGCTGCATGCCCAACCCGTGCAATCATGCACATAGCACAATACAGTTGGTGTAATGTGCAAAGCACGCTATAGCCGTCGTATTGAATTTCACCTGCTTAGAGCGCCATCTAGTAGGAAAATTTTCGTTAATTTTTTATTTTTATTTTTTCGTTTCCCTAACGTTTCCCCCTCTTGAATAATATTCAGTTCAAATTTGACGTCATTCTGGGTAGTAGTTCTTCTTTCACTGCGTTTTGAAATTGAAAGATTAATTATAATCACCCTGTATGTGGGCCGAACAGGGCGTCGAAACTCATGTAATATGCCTCTACCCTTTTTCGTATGACGTGGGCCTGATGTAACGTTCGTGCAGAAGATGTTGGTTGGTGACGTTCCCCTGAGGCGCGGAGCGACAAGTGCAGGCTCCCCTTGCGCTACCCACCCTCACGTGGCCTGATTCGAAGAAACGGTGAGCTGCTGCCGTGAGACGAACGGCCGTTCACGTTGGCTGCTCGTGAGTTATCGGTACGCAGCCACTTCCGCGAAATGCTTTTTTCGGTACTAAGTTAACTAACAAAACATTCTGAGAAAGTCTTTCCCGTTATTGAGAATATAGTTATATTTGTACCTCGTCTCGACGTATAATAAGCAGTTTTCACTAATGGTCCTTACCGGCAGATACTGGCGTATCGAGTAGCTTACTGCTTCCTCAAAACTCTCCCGTTTTCGTCCCATCGGAATAGCTCAGTCGACGAGAAGCAGTTGAAGTAATACAGTGTGGAGCAAAATAAGTTGCGTACATATGACGACACATTCGAGGATAATCGATGACGAGGACAATCCATGACGTTGGGTTGGCTTCAAAATGAACCATGACTGACTGTGGAGAAGAACAAATAAGGTCTAACGTGCTCCAGTGGAGACAGTAACCTTCATCTTCTGGTCAAAGTAAACTCATGCTAGCGAGCAGAAACGTTGCAAACAGGGTCACTTACTGACCGCAAATGTTTTCAGCTTGTCTACACTCTGTACGACAGCTTTCATAAAACACACTGCTTTGTAGAGCGCCAAAGGTGTTGTCAGCGCCTTTACTATGCTGCAAATAGTTTCTGCTACTTTATGTCATCAATTGACAGAATTTGACATTAAACTGGCGTATGTCACTTCTCCATTTATATATATATATATATATATATATATATATATATATATATATATATATATAAATAAAAAAATGGAGAAGTGACATACGCCAGTTTAATGTCAAATTCTGTCAATATATATATATATATATATATATATATATATATATATATATATATATATATCGATTCCACAGACCGAACGTGAGGAGAGGGGCTAGTGTAATTGGTTAATACAAACCATAAAAAAATGCACGGAAGTATGTTTTTTAACACAAACCGACGTTTTTTTAAATGGAACCCCGTTAGTTTTGTTAGCACATCTGAACATATAAACAAATACGTAATCAGTGCCGTTTGTTGCATTGTAAAATGTTAATTACATCCGGAGATATTGTAACCTAAAGTTGACGCTTGAGTACCACTCCTCCGCTGTTCGATCGTGTGTACCGGAGAGCACCGAATTACGTAGGGATCCAAAGGGAACGGTGATGGACCTTAGGTACAGAAGAGACTGGAACAGTACATTACGTCCACATGCTAACACCTTTTTATTGGTCGTTTTCACTGACGCACATGTACATTACCATGAGGGGTGAGGTACACGTACACACGTGGTTTCCGTTGTCAATTACGGAGTGGAATAGAGTGTGTCCCGCCATGTCCGGCCAATAGATGTTCAATGTGTTGGCCATCATTTGCTGCACGCAATTGCAATCTCTGGCGTAATAAATGTCGTACACGCCGCAGTACATCTGGTGTACTGTCGCCGCAGGCTGCCAAAATACGTTGTTTCATATCCTCTGGGGTTGTAGGCACATCACGGTATACATTCTCCTTTAACGTACCCCACAGAAAAAAGTCCAGAGGTGTAAGATCAGGAGAACGGGCTGGGCAATTTATGCGTCCTCCACGTCCTATGAAACGCCCGTCGAACATCCTGTCAAGGGTCAGCCTAATGTTAATTGCGGAATGTGCAGGTGCACCATCATGCTGATACCACATACGTCGACGCGTTTCCGGTGGGACATTTTCGAGCAACGTTGGCAGATCATTCTGTACAAACGCGATGTATGTTGCAGCTGTTTGGGCCCCTGCAATGAAGTGAGGACCAATGAGGTGGTCGCCAATGATTCCGCACCATACATTTGCAGTCCACGGTCGCTGTCGCTCTACCTGTCTGAGCCAGCGAGGATTGTCCACGGACCAGTAATGCATGTTCCGTAGATTCACTGCCCCGTGGTTTGTGAAACCCGCTTCATCGGTAAACAGGTAGAACTGCAACGCATTCTCTGTTAATTCCCATTGACAGAATTGCACTCGATGATTAAAGTCATCACCATGTAATTGCTGATGTAGCGACATATGAAACGGGTGAAAGCGGTGACGATGCAGTATGCGCATGACACTACTTTGACTCAGTCCACCGCCCGCATCTCGTGGTCGTGCGGTAGCGTTCTCGCTTCCCACGCCCGGGTTCCCGGGTTCGATTCCCGGCGGGGTCAGGGATTTTCTCTGCCGCGTGATGGCTGGGTGTTTTGTGATGTCCTTAGGTTAGTTAGGTTTAAGTAGTTCTAAGTTCTAGGGGACTGATGACCATGGATGTTAAGTCCCATAGTGCTCAGAGCCATTTGAACCCATTTTTGACTCAGTCCACCGGCTCTCGCAATGTCCCGTGTACTCATGTGTGGGTGTATGGCAACAGCAGCTAACACACCAACTGCACCCGCTTCTCCTATGACGGGCCTGTTACGGACCCGTTTGCGTGCTACGACCATACCTGTTGCATACAGTTCGCGGTAGATGTTTTGCAATGTGCGGCACGTTGGATGTTCCCTGTCCGGGTACCGTTCTGCATACACCCTGCAGGCTTCAGCTGCATTTCGTCGACACTCGCCATAGATGAGTATCATCTCCGCCTTTTCAGAGTTTGAATACACCATGGTCACAGTTCCTACAACACTACACTATCACAGACGTCTGGTAACACGGTGTACTACAGTTGGACTGCGTGCGGAGACGAATGCAGAATAACAATAGCAGCAAGCGCTACACGCGGACACTGCGACAGCTAGACCAAACCACAACAGTGCACTACAGCCACACTCGTTAACACGGTCGTCATCGTAAACATGTCCCTGCAGATGCTGCTCGCCGACCGTGGCCCGTGTTTGTTACAACACGCAACTGAACGTCGGAGGTTTCAAGCGTCAACTTTAGGTTACAATATCTCCGGATGTAATTAACATTTTACAATGCAACAAACGGCACTGATTACGTATTTGTTTATACGTTCAGATGTCAAAACTAACGTGGTTCCATTTAAAAAAACGTAGGTTTGTGTTAAAAAACATACTTCCGTGCATTTTTTTATGGTTTGTATTAAACAATTACACTAGCCCCTCTCCTCACTTTCGGTCTGTGGAATCGGTTCGTCAGTATTTGATGTGGTTTACGAAACATATCCAGCGGTAACGTTAGGTGACTCACCCTGTATATATATATGTCTAGTTGTGTCTGTGGAAGCAAAAGGGTCTGCTTATGGTACGACATAATCCAGGCTACAATACAACATTTTTTTCTAGTAGGTATTTTACCATCTTATTGTGTTAAAGCTGTAAGACAAGCAGTATTTGAAACCTAAACTATGGGAATTCTGATCCGCTCATTATACCAGCAATCATTCTTCTTATTATTTGGTGAACATATTCATAAAACAACTACTTGGAGAAATATAATATTTAAACCCTAAAATTTATTTCGCAATAGAAACAGAAGCAGACAACAAACTATGCATCCAGAGTTTCATCACACGAAAGGTAAACAACATACATGAGTTTACAATATTCAGAAAAGCTAGAAGCGCTCTCCACAACCAGTCAAATCACAAATTCAGACCCAGACAAGAATGCTTCATATTCATACTCGACAGATTATACAGAACAGCCATTCGTGAACATTACTACACACAGGAAATAATTACAGTAAAACAAGCAGAAGGTAGTTCTTTTATTAGTTAGTTCCATGTTACAAGGATAATTTTGCACGATAAACCTTAATGATGTGCAAGAAGTCATCTTATATTCACATCACGAATTAATTTGTAAATATGGCACTATGCTGAACATCGATAAGATTTTCTTTTTACGCATATAAGAGTTAGTAATTCCTCACCACTACCTTTCGCACATTACAATAATATAAATTTTTCCACGGAACAGAGATCATTGGTCAGGAGAAACTTCTACAGTTTGTTTTTTAATTGTAGTATATTGTCTACAGTGGAGAATGTCTTTGGTACCTTCTCAAAACAGAAACTAAGCCATTAAATATGCAGACAGACTGTGGGTTAACATGTCGTCTGCACGCAAGGCACTGCACAGCGACACAGAAGAACCCCAGTCACAATACACAGGATACAGTAGTGGCTGAATGGTTACTAAATAGACAACAAGACACAGACAAAACTCAGAAAACTAGTCACACTCACAGACGAATTTAACATATCAGTGGTATAACAACTTATATGCAACTCTTTTCAGTTAGTATACATAAGACAGACATCTAGAGATTTAAAAATAATATATTTAGAACATCCCAGAGCCTAAGAAATAGTGGGTTACACAGCATATTGACCGAAATGTGAGTAATTCACAAGCACCACCCAAATAAAAACGGGTATAATTGTCATACTTGTCATAGAAGATAACTTTCAACACAAAGGACTGTAGCAGAAAGAAAATACGTTATAAACGCCTACACTGTTCTATGCAGTGACTCATTGTTTGACACATTAAAGGAACTACGTAAAGGAGACAACATAAATAGAAAAAAAATGCACACCGAGAGAGAGAGGGGGGGGGGGGGGGGGAGAGACGGAGAGAGAGAGTTACAGCACGTTCAAATGAGGCGCCGGAACAAACATGAAAACTGTCGAGAAGCAACGGTGACTACAACACAAAAGGAATATAAACATTGTTTCGTGTAGTTTAACTTTTTAACTTAGTTGCAGTGTCCATTAAAAACACCCATTTTGTTTCTGCACGTATTTATATCACTTATGAGCATCCAGATGAACACAGAAGCCAGGAGAAAAACATTAAGTAATCATAAAACTCAATCACGCCCTGTTTTCGCGTTTAATGATAATAATACAACATTTCGTTGCGGATGACAAGGTACACAATAATTTAAAGAACATTCCACAAAACCAGCATTCTAGTGATTAAAGTAATAATTACAACAGACAATAAGTGTTTTTCGACCTAATTTTCATTCCCACCATTACTGTTTAAAGATTTTTTGTATTTTGCAGACCCGTATAAAAGTGCCCTTTGATGGAAAAAATGTGCTGTCACGAGATAGGGCAATGAAAGTTTTAGTTATTAGCGTCATAGGTAGACCTGAAATCTCGAAACATGTGTTTTAATCATCTTCTATTTTCTATATCCTTTTTATCTATAATTTTGTCTGTCGTTTAATGTAATGTTTTTAAATACTTACTCATATTATTTATTCTGTGATCACTTTAAATTAAACAACCCTAACTTTACACTATTTTGTTGCAATTACGTATTTCAGTGCAATTAGTATTGAAATGAGGAAGTAGGTATGCATATTTATTGATTACCAGCTGACACACCCGACGTTGCCAGGGTATTTATTTTGCCAGTTTTCTATTAGAAATGAAAGCAGAAAATGAGCAGTGGTTGTAAAGTAATATCTAAAAAATTTCATTTCCATGTGTTCGTTAAAACACACCTTTGAAATTACAAAATAGTCGTACAACTAAATATGCGCAATCAGTTTACGTATAAGTACAGCATCCAATTTCTTTGTAATTTTTTCTGTGGCAACTTCTCATCGTATTTCTATAGACGGCTATTGTTTTCGCCTACAGCAGTTTTCGCTTCGCTATCAAAAGCGCTACCAGGAGTCAGGGAACTCCTGGAATTGACTCGGTGTAGGAGTGTCTTACAAGGGAAACTCCCCAGATTTAGTGGTAAAAAACCCTGATGATAGCCCGTCAAAAATTGACCACAAATCAAGCATGAAAACGGGAAGAAGGTATACTGAAGTGTGAAAAAAGAGCAAAATAGAAACAATGAACGGTCCAAGCTCAAGATATGAAACTTTGGGCCAACTGACAGAATCACGGCGTCGCGATTATGTGGTAATGGTGTTGGACTGCAAAGCGGGATGTGCGTATTCAAATTTTCCTCGTGCCACATTTTTTTTTATCACAAAACTATGAACGTTCCGTCCGGTTATTGACGTATCTGCTCTCCCTCCGTAGTACTGGCAGTTGTCATACTATACATTGGTTATGTAATATGAGTCATGTGGTAAGAATATATTATAGTCGCAACTAAATGTGATGAATAGTGAGAGAGGCGAGATGCCTCATAGATCTCTCACAGAAATGAACATATAAACAGGTGTGAACTATGTTACAATACGGGAATCCAAGAGCCAAAACTGCCAATACGGAACGCAAAAGTCATAACATGTGGTATTTGTGTACAACAATTAGAGGGTACGTACGTTTGGAGATCCCTTCCTTACACCTCACCACTGCAAACAGGCGTTACGCCACGACTAGACACAGATTGAGTATAGCGAACAGACTCGTCAGTGACAAGACTGACAGTTCATAATTTTGTAAAATAAATTAAAAGATAATGGGGCAAAAGGCAGATTTGAACCGGAATCTCCCGCTTCGCAATTTAACACCGTGACCACATAAGCACGAAGCCGTGGCTATTAAATTTCGCTTGATGTTGCATATCTTCAGCTTGGATCGTTCCCAGTTCCTATTTTGCTTCTTTTTTCACAGTTAAGCACATCTTCTTCCTGTTTTCACGCTTGATCTGTGTGCAGTTTTTGACTGGCTGTCCGCTGGGCCATCTTACCACTGAATTTGAGGGGGTGAGATGGGGAGTTTCCCTTGTTAGTAGTAAAGAATAAATGTATTAAAGCTTCATGCATGATGTGTTATTTTTTATGCATCTCAGTGTTTATGTCGTCGTATCTCCTGAACTATCATTGTTAGGTGGTTCTATTACCTGAGAGGAACGGACATGAGTACGAAATTTAGTTGAAATCTATCCAGCGGTTTAGGAGGAGATGCAGAAAATAATTCATGCATACATCATTTTTATATATGTACGAATATGTTAAAAGATAAAAAAAACTGCAGTGACTTTAGTAAGGTGCCAAGCGAAATAACGAAAACTCGATCGGTATGCAATCAGAACCAGCCACATATTGAAAAAGTTGACAATGTTGCTCAACACCCATACTTTCTCCATTACGAAACTCTTCTTTCATTCCACAGGATGTATCCTATCAACAAGTCGTTTGTTTATGATGAGTGTTGTTTCCAAGCTCATTTGTCAATAATTCGATTCAATACATCTTAAATAGACCATGTAAGGGGTGTTGAACATAACTGGGAAAAAGCTCCATAGGGTAAAACACAAGCAGTAGTGTGCATTGCAGTTTCAGACAGTCAACATGAGTCTGGACAAGATGTGAAGGGGTCTATAAAAATATTGCATGAATACCAAAAAATCCTCAAGAAGTCCTCTTTACGCACTGGAGTGGAAGTAGATGATTTGGAAGTTCAAATTAACTTGCAATTTTGGATTTTTTCCAACGAGAGAACAACGGCCAATTGCGCCAAAATTGTTGAGGAAGCTACTGTTGCCACGGCTGAGAATGCCAGAGGCAATGTGGGAACCTCAAGCAGTGTTCTATCTGTGGCACGACAGCTGAAAATTCCGTTCCAATGGTACAGTACAGCAATCCTTAGTGCGGTTCCAGGCTATCGAGGATGAAGATGGTCGTCACAGTGAGCAACTTTTGTTGCCTATAACGTGAACAAGGTATGCATTTGTTAAAATGTTACCCTCTCATGTAGAAATTAAATGTTGTCGCTTCAAGCCTTTAATCGTTATTTATGTGGGGCCTGTTAAGTAAAGGAAGTTTAATTATAACCAACCTATAGTTTACAGGGTGCTCAAAAGTATCCGAATGCTCTGAATTTTTTGCGGCATATTTAAAAATATTTATCCAAAAATTGCATAAACCAGCACTTGCATGGGTGCAAAGTTCGATTTGTTTAGCAAAGGAAAACGAGGCCTCAATCATTTTTCACATCTGAGTTGATCAATGACACCAAGTATCAAGAGGCAGGCAGGCAGGCATGGGCGTCCAGTCCGCGTTATTTGACATGCATATCGCATTGCAAAACACATATTATGATCTAACTTACAGCTTAAGGTGCACTCCTGACGATACTTCTCAACGCTATTCCTACGTCACAAACTCGTCTCTAAATCTGGTGTCAAAGTGAGTGAAATATTATAGTGACCTTCGTAAGCTAATTATTTTCCACATCTATGAAACTTATCAAGTAACAAAATATTCTTTCCCCATCTAAAATGTCTGAAAAAGCACGTCAGTAACGTAGGAAAGTGCAATGTTAATGTCAGTTGACATAATGTTGTTTCACACACACACACGTCTGACAAATTGATGTGTTAAACAAGATTGTGAGCCCAAAAATATTAAAATATTTTTACCACACTGATTTATTTCTGAGATTGTAATAAAGACACCTGCTTCATTCCTTCCTAAAATGTTGTTTGGCTACATTGTGTGTGTATATGGGATGTTTCAATTCGCGTATTTTCAATAAATGTTGATGTTTTTAATAGCTGATTATAGGAAATACAGTCCATAAAAGTTTTCCAGAGCCTTGACACGATAGTTCCAACTGGTAAAGATTAAAGCATTTCGTTTCTTTCTTAACTTCGGCTTGAACCTATAATTTCTAAAAAAATCAATAATTGCCAATCGATACCATAGACTCTATTTGTCTCGTAAAGCATTATCTCCTTCCCCCCTCAACCGATGGTGAAACAGCGCTAAAAAGCGTTTGAAGTGAAAGTACGTTCTGTAACATCTCTTCTCACTGAAACTCTAACGTTACACGTATGTAGACGAGTTATTTGGGCATGCAGAATTGGTAGAAGGTGAGTAATCTGTGAAGCTGAACACTAGTGGACAGCCCCAGGGCCATGAGCTGGCATGGCTCAGCGGACGGTCCAGCAGAAGCCACAAGTAAGGCCCGGCACCCGGAGCAGAGGTGGAACAAGTAACAGGAAGAAGGGCAAACCCACTTCGGGGAATCTGGACAATGGTCGGTCGTTTAGCAGAACGTGAAATGCAGCAGCAATGGTGGACTTTGAGACAATCTGAAGGATGGTTAAATTACAACTCTTAGAATTTAGACTTTATATCACAGTTACATAATAAATCAAAACTGAATGCACTGGCAATCTCAGATAAATGAGGCGCATCAAATGACACAACTATAATTTTCAATATCTTTAAAATTACACAAGTTAACAGTTTACAGTGACTAATCAATATGCCATAACCTCTGAATTAACAACTTTTAAACGCTTCATGAGATTTCAACAAATTATATCTCACATGATAGCTTTGTATTACATCTATCTTCCCTGACAACTACATATCTTAATCTATTTTATTTATTCATAATAAAGTTTTCTACATCAATTCGTTATGCAAATGTCTGTCAGAACGGCGTATTCTCCACAATAACACAGCAAATGAATAACACAGCAAATGAATCCAGAATCAATACCTTAAACTTAACATACTCATTAGTTATTTAATGAATATGTTAATATTTTGTCAGGTACTTATTTAAATATTGATTCCAATTGCTACTGTGAAATCATGGTAATCTAAGAAGTGGTCAGTCGCCTGTGTTAGTTGACACCACTACAGTGAAGAACGTAAAATCCGCTTCTGTCAAGCAGGCATAAATAGTTCTTTAAACAATATTTAATGACAAGCTGCTATCATCTAACACGAGCACACTTGCGCAAGAATGCTGTCTTATTTATTTATGAACTAACTATTATTCGTATTTATTGTAAATCACCTAAGTGTGACCAAACGCTTATAACATTTCTTTAATTAAAATATTGTTGCAATATATTAGTTCAGTGTGAAAAATAGTCAAATCGAATCAACCATGCCCGTAGAACTTAAGTATGCTGTATTTTTGGTGGAGATGGCCCTCAGCCAATGGAAAAGCAGGCAGTGGCGCAACACCACTGGCGTCAAGCGTGAGCAGACCTGTTTCTTTTTTCGCGTGAGGAGGTCAAGGAAGCGATGCTACACATTGTTTAAATGCCTCTTGAAGAAGGCCGACCTACCAGTGGTATAGTGCATTTTTTGGTCGAGTGGGTGATAGATTCTGGGAGGTGAATAGCCACTACAAGACTTTAATTGGAAGACATTTTTTTGTTTGGATCTTGAAGTGGCACTTTGATGAGAAGTCGGATACACCTGTGGTAATGCGCTTGATTTGATCATTCAGATTACTGATTCTGGGTTGTGAGGAGCCACTGCGAGACTTTAACTTTTAAGAGACTTTTACATTTGCGCTTGAAGAAGGCAGACATGCCTGTGGAAATGAGTGATATTTGATCATGTGGGTTACCTGTGGGCAAATAGAGTGGACAGCCCACTATTGGTTTTTATGTGGCTCGCCACGACATGCAGAATTTTTATGTAACAATTTATACCTTTCCTGAAATGCAAAGTTAAGTAATGCATGCAATCATTTTAAAAGTTTCAGTCCTCCACTAATCTCTGCTTCCACAAACTGACTCCAGAGACAAAACTGCTCCCCACCCCTGGTGTAGGTGATAGATTCTGGGAGGTGAACAGCTGCTACAAGACATTATGGAACTGAGAATAGGCACAGTACGACTTTCTACTCATTATATCACATGTGTTAATTTGTAAATCGTCATGTTGAACTCTGAACTATTTTGAGATGGTGAATACTTAGTGAATTGTGATCATGAAATAGAGTTATTTTTCATAGGTCTTGAATAACAATTATTGCTTGGGGAATCTGCTACCAGGATTCTGTTTCCATTCTCGTAACGCTCTGATCGTTACTGCAATTGATAACATTACTTTCTGCCTGCCTTTTAATTGGATATTGTAAGCCCTCTTTCTGTTTAGTTGAGATATACTTGCATGAGTAAACATTGTTGAACATAGTTCTCTGTCGTCCACCTCAGTTACATACGTTGGAATAGATCCGTGTTTTACTGATTACTAATTAAAATGTCTGTTTATTTACTTAATTCGCAATTCCAACCAATGCATGGATAATTTGACTGTAGTATCACAGCTATAGAGTATTATTTGCAGCGAGGTAGCTGCTGGGCATGAATACAGACGTACGACACTACGGCTACGTCTAGTAATTCTTTCTAAATAAAGATGAGCATAGCCCAATTACCTACGGAGCGAGCAACATCAGGTAAAATAGTAAATGGTCTGCTCATGTGGGACGTTACTTAGAGAGCTACTCCTCAGCAGGAAATCGATACGTAATGTCATAAAAAGACAACTGACTTCACGTATTTTACATGTGGAGGTAAACTGAAGCGCTTGCCAAGTACCATAAAACAATTATGATTTAACTTGAGGGTGTATTATGTCTTACATGAAGAGCAGGCCAAATTAACTACATTCTTCCAGTAATTCGGAATGCCTGTTTGTGTGTTTGCCTATTATGTTAGCCACAATGTATTTCCTGCAGTTATAAGCCTGGCCAAGATAGTTTCACGAAATTGATCTTGTAGGCCTTAATTGCAACGTTATCTGTCTGTTTAACATGCAATTATTTTGGCCATTGTGTTTAGGCACGTGAGTAGCATTGTGGCACTTAATCTGAGAGTCCACTGCGAAGTTCCAGGCACGAATTGGACAGATATGTGCGACTGTGTGTGCGCGCTTGCTTTCAAGAATGTGTAGTGTGTGAGTGTGTGTGTGTGTGTGTGTGTGTGTGTGTGTGTGTGTGTTTGTGTGTGTGTGTAAAATAACATTGTGGTATTTGACGTAACAGAGTATTTTTTAGCATGCTGATCTATATTTGGAAACATTTTAAATATTGAATTAATACTGTGACACTTGAGGAGCATAACAGGTCTGTAAAGAAGCTGTGTTGTACCTTACACTGAGGTGCAGTAACCAAGTTATTAGAATTTACAATTGCAGTCATTTTTTGCTCACGCCAAGTACCATAGCTTAAACCAGCTCTCTTATACATCACATTTCCTAAGTTTTTTGGAATAATTGCTAATATTTAGCAACTATGTATTACTAGTTCCTTATTTACGTTACATTAGCAAACGTTGTTTTTAAGTTCTTTGTGTGTTTATTCTCTTTCTCATATTCTATAAGAAGTTTATTTGCCTGTTAACACGTTATTTATTTATGCAATGTCTATAGGCATGAAAATAGCATTGGAGTATTTGCTTAAGTGTTCACAACCAGGTTTAAGTATAAATTTGACGGGTGTGTGTGTGTGTGTGTGTGTGTGTGTGTGTGTGTGTGTGTGTGTGTGTGTGTATGTGTGTGTTCAAAATTTGCACATCAAAAAAATATTTTGCATCATCCCGGTTCCCAGAACTCCTGAAGATTGATATTGACTGTGGATATTGTAGCAGAGAAACAGTCCGTTTGACTATTCAGATATGTCACTAAACCCGCTCAAAGATTTAAACGACCATGCATGAGCAGCTCCTGTTAGACGGAGGGGGTCGACATTTACATGTGGATTCTTTGTCCCCTTGCCCCGTATTGTGTCGGCAGACCTTTCTCGAAAAGCGAAATGAGGCTTCGTCACTGAACATTAATTTTCTTGCGAAGACATCACTTTAAAGATGATTCTGCATTTGGATGTGTAACTGCAGACGGTGCATTCTTCAGGGATGTTCACTTCAGCGCAAGCTGGACAGGTAGACTGTGTGGAATTTCCAAACCTTACATCCGCGACATGTTCCACTGTCTCTCCTGACACGCCTGGTCTGCCCGAATGTTTTGCATCGGACAAACAGCCATCCTCCTCGAAGCACTTAACTATGCTGTTGTAAACTTGTGGTGTTTTGAGAATCTCGCAAGGACAGCTCCTTGCACGCTCATTACCGATTGGCAAAGGCAACTTCTACCATAAAAAAGCTTTTGTCATTTTCAGCGTCTACGGTCGGTGGTGAGTCGGTCGGCGGTTTTCTAAACTAATTGGCCGGCACCATGTTCAAAAATATTTTTGGAGGTTTCTTACCATTCACTGCGGTGTATTTATCCATTTACCTACGCCGATTTTCCGTGTTTCGTGGGCTTGACAATTATTCTTTTTTTTCCTTGATTTTTTGACTTATATAAATTGCAGATTAAGTATTATAAATTGTTCACATGACATGAGACAGAAACTCTCCATGTGCAGGAAAGTTGCTTCTTCAAAACCAGAAAGTAACAGTTACAAACAGCATAGAAAAACTCACTTTTTATTCAAATTTTTATTCTGTGATTATGAATATGCGGTCAAGAATAGGATACAGGGCGCAGACTATTCTAAGCTATACCACATAGCTATATGCTTGTAAAACGTGTTCTGACAGTGCATATCTGTATTAATAAGTCAACTGATAAACGTCACTCTGAGCGTTATTTATTGTTATTCTTTGATTATGTGTTCTGTCTGTAAAACGGGTCCATCGCTGCAGCAATCAGAATTGTCTGGATCTCCCAGCTTACCACAATCCTCCAACGATATAAAGGTATAAGGCGTAAAAGAACTCCTTCTAGAGCAAACATTGGTATGCAGCCCCATCTCATTCAGTGTCCTAACCATTTTTCTCCTCCTCTTAATTTCTTCCAGTTGTCATCTTCTGATTCACCCCGTGTAATACGACCTCATTACTTATTTTATCTGTTCATGAGTACCTTTCCCTCTTCTCCATATCCTCATCTCAAAATGCACCAAGCACTTCTCCTCTCTCTTGCAGTTTCCATGTTTTGACATCATGCAAAACAATACAACGCAGACAGCTCACTAATCTTTTCTTTCGTACTGCTTTTAATGGACCACAGAAAATAATGTAAATCTGTATTTTGTAATACCTATCCTAGTTGCATTTTCTCGATTACATGTCAAGTTACTGGTTATTTCGCGTGATAGCTACCTAAAGTTATCAACTTTTTCCATGAACTCTTCAAAATTAGCAACGCTATGTTCCTCAATTGCCTTAATTTTTTTTCACGCGTACCTTCATTCCATATTCCCCACCTGACGTTCAGTTCTTTCTAAATACTGTTAATTTCTTTTTCGTTTGACTTGTAATGGCATGTCATTAGCAAATCTTACACACTTAATTTTCATTTCTTATAATGTGACAACCCCTAAATCATCCAACCAGGTTTTAATCTTTTCCTAGTTATAATTCCTTCTGTCATCTCGTGTCCCATCCTAACCTTTACTTCGTTCTACTTCTTCTTCTTCTTTCGAATCGGCCATCTACGGACCACTATATTCAACTTTTCAGCCTGGAGAGGGACTGATGTTTTCCCAGTAATCTCGCTTTATCTGGCTATGTTTCTCCTTTCTATCCTTTGTCCAATGGGCGCCAGTCTTTTTACGAGGTGATCTGTGCTGAAACCTCTTTTCTTTTAATATCCTTCTGAGACGTGCTCGGTTTGTAATGTCACTTTCAGCTATGTTCAGTTCCTGGATGTCCTTCTTGACTTCTATCGGCCATGGTGTCACGGTCTTCCTGCAATTCCAGTAGTTCACAAGTCGGTTGGTTAGTCTTGTTTGGTCCATCCTTGTTATATGTCCGTAGAAAGCGAGAGGTCTCTTCCTGGCTACATCTGTGATTTTCTCAGTATGATTGTACAGCTTCTGGTTTGATTGTCTTCTGTACTCACCATCATCTTCCTCTCCTGAATCTCTAGTTTACCTGTCAAGCCTTTCCTGTTCAGATTCAAGCATTCTGAGACGTATAGGGCTTCAGGGCGGATAACTGTTTGGTAGTGTTTTAGTTTGGAATTGCGAGACAGGCATTTCTTATTATAGATGTTCTTGGTTAATCGATATGCTAATTGTAACTTATTAATCCGAGTTGTTAGTGCTGTTCCTTCTGATAGAATAGGCTTCAGCCATTCTCTTAGATACTTGAATCTGTCAACTTTCTCAATTACCTTGTTCCAGCTGTAGTTCATTGGGAGTATCACTGATGTTGGTGAGGTATTTTGTCTTTTCTAGTGACAATTGAAGTCCTACCCTGGCAGCCTGGAGTTTGAGGATAATGAGCTTCTTTACTGCTACTTCCTCTGAGCTTGCTAAACCTAAACAGTCTACTACTACTCCCTTCCGTTTGTGTCCTAGATAAATACCGCTCGGTATACTTTGCTACTTCCGTTTCTTTTCGCCACTCTCCGATCACCTCGTCCTGAGCACAGTGGAAAAGAAGTGGTGAAAGTCCATCTCCCTGTCCAACTCCTGTCTTTATCTCAAAGCTTTCTGTAAGTGTTCCCCTGAACTTTACTCGTGATGTAGTGTTAGTGTCTTTTGGATAAGGCTGTAAGAGTATGTCTGTCGATTGAATCGTATGCTTCCTTGAAGTCAACCAAAGTAACTACGTACTGTTTATTCGCTAGTTTAATCTGACTTAATATTGACTTCAAGTTAAGGATCTGTTCAGCACAAGATCGTCGTTTTCTAAAACCACCCTGAAAATCTCCAAGTTCTGGGTCCAATTGAAGTTCGATTATGTTCAATAATGCCTTAGATAATATCTTACAGGTGACTGGTATCAATGAGATCCCTCTATAATTGTTGACATTAGTCAAATCACCCTTCTTGTGTAAGGGGAGGATCAGAGCAGATGTCCAGTCGTCTGGGAACTTCTCAGTATCGCAAATGTTCCGTAGGATCTGGGTCAACTTGCCGATTGCTTTGTCTCCAGCCTGCTTCCACAGCTCTGCAACTATAGTGTCTTCTCTTGATGCTTTGTTATTCTTCAGAGAGTGAATGACTGAATGTTGTTTTTCACTTCTTCTTCTGTTGGAGGGTGGGAGCTTGGTTGTCTGGGACTGTCTTGATAGATAAAGGAGGTTTTAGGGGACTCAGTTGAGAAGATTCTCAAAATATTTGGCCAATATGCTACAGTTATCTTTGTCATTATAGGCTATATTTCCATAAGGTGCTCTGAAGTGTAAGGTGGATTGAGCACAGCTTCTAAGGTTTCGCTTGAAAGTTTGGTAAAAGTTTCTAGAGTTATTCTTCTTGAAATCTTCATCTAATTGAGTCAATTGGTCCTGAGTGTACTGACGTTTAACCTGCCTGATGGTTTTGGCTACCGGCGCTGTTCTATGAACTTCTTCTTATTTCTCTCTGACTTCTGTGAGCTCCATCTTAGCCAAGCTGCTTGTCTCTTTGCGATTGCTTGGTCACAAGTACTTGTCCACCACTCATGTTTCTCCTGTTTCTTTAGTGGGGCGACTTCTATTGCGGCTTTTACTAATTTGTCCCTTATTTGGTCCCAGTTGTTGCATTCATGATCTAGTGTTTACAATTCTTTCCGTAATCAAATTGCAGGTTTTCAGTTTTTCCAAGTCAAACTTGGTAAGTTTGGGAGTTTGAGGCTTTCTTGTATTTCTAGGTAGAAATAGGAACTTTATTTTGGAGAGGAAGTGGTCTAAGTTCGCCACTCTTTACACTCTTACATCCTGGACTTGTCTACAGGACTTTCTTGAAATCGCCACATGATCTATTTGAAACTCCCCTAGGAGTTTATTGGGTGAAGTCCATGTCTTCTGTTTTCTTGGTAGATGCTTAAAGACCGTTGATTTCATTACTAGGTTAAATGCTTCACAGAGTCCCACAAGTCGTTCTCCATTTTTGTTAGTGCCCATGTGAGCTGGGTATTCCCCCACCACAGATTTATACTTCCGCTCTTTCCCTAACTGGGCGTTAAAATCATCCAATAATATGACTGTATTCCGCTCTGGGATCTTTCCGAGAGTGCCCTCGAGTTCTTTTCAAAATTGGTCTATGCCTTCAGGGTTTTTCTTTTTGTCCTTGTTAATAGGTGCATGTACATTCACAATGCTGTAGACCTTATTGGAGCATCGAAATGTTAATAGAGACACTCGACTATTAGTTGAATGGAAGTCGATAACTCAATCAAGTATTTTGTTACTGGCAGTGAATCCAGTTCCCAGGTGAGGGACGATCTTCAGCTTCCTACGTCCCACATTTCCCTTGAAGATTCGATAAACCTGAGGTTCAAAGGCATGTTCATCTGTTTACGTAGTCTCTTGTACCGCTGCGATAAGAATCTTGTGTTGTCTCAGAGTGTCTGTCAGATGCTACAACTTGCCCATGTTGAGCGAGGAGTTGACGTCCAGAATGGCGAAGTAGTTGCATTGTTTATGCCGTATCTTGTTTCTAGTGGTTTCAGAATGCTCCTTGTAACGTACTGTTGTGGGCTCCCCAGAATCCAAAGGTCCACTAACGTCGTCCGAGGCGACGGTGGATTGAGTACCACCTGGGGTAATTATATCCGTTGGTTTGTCCTCCACGCTTTCGTTGAAAATTTTGTTGGGTGGATTAGGATTGTTACGACCCAATCATATTACTACCGAGGTTGTAAGCTCCGGTAGGTTTGATTTCAGGGGCTATAGATACCAACCTTCCCCTTGTGGCTCTTCAGCCTTCCTTGCCGTTGAGATTGTATCAACCATCTTCATCCATCTTGGAAGCCGTTGACCAGTTTTCACCTGTACCCTAGGCAGGGACCCTTACAGGGTGCTATCAGCCGGGCCAACTGAGCCCCGGTTTTGTGAGATGAGGCCACGGGCTTGCGACCGGTATAGCGGAGTTTTCGTTTTACTTAATATTTATTTACTCTTACTAAAGTTCCATGGCCGTACTTTTTACAGAGATTTTTCAAACAAGTTTTACATGTAATACTGGCAGCAGTAGTTTTATTAATGCGTGGATCAATTTTACAAGGATACGGACACTGCATAACAAATTAAGGAAAAAACCAACTAAATCTAACATACAGGTATTTACGTAATTACGGGTGTAGCTTGGACAGGAATATGGGACAAGTAGTCAGCCTTGGCCTTATAGAAAGAACCATCCCCGCATTTACCTGAAGTAATACAGGGCAACCACAGAAAACCTACATCAGAAACGTCCATTTCCCCAAACAGAAGGCCAGTATCTTTTGAAAAGTGCTACCTCATTCGGTTGCTATAAGGGCCAGATCATCTGCGAAACCTAAACAGTCTACTACTACTCCCTTCCGTTTGTGTCATAGGTAAATACCGCTCGGTATACTTTGCTACTTCCGTTTCTTTTCGCCACTCTCCGATCACCTCGTCCTGCCCCCCCCCCCCCCCCCCCCTTCCCCCCCCCCCCCCTCCCGCCAGTGTACAGACAGCTTTTGTTAAACGCTCTTGCAAATAAGTTATTCAACAATGTAAAATGCTAGTAATACACAACAGTCTCATTTTTAATGCCGATCACTCTACAAACCGCACACATATTATATTATTGTCTAGCAGTATACACGCCATCATCTTACATCGGAACGTTGGCGACAATGTATGGTTTTCATTTTGTGTACCGCAAATTCCCATTTTCTTGCGTGAAAAATTGAGTCAGAATCTCCTGTAATGAGTGAGATGCTGTGATCAAAATGAGGATAAGAGGATTGTATTATAATATATATACATTTCATTGTTATTTGTTTAAGTACCTAGTATATATCTGTGACGTCTTTCCGTGCTAATAGATGATCCTTACAGCATTGTTCCTTGTTTCTTTTTCATAAGGAATTTAGGAACAGTGAATGACTAGGAGGAGAGGAAGCAACCACCACACTTCGTAGGTTGTGAGAATGCCGTTATAAACGTTTTCATGCGTTAACAAAGGACACTGTGGTCTCTCGGCAACAAGGAACAACACGCGAGGCAGCCACAGTGCGACCGAGGCGCTGCGCGGCGTTTCGATTTCTGTGCTGGCGATACGATGCAGTATCGGCGACCAGGGCCTTTGTGGGGTCCACAGTAGCCAATGGGAACCTCAGGCACAACGGGCGGTATGCTCGCTTTTCAAAGCCGCGCCGGCTCGCGCACAAAAACGCCTTCACATTAGAAATTAGACAATGGCCATTGATAACGGATCGCATTTCGTGTTCTATTTTGAATCGGTAGCGCGACAGTGATTCAATTCCACACAGAGAGAATGGAAACATTCCAAGTAGTCTGTTTCTATTATCCTCGGCCGCATTCGGAGGTATAAAAGAATCCGCGATGGCGCGATAGCGGTAATTAAGTTCTAATTATTATACGCTTCATTAGTAGCGGAGCTGCTACCAGCGATTAATGCGAGATACTGCGGCCCGGACAATAAAAGTGGAACGCCGAAAGGAAAGGTGGCGCGCCGATTTCCGATGAATCACCGCTCGATCAGTCCACCGCAGGAGAGCAAGCTCGCGCCGAGGCGGGTTACCACCTGTGCCCTGCTCAAGTGCTGCTCCGTAGCCTCCTAACGCGTGCTCACATTTACCACTGCAAACTGTACGCCTGGAACACTGCATTGTTTGTTGGTGGTTGTTCTAGTCACATCGCATTCTTTAATTGTCAAAGGAGCGTCCAACAAGTAAGGCAACACTCATTTTTTCTCGATCAGTTTCAGTTGAAAAAATTCGGTATTTTTTGTGAAACATCGTAGAATATTCCCACTTCATCCCCTATAATTTCATGAAGTTCCGATTGGTGGCGGCGCTATACCTAACATTCAACTTGGCGTCTTTAACGGAAGTGCGTGCCAAGCAGAGAGCTCTTATTGAGTTTCTTTTGGCGGAAAAGCAGAGCATCGCAGATATTCATAGGCACTTACACAATGTCTCCGGAAACCTGTCAGTGAACAAAAGCATGGTGAGTCGTAGGGCTCTGCGTCTGTCATCATCGCAACGAGGCCGTACAAACCTGTTCGATCTCGCGCTGTCCGGCAGTCCGCACCACAGCTGCGTCTCCTGCAATTTGGAACCTGATTCCAGAAAAACGTGTGTTGTCTTACTTATTGAACGCCACTCATAATTTTTGGCCTGGAAGAGGCGTGGTTAACAACAGACACTCTTATTCGAGGTCATCCACGGATCACAGTCAGACAGCTCTCTGCACAACTGGAGCTATCTGTTGATAGTGCTGACATACTCGTCCAACAGTTGGAATACGCAAACGTATGTGCCCGCTGTATTACTCGCCGCCTAACAGAAGACCATAAACAGCAACAAAAGACCATCTGCGCGGGATTGCTTGCAGTTTACGAGACTGATCGTGACAATTTTTTGTCGAACGTCAAGGAGCATGAAGCACTGGTCATCACTTCGAACCGGAAACTAAACGGCAATGCATGGGGCGGTGCCACGCCACCTCTCCTCCGAAGAAAAAAACTCAAAACCACACCCTCGGCTGGTAAATTCATGGTGACAGTGTTCTGGGATTCTGAATGGGCTATTCTGTTTGATGTCCTTCCTCATGGTGCAACTATGAGCTTTGATATGTATTCTGCTACCCTCAGAAATTGAAGAAACAGCTCCATGGTGTATGTCGCCACAAAAATGTAAACGAACGTCTCCTTATCCATTATAACGCAATGCCTCACACAAGTGTGCGCAAGCGAAAAGGAGCTGACAAAACTTCGTTGAGAAAACTTCATTGGATGAATCTGTCTCGTACATCCTACAGCTCGGATCTCACATCCTTCGACTTTCATCTTTTTGGCTCATTAAGGATGCACTCTGCGCATAACATTATGTGGATGGTAGAGAGGTTATCGATGGTGCAAGACACTGGCGCCGACGTGGACCAGTAGAGTGGTATCATGCGGACACAAAGGCCCTCCCAGTAAATTAGCGCAAGGTCGACGGATTGGACGGAGGTTATGTTGGAAAACAGGGTTTTGTAGCCAAAAGAGTGAGGAATAATATGGTGTATTATGATCCTGAATAAAACCAACCTGATTCCAGAAAAACGTGTGTTGTCTTACTTATTGAACGCCCCTCATAATTCTTGGCCTGGAAGAGGCGTGGTTAACAATTTTTGTTGCCAATGTATCTTCTTGGCACTTTTCAGAATGAACAGAGCTGCTAGACAGACGTAAAGCGACGACTGTCAGTAGCAGTAGCGCAATGGTAAGACAGTGGACTCTTATTCGAGAAGTCAGTGTTAAATATCCGCAACTGGCCACTGGTATTTCGCTTTCCTGTGGTTTTTCTTAATCGCTTAACGAGAGAACCTGGGTGGTTTCTTTGAAAGGGCACCGTAGATATACTTCGGCAATCCAAGATTGGGCTCCTGACCTCTTCGCAGCCCGATCTTCTCTGACCCTAGTATCAGCTCCTCATCAACCCCCCCCCCATCCCACCTTCAGATTTTCTTATTTAAACTTAGTTTCAGATTTGTTCACGTTTATCTCTGCTGTTATCAAAGGTAAGCGAAACTAGGTGTTTTCTGAAGATACTTCCAGACGGAATATCATCGGCATGTCGTGCTCTTGATGATGATGATGAAGTCCCATACTCCGTGACGGAGCGTAGGGGAACGATGCGGGTGACCCGCACCGCCGTACTAGGCAAGGTCCTAGTGGAGGTGGTTTGCCATTGCCTTCCTCCGACCGTAATGGGGATGATTGATGATGATGAAGACGACACAACAACACCCAGTTATCTCGAGGCAGGAAAAATCCCTGACCCCGCCAGGAATCGAACCCGGGACCCTGTGCTCGGGAAGCGAGAACACTACCGCGAGACCACGAGCAGCGCGTCGTGCCCTTATAATCGTGTTATCACTGTGTAATAGGCCGTGTCTTTTAGTTACATACCACTCACATGTACACTCATTTCTTAGATATGTCACTGTTTTCTGCGGAACATATGGACAAAACAGGAAACCCAATTTTCAAACTGCAAATAAGCGTCTTAAAAGTAACAACCAAAATTAGTAGTGGAGTTCACTGTAAAGATCTATTCAAAACACTGTGGTTCAAGTACACCATGCGAATACATTTACTATTTGTACACATCAAAAATAATACTGATAATTACTGCACAGACAGCTCTGTCCACGACCGTGGAACAAGATTTAAACTGAACTTACTCTTAACAAGAAGGAATAAACATAAAACTCAAAACAGCATTTTCAACCAAAGAATAAACTGTGTAGTAAATTACAAAAAATTAAAGAATTGATAAGATAAATTTATTTAAAAATATGGTTAAAAGAACCTTTTAAGCAATACATTCTGTGTACAGAAGGGTTACTTAGCTAACCCAGAGTAGGGGGTTTGAAAAAGTGTAGCACAGATAAATAATAATAAGTATAATACAAGATCTGCCATTCTACGTTACATTTTTAGACTATTGTTTTTCTTTTCTCTGCAGAAACGTACTTCCGAAGCTATGCAAGTATAATATACCTACTAACACCTTATTCTCTTTCTGAACTCAGTATCTCACTCGTCGTAGACGGATGCTGATCCAGTTTTTCAGTCTAGCATATGGAAAGTTGCAGTACACAAATTGGTCCTGATGTCAGGTAAAAGTGTTTGTACTGTTATGAAACAATGTATATACAGTGTGTGCAGTGTGTGTGCAGTGACTGGGTGAATATCGTAGCATCAACCTTTTACATTATTAAATAACTTATTTGTAAAACGGTAGATTAGATTAGATTAATACTAGTTCCATGGATCATGAATACGATATTTCGTAATGATGTGGAATGAGTCAAATTTTCCAATACATGACATAATTAAGTTAATTTAACAACATACTTAACATAACAACTTTTTTTATTTTTTGTGTTTTTTATTTTTTTTATTTTTTATAATTTTTTTGTTTTTCGTTTTTCTTAATTTATATCTAAAAGTTCCTCTATGGAGTAGAAGGAGTTGTCATTCAGAAATTCTTTTAATTTCTTCTTAAATACTTGTTGGTTATCTGTCAGACTTTTGATACTATTTGGTAAGTGACCAAAGACTTTAGTGGCAGTATAATTCACCCCTTTCTGTGCCAAAGTTAGATTGAATCTTGAATAGTGGTAAACCGAATGAGGTAGCACTGTTTTAAACAGAGTGGCCTTGTATTCGGGAGAGTGGAGGCTGCATTCTTCAGCCAGCCACCCTGATTTAGGTTTTCCCCGGTTTCCCTAAATTTCTTCAGGTAACGGCCCCGTTGGTTCCTATTGTAAGGCGACAGCCGGCTACCAGTCGCATTCTTGCCATACTAGGCCTGTAACTATGTAAATGTCTACACAAGTGAATTAGATTATTTCTGTTGTTCTTATATTATAATGCCATGATATCTTCCAAAACCTTGTAGAAGTTATCTACGGATAAATACCTGGTAACTGCTGGTGTCTTCGATCATCAGTTCTCTCAGTACTCTTCAGGATAGTTCGTTTACTGTCTTTCGAACTGTCCGTATTGCCACTCTGGATTGTCTGCTGTGGCTATTTCCAAGCTGGCTATTTTTATCACTTACGAAAATGGATGGTTTAAAAATGAACATAATGTTCGAAGCTAGTCACCACCAATAAATAAAGGGAAACAGCAATGTACTTTAAAATGGGCTTATAACCTGAAACCTAGGTTGCGCATTAACATTAATAATAAATTGTGAAACAAGGCTAAAACAGTGTTTGTTTAGTTTACAATGTTTCACCAAGAACCCAAAGTTGATTCAATTAAAATAAAGGATACTTCTTAATGTGATTTTCGACGGAATTCCAATTATTTATTTGAATAAAACTACTACTACTACTACTCATTTTCACTGTGCAAAAAGATTTATTTACTTCACATATCTGGGAAGATTTTAGTTTACAAGATTTTTAACTTTCAAGAGAATTTAGATCATCAAATTACGTTAACCTCCAAGCAGATTTTATTTTCTCAAGAATTTTCTGTTTACAAACAAAACTTTTCTTTTCCAGAAACATTGTAATCGAGCAGTAAATTCTTTTCGGAAAATATATTAATTTCAAAGAAAAGATTTTTTTCTGTATCTTTCATTACTGACAGTTGTAGATGTCAGTTATTTTCACCCAAATGTCCCAGTAGGCTGGAACTGAAGCAGCGGAAATCCCAAATATTAATATTTGAAGTACCTAATAAGTAAGGGAAAACCCTCAAAAACTGTTGTCAGAGCCGCAGGCCGGGGAATATTCTAATTTATTTCTGGGATAATTTTGTCCATTGTCCCAGCCAAAAATTGAAGTTCATGCTTGTATCCCTCTCTGTATAGCTGTTTGTGTGAGGGCATGTGTTTGTGTGTGTGTGTGTGTGTGTGCGCGCGCGCGCGCGCGGTTAATAGTTTCATGAGAGTGAGACAGCGATATCTCATGAAAGTGCGTGCATAAAGGCTTAAAATCGGACTCGATCTTACTGTTAGTATTAATGAAGATCCCTAACATATTAGGCCATGCATTGTAACACAGCAGCATATGGGAAGGGCCAGAAGGTTATTACAAACTACTAAGTGACATACTGACTACTAACCGAAAGCAAGATTGTAGCAACTGTATATTTGTAAGATGGACTAACCGTGGAAGATCGATCAAAAATATTAAGAAGTTCTAGTCATCCGCAAAGTCAGTGAAAGGATCCAAACCTTAAATTTCATTTTCCGAAGAACCGTCTGTGTTGAACTGATGACAACAGAAACAGAACGCATAAATATTAAATTTCACGTTCAAAAATTTATTTACACGCTAAGATACTACCGCAACAATATTTGTACACGATACAGACTGAAAAATCTGAGATATGAATGTAAGCACCCCTCGTAGTAAAAAACACTTAAGACGACTTAAAGCACTCAAGGTACCAGGTACTATGGAATTCCAATTATGTTATCTACATATTTGGCAACTTCCATGGATTCAGTTTACTCCGTGTCAATTGTCAGTGGTCGCTATTTTCACTTCTCCTGAAACCAGAGATCTACTTTTACCGTGGCGTCTGCTACGATAATTTCTCTGTTGAAGTTCGTTCGGATGTGAGTGGCCTTAGTCAATGGCGTTCATAGGAACGCAGAAGCCGGACACTTTTTGCAAGTTTTGAAGGAGAACAAAAGTGGTGTCTTCTTCCTATTCTGTTCGTGATTGCGGTCGAAATAAGATGAACTTTCTTACTGTTCGAAATGGTGTGCAATTCAAAGTGGCTTCTGAGGAAGAGAGAGAGAGTGAATTCAGTGTGTTAACTGTTTTTTTCTCTTTGTCTAAGAGTCTTCCCATAAATACATCACATAATTTACAACCTGGTGTTTTTTGCTCGGTCATAACTGCACCGTAAAGTGGACTACGGCTGTCAGTACAGACATGCTGTTTTGCATCTACATGTCTACACTTCAGTACCTGACCTAGTGCCCAGGGAAAAGTAAACATTAATGGGGCATCCTTGTGCCACATGTACTTGAAGTTACTAACCAAGTAAAAAAAAAAAAAAACAAAAAAAAAAAAACTTCTCGAAACAGCTACAATTATTAGTCTGAAAATGTCTTAAATTCAATCGTTTGGACATGTGAGATATTTTATTAAAATAAATCTCCTTTTATAAGACGCTTCTGTGCGAAAGGTAACATTTTTGCATTACTAAACGTGGGATAGGCAAAGTTGGCTTGTCGATATTTAGCGTGCTGAAGTATTGAACATTGTGGCAGAGTGGCTCTTGTGAATACGACGCAGAGGGACAGCTTCCGTTATGTTTATGAACTGCAGTTATTTCGCAATTGGGCTTAAAAAGTCGGTATTTCATTCAAGAAATAGGTTTTGCATCTTCCATGATTTTGAAATGTACGTTGAAAAACAGATCCTCGCATGGCTGTGCTATGAGCAGTATATGTTTCGTGCAGCTTTCATTAGTGTGGTCACTGTAAAGCTTCTCTATTCCTGAGGAATGAAAATAATTACAAAGTTAACGCATATATCATACCTTTATTTCAAATTACTATCTTTCATAAACTCATTTAAATGAAGTACAGGTTATATCGGATGATAGAAGTGAGCATCCACAAGGTGAGCATCCACAAGGCCTTCTACGAATAATTTACGTGGAAATAATTAAACTAAATATTTTCGTGTCTAATTCAATCCCTGTTTCACTCAGCATCACTTCTGCTGATAGCGAATATTCAGAGAGAATCTACTTTTGCATCGGAAGGTACGATTTCCTCGAGATCTACGAGAAAGCAGCATCATTCTGGGCTATTACAAGCTCACCACTATGAAGTACAACCACAACCACTTTATATACTGAAAGCACAAGTTTGGGTACATTTATTGATAATAACAGAAGAACGAAAAGTTGCTAGGAGCATTCAATTTGGTATCAGTAGTGCAATAACTAACCAGTGGGCAATATTAAATTACTTCAGGTATCAAAATAAAGTCCGTTTCACTACTTAAGTATCTTTGTCTGAGGAATCTAAAGCGACAATAGTTATGTTGTACGATACGATTTTGTGCAGGCCTTAATAACTTTCAAATAAACAACGTATGTGAGTGTTTCAGAGTACAACACAATAGGTTAAAGTCTTTATACAGACACCACACATCTTCGAATGCGGGTATACGCAAGATAATGTATGTAGTAACGAGAAGATAGTATCCGAATACAAAATTATTGTGGAACTTCTTGAGTTCATCTCACAATATAATATTTAGGGGTTATTCCAAGAAGTTGTATGAAACAGAATTACCACGTGCAATCATTGTTAAGTAAAGTGAACAGCAAACTTAGATTTTTCGGAAATAGGACTCTATTGCTACCAATCCAAGAGCTCTTTCTCAGAGCGTTGAGTCCTATCAACACCGCATGAAAAGAGACACGGACTCAGTTCAGAGACACGGGACGATACAGCTCATACGAAAGTACGCTCAGCGAACTTAAATGGGAATTCTTCGAAAAAAGGGACATAGTCCTTGTGAAGAACCGTAAATTTTAAGAATCTGTACCCAAGGACGACTCATTCCGACATCAATTTCGACTATCTCGCGCAGGGATATTGAGAAAACATAAGAGAGATTAGGGAGCATACGGAGGTATACAGTCATTTTTCCCTCAATACGCGAATGGAAACCAAGTTCCTCTCGTCATGCACTCCTCAATCGTTTACAGAGTATATATGTCGATGTGCAGTAGATTCTGTTCACAGCCATTTTATCTTTGGTAAGTAACAAAGAACAATTATTCCTATACCTAGATTATCAGAAAGATGCGAGTAAATGCGGGAAAGAGTGAAACAGATTCAGCAATATTTCATTACCAGCAAGTAAAAGTTTACCTCGCAGCATACCATTACCGTTACACGTGCAGACATGTCTCTGCCCCCTGCCTCGCTACAGTCGACTATCGCCCCACTTATAGACATATCTTTGTCTACAGACCTCCCACTCTCTCTCACTCTCACTCTCACTCTCTCTCTCTTTCTGCCTTTGTAAACCTTGATACATACTTGGCCGGGACAAAGGGAGCTTTGATGTCATCAAAAACTTCGGTATAATTTCTTTGCTCTAGTGGGGGATCACATGATGTGACGTTGGAGGACTTACGGGCCGCATACAAGGTTGAACAGAAAAGATTTTTTAGAGACTTTCTAGTTTGAGTTTCAGTCAGAACCTGTCGCAGGCAGCTGTCTGCAGTCAGCAACACATGGCTGCAGTATTGACAGCCTTCGTCAATCACACACAGTTATATAAATCTTTGATCAGAAATCAATGCATTTTGCACTTTATTTGAAGTGATGTTATTTGTCGAAATTTTTATTTGTTGCTGATTTTCAAAGCAACGCCATCCCACACATTTCATTGTGTTGGTTTTCTTAAGGTGTTATTTCTGGGAATGTATTGCTTTATAGTAATATATATTAGTTTCAGTTCATCGCCTTATTAGAGTGCAAGTTTAGTATGTGTTTGTGTGTGTGTGTGTGTGTGTGTGTGTGTGTGTGTGTGAAATCTTATGGGACTTAACTGCCAAGGTCATTAGTCCCTAAGCTTACACACTACTTACATTAGTCCCTAAGCTTACACACTACTTAACCTAAATTACCTTAAGGACAAACATACCCATGCCCGAGGGAGGACTCGAACCTCCGCCGGGACCAGCCGCACAGTCCATGACTGCAGCGCCTTAGACCGCTCGGCTAATCCCGCGCGGCCAAGTTTAGTAATACTTTCAATTTATTGTATTTCTTGTACCCATTTTGTGATAAGATACCAACAGTGTTTGGCCTACAGCGATCTTCCGTGAAAGCAAGTTTGCCTCCCTTGGTAAGAATTTCATGTCAATTTTTTAAATGTGTGATATCTGTTTTACGCGTTTGTAGAATTAGATGTACGTAACTGCAGCTCATGTAGAGGTCGAAATGGGCGAGCGGTTCTAGGCGCTTTAGTCAGGAACCGCGCAGCTGCTAACGTCGCAGGTTCGAATCCTGCCTCGGGCATGGATATGTGTAATGTCCTCAGATTAGTTAGGTTTAAGTAGTTCTAAGTCTAGGGGACTGATGACCTCAGATATCAAGTCCCAGAGTGCTCACAGCCATTTGAACCATTTGAACACGAGTCAGTAGCTGTCAGCCGACTATGAGAGAATACACAAACGTGTCAGTATTAAACTGAGGAATAACTGTTAACAAAAGAATTCGATACGTTGGGCCGTTTCCGAGTTTCTTAGCACTGAAGTTACCCAATCAGCTCTTTGCGTGCGCTAATTCTAACAGCTGCACACGCTAGAATGCGGTAATGCACAGTAATCTGTGGGTCTATGAGTCACTACTTGTTCAGATGCTCATTACCGTTTACGGTTTGTCTTTTTCGTAAGTGATAAATTTAAGCTAGTTGATAAAAAACTACGTTTGTTCGGTTTGAGGAAACAAGATTGGCGACGCAGTATCTGGCGGGCTGCTTGACTTTGGGCTTGCGACGACCTGGTTGGCTAACTTCATCTCCAAATAACTCAGAAATGGCGCAGGGTATTGAACATTTTTCTTAACAACTATTTCTCAGCACGGGCTGATCTCAATATCCTTACAAACTTTTTCAGCCTGTTTCAGACCACACTGTTTAGTTGTTGCTAGTAAGCAGGGTCTAGATCCAGTCAACCTGCTTCATTATACGCACACACGTTTCATTTACGGAAACGTAATCTGGGGAAGTACGATACCAAGAGAAAGGAAAGTAAGTAAGAGAATTCTAGTATGTGCAAAGGGAGGAAAACGAGTATTAGATAATTGCTGGGGAATTACCCTGTTGATACCACCTTAAAACTCGTAACATCAGTAATTCGAGACAGAATCACAATGATACAGAAGTTACAGTAACAGCAAGGATGCAGTAGATACAGGAGCACAATAGATTCTATTTTCGCTCTAAGGCAGATTGTGGAAAAATTCATAAAGTTTAATAATGCAGCCTACCAGCGCTTCGTTGACTTGTCTAAAGACTGTGATAAGATTAGAAAAAAAGGTTATAATCCAAACCGTACTCAATAAGGGAATGCCAGTGGACGTAGTAAACATTGTAGAAGGTAATAAAACAGGTTTTAAAATTGACGAATGGTTGGTAGATGAAATAATAATAGACTGCATTAGCGCCCGCTATTTCGCTCGTGTAGACTGTAGGACCTGCAGAGATTTTTGATTTGTTTTTATGTAAAAGAATTTTTACATTGTTCGCAAATTTCAGCGCCTTCCAAGCTTTTCACTGTTTAAGGCCATATAAGAGTTGTCTTTTGTGAATGTACTTCTTACCAAGACGTGGTTCTGTTAGCTGTAGTGCAAAGATTTTGTTAATCATGCCTTTTGCGTTCCTGTGGAGATACTTCCATAGCACTTTTCATTCCCTAACAAATATTTCTTTATATCTAACAGAGAGTGAAATACTAATAAATTTAGCATTAAATTTTTTTTACGTAACGAAATATTCTCTTAAAAATTTTCAACCCCTATTGCATTCCCTTAGGGGCTGAGTTCCCAAAACACAAACCTGTTTTTTCGTTTTCTGACTGAGAAACCAAATACCAGATTTCGTAGTTTTACCTTCAATATTCCCTTGATAGCGACACTCTTTCAAAAAGACTTTCATTCTCTATTTCACCCCGTTAGGAGTGGAATTTCGGACAAACCCTTCTTAAACGATGCCCACAGTAAAAGACCCACACCTTTTCCAAACTTCAAGTTTCTCTCGTTAGCGAGAGGTTTTGGCTGGGCAATTATGAGTCACTGAATCAGTCAGTGTTTCACGTCGTTAGGTGTTGAATTTCCAGAAACATTGACATGTGTACGGAGGAGGCCAAGTACATATGTTCATAGATTTAGCTTCAAAAATTCTTGCACAATGAAATACTTCCCTACAAACGTACATCCCCCGTTTTACCCCCACACGGGTTGAATGTCCGTAAACAGTGAAGCATGTAATTTTTTTTATTTCTAACTAAGAAGGCAAATTCAAATTTTCAGAGATTTAGCTTTAAAAATACTTTCATAATAAAATTATTTCGGAAAAATTATGATCCCCTATTTCACCGCCTTAGGGGTTCAGTTCCCGAACACACTGAAAAACATTTTTTTATTTGTAACCGAGAAGTCAATACAAGTGTTCATAGATACAGCATTAAAAATACTTTAGTAGTTCTTTAATAATGATATGTTTTCAGAAAAAGATTTTCACCCACTATTTCACTCCCAAATGGTTAAATTTTCCAAAAATGCTGAAACACACATTTCTTTATTTTCGACCGAGAAGCCAAATATCAAATCTCGTAGGTCTGGCTTCAAATTTTCCTTAATATCGACACTCTTTTTTTTTAAAAAAAAAAAACTTAATCCCCTGTTTCACGTCCTCAGGGATGGACTTCCGAAAAATTTCTTTTAACCGACACCTTCTATTAAAGGTCGACACCTTCTCGAAATTTCAAGTTTCTATCCTTAGCGGTTTGGACTGGGCGATGATGAGACTAGCACCACTTAATTTTTTTATACATTGACACATTATGACAAATTTCTGCCTTTCTATCTTTATTATTTAGCGCCACTGGTTCTTTTCTTAAAACGATGTGTTTGTAAAAACTATAGATCTAATCACTCTAAGAATTGACATTCAAAATGTTATTATCATAGAAGTATATGTTGACAAAGTTTGAAAAAGCAATTTTTACTTTTAATTTTATTCTTAATTATGGTGCAATACTTGTGAGCCACGCACAGAAGCGTTATGGTGACGTGGCGCTACTAGCAGTGAATTGGGAAAGTCCCGGCACACTCGCCCGCTTCTGTACGGAAAGATATAGGTGTTCATTCTTTTCGCGCGCTATACGAGATTGGAATAATAGAGAGTTGTGAAGGTGGTTTGATAAACCCTCTGACAGGCACTTAAATGTGATTTGCCGAGTATCCATGTAGATGTAGATGTATCTCACAAACGATACAGCGCTTGTTCCGTTACACGCGCACTCCACAGGAGCTCACAAAATTTCGTTGGACTGTTTGTCCTCGTCCAACCTACAGCCCGGATCTGGCACCTTCCGACTTACATATGTTTGACCCAATGAAGAAGCACTGCTTGGGGAGGTTACTGATGCAGGAAGACTTTGCTCCAACGTCGACCACTAAAGTGGTACCATGCAGGCAAACGGGCCCTCCCAGTACGGTGGCGATAGGCTGTCAAACATGTTGAAAAACACTGGTTTGTAGACAAAAGAGCAGGCAATAATACAATGTATTGGAATTCTGAGTAAAACAACCGGATTTCAGAAGAAATGTGAGTGTTACTTACTGAGCGCTCGTCGTGAAATAGTTTTTGTAGCTTCTGCTAGCAGACAATGCCACAGATTATCCAAAGAGCCGTACATACAGAAAATCGATTCTTCGACATAAGCCCAACTAATGATCGATGTATTACCCTCCTAAACGTGTACTGTGCTGCCCCAGAGTTCGAAAAGGTGTCTCCTGCCAGCTCGTAGGGCGCCGCGGGCGGCACTTGCTGCCATGTTACGCCCGTCTATACACGGAACAGGCACCCGGTAATGAGTCGCGAAAAGTGCGCCCGTGCTCCAGACGCGCCCCGGCGGGCCGTGTGAAACCGAGCGCAGGGGCGAGTCAATAGCTTGTTTTGTTAAATAATGTAAGCCCGCAGCCGGCGTGAATGGCCGGTCTTCAAAACTAATCATGTTCCGCCATTGAGGGCCGTTATGTTTCTTACCTCTATTTCATTCTGGCGCGGCGAGGGGGCGGCTGCCCACCCCCTGGCCGCCGACCCCCTACCCTTTGTCCGTCCTTTAAGCTAATCCCTCCGGAGAACATGAAAGCCGTGAATGGGCCGCCTTTGTGCGCGGCCATACACTATTTATACGCGGCATTGTGAGAGGTGTCGCCCTCAATGGCTTTCCTTATTTCAGGCTTAAATATTTCATTTCCCTCGCCGGCGCTCCTATTGAAGGCGGCAGCCGGTGTGAGCGGGGGCAGGCGCGCTGAAAGGCGGCCGCCGCATGCAAAGCAGGCGGCCCGGCGCTCCGCTCCGCTCCTCTCAGGCGGGCCCGCTCCGGGCCGCGGCTCTGCGCTGCCGCCCTCGCCGGCCGCTCTCCTATCAGACGCCGCACCGGCCGGCTTAATCCACGGCGCACACGTGTGTCCGCTTAATTACTCACCTCTAGACTTGTAACTGGCCCCACCAGAGTGCCGCCTCTTCCTATCTGCTATAAACAAGAGGAAAGTTGAGCAAATTAAATTTCGTCGGGTGAGGCTAACATCTTACAAGGAAACCATACGCTCACCGGCACACCCGTATGACTCACTTTTCGCGTGTTCCTCAGCTGTAATAAATGCGAATCAATGGCGAAGTCCTTCTCTAGCGCTTTCTGGAAATCGAGATGCAGAGTTGTCGAAATTGTTGGATACCATACGAGACCGGCAATAGCCGAAAGCAGCGTTATCGCATAGAGCTAAGGCAGCAGAATAGACGTCTGTCAGTACTGTGTTCTAGTCTCGTGATTTTTTCCTAATCTCCTATCAGATGCATGTATCACTACGAATCATATTCGTACAAAAGGGAATAACAATCTGTTTGTATACTCATAAATAAATCAGAGTGTATGCATTTACGTATGTCTGAGATCTCCTCCCAAATCCCTACATCGATTTCAGAAAAAAAATTGCGCAAAAACAACAGGCCTCACAGCGCTGTGGAGTTTATAAATTCCTAGCTCCTAGCTGCTAGCTCCAATGGGAGAGGAGATACAGACAGAAACATGTTTTCCCAGATTCTGGCGGTTAGGTTGCTCTGCAAGACAGGCATGTCATTGGGAACGGTAGTGGCCTGTCAAATCAACTTGCTTTGCGGGACAGCCTACACATCAGAGGTACGAAACAGATTTGCAGGCCCCAACATGTAGGTGTCGTGCATGACAGGCATATTGTGTTCGAGTAGTATCTTCCTACTGTAAGTTGGGAGGAAATGAATTTAGTTTAAACCCCTGATGTGTAGCCAGCCCTGCACGTCAGGCATGTTGTGGGAGTACTATCAACCTGCTTTAGTGAATTGTTTTGCAGGGGCTAACCGTGAAGATGAGCATGGATTGAGACAGGCTGAGATAGATAGAGAAGGCGATGGATGAAGTGAGAGGGAGGAAGAATTGGACAAAGAGAATTGGAGGAAGAAATGAAGAGACAGGGAGAGTGGGAAGGAGGAGATAGACGTATAGAGATGAAAGGATGCAACAGACAGGCAAAGGAAGGAAGAGGTGGACACATAAAGGGAAAGGAGAAATTTTAATCAGTGTATGTGTTAAACACATTTTCGGGTGAAGCCGTAGAGGAAAGGCTAGAAGTACGTCAGTACTGTGTTTGAGTCTCGTCATTTCTTCCTGATAATCTGTCAAACGCTTGTATCACTATGAATCATGCTTCTATATAAAGGACTATCTATAACAATAGTAATAATAATAGCAATAATAGTCATAATCATCAACAACAACATCAATGTGATACATTCGTGACCAGGTATAGCCGAGAAATACACTGGTGGAAAAAAAATTAGTACACCTAGAAAGGTGACGTCGATTTTGACCTTAAGACGGCATATGCCTCCTTGGGGACAATAAATGTACTCATATTGGTTTCAGCGTCGTCCGCCAACAGATGACGTAATGGCATAGCTACCAGAGTGACATCTGCTTCTACCTTTTAATAGGGAATGCTCACTGCCAAAACGCTCAGTATGCTGCAAACATGAGAAGCAAGCAGAAAACCACGCGACAGAGATACACTCGTGCTTCATACTGCCAGATGAGAGAGTTTGAAGAGGGTCAAATAGTGGCCTTCGGAGTGGCGCAATGATCCTTTCGGAGAACTGCCACACAAGTTGGACGTGCTGCGTAAGTCGTGCAACGATGCTGGCATGAGTGGTTAGGTGAACTTTTTCACACCAGTAGACGAGTTTGCGGACGTCCACGCAGCACAGACGCCCCCCAGGATCGTCGTATTGTAAGGGCACCAATCGCAGATCGTACAGCTACTACAGGACTTATGAGCCCAGATATATCAACATGGGCTGCTGTGAATATGTTTTTAGCAGTGGGGACAAGGGCATGCATACTTCTAGCCCATCTTTCACTCGCGCCACAACATCGACGTGCACGGATCGACTGGTGCTGTCAGAGGATCACTTGGAAGGTGGAATGGCGCGTCGTGGTCTTCAGCGATGAAAACTAATTCTGGATGCACGCAAGTGATGGTGGTTTGCGCGTACGACGTAGACATGGTGAGCGCTATCTCGTAGAATGCATTCATCCAAGATAAACTGTCTCCACCTCAGGCCTTACGGTCTGGGGTGTGATAAATTACAATTCTCGTTCACCTTTGGTCTTTCTATATGGAACGCTAACCGGTGCTCAGCACGTTGCTAGACCCGTTCTTTTAGCCGTTCTTGTAACAGAAACGTAATGTGTTGTTCCTGCAGGATAATGCTCACTCACATGCTTCCCGTGAAACTCGTGCTCTGCAGGACGTGCAGCAACTTCCCTTGCCAGCACGTACTCCTGACTTGTCACCAATCGAGAACGTGTGAGGCATGATGGGACAAGAAGTGATGCGTGCGATTCGTCAACCAACAACTCTTACAGAACTACGCGAAGAGGTCTAGCACGTGTGGAATAACGTGTCCCAGGACCATATTCAAGATCTTTACCATCGACTGGATGCCAGCGTCAGCGCCGGCATTGCCACCCATGGAGGCTGCGCCTTGTACTAACACGGGTGTTTTAGCGTGGGTCGATACTTGGTAGCTCGAACCGCTTGTGATATTGATCTGTCAATATACTCAGTTCATGTATTCCATAGGCAGTGTTGCAACAATAAATATTTAGAGAATTGGAAACCTCTAACAGGGTGTACTATTTTTTTCGGCACAGCAATAAGATTTTATAATGAAAATTATTCATCAATACAGACTTCTACATAGCGTAAATACTGTACAACGTACATTATTCGAAGTAGGTAATTATAGAGGAATAAAACTAATACCACACATCATGAATATCTGGGAGAATTCAGTAGAAAGATGGCCTCAACAGGAAACAACAGAAGTTGAAGACTTTGGATTGTTTTTTAGCCGGTCGCTGTGGAAGAGCAGTTCTAGGCGCTTTAGTCCGGAACCACGCGGCTGCTACGGTCGCAGGTTCGAATCCTGCCTCGGGCATGGATGTGTGTGATGTCCCTAGGTTACTTAGGTTTAAGTAGTTCTAAGTCTAGGAGACTTATGATCTCAGATGTTAAGTCCTCTAGTGTTCAGAGCCATTTGAACCATTTTTTATTGTTTTTGGGGAAAGTGTTATGTAGCGCCAACAAGGATGAGCTGGAAATGAGATTGGAAAGTTGGAAAAGGCTTTCGAAGACAGAGGGACGAAAATGAATAAGAAAAAATTGAGTATAAGTGTATAGAAGGGCAAGGGAGGAAGTGGCAACAATCCAGTTGGATGGACAAAACTTGATGAAATTCGGTACCTTTAACTACTAAGGATCGATAGCGTCTAGTGATATCTGGAGGAACTGCAGCAGGTGTATTATGTGACAGAGGAGCAAATCTGAAGACTAAAGGAATGGCGTGTAAGTCAGTACTGAGATCTGCAATACTGTATGGAGCAGAGACATGAGTACCAACTAAGGAATATTGTAAGACAGTAGATGTAGCTAAAATGAGAATGTTAAGATGAATCTGAGAAATGAGACAATGAGACAATGAGACAATAAAAGGAAGCGTTAAAGTGACGGAGATACAAGAGAAGGATCTGGAGAGAAGAATGCAATGGTATGGACACGCCATAAGAAAGGGTGAAATGTATGTTGTCAAGAGAATGCTAGAATAAAGGCGGTGGAAGGTGGCAGAATAAGACGAAGAAGATGATGGATATACTGTGTACGCGAGGATTTGAGAGGGAAACGGCTTAGGGAAGGGGAACTATGGTACGAGGAAAACGGAAACTTCTCAAGAACGTCGACCCACATGAGTGGGAAAAAAGGGAAAAAAATCGTAACCAATGTAACTCTTGCTACTAAGCCAAGCTCTACTGGTTTTCGACCGAAACCAGTCGTTTATTAAGAGGGTGGTCCTCTTTGAAAAGTTCAAAAAATCATTTTCTTTTGCTCAAAATGTTGTCAGAGATTTCTACTTTATTGTTGTGTCCATCCCACGTTCGTCAGAAACTCCGTTACCGAGTTACAAGCCGATTTGTGAAAAAATATCTCCGAAAATCATTCCCAGTGGGAAAAAATAGACGTAATTTAAAACGACGGCCTAACAGGTTTTATGGAAATTATGAACGTGCTCGAAGTTGAGATCGGACCAAATTGTTACAGTTTCGACACAGTAGCGAACGAGAAGCACACCGGGCGAGCAGAGCAGAGGAAGGCAGAAGCTGCCAAAGAATCGCGTAGGACAACTATGAACTATGGCACAAAGAAGACGGAGGAGGATCTCCTTCTGTATCTGAGGATTGCTGTATGTTTCGGGGGTCGCTGGCTAGAGGTATTTTTAACTGAATTACAACAAATTTAGAGCGGAGATCAATAACGGGCTAAGAGCCAAAAAAAAATTTTAATGGGACCCGAGAAACGAAGCTAAATTCCGTTGCCTACAACCTGCGTTACGATCATTTCTAATGGTGCAAATAAAACCCGAAAGATAGCGTGAGCGGTACGTACCAGCCCACTGGTGAGACTAAAGCGAGATACGTGCCACAAATCTTTGTAACTGTTTGCAGCGTGTGACAGAGTTTTTGCCCAGATTCAGAAACGTAAGGGGCTGGAACAATATCAGAGTGTCAAGTATCTAAGAGTCTTGTAAAACTTATGGGGATTGCAACATCTACCAAGCCATTTGTGGTTACTATGCTTCAGTTTGAGGACTTTTTTATTTGTAAAGGAGATACACATATTAACAAAACAACAATAAATATTTCCAGATATAGTTGGATTCTATTGAAAAAACACTGCGCATGGTGTCGTAAAAACGAGAATACTGTTCAATCACATTGGAGACTGAAGCTCCTACAAGATTTTCAAGAAAAAGACTACCACTGACATAATAAAGAAATTTGTTTTACCGTCTCAACAATATAAAAACAACTTGTCAGCTGAAAATAAAAAGAATCTGTAACAGATGCTGCCTTATTTCAAAGTAGCTAGTAGAACATTTTTCAACAATTAATCAAATAAAATTGCACTATAAAATTAAAAGAAGGATTGAAAATAATTTAATCGTAGGATACGGTACTGTGAAATGTTTGTTATCAAAAAACCCGATAAATGCTTACTTAGTTTTTTGCGAAAACTGTATCGCATTTAGCACGTCTGCGTTCCTCAGAATAAAATATGTATTTTCATTACAAAAAATAAGATAACTTCAAATAATTTTACAATAGTTGCGTGACTCTTACTACAGACGATAAAGAAAAAAAATGCTGACGATTTTTCATTAAAAAAATTTTGTCAGAACAAAAAGATTAAATAACTCGGAATCTGTTTATAGGCAATCATCCCGTATTGATTTCCATTCTACAAACGTAAACCAAAATTTCAAACACTTTTTCTCGAAACGCTTTTTTTCAAGTTGACGGGAAACATAGCTTGAGAATGGCACATACGATTTTGATCGGAATTTTGCGCCGGAATTCTAAATTGAATTCTCTGTCATCGTACGTAGCCGTTTTGCGATACCTTCAAAAATGTATTATTGGTTCATGCTTTCGACTCAATTTTGTGGGCTAAGAAAATGACATTTGTTTCACCACGTCACCATGTTGATAGAAATTGATAGTTTTCGAACATCGTATGTATGCTGATGTATGCTGTTGAAAACTATTCTCAAAACGACGTATACAATTATTTTATTATGGGTCCAATAGGAAGTCTTCGGGAATTCCCGTCAATGCAGTAGTTACAGGGAGTCGACACAAAAATGACTTCATAAAGACAAAAGTGTAAGGAATAAAACTATATCATCAGATTTAGCATGACTTTTTATTTTACTTGAAAAAAAAATCACGAAAACCACCTGTTTTCCATGCGTTCAGAGAGAGCTACCTCTTACAGAATAAGCTCCCGTTCTTCACAAATGTTTCGAAATATAATGTAACGCTCTTCCATACATGAAAGTGTTATATATCGTTTGCTTACGTGATCGGCAGTAAGTCATTGGAACAATCACAACCTTCAAGCACCCGTCAGGGGCGATTTAAGATGGAACTACAATACAAATGTATTCGCGCGAAAGGTAGATAGTAGATTCAGATTTATTGGAAGATTGATAAGAAAGTGTATTTCTCGCACGGGAGAGGTCGCTTGCACAACCCTTGTTAGAACAGTTCTTCAGCATTAGTAGTTGGTCTAGGATCGTTACCAAGATTGATTAAAGGATAAGATGGGAAAGATTCAAGATAGAGCAGCACGACTTGTAAAGAGTCTGTTTGGTTGGCGTGAGTGTGTCAGAGAGATAATCAATAAACTGCAGTGGGAGACATTACAACAATCACCTTTTGCATTGCGGGGTGTCCTACACACAAAACTCTGAAAGGTCACGTTAAAAAACGAGTTAAGACACGTACTACGGCGTGCAACATACATTTCGCACTGTATCTGCGAAGCTACAGTTGCAGAAAATCAGGATTACGTTACAGTGGTAACAGTCATTCTTCCCACCCATGTACATCCGTGAATGGAATAGGAAAAGGTGAGAAGGTGGGGGGGGGGGGGGGGGGAGGAAGAGGGATGTGAGTGGTACCACGTGTAGGATATACCACGCAGTAGCCCACACAGCACACATGGGCTTGCGGAGTGCAGATATGGATGTAATTAAGTATACAGGTAACCTTACACATCATTCCACGTATTCTGTTTCAGAGACATAAAGAAGCTTAGAACACTGGTACGGTAGAACTGGAATTCTGTAGTAACGTCAGTGAAGCTGACTGGGGGTTGCGAAGGCAAATTTATAACACACCAGTGATACCATTTATTAGCAACACTACTCTCAAACACAGTCATTAAAAAAGTAATCAAAACACTTCAAAAACAATAACTTTCAGGGAGCAATAATTTTAAAAAGCTTTATTAGTTCGCATTCATTGATAATAATATGCAAAACAATAAGATCAAAAAGATATTCATTGAGGGAAATGACATTACTTAGTTCTCTAACGCAGGAAGTGAATCACTCTTCCTCGTATTTCACAAAATCTCACAGTTCATAACTGAGTTCTGCCTCATCCATACTAGAAACCCTCAATCAAGCAGTAACTCAACATGTTTAAAATCCTAACGGAAGAGGCACATAATAAAATCTCACTTAAAATTGAAATTACACAGAATAATACACTGTATAGTAACCGAGAAGACTCTCCGCAATGTTGACTTGAAATCCTTCTTCCAAACACACAGGTCACCAGCATTATTAATAACATCAGGTATTAAGCTTATAACAAGCCCCCTAGTACTGTTAAACAGCAATCTGTTTGTGTATCGTGATACGTGCCCATTTAAGAAACAATGTCTTAACAGTATCAACACGAATGTGCCCCAAGGCCTGCACACAAACCATGATATGCTGCAGCAAGTGAGGAGCTGATAATGGTAAGGCGCCATGCCACAGAAAACACAACGCTTTAACCAGAGAAAACAAATATATTAAATAAATATATCTCCAAGTTTTTGTTAGAAATTTCTTTCAACATTGGAATTAACGAGCTCAGATACACGCAAGCCATGACCAATAAATATCCAATATTTGAATTTGAAATTGCTATTAGAAATCGTGAGACATTATAAATCCAGGGGATTCCCCAGTATGTAAGTCCAGCACAGCCCAGTTACCACTAAAACAGACAAAACATTTTAATTAACCCACGTTCCCGTAAATATATAACAATCATCAAAAAACATTTAATTAGCGGTTCATTTAACACCTGATAAGAAAGGAAATCGTAGCAGGCAAGGAATGACAATAAAACACCGTGAAATTTGAACCAGAGAAATATCATTTGAAAGCTCATAAATCATAAAGTAATATGCAAATGTCAGCGAAGAACGGCTGCCAATGTACATAACTTGATTTTAAATTGAAATTGAAATGCCAGCTTTATAAAAGAACACTCTCAAGGCTTTACTTAAAACAAGAATCAGTCAAATTAATCTGAGTACAAAATTCAGTTGCTTGAAGGCAGAACAAACAATATGCATAAATAAAGCACCAGGCTCAAACCTGATAGACACAAATAACATTTTTTGTCAACTCTCGTCGCCAGTTTGTTGCGGTAGGCCGAGTTTGTGACTTCGTAAAACGGCTTCTGGTGCAGTACACTGTCAAGACAATTTCTCCCTGCCACTGTTACACAGCTATGCCCCTAGGGTCAGGTAACTGGATAGGAGAACAAAGGTTCTACAACACTACAACAAATTAGTGACAAAGTCACACAAATGAGTTAAAAAGGTTTACTTATCTTTGTGACTTGTTGAACAATGAAGACTGCAACACTGCTTGTAATATAATACAAAAAAGGATGCCAATGGCGAAGTGCAAATAATCATGGGAAAACTTCACAGTACATAGCAAATGAAATTTATAATAACTGTCTGTTCACTTCTAAGAGTTCACTAAACGTCATTCCCTCTCTAAGTCAGCCCTGGACGATGATCTATAACCAAGTAACGAGAGCTGCTCTTCTGTCTTCCGAGTAGGCTTCTGTCCGTTTTCCCACACAAATGCAGGCACTTGTCTTTGGATTGTCCTCCCCAAGTTATCGATGGTCAACGATTGGACCCGAGCTCAGGGGGACCGCTGTTGAGCCAGTGCGATACAGAGCCTGCATGCATTCTGGTGGGAGGCGAAGGAGACGCTTGCTTAGCTACAGGCAAAGAGGTCATATCACGCTTCCGATTCCTCGATTCCTCAAAACGACGCACTGGTCAAATAAGTTGCAATAGAACAAGAAGGGAGGCACACAGCTACAAAATATAACAAGTACACGTCACGGAATACGAAACAAGTGTCAAGGACTGTTAATTAAACACTCCAAGATCTGAAACCTCCCTTTATCAATCCTGTGTGGAGGGCGCACAGCACTAGTCGCAGTCACTTCCGTACCCTCCCGACGCAGTCTTCCCAGGAACCAGAAAAAGACCAACCTGGCCAATTTTCACGTGTGTGGCGCCGCTCTCTCGGTGTCGACAGCTGCCACGCAAGTCCGCAGGCGTCCGTTTCGAGACTAGAATGTGACGCTGTTCCCCAAAAGACTGCATGACAGGCTTCTGGGAAGCAAAAAGCACCCAGCGGCTCTTCTCCGTGTGTTCAGTACGGCTTTCCGTATGCTGTTAGCCAGCACTCGCCATGGCTCCAGTTCCAGCCTCCAGACATTCCACTGCTCGCAGTAAACCTGCAGGAACAGGCAAGACATCACCCGCCGGCGCACCCCCAGAGTATTTGTCGCCGCGATCCTTGTCTTGTAGCCGGCCGTTGGGGCCGAGTGGTTCTAGGCGCTTCAGTCTGGGACCTTGTGACCGCTACGGTCGCAGGTTTGAATCCTGCCTCGGGCATGGATGTGTGTGATGTCCTTAGGTTTGTTAGGTTTAAGTAGTTCTAAGTCTAGGGGACTGACGACCTCAGAGTCATTTGAGCCATCTGAACCTTGTCTTGTTCGGAATCAGCAACCCTTCCTTTTTCAAAATGGTTCAAATGGCTCTGAGCACTATGGGACTTAACATCTGAGGTCATCAGTCCCCTAGAACTTAGAACTACTGAAACCTAACTAACCAAAGGACATCACACACATCCATGCCCGAGGCAGGATTCGAACCTGCGACCGTAGCGGTAGCACGACTCCAGACTGAAGCGCCTAGAATCGCTCGGCCACATCGGCCGGCTCCTTTTTCCAGGCATGCTGTGTTCAATCTCCGATCAGTCCACTGCCCGGGAATGGGGACAACACCGGACGGCGCGCTCTCCGCGCATCTGACACTGCTCTCGATGTGCATCTCACACCTCTCCCGATGCGTTGTCGGCCAACTGCCACCCATGGCTTAGGCGTTGGCAACGAGTTCCGGCTGGTCCGCTATCGCACTCTGCGCTCCTTAACACTGTAGCGTCCGTCTGCTCCTCAACTCCGGTGTCACTGTGATAGGCTACTTTGATGCACCGTGCGCCCCTCGCCGAAGTGGGAATACACGACCAACGTTGGTTCCAATTTTCGAAGGCGGTGGGGCCTTAACTGTGTAATTTAATCACGACACAGCACATAGAAGAACGAAATGGCAAAAAAAAAAAAAAAACACACAACAAATCAAATGCGGTTCAAAGTTTGCGTATCTCGCGTGCATGTGGTAATAAACGGGGAGCAAAGTGAAATTACTAACTCTTAAACTTCATACGGACTAAGTTAAAATATGATGATTGGTATATAGGGTGATTTTTTCCACCGTGTACAAACTCTAGGGAATGATTGCTGAGAGGCCACGGAACAAAAGAGATCTAATGAACTTACGTCCGGAAGTATTTGATTCCCATGCTAGAAATCATTTATTCAATCATACGTTGTTACAGAGACTGCGGTCTAAAACGCGCTATACCATTCAGCCACAGTTACTAAGCATGGTTTTCTCCTAGAGGGCGGTGCTGTTCCTCATACGTCAGGCCCAAGCGCCCTCTCCTGCCATAGTAATTGGTAATGATATGTCCGATTCACTTCTCCTGCTGACTCACCTTTTACTGGATGTGTTACGGCGTTGTAAGCAATGGCACCGTATTCGAATCGAGACCTTGCCGAAGTGGTGTTTGCTTACGGAAACGCAAATAGCAATGGGAGGCGGGCAGCAAGGTTGTATTAGGAGACCTATCCCCGCCAATAACAACCACAGCATTCTATGTTTGCAACAGTGCTTCGCTGTTTGCCTGAGACAGGGTAGTTTGAGGAAACAGGAAATCATGAAGGACGTAACCGAAATGTTCGGACACCAGACTTGGAAGAAACTTAATATTGCGGAAGGCGACCGCCATGTTCGTACCAGACAGTTGGCCGCCAGTGCATGGTAAGCCAGAGGACCGTGTGGAACATTCTCCAGACAATTGTTATTATCCTTACCACTTACCGCGTGTGCAGGGCTTATTAGCGACAGACTTTCAACTCGGGAGCAGTTTTGTCACTGGTTTCTTCAACTGGCAACCACGATTCTGCGATTTGTGTCATCCATCCTCTTCAAAGATGAGGCCACCGTTACGCGGAGTGGTAGCTTCAACTTTCATAACAGCCATCTGCGGATTAGAATGCAGAACCCCCATGGTATGGTAACAGCGAATCACCAGCATCGGCGCAGCCGGAATGTGTGGGGTGGGATAATTGGCGACCGTATTTTGAGACCAATCTTTCCCTTCCACGTCGCCTAACAGGGCCGGAACGATCGCGGTTTCTTGCGGGTGACTTTGACTCTCCTGTGGAAGAAGTGCCACTGATAATTCGAAGAGTTATGTGGCTGCTGCATGATGGTGCTCCAGCCCGGTTTGCCGTTAGCGTCCGGACGAATCTCAATCGTGTTTTCCCTGGTCGATGGATCGGACATGGTGGTCCAGCCGCACTGCCTCTCGTTCACCTGATCTCAACCAGTGCGATTTCTGGTTACGTGGCCATCTGAAGAGAATTGTGTTTGCAGAGTCCATTCCAGACGTGGAGACACTGGAGCAGCTTATTCACGTTGCCTTTGAAACTCTTCCGATGCAGCCTGCTTGATATTAACGTATGAGACAGAATATCTTGCGGCGCGTACACGCATGCGTTGAGGCACATGGAAACCATTTTCAACACACACTGTAGCTATACATGGTATAGTGAGTATTAGACCGCCGTATCTGTAACAATGTATGATTGAATAAATGGTCTCTAGCGGGGAAACCATGCATTTCCGAACAAGTTCATTAGACCTTTCTTCGTTCCGTTTCCTCTCATCGATCAGTCCCTAGAGTTTGTACACGGTGGAAAAAATCAGCGTGTAGAGCGTGAAAGACACACTAAACAGTCAGCACCTCATTGCCTGTCCGTTCTTGTTGCAACATGTCAAGACTTTTGGAAAGGTAGGAGCATTGGTGTGGGGTGGAGTGTGCTGGTTGTTTTACACGACATAAATTTCAAGTCCTCATTTATTGATATTAAGACGCAATCAGCATATTACACAATGTGGCAAGAATAATTACAAAATCGTTGATGATAACAGAGTTTAAAAGCTTGTATACCGAAAACACTCGCGACCTTAGAACGTTCCAGGAGAAAAATGAACTGCGGATGGGAACCTGTGTCTGAACCTGTCATCCACCGAGGATGCAACAGAGTATAACTCTGATAAGTGACAAGGACTGTCTGCTAAATAACAAACGAGGCGTTCCGTCTATTGGTCGTCAGCGTACAAAGTGACGATTGCTTCCGGAAGAGTGGCCTAAAGACAGGCGCCGGCGCCTATAACCTCTACGCTATGTATCGTCGTTGGATGACGTTTCTGGGTTCCTATTCTCGATTTGTTGCTCAAGAAACGCTCTACACCCCCTCGAAGTTTTTTCGCATCATTTCTGAGACATCCTTTATCACAGTATACCTGGAAACATTATACAACTTAATTATTCGTACATGAAACCAACGCGTATTAGTTGCTGTTGAAGTCGTTTCACATACAAAAAGAAGCGAAACAAAGGATATTTTCATTTAGTTACATAGGCGGGCGACATTTCCAAGAAATATTATTACGAAACCAGTTATATTGACCACTTGCCAGTAAATGGGGAGTAATTAATTATATCTCTAAGCAATCTGTATGCAGAGCACGTTATGAGAAACGTCAGGTTAGATGAAGAAGGAAGCGGAATTAAAATACCGGCATAAAAATAAACGACCTTAGATACGCAGATGATACTATATTGCTGGCAGAAAGTGAAGAAGAGTTAAAAACTCTCTTGCTGAAGGTGAAAATGTTGGTCTAAGGCTGAACGCCAAGAAAATGAAAATTATGGCAACTACACCTATCATTTCATGTCACATAGGAGGAGAAACAATTGAGGTAGTGCCTACGTGCAATTATCTCGGTTCCCAGATTTCTGCTGATGGTGACTGCAATCACGAAATCAGATGCTGCCTGCTGCTTGGTAGAAAGGCAACTTTAACCTTTGACAAGGTTTTAAGGATTAGAGATATAACTTTAGCAACAAAAATCCATATTGTAAGGGCTGTGGTCTTTTTAGTTCTGATGTATGGATGTGAGACCTGGACCATAGAAAGGTGGGATAGTGAATAACAGATTCCTTTGAAATGTGATGTTGGAGGAAACTTCTTAGAGTCCCATGGACTGCAAAGAGAATAGGTCAATATTAGAGCTAATAAAACCAGAGTGCTCCCTGAAAGGTCTACAAAAGCTGACTTACTTTGGACACATCATAAGAAGACATGTTTCACAGGAAAAGCACTAATACTGGGGAACATTGAAGGCACTAGAATCAGAGGATATCTGAGGAGCCGCGCATGTTAGCCGCGCTGTCTGGGGCGCCTTGCCACGGTTCGCACGCCTACCCCCGTAGGAGGTTCGAGTCCTCCTCCCTTGGGCATGGTTGTGTGTGTTTTCCTTAGCGCAAGTTAGTTTAACTTAGATTAAGTAGTGTGGAAGCCTCGGGACCGATGACCCCAGCAGTTTCATCCCATACAACTTACCACAAAAAAAAAAAATTAATAAGCTTAAAGACTAATTCAATTGGGAACAATTTTATTACATACACTACAGTGTTTTGGAATGCATCAGCTTAAAAGATACGCATAACTGTTCGAAACTTGTCACAATTTTTGACCGAATCGAAGTTATGGGGTGTAGTATTACACGTTTAGCTGATCGCTGCAGTAATGTAGCGACTCCTTAAAGAGTCTGTGAGAAAAGAATTGCTACTGTGTCGCTGCCTGGGGCGAAGAAGCATTGTTGTCGCGAAGGAGGAACCTCTAGCGTGTGGTTAGTCTACGGGGCGGAATTTTAGTGGTCGCCATTTCCCCTTGCCTTCCTCTCAACTGCTGTCCCAGCGGCCTTCGCATCGTTCCAATGGGAGGAGCAACGCCTGACGTGTGTTCTGCAGCTGTGAGCACACCATTGTGCGTCGCCTGGCCCTGTCACTCAAATAAGCTGTATCCTTTGTACGATCGTGTTAATTTACTCGCGTATTGTGAGAACGAACTGTGTACTGGGCGGAAATGGGAGCGGATGGCTGTCAATAATCCACAGGCTAATTGGCTAGCTTTATGTGGCATCGACTGTTACCTCGTCCGATCTGTAGTTCTTTTTCTTCTCCTTGAACTTCAATGTACTACGTAAGTTTCACTTCGATCTTTTTCACTGTTTGATCTATATACATATTGAAAAATAATGGGGAAAGGCTACAACACTGTCTCCGTTCCTTCACAAGTACTGTTTATCTTGACTTCCGAAAGTAAGTACAGTCATGTTTTTGTCCAAGTTGTAGACAACCTTCGCTCCGTCTGTTTAATCTGTGACTGCCATTTCAAAGACTTTATTCCAGTAAACATTCTCAGAAGCTTTACTAAATCTAAAGTTGCTGTAAATGTGGGTTTGCCTTTCTAAAATCTACTCGTATCTCTTAAGATAAAACGTACGGTTTGTGTTCCTTTTAGCGTTGCTGCATAAAACCTAGACTGATCCACCCCCCCTCCCACGCCCCCACATCGCCTTTTGCCAGTCGTTCCCTCCTCCCGAAAGTAATTAGCATTTAGAAACTATCATTTCTTATATTGATGGTCTGTCATTTCTTATATTGATGGTTCGGTAATGATCACACCCGTTAGCATTTGCGTTCTTCTGTAATCATAATACGGTATTACATTCTTCTTGAAGTCTCCGGATGTTTCGCTTGTCTCATATATTCTTTATAACCGGTGGAACAGTTTTGTAATGGTTGGTTTTCCCAAGTATCTTTTATTATGACAGAGTGTCATCTAGTCCAGGTACCTTGTTCCCACCTGTTCAGTGCCCCGTAAAATTAATTTGCAAATATTCCATTCCTCATCTCTTCCGTAATCAGTTTCTCTTCCACTATAACAATACTATCATCAAGAATCCTCCCTTTTTATTGTCCTCCTATATACTGTTTCCACGTTCGAGCCTTCCCTTCATTACTTAGTTGCTCTATGCCATCAGAACTCATTTTTGCCGTAAGTTTCTTTAACTTACCTCTATGTAGCCTTTATCTTTCCTATCTTCGGCCATACTTACACAGACTGGCATTTCTGTTCTATCCCCTTCTGGCTGTCTCACTTTATTAAACATTTATATTCCGTTTTGCTTGCTTTCCTTGCTGTATTTTTATACTTTCACTTTTCATCAAATAAATGTAATACCTTATGTGTTATCCAAGGAATCCTACTGAGCCTCCGTCATCGCCATGTTGTCCGCTCCTGGTACCTGAGTGGTCAGCGCTACAGAATGTCAATCCTGAGGGTCCGGGCTCGATTCCCGGCCGGGTCGGAGATTTTCTCCGCTCAGGGACTGGGTGTTATGTTGCTCTAATCATCATCATTTCATCCCCATGGACACGCAAGTCGCCGAAGTGGCGTCAAATCGAAAGACTTGCACCCGGCGAACGGTCTATCCGACGGGATGCCCTAGTCGCATGACATTTACATCGCGTTGTTGTCTTACGTTGCCTTCATTATTTCATCTTCTATTGAATTTCTGTTGACCATTTCAATCAACCTTTGTCTAATATTCACTCTGAATTCCTTAAAAACCAATGTCACTTTCAATTTATTCTGGTTCCACCTTCCTGAGTTCCTGATCCACTGTGATTCCTTCCGCTTTCATTTGCATTTTGTAGCTAATCAGTTATGGTTTAAGCCTCAATCTGCTCCACCAAAGATAGCCTATTTCTCGTAAATGCCACCACGGGTGCCGTGTATCTTAATGTCCCTACCCGACATAAGGATCTTCGTCAACCATGTCACATGTCCTCACTTCATGAGACACTGCAGATTGGTTTGGAATTTAGGCAAGAAAACGGGTGACGAAGAACTTTATGCCGCCTCCTCTCCTCCCGTTGTTCATCAAATACTAGCAGTGAAAATTACCCATTATCAGGACTCGAACAGGCGTACTTCCTTGTCGACCACCATTACGAAATCGTGCTTTAGCGACCTCGGTTACGGAGGTGGTTTTACGATTATGAAGTCTATTTGAAACATTCCATTGTCTTCAGGTCTCTTCGACGCATACAACTTTCTCTCAAGATTTTTGAACCAAGTGTTAACAACGATTATTCTACATTTTATTGGTCTGCATTGTAGACAACACTGTTAGATCGTGTTTCACTGGGCTTAAGTTTTTGTTTATTTGTACTTAATGATGTGTAGGAATATCTAGATTACAGATCTCTTTATTCCATATTCGTGACGCATTTCACGTCATCATTTTCAGATCTCTGTTATGAAATACATATATATCAGCCATTCAATAAATACGAATTGAAAATCAAATAATAAATTATGACATGCAACATTATACTTACAGATATAAACGCCGACAGGTTAACCGATTTATAAAATTCTGAACGTACTTACACTGTGTGAAAACCGAGTGCCAACTGGTCATCAGCGCCGAGGGGTGCCTAAACTTAACAGTCCTCGATGGCGAGAGTGCGACGTTTAGAGATGCTAGCAAATAGGTAGTGGATCACATAACGTAATTGTAAATACCTTCATATTCATATAATATCAACCTTAAGCCTTTCAATGAGGCTTTAGTTCCTGAAGAATGAAAATTATTAAGAAAAATGTACCGGTGCAGAATGTACAACAACCGTCAACACATAAATTGCCCAAGTTTTTAAAATGAACTGTCTTAAGGCTTGTCAACAAAGTATAAGAAAATATCATTGAAAGCAAGCCTTGTCACTGTGAAATAAACTACGTTTGTTACTTTACTCGAGAACGACGTGGCAACGCATTAATGTAAAAAATACTGAATACATGACTGCAAAGCATATAATTATAATGAATGTAACTTACAAAAATATCACCACTGTGACACTCCAGTGCGTAGGAATATAACGTCTATGGTAATCCTTTCTCGATCTTTCATTATGAATTCCTTTAAGGATGAAAATTTCACGTCATGTAGCTAGACGTACGTCATTCAAGTGTGTGTGAATTCCTAAGGGACCAAACTGCTGAGGTTATCGGTCCCTAGACTTATACACTACTTAAACTAACTTACGCTAAGAACAACACACACGCCCGAGGGAGGACTCGAATCTCCGGGGGGAGGGGCCGCACAATCCGTGACATGCCGCCTCAAACCGCGCGACCACGTACGTCTTTACGCAGGCGGTGATTGTATTAGGTTGACGCATAAGACCGTATAGTTTTTCCATAAATTTAACAAACTTAGTAGATACGCATAACAGAGACATTAGTCACCAAAAATATTTTCTTCTTCACTGTTCAAATCAGTCTTCCAACGCTGGCGTCATTTTTCGATTCCGCGACTATAGAAATCGCCTGCTTTTGAGGGGAAGAACACGTCGATCCATGTTCGGAGCGCATTTTCATCCCGAATGGAAGCTCCTTGAAGGTTGTTCGATAGAGAGCGTAAAAGATGATAATCTGAGGGTGCAAGATCAGGTAATTAAGGTGAATGCAGAATGACTTCCAACTCCTGTATACGGTTTTTTGTCAATCAAGCAGATTGCGGACGGGCGTTATCATGGAATAGCACCAATGCACGCAGTCTTCCTGGTAGTTGTTCTTGGACTGTGTCTGCAAGACGTCTCACTAACAATGAATGTCAGCAGAGATGGTTACACGTCGGCGAAGCAATTCGTAGTATATCACAACGTCACTGTTCCATCACATGCATAACATTATCTTTTGTGGATGCGAGCAGGTCTTTTTACGAAGAGTTGTTAGTATGGTTGGGCTCAACCATTCCTTTCTTTTCCTTCCCTTATGTTAGCAAAACGATGCCATTTCTCGTCAGCAGTAGAAGTACGGGGTAGGAATGGTCTGGTCGGTGTTGTTCACGAGCCACTTGATGACGCGCAGGCAACGGTGCAGCCACTGATTTTTCTAATTTTGGGTTACAGCATGCGGTACCCATACACCCGACTTTTGAACCTTTCCCATTAAATCCAAATATCACACAATGGGAAAATTATATTCATCAAACCCCCCTAAACGTGGAGAGTCATTAAAATGACCCTCCTTAAAACACGAAAATCATTCTATTGCCTGCTCTGTCCAACGGCGTTATCGCCGTACACGGTGCAAACGTTTCTGGCTGCCTCCGCTGCTGTGATCCCTCTATTGAACTCAAACAAAAGGCTATGTCGAAAATGTTCCGATTTCTTCACTTGGTACACCAGTTTCTAGCGTTCACAGCTCCACTCATTATCTCCAAATGACAAGATGACAATACGTAACGTCAGATAGCAACAGTGAACAATAAATAAAAATGACAATCGGTAAAGGAATCCATAGGAACTGGAATATCAATATCCAAAACAAAAACGCTACAAATTTCTGCAACAACCCATACCAATCATTTTTAGCTCATTTTAATGCCAGTGAGATTCACACGTCACGAAGCAGACAAAAAGTATTATCAAGTATATGTACAAATATACAGCATCCCTTAACGCATAGCCGGCCGGAGTGGCCGAGCGGTTCTAGGCGCTACAGTCTGGAACCGCGCGACCGCTACCGTCGCAGGTTCGAATAGTGCCTCGGGCATGGATGTGTGTGATGTCCTTAGGTTAGTTAGATTTAAGTAGTTCTAAGTTCTAGGGGACTGATGACCTCATCAGTTAAGTCCCACAGTGCTCAGAGCCATTTGGACCTTAACGCATACGCAGTCTAATGTAAGGACTAGAATGAATCGCCGCAAGAGGCATTGTATGCAAAAATGCTACAGATAAAGCTAAAAAGTGCCCTTCCATGGAGGAATAAAACTGCATTCATTACATTACATGACAATAGAATGTACAGTCAATTTAAACAGACGTACGTGTAAAATAAAGAATACATTTCTAAAGAAGCTTAAGGGAACGCAGTTCATGTTCCAGGATTGTTCCTTGTATCTCCTAAGTAACCGACTTCCAACTAAGTGTAGTCCTTTGGGGTGGAGAACGGTCATTTATGACTGACAGAGATTTATATCTATCGACCACCGCCGCACACGAATGACAGCATTATCAAAACCCCTAACTTCGTCAATCGACATTTTCCTTCGTTGATGTGAGCACCAGATACAAGGCAAGCCTTGAGCAGTGGAATCTCAGCGGGAGAACAAAGCAAAACCGTTGCATCATATGCTTATGTGGACACCGAGATCCTCTCGCCCAAGAGTGCCCATCCTTGTAACCGACCGATGATTCTTCGAAGGAGGAGCTCAAGTGAAAGAACAAACAATGACATGGGCAGCAGACTTCCACGAGGAAAAGCCCTACGGATGGAAATACGGGGTGTCAGTTGGCCACAGCCATTGAAGCTTGGATACCCGCAGAAAACTTAGACAGGGCCCTGTGTGCTTCAGTTGTGAAACCAACAGCTTCCAGTATCTCCAAAGGGAAGCCTTGTCAACATCCAAAAATCCCAGAGCACCAGGAACAGGAGTAAAAGCTCCCACCAAATGATAACATTCTGCTACTGCGATCAGAATAGTACGACCAGAAATATAACTTTGATGGTCAGCAACAACAGCTTTCCCCAACAACTCAGACAGCAGGCAAATCACCGCCCTCACCATCGTCTTATAATCAGAATTTAATAAGGCAGTCGGGCGAAATTTATAAGCTGCTGTCTGACCAGAACTTTCAGGAATTAATTCAATTTTACCAACTTTAAACGAGTTGGGTTCAAACCCTTCTCTCAACACTTCCTTCAAAGTCAATGTAAAAGTAGTTCCCAACGAAGGCCATAAACGCACATAAAACTGTTTAGGCAGACTATCGAACACCTGCGACTTGTGAGAAGGGGATCTGACAATAACGTCATAGACATCGTCACAATGAGAAGCTTCTCAAAACGCTGCATTATGAGCAGGTGTAAATCTATGATCTAGAACATGAACAAACAGATCGGATAGACAGGAACGGGTACCTTATACAGCCCAACACAGAATTGATGTAGATCATGAAATATATCCTTTTGCGGCGTCACAACATTGCCGTCCTCTGTCTTAAGAGACGTGATACACGCACGTGGACGACGAGCCTGATGTCGAATGAGATGATATAAAGAAGGCAGTTCATCCTCTACCAAGGAACGTGATTTGAATCGCGTTCCTAACGCTTCCATTTGATCCTGCTTCAACTGTAACAACTGCGCCTTTACACTCCTGACGTCTGCAATTCGTAGCAGAGCCTGATGCGCACTTTCATAAAGGTCACGTAAGGGAGACCGCAGTAAAACTCTTGTGTCCACCGAAATTTCCGAGCCGAACCGTATCAAAGTTTGTCTGAGGCTCGACTTTGCCAGTTGAACCCAGTTGCGTGTTGAACTGAGGCTTATCGTGCACTTGAACGGAGACTACGGTTCCACACTTCCCGCGTCATCTCATCGAGAGAGGGATCCTTCAAGTACGCACACTCAATATCCAGGGCGATCCAAACAGTTTCACCAACTGTCGCTCGTTATTTAAAATAACAATCACTGCACAGTGGTCAGTGAAGCTGGCGGGAATGACATCGACAGCCAAAATCCTATCACACACCTTATTAGATAAATAACAATCAGTGAAGTCTGCTGCTATAAGTAGCAGTAAAATAGATATATCTTACAAGAGTCGGATGTTTACATACCCGAACATGTTGTAGTTTCAAGGAACTAACTAAATATTCTGATTCCCAACACAAATTAAAATTGGAGAACTGATCTACATGACGTAAGACACAGTTAAAATTATCACATATCAAAATATTCTGCGGTCTTTCCCGTAACAAATAAACCATCTGTTCCTTATAAAGTCGGAAATGGTCCAAAGTGCGTCCAGTACCGGACGATTCATAAAAGAGAATCAAGGTCAGGTATAAAGAAGTACATCCTACTTCTCTACCGTCATCAAGAACTTGAACTCCTTCTGTGGGAATGCCCTCCCTTAAAAGTAAGGCAGCCCCGTGGAACATCCAGGAGCCACATTAAGCGTAGTGCAAAAATAGAGAGAGAAAAGCGACTAAATTGTACGTCTTTTAGGAATACGAAATCCGCACAGAAATCACAGACAAATTGATCAACGAAGCGAGGTGCAGACCCGATTCCACTCTATTACTATTCAAAGAAAGAAACTTATAAACCTGCATACCTTAGCAATAAGAAACGAAATACGAGGTGAGTGCCTAGATCCACTGCTGAATCCAGTGACGAGTTAGAGGGTGGAGGCCTCCCAACCCCGTCGTGGAATCTTTATGTTTCTTATTTTTAAGGGCCACCGCCCGCTACGGCTGGACGCGTTGTTTTACGAGGCAATACAGCAAATGCAGTCGGGAACCTAGGCGGTTTCTGAACTTCAACGAAGTGAATGACAAACTAGGAACCGTAGAGGCCCACTCTGTAGGATGGGATCCTTGCAATTCAGATCGACACGCAAGAGTTGGGTCAGGCACCACAACATCTGGTCGTCAGGCAGGATTTCATGGCCACCAAATGCCTCCATTAGAGTGACAACAGTTGGTCGTTTCGACGTTACCTAAATGGGTGACATTAAGAGAACAAGTAGTTTCAGGGACGCCTCAATCTGCTGCTGTTGAATCATTGGAACTTGAGAAGGCTCAACAACTTCCCCACCCTTGGGCGGAGGAGTTACCTCAACCTCTGGAAGTATACTCAGAGAAACACTATCGATCCGATCGGGAACGCAGTACTCAGCACTAAAAGATGCATCAACCGACGAAGTTACTTCAGGGAGGGGTGTGTGACGATTAGACGTTTCCCACCCTTCACCATCCAACAAACGACATCTCTTATGTTGCACTGCGGACGCTGCCGGCTTGACAACAACAATTTCAGGACCATGCTGCAAGGGTAAGGGCGGAAAGTCGGGAGCTGGAAACTGCGTATTCTTCTCTCTGTTGTTCCATTACACGTGGGGAAAACGTAGAACCAATCTCGTGAGCAGTAGAAACGAGATCAGCTAACGTCAATTTTCTTCGCTGTTCAAACAAGGACTTCAATATGAATACCCGCCGTGAGCAGTTAGATCTGAGGTGGACACTTTGATTGCAGAGAAAATATGTCTTCACTTGCCCACTATGCGTAATATGAACATAGTAACCACAGACCTGTAGATGGGAAGGAATGTTGCGTTTAACTACCATCTCTACTGAACTGATTACTCTACGACTTTTCAACCGGTGTTAAGTGGACCAGAGTTCGCGTCCTATACCCTTCAAACAACCATATTCAAGAAACAGCTCCTTAAGTAAACTGTCGTCAACTTCCGGTGGGAGATTGAACAGTCGATCATTGATCTAATCCAGTTCGATGTTAGGAAGAAGCACCATTTTGTGGAAAAATCACGATGCTTAAAGGAAACTTGGGAACCATAACCCAAAAGCATCCAACCTACTTGTAGAGGATCCAAAAAACTTAACAAAAAGACATACGCAGTATGAATCTGATCATATGTTACTTGAATTTTATCAACGAGCCAATCATCAATCTTCAAAGATTCGGGCTGAGAGGAACGTGTGGATTTGTCGAAACTAAAGCTGACTGTACCTTTTCTTAGAACACACTTGAAACCCATGGGGAACATCGTGAGGAGAGCATGCCGCTGAAAACGGACACACACAACGACTAACGGCACGGACGAAACTACGATGTGACACACACGAAGACACAAACAAGACTGAATAACAGCTGTCCAGGCGCACGCGACGCTGTAGCGAGGCGATAAACTAACAAGCTTTCCGCTCGGTGCTCGGGACGGAACTTCCCAATAGGCTCCGGAACTTATATGTCAGTTACTACTGTAAGAAAATCCCTCATAATACACGTTTAGAGAACGTAAGCCCTATTGGCATATATCGGCTCCTGTCCCGCCGACCCTCTGACCCTCGCACTGCTACAGGTGAGTATATCCTATGACTTGAAGATACAGCGTGTTATTACAAAATACAATGTATAATTATTTAGATATTTACAAACATATACAGGTTAAGACCTCCACCTATGTGTAACATTAGTATTATTACAGGTGGATGTCCAGTGTCCTTAACCACTCGACAGCTTTCTCACTGACCTGATGTATCTCCTCCATTGAACCATTGAACATTCGAAGTGGGCAATCCATAACGATGTGGCTGATGGTCTGAGGAACGTCCGCACAGTCGCAGAAAGAGCTATCAGCAATCTTCCACTTGTGCTTCCAAAACTTATATCTGCCATGTTGGGTTCTTATCCAGTTAAGTGACATCCAGATGGTTGAAATCAGAGGGTTACTTGGTTGTCTGGGTTTGAAGACACCCAGTAGCTGCGTCAAGCTTCATTTACTGTAAACTGATCTTGGGCCAGCTTCTTTCCTAGAATCCAAAAAGGGTTCCGAGATTTCAGCCTGAGATCTTCATGTAGACAGTTTTCATGTATTGGTAAGAGAGTGTTGTTACAGCACTTGTGCCATTATTTCTTCAGTGCTGATGCGCTTCGGAGATGAGGAGGTGGAATATTAGAAAGTACCGGTAGCCACTTTTCAGGAGAAGACTGGATGGTGCCTGATATATTCTTCATTGTGTCATTTCGCTGGACATCTTTGTATGGGTACTATTAAGCCATACTAAACTGCAGTATTCAGCTACTGGGTATACTAAGGCAAGTGCTGTAGTTGTGAGAGTAGATGCAGTGGGACCCCAGCCTGTTCCTGTAAGTTTGTGTAGAATGTCGTTACGGCTTTTGATTTTAGAAGATGTTTTGGTTAGATGTGCGCTGTAGATCAAGGATCGATCCAAGATGACTCCTAGATATTTAGGGTGACGATTGAACTTCAGCAGGTGGCCACGATATTGAACTTGAGAAATATAGATGGAATGTCTGTTGCTCAGATGGAAGCTGCTGAGCTCTGTTTTCGAAATGTTTGGTTTCAGTCTCCAGATTCTGAAGAACTTGTCGAGTCTCTGAAGATCTTCTGTGAGAGTGGTTTCCGCTGCTGTGAAGTCACTGGACTGTGCTGTCAGTGCAAGGTCGTCAGCGTATATAAACTTTCTAGTAGTAGTAGTAGCTGGTAAAACCGAAGTGTATACGTTGAACAGCTATGAGGCAAAGATCGATCCTTGCGGTAATCCATCATTCAGTTTGTAAGGTATGTTTACGTTGCCATTTAGGTGCACTTCAATTGCTCTGCTGGCCAACATTGTGTTCAGAAGGGTGATTTTTTTTACGGGGGATTATTTTAAGGAATGTGAGGATCATCACTTTTCGCCAAACTGTGTCGTATGCTGATGTCAGGTCCACAAACACAGCTGCAGCCTTCTTGCGATCCTGGAACCCCCTATGTGACTTGTTAGGGCCAGTACCTGGTCGGTACAACTGCGCTATGGTCTAAAGCCAGATTGCTCTATTGGTATGTTATCTAGGGTTGTAGCCGAGATTCTATTATATATTATTCTTTCCAACAGCTTATAGCAAACACTGAGAAGGGCAATAGGCCTATAATCTTCTGCATTATCTCCACTTTTCCCATGTTTCAGTACTGCGACAACTTTAGCTCTTTTGAGTATTGGTGGTAGCTGTCCATTGCGTAAGATGTAAAATTTAGCAAGCCATTCACTTGCTCGAGGACCACAGTGTAATAGAAATTCTGGATAAATACCATCGACTCCAGCTGCTTTTCCTGATTTTACTTCCTTCAGCGCAGATGAAACCTTAACAGCCGTGAAAACTGAGAAATTGCTTCAGCCAGGGAAATCTTTAATTTTAATTCCGAGCGAATTCTTTTTGCCTCTTTCTTGTCAATTACGGCAGACTTTTTTTTATTTTTTTTTTTTTTTTTTAGGGTAGCTAATCTGTTTGTTATTGCATCTGGTTGTATCTCGGAGCACTTAGCACTGAATTTAGGGGTACTGCTACCACGTTTCCGTAAAAGAGACCATTCTTTTCGGCTGGAGTGCTGAAAATTTGTATTTTCCGTTAGGTTGATCCATGAGGTTTGGGATCGTCGTTGCTTCACGTCCGTGGGTTTAACCACAAAGTGCCCCACACGTGACCCCAGGGTGGTGCCAAGAGAGCAACAACGTGGGCTGCTGGACCCGAAGTTTTCCTTCAGGATATCCCAGCAACCGGTAGATACAGCAACATGACTCAAGTTACTTCTTTTTTTTTGAGTCATCATAAATCATCATATCAGTCTTCTGACTGGCGGCCCGCCACCAATTCCTCCCCTGTGCCAACCTCTTCATGTCAGAGTAGCATTCGAAACCTACGTCCTCAGTTATTTGCTGGATGGGCTCCAATCTCTGTCTCCTCTACAATTTGCACTCTACAGCTCTCTCTTGACCATGGAAGTTATTCCATGATGTCTTAACATAACTCTTACAATCCCGTCCCTCCTTGTTGTCAGTCTTTTCCTTGCCTATTTTCCGGAGAAACTTCTCATTCCTTACTCTATCAGTCCACCTAATTTTCAAAATTCTACAGTAGCAGCACATCAGAAATGCTGCTCTTCCCTTTCCCACAATTCATGTTGCACTAACATACAACGATGTGCTCAAACTACATTCTTAGAAATTTCTTCCTGAAATGAAGACCTACATTTGATACTTGCGGACTTCTCTTGGCCAGGAATGCCCTTTTTGCCTGTGCTAGCCCGCATCTTATATCCTCCATGTTCTGTCCGCCACTGGTTATTTTGCTGTCTAGATAGAATTCCTTAAGCTTTTACCTTTAATTCTAATTCCGCTCCTGCTCTTGAATCATTCTTTTATTTTTACAATTGCTTCTGCGATGTATAGAATGGACACTAGGGGCGAAAGACTACATCTCTGTTTTACACCATTTTTAATCCGAGGTCTTTGATCTTGGTCTCGCACCCTTATTGTTCCCTTTAGGTTTTGGTCCATATTATATGTTAACCACCTTTCCTTTTAGGTTACCCCTATTTTTCTCAGAATTTCGAACATCTTGCACTATTTTACTTTGTCGAACGCTTTTTCCAGGTCGGCAGATCCTACGAATATACAGTGATTTTTTAAAATCTCGCTTCCATTATCAACTGCAATGTCAGAATTGGCTCTCTGGTGCATTTACGTTTCCGAAAGCCAAACTGTTCCTCATTTAAAACATCCTCAGTTTTCTTTTCCATTCTCCCGTATATTATTGTTGTCATCAACACTGCCCGCCACAGTGAACTTGTCGGCTCCTGCAATCTCTGTAATAATAATGAGCGTATGGCATTGGTCGCCGGGAGACCCCTCGCGAGGTGGTTCGGCCGCCGCTCCACAAGTTCTTTACCGCCACTACGGCGACTTGCCAGTGAATGAGGATGATGATGAAAGACACACAACACCCAGTCATCTCGAGGCAGAGAAAATCCCTGACCCCGCCGGGAATCGAACCCGGGACCCCGTGCGCGGGAAGAGAGAACGCTACCGCAAGACCACGACCACGGACAGTGTGGATAATGTTTTTCCGGAAGCCAGATGGTATATTGACAGACTCACACACACTATCCACCAACGTGAATAGTCGTTTTATTGCCCCTTCCAACAATAATTTTAGAAATTCTGATCGAGTGTTACCTATCCCTTCTGTCTTACTCGATCTTATGTCTTGCAAAGCTCCTTTAAATTGTGATTCTAATACTGGATCCCTATCACTTCTATATCGACTCGCATTTCTTCTTCTGTCACGTCATCAGAGAACTCTTCGCTACATATAGGCCTTCAGTGTACTCTTTCCACCTATCCGCCCTCTCCTCTGTACTAAACGGTGAAATTCCCATTGCACTCTTCATATTTCCACCCTTGTCTACAAATTCACCGAAACTTGTTTTGCCTTTTCTATATGCTGAGTCAGTTCTTACGAAAGTCATTTCGTTTTCGATTTTTTCACGTTTTCATGCAGTCATTTTGTCTGGCCTTCTTTGCAATTCGTTTTTATTTCATTACTAAGTGACTTGAATTTCTATATTACTGAATTTTCCTGAACATTTTTTATTTCCTCCTTTCATCGACCAGCTAAAGTATTTCTTCTGTCGCCAATGGTTTCTTCGCAATTACTTTCTTTGTACATATGTTATTATTTCCAACTTCTGTGACCGGCCTTTTTAGAGATGTCTATTCATCTTCAACTGAACTGCCTTCTGAGCTATTCCTTATCGCATTATCTGTAGACACAGAGAACTTCATGCGTATCTCTTCATACCTTAGTACTTCCTTATCCTGCTTCTTTGCGTACTGATTCTTCCTGACTAACCTCTTAAACTTCAGCCCACTCTTCGTGACTACTACGTTGTGATTTGAGTCTATATCTGCTCCAGGGACGCTCTACAATCCATTATTTGACTTCGAAATCTTTGCTTGATCATGATGTAATCTAACTGAAATCTTCCCGTATCTGCCGGCCTTTTCCAAGTCTACCTCCTCATCTTGTGAGTCTTGAACAGAATATCCAGAATGTCTCGCTGAAATTTATTGTGGAACTTCTCTCCTTTCTCATTCCTACCACGTAGTCCATATTCCCATGTAACTCTTACTTGTACTCCTTCCCCTATAACCGCATTCCAATGCCTCACGACTGTTAGATTTTCGTCTACTTTCACGTACTGAATTACGCATTAAGTATCCTCATACAATTTCTCTGTCTGCTCATCTTCGTTTTGCGACCTCGACATGTTCAACTGAACTATCGTTGTCAGTTTTTGTCTGCTGTCAACTCTAATGACAATAACTGATTCTCATTCTCTGCTCTGCCTTCCTATTCATAGCGAATGCTTCTCTCGTTGTACCATTTTCTGCTGCTGTGATATTACGCAATATCTGGCCAAAAATTCTTGTATTCTTTTGATTTCACTTCACTGACTCCCACTGTATCTAGATTGAGCCTTATCGTTAACCTTCTAACTTTTCTAGCTTCCCTACAGCGGTCATGCTCTTGACATTTCACTCTCCGACTTGTAGAACGTTATCCTTTCTTTGGTTATTCAATCTTTTCCTCATGATCACCTCCCCCTTTGCAGTTTCCTCCCGGACATCCGAATGAGATTGTAGTCATGGTTTCTATTGCCTTCTGCAGCCTCAAGCCGTTGATCATTGTTGATGCTTCCACCCTTAGGAGCGTCTCCCCCCCCCCCCCCCTCCGTCCAAAGGTAACTTAGTGCCCTGATCCGCTGTCCACTGCTCCGGCCTATTTGAGAAGACCGTTAGCTGTATGAGGGTGATTTATAATGCCTGAGTCTTCTGTGCCATTGCTTATGATTTTTATTCAAAATTTAAATGGTGGCCGGCTTCAAACCTGGGACTATTACTAATCAAAGACGCTACCTCTAGAGCAAGGGTGCCACTTTGTGTGTTATCATTTGCAAAATATCTCGTTTCGATATGTTGAACCGTTTAGGTGGCTTGGAGGAGGGGTACACACGGAGGATTACTGTGTAATTTTTTATGGGGGAGATGAAAACATCATGAAATTGGTACTGGTCTTGCCGTTAAAAACAGGATTGTTAATCGGGTTAAGGAATTCCATCCCATTAACAAAAGATTCAACTGAGGATGAGAAAGATGAGAACTATGAGGAATTAGAGAGAGTAGTCCAAAGTATTCCAAGAATAAATATGAGAAATATCCCAGGGGACTGTAATGGAATAATAGGTAAAGAGGGAATGTTCATCCCCAGAATAGGGAAACATAGCAAGCACTCAACTACAAACGAAAATGGATTAAAAATGATCAATTTTGCACTGTCAAAGAATATGAGAATTTGCTCGACGATGGTGCATCACAAAGAAATACACAAAGGTACATGGTGCTCTCCAGGTGGCAAAACAGTAAATCAGATTGACCGTGTTATGACAGATCAACGTTACACTTCATTTATAAGAGATGTCAGAAGGTACAGACGAGCTGAAATTGACTCAGATCATTTCCTAGTGGTAGGAAAGACGAAAATCGAGATGATTTGAAATCAACAACCAAAAGCCATACCAAAACCTAATTTAGCCATCGAACAACTGAAGGAACTGTCTGTTAAAGAAACCTATGCGATTGAAATAAATAACCGATTTACAGCATTACAAGAAGCTGAGGAGGTAAATAGTGTCGAGAAGGCTTGGGAAAGAATAAAGAATATAGTAGCAGACGCAGCAGAAAAAAAACGCTGGGCAGGAAAAAGAAAACGAAGAAACAGAAATGGTTCAACGAAAAGTGTCAGAGAGCAGTGGAGAAGAGGAAAGAAGCGAGGATGCTGTGGCTGCATCATAAGGAGAGTGAGAAAAGGAGAGAGACCTTCAAGGCGGTTAGAAGAGAAACAACAAGAGTTCTACGAACAGAGAAAAGGAAGTATCTAACTGGAGTCCTAGAATCTATAGAAGTGGAGAGCAGGAATGGAAACTCAAAGAAGTAGTTTTAGTATACAAAGAAAAGTGAGAGAGGTTATCAAAGTGAAAACCTATTCATGAAAGATAAAAATCAAAATATGCATCACAGCTGGAAGATATCCTCGAAAGATGGAAAGAGTATTTCTCAGAAATGTTAAATTCCACTGATCCGCACATAACCTTCAATTACGCAGTGTCTGAGAGTGACAGCATTAATAATGACGAATGTAGAGTCACATAAAAGGAAGTGATCCACACCTTCAAAAGCTGAAAAACAAAATTTTTTTATGTAACGTCCCCTTAGAAAAAATTAATGAATGACTGTGTTGATAAACCCGTACGTTATTTGATTTTCAAACAGCTGAGCAAAACTGAACGTACTCAGACATTCACTAAACTGACACATAATATTTTTAGCGCAACGCAATCTGACTTTCAGTAATCCCTACAAAAGAATGGCCCTGACTAACAATAACCTATACCTTTCATGACTTCTTACCTCACAAAAATCTTCGTTACTCGAACTACTGCAATACAGCGAGCGCCAATACTGCCAGCTAAATAAAAGATTCTAACTACTGAAGGCACTTACTACTGATAGGCATTGTTAGCAAATGAAAGATTTTGATAGAGAACAAACAATGTATTCACCTTAATAGTGTTCAAAAGTCATAATATATATAGCTGTTCATGACATCCAGTCTTACAAATTTACTGTCTCTGATGGACACACGTCCAGATCTTCCGCTCTCAAAATTCCGTCATCTCTCTCCCCACATCCACCACTGCTGGCGGCTCACCTCCAACTGCGCAAAGCTACGCGCTCTTCACATCCAGCTGCCCAACACTACAATGGCAGACAACAATGCAAACTAGCCACAGACTGCACACAACACAGCCAGTGATTTTCATACAGAGCGCTACGTGGCGTTACCAATAAGAAAACCTACACAGCCTACTTACAACCCTACCGGTCACTTTCGCAGCGGCTCTTGCCACGTCTACAGTTTCGTTCAATCCGTCGCCCGGTCCCTCCGCTCGGCACGTCCCACCGTCCCAGTCACCTACGGACGGTGCAGACGTCCCGCCTGACAACCTTGCCGCCGAACAGGCTCCCACAATGGACGCTGAGGTAACTAGTACTTTTTCACAACACCTGTTTGACAATTTCATTGTACCCACCGACGCCTTCGAACCAGGTCGACAGACCTGGATGGTGACTCATCCAAATGCTAGCTAATCAAGACTAACAGTGCTTAACTTTGGTGATCTGATGGGAACCGGTGTTAGCACTGTGGCAAGGCCATTGGCAGTATTTGTATGACACATTTTCTTAAAAGATTGAATAACTTTCAAAAACCAGAATGTGTAGTCTGGGAAAGAAACAGTCATGTGGCACCATGGTCTCGTGCACGTCTTTCAATTGGACGCCACTTCAGCGACTTGAGTGTATAGTATATGTATAAACAATTTTTTTAAATGCCAAAGACAACTGCATTGGTATAGACTAAACATTTTATTACTGTTAAAAAGGTGAGGGAATAACAGTATGTGCTGACAGACAGTCCCTGAACATGGATACTGATGTGCACGTTGTGGAGCTTGGAGGAAAGCACGTGGCTGAGTATTACTGTAATGGCTATCTACTGGGATGCTGGTAGAAGAGATTTCCCGCTATGAGTCATCTAACGTAACACGGCACAGAACGAGGAGGGAGAAACTGGGAAAATGCAAATTTGCGAGTAAACTTGATATGCCCAGGGAACAGTCCAGTTAATTCGAAAAATTGTTGTAAAGTGTAGTTTCTCAGTGTCTTTCTTCGAACTTGTTTTGATACTGGATAATGAAATGTTACATTAAGTTTGGCACTTCAAGTAATTAAAGTCGCGTCACGAAAATCTTTTTTGTAAAGACTCAGAATACATTGCAGTAATACGGTATATGCAGCAATGCCAGCAGCGCGGGATTAGCCGAGCGGTCTTAGGCGCTGCGGTCCTGGACTGTGCGGCTGGTCCCGGCGGAGGTTCGAGTCCTCCCTCGGGCATGGGTGTGTGTGTGTTTGTCCTTAGGATAATTTAGGTTAAGTAGTGTGTAAGCTTAGGGACTGATGACGTTAGCTGTTAAGTCCCATAAGTTTTCACACACAATTGAACATTTGAACAGCAATGCCAATGTTATTTAGTGCGTGACTAGTACAGTAATTTGTTTGAACGGGCGTGTGAGTGCTTATTTATTATTACTTTGTCATACTGTTACGTAGTTCAGTGTCATACAATTCTATATTAAGGTCAATACCAACGTCACCCTTCTAGTCATTCTTTTTCGGTTTCAGCTTCTCAATTTTTGTGCATGTAGTAGTAAAATATTATCACAGAGTGCACTTAATACTTTTTGTTGCAATACGGCGTTGGGTGTCCGCTGCTTATGATCATTTTTTAATTAAAAGTAATTAAACTGGAAATCCCGACTGCAACATTACAACTTTGTTGATTGTTCGTGAAGTTTTGGCCAAAGACAGTACTGTGGTAATGTCAGCCCCCGTATTCGCCAGACATGGCCCCGTGTGATTTTTTTCCGTCCTCAGAAATCAAGAAAGCCTTTGTAACCTCCCCACAATATTTTTATTTATATGATGAACCAAGTGTAACCTCCGCACAGAAATAATAATTAGTTAAATGAATTTATTTTTTTAAATATTGTAACCTCTGAACAAAATCGGCTCCCATTTATTATCTCTGTGCAGAAATGCACTCACATTTAATGTACCCACAAAAATTCTTTTCTCATTTAATGTTAATTTCAAAAACAGAAAAATTCCTAAACCCAAAAATAATAAAAAATTCAGTAACCTGGTAAATTTTGTGACGACAGCAGCGCTGCACCACGGCCCTGTATTCTGAATTAAAAAAGCAAAAATTCTTACCTCAATAAAAACTGCGAATATATCTCATCTTACCTAAATTTTTTCGGCACAGCTTCGTGCAATGCTGGCCCATATTTTTTTGTAATTCTTGAAGGGAATGATCATGCACTGGATGTATTCTTTAAATTGAAATGAATGCTTTTTTAAAAAAATTACTTTATATTATAAAAATTATTATTGGGGCATTTTTTTAGAAGAAATTGAATGACAGTTAACATACATTAATAGATATGCGCAAGGCTGCTTCTTCACCTTCTACAATAATACTCATCCTCCAGAGTTCCGACCAGAGCAGACTGCAGACAAGCGCAGACACGCGCAGACTACTGCCGACTCACGCAGACTACTGCATACTACTGCCGACATGCGCAGACTAGCCGACTCGCGACAAGCAACAACTAACGACATACTGCTCTCTGGTCAGAGACTCTCCTAAGTCTTGCCTATTGCAGGCAGCGCATACATCGCATACCTGTTACATAATCCTTCACTGGGGGGGGGGGGGGGGGGGGGCAAAAATTTGGGAGCGATGGTGAGTCAATTGGACTTGCCATGAGCAACAAATTTTTCCTAATTAACTAAGTTTACAATCACAGAATATATACATATATATAAGTGCAGAACATGAAATAAAATATAGTGCACATGCACTGAGTACAGAACATATCAAGCAATGACAAAATGTATATGCAATGAATACAAATCATATTAACAAATGACAAAAGTGCACACGCACTATAGTAGAGAACATATCAGGAAATCACAAAATGTATAAGCAATGAGTACAAATCATATTAACAAATGGCAAAAAGTGCACACGCACTGCAGTTCAGAATATATCAGCAAATCACAAAATGTATACGGAATGAATACAAATCATATTAACAGATGACATAAAGTGCACACGCACTGTGAAAGTCTTTAGCATTTTTAGGACAACTGACCTTGTTAACAAATGAAATGAAGTGCACAAGCACTGTATATGTCTTTATCATTTTATAAGAACTAGGAAAGGAATGGGAAGGATTGCATCATGGTTGTAGCACATTAGGTTGCACGCAGCTGCACTGAAAGTCCATATCTTTCTACAGAAGCACAACACCAAGTGAGACAATCTGAAGTTCTCTTCCCTGAAGTATTAATCAGTGTAGCCAAGACACTGAAATGTCGTAGTAATATTCCATGTTATCATTTTGGTAGTACATTAGGTACACCAAACAGTGGGACCATAATAATATCTCCATCGCTCAAGGTGGTGGACAGCATGTCGTGTCAACACCACGTTCTTGTAAGGTACACCAACGTAGAATTAGTGCAAAAACCAAATATAGTGCTCCATGAGCATGAGGATAGACAGGACAAACGGATATTGCAGTAATTTCTGGTAATTAGGTCAGAAGGTGAAGGACATTAAATCTTATGCCAGTCATCATTGATAATTACACTAGTCGATTAACTGATTTTTTAAGTAATTCGAGGCACTCATCGCCCAGTTACTGAACATTTCTGTACCATGTATGAAGTATTACAGAATAATGTTCATAAATTATCTGTTTACAGAGAACATTGGCACTCATTGGCCAGATACAAATCATCAGAAGTCATCATTCAAAACAGGAGCTAATTCATATATATAGCATGACAGTGACATAATATAAATTTAAAGTATAAGAAACAGTGGCATTCGTTGGTCAGCAAGTATTAATTATTACAAAACATTTTTCATCCTTCAAGTGACATATGACATATTTAAAAATAATTATTGTCGCTCTTTGGTCAGTTACTAAACATGTAGCAAGTATTGAATATTACAAAACATTTCTCGTCATTCAAGTGACATATGACATATTTAAAAATAATTATTGGCACTCATTGGCCAGTTACTAAACATGTAGCAAGTATTGAATATTACAAAACATTTCTCGTCATTCAAGTGACATATGACATATTTAAAGATAATTATTGGCACTCATTGACCAGTTACTTAAAAATAATGATTGGCACTCATTGGCCAGTTACAAAGTATTCATATAGTTTTACAAAACATTATTCAGTATTATTCAGAAGTCATCATCCAAAACATGAGCTAATTATTGGAATAGCATTAATGCATAAGTCATCATTCAGTATTACTCAGAACTCATCATTCAAGTGGCATAGGACCTATTTAACATGTAACACACTGTAACTATTACTCAAGGTCTGTGATTAGAAAAACATCATTCAGTATTACTCAGAACTCATCATTCAAGTGACATAGGACCTATTTAACATGTAACACACTGTAACTATTACTCAAGGTCTGTGATTAGAAAAACATCATTCAGTATTACTCAGAACTCTCTTAAACTGGTAGCATTATTTGGGAGTGTTAATACATTTTTTTATACTAACAGTGCATTGCGTTGGGATCGATAATTAATTGGTGGGGCATAACAATATTTACTCTTGACTTATTGCTGCAAATGAAGATGTGTAACGTCATTCGTCATGAGTCAGCTGTAGCAAGGTTATGAAACAAATAAAGTATATGTGATCACATTCATGAATAACACACACAAAAATGGGTAAAAAAAAGAAAATGCAAGTACTAGAACAGGTTTAATGACCAACTGCCTATAGCACATTAATTTCATGAATAATTTCTCCTGCAAAAAATACAAAATGGATTATTAAACTGAAAGAAGAAACTCATATTATGCTGAAAAGTAGTGAACTTCGAATTAACAGGTAATGAAATGTGTATTAAATATATGTTCTCTAGCTGTCCTTTCCAAAACCTTCAGTCATCATACCATGCGATGTAAGACATACTGTCAAAACGAACTGCACCAAATACCTAAATAACTACATAGCATAAATACATAAACTTTAACATTATCCTCACCTGCAAAGAAAAACTTCATTATCATTACTATCATCACCTGCAGAGAAAAACTTCATTATCCATATCATCATAATTCCATTATTATCATCACCTGTAAAGAAAAACTTCATTATCTATATTAGCATATTCTACATCACTATTCATCATCATTCATTATCATCTGCAAAAAAGTCACTTCATTATTCATTATACAACTATTCATAGTATAGAGTTCCTTATTTCTAGCATATTTCATCACTAAAACTAAGATGTGTAGTTCTGTCTGACAGCCTGCATCAGTCGCCTCGTATTCTGAAAGAAAAAATTAGTTAAGACTGCTATCATACGATGTGTATGGTATATTCCTGTTAATGCTTGTTAATTCTGATCCATTTACTCTTCTTGACGACGTATTGTACCTTCTTTCGTTCATTGCGAAGGTGAAATTCCATTTCTGTTTAATGTATTTCTTTTACACGTTATTTCTTTCTGAAAATAATGAACAATGATTAAAGTCTTGCATTTAAATCATATACCCATTAAATAAAAGCTGGTTTCTAGTGATATAATTGAGAATACAGCATAGCATGACAGAAAACGTAATATGTCAAAAACATAGACAGTGTACAGATGCAAAAAAGTACACAGAGTATCACAATGTAGCAGCAAAAAAAAAAAAAAAAAAAAAATTATGTAAAAATAGTCACGATGTTGAGATACCATAAGGCAAAATGTCAAAGTCAACTGGTGTTTGTTATATCTTAAATATTTCATAGTGCATACAAACAAAACAGTAAAACAATCATACATACATGAAAATGGAAAATGTGCACAGTCTGATGTGTAACGACAAGAAAAGCGACCTGCTAACCTTACCTTGCCGGGCACTTGCCAAGAAAAAATACGATAATCATCAGTACGTAGTCACATAAATATAATTGCATAAGTGGTCATAAAATGTGTAAGTTCATCTGGAAAAATGTGCACGGTCTGATGTGTAACGACATGAAGAGCGACCTGCTAACCTTACCTTGCCAGGCACTTGCCAAGAAAATATACGATAATCATCAGTAAGTATTCATGTGAATATAATTGCATAAGTGGTCATAAAAAAAATTAGGAAATCGCATTACAGTGTGATAAATCATAAAGTATGTTCATTCAATAAAGGGTTTGATGTTGGAGATATGGTGATTGCCTTTGGTTTTTCTGGTTCTCAGAGTTTCGACGTGTACTACATTGGGGTGAGGAATGCTGCGAATTCAATATGGACCTGCGTATAGAAGCTCAAATTTACTACATCTACTTTTTCCTTTGTTAGATAAATAATGTGTGCATACTAATATCTTCTGTCCAATGTAAAAGTCACGGCGTGTACAAACCTGTTTTTGCTGTCTTCTCCGGCGCTCTGTGGCACGTTTGATGTTGTTCAGCGCAATGTCAATTATTTCATGGTGTCGTAGTCGACGAGAAAGGTTACTAATTCTTTAATTTTGTTAGGTGGTTCAACATTTTTCAGTATAACAGACGGAGATAGATTAGTAGATTCATTTGCTATGGAATTAATTACATCCTGGAATGAGAGTATGTGTGTGTCTCAATCAATATGTCTTTTATGGCAGTATATTCTGCACAGTTTACCTATTTCTTTCATTAATCGTTAACAAGGGTTCGAAGAAGCATGGTACCTGGGTATATAGATCGGAGAAATGTTTCTAGCTCGTAACATACGTGTCCATATAGCAGATCCAAATTGTGATCCATTGTCGGAAATTACTTTCAACACATGCCCTAGATGAAATAGAAAATGTTTCACAAATGCTTTCGAAACAGTTTTAGCAGTAGCTTTGCGTAACGGAGTGAAGGTAACAAATTGTGAAGTGAGTTCAACAGCGACAAAAATGTAGCAAAAACCTCTATTAGTTCTAGGAATCGGACCAAAAATGTCTACAGCGGCCATGTGTCTCAATTTAACAGGTACAATGGAATGTAATGGAGGAATATGTGAAGTCGTATCTGACTTAGCTTTCTGGCAGATTTTACATGACGCTAAAACTCGTCGAATACGTTTCTCCATGTTGGTAAAATAACAGTTCTGTCTCAGTATAAGAAAACATTTTCTGGCTCCGTAATGTGCGTAACTTAAATGAGTATACCAGATTAATTTGTTAACAAGCTCGTCAGGAATGCATAATAACCAATTGTTGCTGTCAGGGTGAGAGCGGCGAAACAGAATGTTATTACGTACAGTGTAATGGTTTCTAATGGTAACATTATTCCTATCTTCCCAAAGGTGTTTAATTTCTTTCCACAAGTTGTCTTTACTCTGCTCTTGTGCTATGTCTTGTAATGACGACGAAATGAAATTTTCAAATGCAACTTGTTGAATGCACATGACGCTGAAATTTGCTTTGCAGAAGTTGGTTGTGATGTCTTGCTGATTGTTGCTGAGAGAACGGGACAGTGCGTCTGCTACAATATTTTGTGTACCGGGAATGTGAACAATTGTAAAATTAAATTCCTATAAATAAAGTTTCCATCTACTTAACCTGTCGTGTGTAAATTTAGCGGAAAGTGAAAACTGTATCGCTCTATGATCTGTGTAAACGGTGGTATGTCTTCCATAAAGAAAATGCCGAAATCTCGTAAATGCCCAAACAACACATAGTGTTTCAAGTTCTGTAACAGAATAATTGCGTTCAGCAGGTGACAGAATGCGACTCGCAAACGCGATGTTTTTAATTACTGTTGTGCCATCTTCTTCAATTTCCTGAAAAATGTGTACGCCTAAAGCGGTGTTAGAACTGTCAGTGGCAATAGAAAAATTTCTAGTAAGGTGTGGGTGCGATAAAAGTGGTGCATTCAACAAAGCATGTTTCAGGTTCATAAATTCAGAATGTGCTTGCTTATCCCAGGACCAAATAGTGTTTTTACCTGTCAATTGACATAATCTAGGGGTGACTAAAGCAGAGTAATGAATAAATTTACGAAAAAAGTTAATTAAACCCAAAAAGCTGCGTAGTTGTTTCTTCGTCGTAGGAACAGTAATGTCACGTAAAGCTTGAAGTTTTTCCGGGTCAGGTGCAATGCCATCTGCTGAAATTACATGTCCAAGAAATTTTATAGAAGTTTTACCAAAGTGCGATTTACTGAGATTAACTGTGAGTCCTTGTGCACGAAAAGTTCGTAACAGTTGTTCAAGAATCAGATTGTGTTCACACCAGTTAGCTTCTGCAATAAGAATGTCGTCTACATACGTTGTGATTCTGTCTTTAAGTTCTGTCGGAAGTATAGTATTCAAACCGCGAATAAATGCTGCTGAAGAAATAGTTAAACCGAACGGTAATTAACAAAATTGATAACAGTCACCAAAACAAAGGAAAGCCGTGTACTTTCTGCAGTCCGGATGGAGTTGAATTTGCCAAAATCCCGCTTTCAAATCTAATGTGGAATAAATAGCAGTACCATGAAATTTCTGTAGAAGTTCTTCTAGTGTCTGAGGGCGATCTGTTTCATTAATAATAATGTGGTTGATGTGACGCGAATCAAGTTCGAGGCGAATCGAACCATCCTTTTTCTTAACAATATGGAGCGGGTTTATGTACGGACTAACTGCCGGTTCTATAATTCCTTGGTCATGTATAGCTTGCAATTCTTTCTTAACTTGCTCTCTGTGAATATACGGAATGGGATAATGTTTGGCTTTAAATGTGTCGTGCTGTTTAACTTGAAATTCATACATAAAACCGGACATAGTACCAGGAACGTTGTCAAAAACTCGAGCTTGCTGTAAAAGATTTTGCATAGTTGTGTGCGTTCGTCGTCTGTATTTGCACTCCTCTGTTTAACTTTATCAGAAATCATCTGTATAACGTCATAGTCGGCTTCGTCTAGAGTATTATAGTTGTGTACGTACGTATCTGTTAACAATGTGGAATGACAGTCTATGTTACGTGATGCGGAAATGACCTCTGTACGATTAATTGTTTGTTCTTCTACAGATAAAGAGTGCTGAAATTCCAAAGCCATTTGTACATTTTCATCCTTTAACATTAAATAGGAGTTTTGAAAGTCAATAATTGCGTCGTGTTGTACCAGAAAATTCGTACCTAAAATAACGTCTGTCGTCAATAAGGGAACAATCCAAAAATTTGAGTGAAATTTATGACCTGCAATACAAAATGACAAATGTGTCTGTAATTTAACATCTACTCCTTTACCAGATACTGCTCCTTTTACTTTAGTTTTGCCTAATGGTAACGTAGGATAGGTATTCTCTTTGTTACATTCGTTGAAAGTTTCCTCATTTATAACTGACATAGGTGATCCAGAATCGATTACTGCTGAAAATTTGGATGATCCAATTTTTACTTCGATGATAGGGTGTGAAATGGTTTTTTGAATAACTGGTCTTTCCTGCAAAAGAGTGTCTCGGATGTCGTCAAAAGTAATAACATTTTCGTGAACAACATTCTGCGTGTCAAAAGTAGTGCTTGCGTTGCTGGAAGATGCGACCTGTACAGTATCTAGTCAAATTCTATCCGACGTGCTATTATTTTCGGGAGGATGCTGCGGCATTTCCACTATTTGTACTGTTCTATTATTTCTTCCTGACGTATTTCGTTTGGGATGATACCTACTGTCTGGTTCATTCATGATAATCTGTTGTTGTGGATGAGTCTGCTGTTGGTAAGACCGACTGTTATTAAACGTGCGCTGAAAATTGTGCTCATTATTTTTACGTCTGTCATGATAGTCATTTCTATACGGTGCATTGCGATAAGAATTGAAATAGTGTGTTTTCTGTACGTACTGGTTTCCTTGTTGTTGTGCATTACTATTTGTTGGGGCAGACGCTATACGCGTACGCGGCGAAACATTAAAGCTTGGTTGACCTTGTGCGTCACATTGTTGGTTAGGTATGCTAACCGGTTGGTTTTGTTGCTGTTGCGGAGAAAAACCTCTATTGTTACCAAAATGTGGTTCCTGATAATTTTGACGATACTGATAATTAAAATTTTGTCTGTTATTAAAGTTCTGGTGGTTGTCGTTCCTTAAGCGTCTATTAGCTTTGCTATTGAAATTGCGTGGCTGATCGTAATTGCTGTATGTTTGTTGACCTTGGTTATTATATGAAAAATTTTTGTTTACAAAGGAATAATCCGATTGCTGCACTTCCAAAAGCTGTAACAGATCTCTGAATGCCGAAATATTTTCTTTCTGTTGACCTGTTAAAAGTGACACTCTTAATGATCGTGGTAATTTAGAAATGCATAATTGAATAAGTGCAGATTCACTGTATGGTTCACTGAAGTACTGGTTTTGTTGGACCATGTGTACAAAAAATTGCGTGACACTGGGAAAATTCGAGTTCTCATAATTCGGTAAACTTATTAATTGATCCTTAATTCCGCGCTGTGTCGTCTTCGACCAATACGCTGACAGAAAAGCATTCTGAAATTCTTCTACCAAGTAGCATTGTCTCGCGATCGGTCTCATACGAGTTGCCGGTTCGCCTTCCAAAAAACTGCAAATAAATTCAAGTTTATGTGTTACAGGCCAAGTCGGTGGAAAAGCAAAGCTAAATTGTTTATCCAATCCAAGGGGTGAATCTGTGTTCTGTCATTTTTAAATACTTTAAATTTTCTCACTGATAGAAAATGTTTGTAATCAAAATTAACGTCTCTGTACGTCTGAACAGGTTCACGATTGTATGAGGATCTATTTGTCTGCGATTGTTCGAAATCTAAGTCACGTACTCTCTGTAAATTACCTAAATTATACTGGCTGTGTGAGTGTGACAAATGTTCGGAATGTGCCGTATGCTGTGACGTGTTATTGACTGAAACATTTTTCATCTCTGTCACTTCTTGCTGTAAAATTGACAATTTTCTACATAATGTATTATTGGACGAATCTATCTCACTGATCGTCTGCTGTAAAGTTTGGAATTCAGGTGTTTGATTAAACGAAATCGGTGAAGTATCGTCTGATTTGCTGTCATTATTACTTTCGATAACATCAATACGACTGGCCAATTCATCATATTTTTCAGTCAGTATTTTTACCTGTTCATCATTTCTAGTGTCACAAGCATTAATTTGTTTTTGTATTTTACGTGTGGTTTCGTTCAATTTTTTAACGTCAGCTTTGATGACATTGGGATCCTGAATTAGTTCTAATTGTTCAAGTCTGTCGGTCACTGTCTGAAAGTCCACTGTGTGTGTGTCTGTTTTTGTTTTAAGATCGAAAATTTCATCACGCAATTCGGTGTTCAAGTGTTTGATAGTATTAATTTCGTCCGATTCTGTAGCAATATTGTTGTCTACGCATGTTTTTGCTTTCGTAAACAATTTACATTTATCTTCCTGTCTCTGTGCGGTAATTGTTTCCATGACTTGTCGCTTTACTTTATTCTGTTCCTGTATGAATTTACGCAAACGCGTCTCACTGTTTTGTAGGTGATGATTAAAACGTTCGTCAATTTGACTGTTCTGTTGGTCAAGTTTCGCGTCTACTTTCGCATCCAGTGTGCGCGAAAGTTCTGCTGTCATTAATTTAAACTCGTCGCGTAACTGTGTTGCGTTCTCAGAGCATTGTTTACCAACTGCACTAATTTCGTCTCTAAGTAATTTAGTTGTATCTGCATGTCTATTATTTAATTCTTGTGCCACAGATCTAATTTCTTCACTACTTTTCCTAGCACAAGTCTTAATTTCCTCACATAATTGTTCTTTAGTGTCATGACATTGCGCGGCAACGGCTGTAATTTGTTCATTAAGTTGTTTGAAATTTTCATTAAGGTTGTCTTGTTTTTCATTAAGTTGTTTGTTCTGTTCACTAAGTTGTTTGAAATTTTCACGAAATTTACCAATAATGCCATAACTTGATCCATGCCAATATTAGCCGCTGTATTCTCTGTACTGTGTGATGGTGTATGTGCACTTGTCACGCTTTGTGTAACCATTTGGTTACTCTGTGATTCTTGAAAATGCTTGCTAATCGGATGTGCACTGTTGGTTACTACACGGGAATCAAATAAATCTGTCGTATTTTGAGTACACTGTTCATTTTCGTTAGAAACATTTATCTTTTCATTATGTAAATTTTGCAAACTGGGTGTGTCAAGCTGGGCAGCGTTCATTGTAACAGAACATCCCGCATCATCAATTGTCGTTAAATTAACAAAGGACGCAATTGAATTCGTTTTTTCATCATTAGGATCAAAATCAATATTAGTGGCCGGTACGGACTGATTGTCTGTAAATGGAAGATTGTCATCATTACACTGAGTGTCGCAAATATTATCGGTCAAATTATTAGAGTTGGTCATTTCGCTCATTACACATCGCGATGTACTGTTAACAGTTTTTCGCGGCATTTTCACTAATCAAAATTAAGCACAAATCAAACAAGGACAATGTAAAATGCAACAAACACAATTACAACAAAGAGCAACAAGTTGCCGATGATCTGTGATAGAAAGAGTGCCAAATTAGTAAATGCGTTGCGCCAGATGCAAACTACATTTAAGTAAATAAGAGCAGATATATGACTACTTATCAAAAGATTCACAAAGAAATACGATCCTTGTAGGGTCACCAAGTGTAACCTCCCCACAATATTTTTATTTATATGATGAACGAAGTGTAACCTCTGCACAGAAATAATAATTAATTAAATGAATTTATTTTTTTTAATATTGTAACCTCTGAACAAAATCGGCTCCCATTTATTATCTCTGTGCAGAAATGCATTCACATTTAATGTACCCACAAAATTTTTTTCTCATTTAATGTTAATTTCAAAAACAGAAAAATTCCTAAACCCAAAAACAATAAAAAATTCAGTAACCTGGTAAATTTTGTGACGACAGCAGCGCTACACCACGGCCCTGTACTCTGAATAAAAAAAGCAATAATTCTTACCTCAATAAAAACTGCAAATATATCTGCTCTTACCTAAAATTTTTCGGCGCAGCTTCGTGCAATGCTGGCCCATATTTTTTTGTAATTCTTGAAGGGAATGATCATGCATTGGATATATTCTTTAAATTGAAATGAATGCTTTTTTTAAAAAAATTACTTTATATTATAAAAATTATTATTGGGGCATTTTTTAGAAGAAATTGAATGACAGTTAACATACATTAATAGATATGCGCAAGGCTGCTTCTTTACCTTCTACAATAATACTCATCGTCCAGAGTCCCGACCAGAGCAGACTGCAGACAAGCGCAGACACGCGCAGACTACTGCCGACTCACGCAGACTACTGCATACTACTGCCGACATGCGCAGACTAGCCGACTCGCGACAAGCAACAACTAACGACATACTGCTCTCTGGTCAGAGACTCTCCTAAGTCTTGCCTATTGCAGGCAGCGCATACACCGCATACCTCTTACACCTTAAAGAATCACCGTTTTGTAAGCTTAGATGGGATTAAAACGCGTCGCTGAGAGAGCTGGTTGGTTGGTTGTTTGGGGAAGGAGATCAGACAGCGAGGTCATCGGTCTCATCGGATTAAGGAAGGACGGGGAAAGAAGTCGGCCGTGCCCTTTCACAGGAACCATTCCGGCATTTGCCTGGAGCTATTTAGGGAAATCACGGAAAACCTAAATCAGGATGGCCGGACGCGGGATTGAACCATCGTCCTCCCGAATGCGAGTCCAGTGTGCTAGCCACTGCGCCACCTCGCTCGGTCGCTGAGAGACTAAAAGCTATACGAAAGATCGAATTCCAGAAATATTTCGGCGGTTGGAAAAAGCGCTGATATAAGTACGGGGTGATCAAAATGTCAGTATAAGTTTGAAAGCAGAATAGATCACGGAATAATGTAGATAGAGAGGTACAAATTGACACACATGCTTGGAATGACATGGGGTTTTATTAGAACCAAAAACATACAAAATTTCAAAATACGTCCGACAGATGGCGCTTCATTTGATCAGAACAGGAATAATTAGCATAACAAAGTAAGACAAAGCAAAGATGAGGTCCTTTACAGGAAACGCTCAATATGTCCACCATCATTCTTCGACAATAGCTGTAGTCGAGAAATAATGTTGTGAACAGCATTGTAAAGCATGTCCGGAGCTATGGTGAGGCATCGGCGTCGGATGTTGTCTTTCAGCATCCCTAGAGATGTCGGTCAATCACGATACACTTGCGACTTCAGGTAACCCCAAAGCCAATAATCGCACGGACTGAGGTCTGGGGACCTGGGAGGCCAAGCATGACGAAAGTGGCGGCTGAACACAAGATCATCACCAAACGACGCGCGCTAGAGGCCTTTCACGTGTCTAGCAATATGGGGTGGAGTGCCATTGAGCATAAACGTTGTACATTCCAGTAGGTGTTTATCAGCCAGGCTGGGGATGATGCGATTCTGTAACATATCGGCGTACCTATCAGCCGTCATAGTAGCAGTTACAAAACCAGAATCACGCATTTCCTCGAAAAAAAAGGCCCGATAACGGTAGATGTGGTAAATCCAACCCATACCGTGACTTTCCCGTCGTGCAGTGGAGTTTCCACGACAGTTCTAGGATTTTCGGTAGCCCAAATTCTGCAGTTGTGGGCGTTGACAGACCCTTGGAGCGTGAAATGAGCTTCGTCGGTCCACAACACGTTACTCAACCAATCGTCATCTTCCGCCATCTTTTGCAATGCCCACACCGCAAATGCCCTCCGCTTCATTAATTCGCCAGGTAAACAGTTCATGATTCCGATGGATTTTGTACGGATAGAATCGGAGCGTACGCCTCAGTGCCAACCAAACAGTAGTGTATGGAATGCCGGTGCGACGTGCGACTGCACGAACGCTGACTTCCCCGTGCATAGACGAACCCGCTACAGTCTCCATTTCTTCCTTAACTGTCTCAGCAGCATTACGCCTTGTACTCGGTTGGCCACTACGGGGTCTATCGTCTAAACAATCCGTGGCTTCGAACTTCGAAATCATTCTCGCCACAGCTGCATTTGTCAACGGACAATTACCGGTTCGAATCCCCTTCCTATGGTGATAGGATCGTAACGCTGAACTAGCACATTCCCCATTCTGATAATTCAGCTTCACTAAAAGCGCCTTTTCAGGTAACGTCAACATGCAGCGACTGCTGGCGCATCTGATTCTCTCTCTCATTGCAGCTCCTTTTACACACGATTGTAATGCGCAGTCACTGACGTTTTGCTGTCCAGCGCCATCTTTCGGACATTTTGTGAACTTTTTTTTTTTTTTTTTGCTCTAATAAAACCCCATGCCATTCCAAGCACGTGTGTCAATTTTTACCTCTCGATCTATATTATTCCGTGGTTTATTAAGTTTTCAATTTTATACTGACTTTTTGATCACCTGATATATCTTATCTAATGGGAACTATTCTGAAGGGCATAAAATTGTTGTCGACGAATAAAGGAAACTGTTCCCAAAAAATAAAAGGTGCTGTCATTTTTTGAACACAAATCGTACACATTTCCAGGGTTGATATTTAGATGATTTCAATGTTCTGCGCACTTCCGAGCGAAGTTCACGTGGAGTAGTCGTGCCGTCTCCCAAGTGCAGTGCGGGCGACTCTTGAAAGATTGCCGGCAGGCCAGTGGCGAGGTGGAGTCCAGGAAGCGGCTACCGCTCCGCCTCACCTCTCCTCGCCACGAGGCCCTCCAGAATAGTCTCTCGCGTCTCGCCGGTCCTTTGTGTAACAGAAAGCCGGCTCTGAATAAGAAATGGACTGAGAGATACCTGCCCTTCAAAAGGCCTCTCACAGCTGAGGATTTAATTCCTTTCTCTCGGCGGGTGGTGGGATGTGCACGGCTTCGGCTGTAAAAGGCTCGCCCGGCGGACTTCAATAAAACTTGGCTTCTGCTCTGTCCCGTCCCGTCCCGAGAGCCACCGGCGTATGAGGACTCTTTTCACGAGAAGACCCGCCCGTGTCTTCTATTAGCCTTTATTCGGTACAGAACACAATATAAGTACAGAATCTGACTCGTAATTCCATGAAGAACTTCTCGTTTTTAAACACAATCATACGCCGGGGGAACCTCTTTCTCGCTTTTTTTGCGCCACACAAAAGGCTTTAAAGCCTAGCTATTATTTTCCGGCGTTAGCTGTACTGCTACTTTTCTGACTCACCGGTTCGTTTTAAATACCTTTCTGTACGAACGTGAACATCCGACAACGCAGTCAGTGCAGTGTTGTACCTCAAATAATGTTCATTTGTGTCCCTATATATAGGGTGAATCACCCAACACTTGTACCACGCCGGCCGGGGCGGCCGAGCGGTTCTAGGCGCTACTGTCCGGAACCTCGCGACCGTTACGGTCGCAGGTTCGAGTCCTGCCTCGTGCATGGATGTGTTTGATGTCCTTAGGTTAGTGAGGTTTAAGTAGTTCTAAGTTATAGGGGACTGATGACCTCAGAAGTTAAGTCCGATAGTGATCAGAGCCATTTGAACCATTTTTGAACTTGTACCGCAGATATTTCAGAATATTTCAGACATGGAAGGCACTACCAATAAGCGGTTTTCACAGAACTGAACTGTAAGCAATGGTGCGTATTTGCAGCTAATACACAGATTCTGAGACGTTCACGAAAGCGCTGGTTGTTTTTTTTTTTTTTCACAACAGCTACAAATTTTTAAATGGGACAATACTGACTGACAGTAAAATCCTAAAATTAGCGTAAATAAGAAGGTCAGTTGGTTGGGCCGTGCTGCGGCTCACGTTTGTGCTGTTTGTAGGTTTCCGTCCTCTGTTGGGGCCCAGGACGTATTGTTTAGCTGACATGGTTGCGGTCGTGTTGACTGGCGCCACTTGGTTTCCCAAGCGTTGCCTGTCCGCTAGTGGCAGCAGCGGCTGTTATCCATATGTGCCCTATCTTTGGGGCGACATCGTTCTTCCGGAGTCAGTGTGCAGTTCTGTTGAGGACTGAGGAGGAGCCAGGTCCGCACAGTGCGGAAACACGCCGCGACTGCTAGGGGCGCTCGTGGACTGCCAGATGGAAGGCCTGTGGTCATGAGGGTGCACGACCTTGTCGTAAACCGGATCCTGCGATCTTTAAGTTGAGTGCATTTGGATTCAAGTAGAGAAACCTCTACCACTGCGAGATCTTGCAATTCTCCAGTGACTTGGGTTTGTGTTGCTGCTCGTAGTGTTGCTGAGGCTAAGAGCAGCGAGTGGAATGCTTGGGGAAGGCGGATCTGATTAGCTTTCCTGGACTTCTAATTACTATTTATTGCATTCAGTTTGTTACTATTTGTTACGCTGAACCAGCGGTATTTTTCCTGCCTCGTCGCCGCTAACGCCCCAGTTACCTGCCCTGGCAGTTAGCGTATGTAACGGCAGTGTACGTTTCCTCGCCTGGCCACTGCTGCCCGGTGAGGCGTGTAGTTTCGACAGCTTTCTTGATTGGTTGACGATTATTCTACACTGGTGGTAGTGATTCCTTTCTCATTCTGGACGCTCCAACCACAATATTCTGCAGGTGGAGTCCAGACCGGCTTTGGCGTATTTTTACTTATTTGCATTTGGTTTATTTGAAGGTAGGTAGCCTCAGCGAGATTATCATTAGTCATTCATTAGACTACCACTAGTCTGAGTTATCATCTTGTGAAATGAATGCAACTCTTGGCTCCCTATGTCATCGCTCGCGAAAGTGTATTTTGACTTACTCAGAAGTCGATTCGTGGTGCACCATCTGTGACTGGCCCTTGTGTTTTATTATTGTATTTGCTGTTTTATTGTATGTTTTTAAAATTTTTAAAATAATTGCCATTTTTGGCGTTACATCAGATTTAAATGGTTGTGCTGCCAAGTTTATCATCATTTTGTCTCACCCGTTTGGTGATCAGTTGCCTCTCTTTTTTTAAATTAACCTTTGCTATTGTAATGCCGTTTTACAGTATGTTGTGTAATTTTTCATAATTTCCGTTCTTGGCGTTAAAGGCCTTTAGCCGTGACTGTGGTTTCTTACCTTAAAATACTAACTGGTATCACATTGGCTTGCTTTTAAAACATTATTTGCTGTGTCTGTATTTTATGCTCATTTGGTAAATTGTAACGCACTGAAAGCACTATTAGTTACATAGTTGTTTATTCATTCATTAATAACGTGTGATATCTTGATTTGTTGCTGAGTCTGGAATTACCGTGTTAAACCAATAGTGACTGATTACCGCCCCGTCCACAATAGTAACCGAATCCTGCCTTCCTTGACTACCAGGTTGAAAATGGTTCAAATGGCTCTAAGCACATGGGGCTTAACATATGAAGTCATCAGTCCCCTAGACTTAGAACTACTTAAACCTAATTAACCTAAGGACATCACACATATCCATGCCCAAGGCAGGATTCAAACCTGCGGCCGTAGCAGCAGCGCGTTTCCGGACTGAAGCGCCTAGAGCCTCTCGTCCACAGCGGCCGGCGACTACCAGGTTCCATTGGTGTATGTTGCACTAAACTAGTACAGTTAGTCTACAAGTTACTGTATTATGAACATTATAAACACGGGAGCTCTTTATTCCATCCTATTGTTTAAATGCTAGGCGACGATGTTATGTTTGTTTACATTATGTTGTTTGTAGACTGCGATTACGTTGCTACGTCCTTTCTGAGCCGTGGCGGCTTATTTCACTATCAATAACATTCAGCTGGTGTCTTGCCGGAGGACGCAGATGAGTTCATTGTGCGGTTATCGCTGCCTCGCCTAGTCACCAAAAGCGGTCGCTCGAGTCACGTCTAGAGACGCTTCCGAAGAGCGCGGCGCAGGTAGTCGACTGTAGTTTCCGCATTGTGTCGAGCCGGGAGCAGCAGCAGTGCTTGGAGCGACGCTCACGGGCTGTGGATCGGCACGACGTCTATTCCGGGTGGTCGTTCACTTTTCTTCACCAGGACTGGGTAGACGGCGAGGTCTGGTTCGCTATGTTGTGCGCAGCTAGAAGTTCAGCTCTATGCACCGATTTCCTGTTCCTCAAGTTGTTTGAACAGATGTTTGTATTTGTGTTTCATTGAGTCGTCATGCATGCCTTGTTGCCTGGCTCTGTCATTCTAGGACCTGTGTAATGCTCTGCCTCCTCTGTGCAATTTTGAAGTAGCTTGTCTCAATCTGTTGGCCAGCGTTCCCTCCCAAAAAAATTTGCCGTGGTTGATGTTGTTATTGTCATGTAATGTGTCCAGTTGTCACGCTTAGCAATATCATGGACCGACGTCTCATCTAGCGTTTAAAAAAATGTTTGTTTTTAAATTCTTATGCAAGAGAACCAGTTATTCTAAGTTTTAATATTTGTTTTCGCGATGTTTTAGAAGCTGGTGGGGTCTCTGATATTACTATTATCCAGCCCTTTTAAGAATGTTGATTTTATATTCCTTCCTGCAAGAAATTACAGCTCCTTTTCAGTAGTTCCCTGTTGCGAAGCTTAGTTCCTAGGGCGTATCAACCGTACGTGCGCTGCTTCTATGTTGGCAGCGCTATGTAGCGCGTTGCATTGGATCTCTGACTGCCCATTCTTGTAAGAGACTCTGTGGCTGGTCGGACTCGTTGTTGGAAGTTAATCGCCAGTACTGTTGGGCAGTTGGAAGTTAGTCGCCAGCAGTGAGCATGCACTATTGGGCAGTTGGAGGTGAACAGCCAGCAGTGATGGATGTTAGATGTGAGAAGTTGGGTAGAGGGTAGAAGTCTGAAGCGTTAGCGTAGGCTAAAAGATCTGTACAAGTTCGACTTGGAGACTGAATATTATTTTGATTATATACCTTTGTACTAGATGTCAATGGCGATTTATATTTGTGTTTGAACTGGATGTCATATTATTAAGGTAAAAAGTACATTATTTGGTTTGCAACAAAATCTTTCCTTTGCTAACCACGTGCCTATTAGTAGTTAGTGGCTTTAGTAGTTAGAATCTTTTATTTAGCTGGCAGTACTGACGCTCGCTGTATTGCAGTAGTTCGCGTAATGAAGATTTTTGTGAGGTGAGTGCTTAATGAAATGTATAGGTTATTGTTAAGATTTCTTTTTAGTCATGGTAATTCTTTTGAGTTAGTTATTTGAAGTTAGGTTGTAATTTTTTTGAACAGTCAAATTGCGTTGCGCTACAATATTGTGGGTCAGTGTTGAAATGATAAGAAAAAGTAAAGAGAAAGTACTTTCAGTTTTACTCAGCTGTTTCAGAATCCAATAACGTAGAAGTTTCATCTTGTCAGTCATTCTGCAATTTAAGTACATACACCCTCATTTAAATAAAGAAGTTTCACAACTTATTTCGAAAGGCTCTATTAGTGCAATCATGGTTAAACCATAACTTTACTTGTAGTACAATAGTCAGAAGCTTTTCTGTCTCGTTTGTCGACGCCACTTGCTGTGTTTCTAGGAGAGTGTTCCGTGTCGGCCGGCGGCTTCTCACCGCGTGAGCCTGGCTTACTTGCGGCCGTGTGCGCGGCTCTCGAGCATTTCCTAGAGCGGCATGATATATATTTGCAGTCGCGCGACCTGGCTGTCGGTGCTCAAGCTGCGTGTCTTACGTTTTCTGACTTGCACTGTAAACGAAATTTTGCTGTCTGCCAAGAGGCCTTTGATTAACTGGCTTCGCACAGGAAATTCTCTTTTTAATGTTTAATACATATTGCATTCTTGTTCTACGCTCTATTGTAAATTTTTTGTGTAAACCTTAGGGTTATCCTTATGTTATCTTTGTTAATACTTATCTTTTGGGGGTCCGCCTAATGGACTTGAATTCCTTTGAAGAAATTCATCTAGAACTGTTTTAATTACTTTAATTGGCTTGTTTATTTACAATTGTTCAATTTAATAATTTTTAAATGGTCAATATTGTTAAGGTCTTATTTCTTGCCTTTATTTGAGGTTACTATTATTGTAGTTTAACGGCTATCTCACTCGCCATTTTGAACGCCCATAACGGCAGTTTAATTTCAATTGTTCTCTCTGTTTTTCAAGGGGACCTGTTATCAATGAAAATATACAAAAATAAGTGTTGTTGCTGAAGGACAAATGATGTTAGTTGAAGGGGCCTAGTACTTCCATGTCATTTCCCTTATCCTGATAAATCCCAATTTCACTTTCACTTTTTGTTTGACAGTGGACGTCGAGGACGTGCAGGGAAGATGATATTTTCCAGTGCGGAAAAAGCGGACATGCTCGTGGTTTATGGTGGATGTAGGAAGTATGCCGTTCGTTCGCGTACCGTGTACCCCGAAAGATATGCCAATAGACGTCAATCTCTTCAAACAGTATTACATATGACATGAAACGGCGTATTTCTGCTGCCTGCGCTACAATTACAGTTGAAATGCTGGAACGTGTGCAGCAGTTGTTGCATGGCAGACTGTGAGCTGGTGCATATGATCGATGAAATGCTGCAGGAGCACACTGCCACGCAGCCAAAAAAAGGAGATATTGTCAACATATCTGAAGAAGCAGGATGGAAGTAGGTATGCTGTATTAAACATTCGTTCTTTGAAATCCTCCACTAAAAATATTAGCAATGGCTGGTGATAGTGGCAAACCCATAGCTGTTCCTCTACTTATTTACTAATAATTTCCACCATACAAAAATGTGTAGTCACCAAGGTTTGTCAAAACTATTTGACGATTTCAAGGGAGAAACGACAGATTATTTGCTGTACTGTTTCTCCTATTAAAACCATCTTAAACAGAGAGTCCACATCTATGATTGTTAAATTCATGGTTTTAACATTTTTCAGCTGAATAACTCCACCTGCAAACATACATTCACATCTAGGATGACTGTAATTTCCGCTGGACCTGTCCTCATGTGCTTTGTGGTTTACGCAAACGTTAGAGAGTTCTTAATAAGTTGTTCTCAGTGGTCGACTACAAGGGAGAATAATTTAGTTCAATATTTTTCCATTCTGTCCTGCAGAAGAGGCAACTACGCCAATGATTGCATTAAATTCTTCTGTCAGAAACCTCTGGTCTCTCTACCGAACTTTTGACGTCATAATTATGTGATCTGGCCAGTCAGACGCCGTCCTCTCGGTGTAAAACAGGGAGTTTGTGCAGTTGAACGATAGTCAGACTTACATCTTTCAGTATGATGATGGCTGCAGTCATAGAAAGCTTAGCACTTTATTCGAATTTGACGTGACAAGTTAACCAAGAAACTTTTATCCAAGGACTCCGTCGCGAGTAAAATTCGTAATTATTTATTATCCTTGTTCAGGATACTTTTCATACTCTCACTTCTCACGAAATATTTATTTGAACTAGCTATAGTTTTGGATAAGGCGTTAAATGCTCATTAAGTTCTACCAGTGAGCTTAAAAAATTCCCTTTAAAGTTGGACGCCAAAAATTTAATCTGGAACGACAAAAATGAAGAGGAGGGTTGCAGAGAATTGGAAACTGACACGTTATGGAAAGAGTTAATGCAAGCAGTCCAATATTTGTTAGCTTTATCAAGTGGAGCGATTGGATAGCTAAGGCTCTGAGCATGTTTTGGATACTCCCCTCCGTCCGCCCTCCTTTATGTTTTCCTAAATGAGTTGAGGTGAATATTGGGAATGTACCCTTAACTAGGGCAAACCGTCTTCATCCTCCATTACTCCACAAATGAGCTAGTAGACTACAGTGCATTCTGTAGCGATGAGATGTTGAACTTTTCTCATAGATTTAATATGTGCGGCCCCATGTCATGAAAGGTCACATTAATAATCCAGAATGAGATTTTCACTCTGCAGCGGAGTGTGCGCTGATATGAAACTTCCTGGTAGATTAAAACTGTGTGCCGGACCGAGACTCGAACTCGGGACCTTTGCCTTTCGCGGGCAAGTGCTCTACCAACCGAGCTAACCAAGCACGACTCACGACTCGTCCTCACAGCTTTAATTCCGCCAGTACCTCGTCTCCTACCTTCCAAATTTCACAGAAGCTCTTCTGCGAAGCTTGCAGAACTAGCAGTCCTAGAAGAAAGGGTATTGCGGAGATATGGCTTAGCCACAGCCTGGGGGATGTTTCCAGATTGGGATTTTCACTCTGCAGTGCGGATGATATAATCCTAATCAGCGGTAGTAGAGAAGAGCTCAAAAGAATGGCAGGCTTGTACAGCAAGATTGCCAGTAGGACAGTCCTGCAAGTCAGGGAAGGTAAGACAGAATACATGGTCCTGAGCAAGTCAGCGAGAGATGGGACCCGCTCACGGTGGACAGTCTCCGGTACAAAAGGTCAACAAATCGGAGACTGCACTTTAACACTGCCAACAGCTGGCTATAGATTTTTTGTCAAAAGAAAATCTTAGCTTATGTGCTGCCACTCCGGATGAACGGTGGTGACGTCGCAGCAGGATATCTCATTGTCACATTAGACAGAACTCTGTCGTAGGGGCAATACCTACAAAAAATACGCATGAAGGCCGTTTGTTCGGTTACATGCTCTGCACCCGCTACTCATCCAGAAAGTCACAACAACTCTGATGTGACGTGTAGATGACTTTAGTAGTCCACGGCTGGAATACGGTTCCACTGTTTGCAAAAATTTAGCAGATTCTTATATAATCAAACTACAGCGAGTACAAAACCGGCTACTGAGGCTCGACTTTGATCCACCATGAGATTTCCCATCAAGAGACCTAGCTCAAAATTAAAAAAATTCCACCACTTCTCCGCCGATACTAGCAGACAGCGCTCTAATTCTGTAAGAAAACTAAGCAGCCAAGAATAGACTGATCTGGACTTTGGGTGGTAAGATGCATTGTAACCCCAGAAGCAGGTGGCTTGACCTACTACGCAATGAAAGCGAAACACAGACTACATTTACAGATATCTGAAGGATCTGTATTTCTCTGAACCCCATTATACCCCACAGACAAGAGGTCATGGGACGCAACGGAGCGACTACGTCGGAACTTCTATGAGGATGTTCGCATATAATATTGTTGTATAAAGAGGGGCTCCAAACCTCGCAATTTATAGCGAAATACAGGAAGGCCTGCAGTAGATCGACGCTTGGTGCCGGGACAGGCAATTGTCCCTCAACATAAACGAAAGGAACGCGTTGTACATAAATGTACGTTACTGTCGATCTCGCGATTGCTGAATAATCAGTGGAATCAGTTGCTTCCATTAAATAACTGGTCATATGCTGATGGAACGATTTAAATTAGATCGATTACATTATGGCTAATCTTAAGAAAGGCAGATGCCAGGTCGAGATTCGTTCGAAGAATCCTCAGGAGGTGTAGCTCACCCACGAAGGCTGCAGTTATTCCGACGTTCAGTCGATATACTGTACGAGCACTGGTCGTCAGTTTGCAGTTTGAGACGCCTGCCAGACTGATGAAACAGAGAAAATCTGAAGAAAAGCAATGCGTTTTATCACAGGTTCGTATGAGAAAAACAAAAGCGTCACTGAGAATCTCATTCAACTCCTGTGGCCTACGCTACACGAGAAGCGTTTTGCAACGCAGTGAGGTTCACTTTCAGACTTCTGGGAATGTCCAGGCTGTAGACAGAAATATGTAAATACGAAACACATAAGACATTAACGTTCCTAATATGGTGTAGGAGGCCCGTTGTCATTCAAAACAGCTTCCAGTCGTCTCGGAATGGAGATATACAAGCCTGTGTGGTTTTCAAGGAGATGCCGTACTGTTCTTCTTGCAAAACAGTGGCATATTCAGGCAGCGATGGTGGAGGGGGTTAGCTATTACGAACCCTTCTCTCCAAAGTAGACCACAAAGCCCAGGTTACTATGGCGCCCAGTAGCCGTGCGAACATGTATCCTCACAAAACCGGTCCTCGGCGATGAGATCTGTGTGAATAAGGGCCTTCTCGTCTTGGAATACAGAATCACCACTGGGGAACAAACATTGTACTGTGGGAGGCACCTGATCAGCCAAAATGATCACATAATATTGGGAGGGATGCGACCTTGCAGAGTGGCGATGGGGTTCATAGAATATCTCGATATGGCTGCGCAAATCATCATCGAAACCCCGCCATATTTCTCTCTTCGGACGTAAACTGGACCAGAATTAGAAACTGTGTGCAGGAAGACGCATCCGACGAAATGAATTTCTTTCGTGGCTTCGGCACCATCTTTCCCTGTTATGCACATTTGCATCACTGCTGTGGCGTTTTGGATTCGTAACTCGCTCTGCCATTCCCAGATTATGGAATTTCCTTCGTGTTGGTGTTTTCTTTATGTTGATAGGGTTCGCGAATGCGCACATTTAGTTCTGTACTGACTTTTGCAGCTGTCGTTCTCTTAGTTTTTGGTCACAGACCGCTTCAATGAACGTCTGTCACAATCATTCAACACACTTTTTCGTCCGCGTTGTGACTTAGCGGATGATGAGTTTCCACATTTGCCGGTCGAGGTAGCCGAGATGTTCTAGGCGGTACAGTCTGGAATCGCGCTACCGCTACGGTCGCAGGTTCGAATCCTGCCTCGGGCATGGATGTGTGTGATGTCCTTAGGTTAGTTAGGTTTAAGTAGTTCTAAGTTATAGGGGACTGATGACCTCAGAATTTAAGTCCCATAGTGCTCAGAGCCATTTGAACCTTTTTTCCACCTTTCCTGAAAGCTGTATAAATCTTCGCTACTGTGCCTCTTGAGACACCAAACACATCGACTACCAGGGCTAAGTAAGCACCCAGTATACAGCACAGACAATTTTCCCGCCTTCGAATCCACTTAGCTGTGACATAATGCTCCCACTACTACACAGAACACTGTTCTAACCACCACTGACTGTTGCAATGTATTGAGGACGTTGCAGAGGCGCCGTTCGTGGTTACATACAACAGCGCTGTCAGCAGGATTGGTTGGTATCTTCATTTATATTCAAGCATGCATTTCTCGCGATATTTTTATATTTTTGTCCAACTTCTGCACGTTAGTAGAAGAGTCAACCAATATTGTGCTTCCTCCCAAGTACTTTTTGAGAAAAGGCCATGACAGGCAAGATAGATAGATGCATATTTACACGGAAGCGTAGCAAAATCCGCTCTTTCCGAGCACCGTTCACGACTGGATTGGAACATAAAGAACGGGGCGAGGGGGAGTTACAGTGGTAGATAAGATCCCAACGCCACAGACCAAGAGGAGACATGCGGCATGTACATGTAGATACACTACTGGCCATTAAAATTGCTACACCACAAAGATGACGTGCTACAGACGCGAAATTCAGCCGACAGGAAGAAGATGCAGTGATATGCAAATGATTAGCTTTTCAGAGCATTCACACAAGGTTGGCGCCGGTGGCGACATAAGGAAAGTTTCCAACCAATTTCTCATACACAAACAGTAGTTGGCCGGCGCTACCTGGTGAAACGTTGTTCTGATGCCTTGTGTAAGAAGGAGAAATGTGTGCCATTACGTTTCCGACTTTGATAAAGGTCGGATTGTAGCCTATCGGGATTGCGGTTTATCGTATCGCGACATTGCTGCTCGCGTTGGTCGAGATCTAATGACCGTTAGCAGAATATGGAATCGGTGGGTTCAGGAGGGTAATACGGAACACCGTGCTGGATCCCAACGGACTCGTATCACTAGCAGTCAAGATGACAGGCATCTTATCCGTATGGCTGTTACGGATCGTGCAGCCAAGTCTCGATCCCTGAGTCAACAGATAGGAACGTTTGCAAGACAACATCCATCTGCACGAGTAGTTCGACGACGTTTGCAGCAGCATGGACTATCAGCTCGGAGACCATTGCTACGGTTACACTTGACGCTGCATCACAGACAGGAGAACCTACGATGATGTACTCAACGACGAACCTGGGTGCACGAATGGCAAAACGTCATTTCTTCGGATGAATCCAGGTTCTGTTTACAGCATCATGATGGTCGCATCCGTCTTTGGCGACATCGCTGTGAACGCACATTGCAAGCTTGTATTCGTCATCGCCATACTGGCGTATCACCAGGCGTGATGGTATGGGGTTCCATTGGTTACACGTCTCAGTCACCTTTCGTTCGCATTAACGGCACTTTGAACAGTGGACGTAACATTTCAGATGTGTTACGGCCCTTGGCTCTACCCTTCATTCGATCCCTGCGAAATCCTACATTTCTGCAGGGTAATGCACGACCGCATGTTGCAGGTCCTGTACGGGCCTTTGTGGATGCAGAAAATGCTCGACTGCTGCGCTGGCCAGCTCATTCTCCAGATCTCTCACCAATTGAAAACGTGTGGTCAATGGTGGCCGAGCAACTGGCTCGTCACAATTCGCCAGTCACTACTCTTGATGAACTGTGGTATCGTGTTGAAGTTGCATGGGCCGCTGTACCTGTACACTCCATCCAAGCTCTGTTTGACTCAATGCCCAGGCGTATCAAGGCCCTTTTACGGCCAGAGGTGGTTGTTCTGGGTACTGATCTTGCAGGATCTGCGCACCCAAATTGCGTGAAAATATAATCACATGTCAGTTCTAGTATAATATATTTGTCCAATGAATACCCGTTTATCATCTGCATTTCTACTTGGTGTAGCAATTTTAATGGCCAGTAGTCTCTATACAAATGTGCAAGGTAGGTTCGTTCCTCAATAGTGGTTAGGGATGTAATCGTTAATGTCTGCCGATCATGACGCGCCGCATTTCCGCAGTCTGTATAGTGATACAACAGATGCTGCGAAGAGCAAACACTGCCAGAGTTGGGCGCATAAGTTATGTGTATCTTAATTTGATACAGATGCATAACATACCGGCGGTGACGTGCCAGGATATGTATCCGATCACACCATGCGCTACGCAGAGTGCACACTTCATCGGGTTGGAAGCGTAGACGAGGTCATGTGAAGCGAAGCTATCAGGAGTGTAGAGAGGCTGTCCAGGGGTAGGCCATTGTGCAGTGGGTGCCGGGTGCTTGCGAAACACCAGCACATCGCTTTCGCCTGTGCCTCTGAGGACACACAGGCGATTTCTCCATCGCTAAACCGGCGCCAACGGCAACTGCTGGCCGCCTTTCCCATTCTCTTCCGAAGAGAAATCCACGACGTCGTCAGCAGTTAATTGCTGACACTGGGACTCTCACGATGAGCAAGAACCAAATCTGACGCCTCACATCGACTCCTCAGAGCTCTTCCCAAAATCTGCAAAACAATTTTAGACACTACAGATACTAATAAATACGGAAATTGCAAAAACACATGTTGATAATATGATTGTGCTCGGAAAGGATGAAACAACTTACCGCCACTGTTCGAATTAATGTGGAAGAGATAGTGAAGGAAGTGAAAGGAAATTTGTACAAGAGGAACAGATAACAGCCCTATGTTTCAGATGCGTCACAGCCCTTCCAATCAAAAATAAGGAATGTTTATTCTGCGATCTATAATGGCCACTCTTCATCACATAGTGCTCATGCTTAGGATAAAGGAAGTTAAGGCGGAATTATGAAGAGCAACAAAGAGGAGGACAGCAACTTAGTAAATATCAAACTTTGAGAAGTTCAAGAATGCTCCCACATAGGAAGAAAGATAATTTCTGATAACTTTTAATGCGTGCGTTTTAGGTTGAACTAGGTCAACATCTGTAACCACTGATTGTGGATTTAGGACAATTATTCCTCCTTCATAGGATGGATTTATGTGCTGTTACTGTAGTATTTGACAGAAGTCAAATTTTTGAGTACGATTTTCTAATTAACCCGTGACACTGCCTGAAAACAGGAATCGTGTAAAAATCTTTATGGTATATGATCCTAATGTTTTCAATTATGTATAACCTAAACAAGATTCATGAATTGTAACAACTTTCCTAAAGGGGAGATATGTTCTGTTAGGGGTTCAACCACCGAGAAACAATTGGAACCTTTGTCCTACAACGCCCATTCGTTCTCCCCGTGTACACACGCACGTCAGCTGTTGTGATCTTGCACTTCTTAGGAATCTATACTCTACAGGAAGGTCTGTTCACCGATCTACTCGTGAGAGGTTCCTCGCGCTCACGTCTCAGCAGTGAGCAACCGTGCGGCTCACTGCGAGTAATGGAGGGTTAAGTAATGGTGACGGGAGGAGGAATCTGAACAAGGCAGCTCTACACGAGAAACTGTTGTCGCAGAGTCTGCTCTAAGGCTGAAAACCTAAGCAGATGTATCTCTTCACAGCTACTATATAATGCCCTGGTGGCAATTTCATTTCCTAAAACTGTGTTGTACTAACGAGAAATGACAAGGAAATTAAAATCAATTTCTTTTAGTCAATGCGGTAAAGAACACATGGAGTCTAAGCTCGAAACATGATATTTGTTACGATTGATGCAGCCTTACGATGAACATCGTCATCGGAAGAAGTTTAAATTGACTTCAACATGTTTTTCGTGACTAATTTATTCACATATGGAAACTCCATCCGAATGAACACTACTTATTTTGCTCTTCACTAAAGCAACAAGCCTGGTACCACCTTCAGAGCACACCTAATGCGGAGATTAGCATTTAAATTGAAGTCTGTCAATGAGCTTCTGCAGGTAGATTTCGTTGTCTTCGTTCCAGAAAAAGGTTGCTCTCACAATTGTGTAGGTTCAAACATCGACATACTCATAAATGAAAACTTTGAAGTTGAGGACATTTACGTTGAAGAAAATTCTTGATACGTCTGCGAGAGTTACCTTATTATTGAACTTGTCGCTCTACTTCCTGTCACAACGTTGGTTCTAACTGTAACTAGTTACCAAACCGGCCATAGTTCAATTTTTCGTCGATTTTAAAAGATCTACTCCCTACTTTATGCACTGCGCCGTTAAGTCATATCCTTGCGATTAGCATTATGGTGAATTTAAGGTATTGTCATTCCTCTGAAGACAGCGCATAGTTTGCACTTCCCTACCCTACATAATGATATCCGAAAGGCACATTTTACCGCGAGCTCTCCGTACCCGAACAGCGAGTCCTGTTCGTCTAGCCGACATCTGAATAGGCCTGCTCCGTACTGTGCAGTCTCCAACTTAAATGACGAGGAGAACACGGCAAGTTCCATAACTCAATTTCCCAGAAAATTCGCTCAGTGGAAGAGGGGTCAAAATGAGAGAACACGTGTACCGACTTATCCATAGATTCTCGACCGTTTTTGAAAAATTGGCTTTTAAACATTTCGGGATACTACATGTTGATTTTACCGGGCAATATCCTTAGACGAGATGCTGGCACAGTGTCGAGCGCCGCAGTTACATAATTTTGTGCTCTGTATTCGAAACGCAATTATTACTTTTATTTTTGTTTTTCATTTATATACCCACGTTTGTAGAAGATTACTACACGAATGTTTTCTAGTGTATTTTGCTATAACGTTGTCCTTATTGGCTTACTATTTGTATGTCTGATGAATAAATAGAAAAATAAGAAAATTATTGGAAATTTTTTCGTCGGTGAAATTCCTGTAATGTATCTGGATACATAATCAATTAGCACCACCAGTTTTTGGAAAAGTGTCCCGTTATCCATGATTTACCGTGAAATTATTGCCAACGTCCAAAATCTTCACCACTGTTAACAGAGATTTTTTCCCGAGTGAGGTTGTTACGAAGACATATCATTTGGAGTATCTGCCTTAGTGCGACGCTCGTGGTTATCTATATTTCGAATATTTCTAAAATCGATACCATCTAAGGGAATACATCAAATCTTCCTAAAAAATAAACATATGAATAAAATATAAGAATCAATACAAGAATCGATTTGAGAATGAAATATCAGAATATGATAATTTAAAAAGATTGTAACCCTTCAACATACTATACACACATATATTATGTAATAAATATATGACAACTGTTGTGAAATTCAATTGTAGTTTTATAATTAATATAACGCCTTTGTCTCTCTTAATTTGATAAGAAACAATCGTTTTACAACCTTCTACGAAAATGGGTAGATCAATTAAAAATAAAATAATTAAAAACAATAATCTGTGTTGGGACTCGGGGCACAAAATTAAGAATCCGATACGATAATAACATATCTCGGTAACAAGCACATAAATTATATCGAAGACATTGACCGTCCATTTTTTCAGAAACTGTCGATTATCTACGAACAAGCCGAGACACATATCTGCTTATTTTGACTCCTCTTCTACTGAGGGAAGTTCCTGGTAAAGCGGTTGATGGTGCTTGCTGTGTTCCCCTGGCGAGCTTAATGTGATAAGCTGCTACGTAGTGGCCTTCTTGTACTGCTACTTTACTCGATTTTTAATTTAATATTAACGTAGTAACGAGACTGATGGTGAGGACATACTCGTACAGTGTAACAGGCGGCGCGGTAGCTGACGAGATACGGAACTGAGACAGACCCTGTTCGAGTCAGCGCGGCAGATTAACGACCATTGGAATGGTGCACTGGACAGCCTGAGTGTGCTTTCTAGGCGATTCCCACCTTCGTTTAGTGAACACGACACGCGGGCAGTTAAAAGACGACAAATAACATTACACGACTCACAGACGACACACACCATTTCCCGCCCTTGATGACCGTGGCTTAAAAAGTGGCATCTGCTCGCAAAGTTAAAATAATAAAATAAAATTTGCCACATTCTAAATAAGCTGATCCCACATCAGACTGTACATAGGCTAAGGAAGGGAAAGAAAGGATGAACCATGATGATGAGTGTAACTTGCGGCGGAGAGAGTCGCTCTCTCACTATCCTTTAAACAACCTGTCCACCTACCTACATAGGTTCTAGGTTGTCTGCCCCTTCACTCTGCGATGGTAGATACTGGTTCAGCAGATTAAAGCAGCGTTGACGAAAAGTCAGCTAAGTACCAACCACACAAAGGCCACATAACTCCAGTCAATGGGCAGCATCTGAAAGTTAATTAAACTATCGTGCGTTCAGTATTCCTACATGACTCGTTGGAAAAATATCTAAAATTTCCTGTAAGCTGGATTATTGTTTTTAAAACACAGAAAATGGCTATTAATTTCTTATTTAATATCCCGACACTAATTCTGTAATGTTACTGACTGTCTCTATAACAAGTTCACACCCAAAAGCAGCCAGAAGATATTTAGTCCGACCCGATATTTTAAACGCCCCAAACGGTCAATGACCCATTACTATTTGCGAGTTAACACAGTCAGTCATTCAGTAGTCTTCTTGTACAGAAGTGTTCGCCATACTGTCTCGTAATTTGCACGAAATACGCCACGCGGAGTTTATGAACGATTTGAAACGTTCACACGCGAAATCTCCTAAAATGAATCAGTCAAAGGTCAAACTTTCTCAAAATATTCGACACTGTAGTCGCTTTTTATCACCTACACGAGAACCGATCGAACGCGCACATTTCTTCATTTTGGTGCAAATTGATCAGCGTGATGTAACATAGGTGTTTACTAGAAGACGGGTCCCGAGCAACTATCTCGACTCATACATCTGAGGCACCAAGCCCTACCTAAAAGTGTGGGAAACGCTGAATTTCTATTGGCTAGTATGTGAAGCAGCCAATCAGATCATCTCCAGCACTTCTACACTCGCGGAATTTCTAATACCAGCCAATCAGATTACCACAAATAATTTAGACTAGAAATCTCGTAATTCCGGAACTAGATAAAATTTAATGAAAACAAAAAGCGCCCCTTCTGTCAGCCTTTTACAAAATTATGCTCGCTCTGATGTTCGTCAGAAATTCCCCATTAGACAACTTTCTCACTCTTACTTTTTTTTTTTTTTTTTTTTTTTTTTTTTTTTTTTTTTTTTTTTTTTTTGTCATCAGTCTACTGACTGGTTTGATGCGGCCCGTCACGAATTCCTTTCCTGTGCTAACCTCTTCATCTCAGAGTAGCACTTGCAACCTACGTCCTCTATTATTTGCTTGACGTATTCCAATCTCTGTCTTCCTCTACAGTTTTTGCCCTCTACAGCTCCCTCTAGTACCACGGAAGTCATTCCCTCATGTCTTAGCAGATGTCCTATCATCCTGTCCCTTCTCCTTATCAGTGTTTTCCACATATTCCTTTCCTCTCCGATTCTGCGTAGAACCTCCTCATTCCTTACCTTATCAGTCCACCCAATTTTCAACATTCGTCTATAGCACCACATCTCAAATGCTTCGATTCTCTTCTGTTCCGGTTTTCCCACAGTCCATGTTTCACTACCATACAATGCTGTACTCCAGACGTACATCCTCAGAAATTTCTTTCTCAAATTAAGGCCGGTATTTGATATTAGTAGACTTCTCTTGGCCAGAAATGCCTTTTCTGCCATAGCGAGTCTGCTTTTGATGTCCTCCTTGCTCCGTGCGTCATTGACTTTGTGACCATCAATCCTGATGTTAAGTTTCTCGCTGTTCTCATTTCTACTACTTCTCATTACCTTCGACTTTCCCAGATTTACTCTCAAACCATACTGTGTACTCATTAGACTGTTCATTCCATTCAGCAGATCATTTAATTCTTCTTCACTTTCACTCAGGATAGCAATGTCATCAGCGAATCGTATCATTGATATCCTTTCACCTTGTATTTTAATTCCACTCCTGAACCTTTCTCTTATTTCCATCATCGCTTCCTCGATGTACAGATTGAAGAGTAGGGGCGAAAGGCTACAGCCTTGTCTTACACCCTTCTTAATACGAGCACTTCGCTCTTGATCGTCCACTCTCATTATTCCCTCTTGGTTGTTGTACATATTGTATATGACCCGTCTCTCCCTATAGCTTACCCCTACTTTTTTCAGAATCTCGAACAGCTTGCACCGTTTTATATTGTCGAACGCTTTTTCCAGGTCGACAAATCCTATGAACGTGTCTTGATTTTTCTTTAGCCTTGCTTCCATCATTAGCCGTAACGTCAGAATTGCCTCTCTCGTCCCTTTACTTTTCCTAAAGCCAAACTGATCGTCACCTAGCGCATTTTCAATTTTCTTTTCCATTCTTCTGTATATTATTCTTCTAAGTAGCTTCGATGCATGAGCTGTTAAGCTGATTGTGCGATAATTCTCGCACTTGTCAGCTCTTGCCGTCTTCGGAATTGTGTGGATGATGCTTTTCCGAAAGTCAGATGGTATATCGCCAGACTCATATATTCTACACACCAACGTGAATAGTGGTTTTGTTGCCACTTCCCCCAATGATTTTAGAAATTCTGATGGAATGTCAGCTATCCCTTCTGCCTTATTTGACCGTAAGTCCTCCAAAGCTCTTTTAAATTCCGATTCTAATACTGGATCCCCTATCTCTTCTAAATCGACTCCTGTTTCTTCTTCTATCACATCAGACAAATCTTCAACTCCATAGAGGCTTTCAATGTATTCTTTCCACCTATCTGCTCTCTCCTCTGCATTTAACAGTGGAATTCCCGTTGCACTCTTAATGTTACCACCGTTGCTTTTAATGTCACCAAAGGTTGTTTTGACTTTCCTGTAAGCTGAGTCTCTCCTTCCTACAATCATATCTTTTTCGATGTCTTCACATTTTTCCTGCAGCCATTTCGTCTTTGCTTCCCTGCACTTCCTATTTATTTCATTCCTCAGCGACTTGTATTTCTGTATTCCTGATTTTCCCGGAACATGTTTGTACTTCCTCCTTTTATCAATCAACTGAAGTATTTCTTCTGTTACCCATGGTTTCTTCGCAGCTACCTTCTTTGTACCTATGTTTTCCTTCCCAACTTCTGTGATGGCCCTTTTTAGAGATGTCCATTCCTCTTCAACTGTACTGCCTACTGCGCTATTCCTTATTGCTGTATCTATAGCGTTAGAGAACTTCAAACGTATCTCGTCATTCCTTAGTACTTCCGTATCCCACTTCTTTGCGTATTGATTCTTCCTGACTAATGTCTTGAACTTCAGCCTACTCTTCATCACTACTATATTGTGATCTGAGTCTATATCTGCTCCTGGGTACGCCTTACAATCCAGTATCTGATTTCGGAATCTCTGTCTGACCATGATGTAATCTAATTGAAATCTTCCCGTATCTCCCGGCCTTTTCCAAGTATACCTCCTCCTCTTGTGATTTTTGAACAGGGTATTCGCTATTACTAGCTGAAACTTGTTACAGAACTCAATTAGTCTTTCTCCTCTTTCATTCCTTGTCCCAAGCCCATATTCTCCTGTAACCTTTTCTTCTACTCCTTCCCCTACAACTGCATTCTAGTCGCCCATGACTATTAGATTTTCGTCCCCCTTTACATACTGAATTACCCTTTCAATATCCTCATACATTTTCTCTATCTGTTCATCTTCACTTTGTGACGTCGGCATGTATAATACCTGAACTATCGTTGTCGGTGTTGGTCTGCTGTCGATTCTGATTAGAACAACCCGGTCACTGAACTGTTCACAGTAACACACCCTCTGCCCTACCTTCCTATTCATAACGAATCCTACACCTGTTATACCATTTTCTGCTGCTGTTGATATTACCCGATACTCATCTGACCAGAAATTCTTGTCTTCCTTCCATTTCACTTCACTGACCCCTACTATATCTAGATTGAGACTTTGCATTTCCCTTTTCAGATTTTCTAGTTTCCCTACCATCTTCAAGCTTCTGACATTCCACGCCCCGAGTCGTAGAACGTTATCCTTTCGTTGATTATTCAATCTTTTTCTCATGGTAACCTCCCCCTTGGCAGTCCCCTCCCGGAGATCCGAATGGGGGACTATTCCGGAATCTTTTGCCAATGGAGAGATCATCATGACATTTCTTCAATTACAGGCCACGTGTCCTGTGGGTACACGTTACGTGTCTTTAATGCAGTGGTTTCCATTGCCTTCTGCATCCTTATGTCGTTGATCATTGCTGATTCTTCGGCCTTTAGAGGCAATTTCCCACCCCTAGGACAAGAGGGTGCCCTGAACCTCTATCCGCTCCTCCGCCCTCTTTGATAAGGCCGTTGGCAGAGTGAGGCTGACTTCTTATGCCGGAAGTCTTCGTTTTAATAAAATATCACATTCACGCCTTACTTATGTCCTCCATTCACTTTCTCAGTTTCCCCAAAACACTCACACAACCGAAACATAATGAAATACTAATTTTCCAATGTACTGTTAATTACGTCAGAAATCTGTGGCAACGAAAGAAAAGAAAATTCCAGAAAATTAAATTATGTCAACATATCCACTTGATTTTAGTTTCGGTTGACACTATAGATGAAGACATTACAGTACGTAACTCGGTTTCAGAACGCCAACACAGTTATTATGTGTTTTAGGTAAAAATACCTATAACCAAAAATATTGAAGTTATTGGTTTGAAATTTTAGCAGTATGGTTATATTATCCATAGAATTTCGTATACAAGGTATGAAAAAATCGATTAATGTTTAACAGCACTTCTTCAGATTCGTAGAGAGTGTATTTAACGTACCGCACGCAGCGTTAAGCACGTACAAAGATTCGCCCGGCCCAGTTGCCGGCTTCTGCGGTGCGAACGTGAGAACCACGGCAAGCTACGCTTTCAATGCAAGATGGCAACTCGTAATGATTTGCTACGTTACAAACTCAGTCTAAACTGGTTGCGTTTTAATGTTACTGAATCTTATATGGCTCGATGACGAAATGGGTAGGTGTAAGGCTATAAATCCAAAATGTTCGGCGCATAGCCGTCAATCAGATCCAGGGCTTTTTTGCTCACTCGTGTCTCTTTCCATCTAAGGCAATGATTTACGTATGTGAAAAAGTCAAGATACATTGGGATTTGCAGTTCTTATCAAATACTGGATTCCCTATAGCTTGCTGAATAGTACATTTCAAATGACGGTGGAAGATAAAGTCCTATAGAACCATGCCCATAGTAAACTACTTCGGTAGCCAAACCAAACTTGACGTGAAGGACAGCACTACTAATAGACTAAAACGATGGAAGCACCTTTCCTTCCCGATCAGTATCTGGAGTAAAAATGAATAAAATATCAGTGAACTTTGCTCTGCAACTGTGTTTCCCAAAAACTCATTGGCTCACCATTCAACTTTTGCTCTAGATTCTCCTGAAAATTCTTCAAGAATTACGCACTTGAGGTAAAAGTTAAAAATGGGTTGCATTAATGGCAAAACACAACTCTGAACAAGAAGTCCTCTCTACAGATGGACTTCTTGCTCAGAGTTGTGTCTTCGAAATTATTGACTGTCTGTATTTTATGTATTTGTTAAATTTTAAATAATTGCCATTTTTCGCGTTAAAGGCCTTCAGCCGTGATTGTGGCTACGTGCCTTAAAAGTCAGATTGAGATCTCCCTGACCTTTTTTTCAGAAATTATTTATTAAAATAAATGAGTGAAATTGCAAAGCAAACCAATAGTGATTGATTCGGTCCCCATCCACAATCGTAATCCAATCCTTTCTTCCTTAACTATCAAGTTTCACTTGCTAATACTGAAATCTACAGTCGATGTTAGCAAATTTCTCTTCTTCAGGAACGATGTTCTTGCGATTTCAAGTTTACATTTTATATCCTCTCTAGTCCAGCCATCATCAATTACTTTGCTGCCCAAGTAGCAAAGCGCAACTACTACTTTACATGTCTCGTTTCCTAATCTAATTCTCTCAGCATCACCTACATTCCATCATCCTTGTTTTGCTTTTGTTGATGTTCATCTTCTACGCTCCATTCAAGACACTGCTCTTCCAACTCCTTTGCTTTCTCTGAAATAATTAGAATGTCATCGACCTCAAAGTCTTTATTTACTCTCTCCGCAGTTTAATTCCTACTCCAGATTTTTCTTTGGTTTTCTTTACTACTTGCTCAATTTACAGATCAAATAACATCGCGAATGAAATACAACTCCATTTAACTATCTTTTCAATAACTGTTTCTCATTCACGCCACTCTACTCTTACAGCTGTCATCTGTTTTCTGTACAAGCTGTAAACAGCCTCTCGCTCTCTATATTTTATCCCTTCTACCTTTAGGATTTCAAAGAGAGTATTCTAAGCACGTTAAAAACGTAGGTTTGCCTTCCCTTAACCTATCTTCTTAGAGAAGTCGTAGGGTTACTATTGCCTGCGGTCTACTACATTTTTACGATATCCAAACTGACCTTAGCCGAGATCGGCTTCTACCAGTTTTTTTCCATGCTTCTGTAATGAAAGCAGAGCTCACCATCTGCAGCATCGTCGACAGGACTGACTGCGGACCTTTGGTACAGAGCCGAGTGGAGGGTCTGAATCAGAGGCTGAGACGGTTCTGTGACCGTGTGGGCTGCAGATTCCTCGACTTGCGCCATAGGGTGGTGGGGTTTCGGGTTCCACTGGATAGGTCAGGAGTCCACTACACGCAACAAGCGGCTACACGGGTAGCAGGGGTTGTGTGGCGTGGGCTGGGCGGTTTTTTTAGGTTAGATGGCCTTGGGCAAGTACAGAAAGGGCAACAGCCTCAACGGGTGCGGGGCAAAGTCAGGACATGCGGGGACCAATCAGCAATCGGTATTGTAATTGTCAACTGTCGAAGCTGCGTTGGTAAAGTACCGGAACTTCAAGCGCTGATAGAAAGCACCGAAGCTGAAATCGTTATAGGTACAGAAAGCTGGCTTAAGCCAGAGATAAATTCTGCCGAAATTTTTACAAAGATACAGACGGTGTTTAGAAAGGATAGATTGCATGCAACCGGTGGTGGAGTGTTCGTCGCTGTTAGTAGTAGTTTATCCTGTAGTGAAGTAGAAGTGGATAGTTCCTCTGAATTATTATGGGTGGAGGTTACACTAAACAACCGAACTAGGTTAATAATTGGCTCCTTTTACCGACCTCCCGACTCAGCAGCATTAGTGGCAGAACAACTGAGAGAAAATTTGGAATACATTTCACATAAATTTTCTCAGCATGTTATAGTCTTAGGTGGAGATTTCAATTTACCAGATATAGACTGGGACACTCAGATGTTTAGGACGGGTGGTAGGGACAGAGCATCGAGTGACATTATACTGAGTGCACTATCCGAAAATTACCTCGAGCAATTAAACAGAGAACCGACTCGTGGAGATAACATCTTGGACCTACTGATAACAAACAGACCCGAACTTTTCGACTCTGTATGTACAGAACAGGGAATCAGTGATCATAAGGCCGTTGCAGCATCCCTGAATATGGAAGTTAATAGGAATATAAAAAAAGGGAGGAAGGTTTATCTGTTTAGCAAGAGTAATAGAAGGCAGATTTCAGACTACCTAACAGATCAAAACGAAAATTTCTGTTCCGACACTGACAATGTTGAGTGTTTATGGAAAAAGTTCAAGGCAATCGTAAAATGCGTTTTAGACAGGTACGTGCCGAGTAAAACTGTGAGGGACGGGAAAAACCCACCGTGGTACAACAACAAAGTTAGGAAACTACTGCAAAAGCAAAGAGAGCTCCACTCCAAGTTTAAACGCAGCCAAAACCTCTCAGACAAACAGAAGCTAAACGATGTCAACGTTAGCGTAAGGAGGGCTATGCGTGAAGCGTTCATTGAATTCGAAAGTAAAATTCTATGTACCGACTTGACAGAAAATCCTAGGAAGTTCTGGTCTTACGTTAAATCAGTAAGTGGCTCGAAACAGCATATCCAGACACTACGGGATGATGATGGCATTGAAGCAGAGGATGACACGCGTAAAGCTGAAATACTAAACACCTTTTTCCAAAGCTGTTTCACAGAGGAAGACCGCACTGCAGTTCCTTCTCTAAATCCTCGCACAAACGAAAAAATGGCTGACATCGAAATAAGTGTCCAAGGAATAGAAAAGCAACTGGAATCACTCAATAGAGGAAAGTCCACTGGACCTGACGGGATACCAATTCGATTCTACACAGAGTACGCGAAAGAACTTGCCCCCCTTCTAACAGCCGTGTACCGCAAGTCTCTAGAGGAACGGAGGGTTCCAAATGATTGGAAAAGAGCACAGATAGTCCCAGTCTTCAAGAAGGGTCGTCGAGCAGATGCGCAAAACTATAGACCTATATGTCTGACGTCGATCTCTTGTAGAATTTTAGAACATGTTTTTTGCTCGAGTATCATGTCATTTCTGGAAACCCAGAATCTACTATGTAGGAATCAACATGGATTCCGGAAACAGCGATCCTGTGAGACCCAACTCGCTTTATTTGTTCATGAGACCCAGAAAATATTAGATACAGGCTCCCAGGTAGATGCTATTTTTCTTGACTTCCGGAAGGCGTTCGATACAGTTCCGCACTGTCGCCTGATAAACAAAGTAAGAGCCTACGGAATATCAGACCAGCTGTGTGGCTGGATTGAAGAGTTTTTAGCAAACAGAACACAGCATGTTGTTGTCAATGGAGAGACGTCTACAGGCGTTAAAGTAACCTCTGGCGTGCCACAGGGGAGTGTTATGGGACCATTGCTTTTCACAATATATATAAGTGACCTAGTAGATAGTGTCGGAAGTTCCATGCGGCTTTTCGCGGATGATGCTGTAGTATACAGAGAAGTTGCAGCATTAGAAAATTGTAGCGAAATGCAGGAAGATCTGCAGCGGATAGGCACTTGGTGCAGGGAGTGGCAACTGACCTTAACATAGACAAGTGTAATGTATTGCGAATACATAGAAAGAAGGATCCTTTATTGTATGATTATATGATTGCGGAACAAACACTGGTAGCAGTTACTTCTGTAAAATATCTGGGAGTATGCGTGCGGAACGATTTGAAGTGGAATGATCATATAAAATTAATTGTTGGTAAGGCGGGTACCAGGTTGAGATTCATTGGGAGGGTGCTTAGAAAATGTAGTCCATCAACAAAGGAGGTGGCTTACAAAACACTCGTTCGACCTATACTTGAGTATTGCTCATCAGTGTGGGATCCGTACCAGATCGGTCTTACGGAGGAGATAGAGAAGATCCAAAGAAGAGCGGAGCGTTTCGTCACAGGGTTATTTGGTAACCGTGATAGCGTTACGGAGATGTTTAATAAACTCAAGTGGCAGACTCTGCAAGAGAGGCGCTCTGCATCGCGGTGTAGCTTGCTCGCCAGGTTTCGAGAGGGTGCGTTTCTGGATGAGGTATCGAATATATTGCTTCCCCCTACTTATACCTCCCGAGGAGATCACGAATGTAAAATTAGAGAGATTAGAGCGCGCACGGAGGCTTTCAGACAGTCGTTCTTCCCGCGAACCATACGCGACTGGAACAGGAAAGGGAGGTAATGACAGTGGCACGTAAAGTGCCCTCCGCCACACACCGTTGGGTGGCTTGCGGAGTATCAATGTAGATGTAGATGTAGAATTGATTTTGGTATTTTGCACCTCTGACTCATTAAAGTCATAGTTCGAAAATATTCACACCTTTCAGCACCTGCTTCCTTTGGAATTATTATACTCTTCCTGAATCCTAAGGGTATTTCGCCTGTCTCGTGAGTCTTACACACGAGATGGAAGAGTTTGGTCATGGCTGGCACCCCCAAGGCTATCAATAGTTCTGACGGAATGTCGTCTATTCCCGGGGCCTTCTTACGACTTCGGTTTTTCAGTGCTCTGTCAAATTCTTCTCTCAACATCATATCTGGCATCTCATCTTCATCTACGTCCTCTTCCATTTCTACAATACTGCCCTCAGGTACTTCTCCGTTGTATAGGCACTCTACGTACTCCTTGCACCTTTGAGCTTTCCCTTCTTTGCTTAGGACTGGTTTTCCATCCGAATACTTGATATTCACACAGCTTTCTCCGAAGGCCTCTTTAATTTTTCTGCAGGCCTTATCTATCTTTCCACCCGTGACGAAAGTTTCTAAATCGTTATAGCATCACACAAAAACACATGCAATCACTCTACAACAAAACGGACATTTCACCGTTTCATCTCATCTCATCCTTATATACAGTCCTCAATCAAGGTAACTACAAACATCCTAACGTTATTAGCACTCGCCAGTTTCCAGAATAACAAACTGCACATAATAGCAATACACTTCATAACACACTAAGAATAAAATTCAGAAATCCACACATGTAACAAAAGCCGAATTCTCAACCCTAACCTTAGACAGAAGGCATTACGCAAAGACCACCGGACCTTCAAAACTACACTACTGGCCATTAAAATTGCTACACCAAGTAGAAATGCAGATGATTAAGGGGTTATTCATTGGACAAATATATTATACTAGAACTGACATGTGATTACATTTTCACGCAATTTGGGTGCATAGATCCTGAGAAATCAGTACCCAGAACAATCACCTCTGGCCGTAATAACGGGCTTGATACGCCTGGGCATTGAGTCAAACAGCGCTTGGATGGCGTGTACAGGTACTGCCCATACAGCTTCAACAAGATACCACAGTTCGTCAAGAGTAGTGACTGGCGTATTGTGACGAGCCAGTTGCTCGGCCACCATTGACCAGACCTTTCCAATTGGTGAGAGATATGAAGAATGTGCTTGCCAGGGCAGCAGTCGTTTCCTGTATCCATAAAGGCCCGTACAGGACCTGTAACATGCGGTCGTGCATTATCCTGCTGAAATGTAGGGTTTCGCAGGGATCGAATGAAGGGAAGAGTCACGGGTCGTAACACATCTGAAATGTAACATCCACCATTGTTCAAAGTGCCGTCAATGCGAACAAGACGTGACCGAGACGTTAAGCAATAGCACACCATACCATCACGCCGGGTGATACGCCAGTATGGCGATGACGAATACACGCTTCCAATGTGCGTTCAACGCGATGTCGCCAAAGACGGATGCGACCATCATGATGCTGTAAACAAAACCTGGATTCATCAGAAAAAATGACGTTTTGCCATTCGTGCAACCAGGTTCGTCGTTGAGTACACCATCGCAGGCGCTCGTGTCTGTGATGCAGCGTCAGGGGAACTGCAGCCATGGTCTCCGAGCTGATAGTCCATGCTGCTGCAAACGTCGTCGAACTGTTCGTGCAGATGGTTGTTGTCTTGCAAACGTCCCCATCTGTTGACTCAGGGATCGAGACGAGGCTGCACGATCCGTTACAGCCATGCGGATAAGATGCCTGTCATCTCGACTGCTAGTGATATGAGGCCGTTGGTATCCAGCACGGCGTTCCGTATTACCCGCCTGAACCCACCGATTCCATATTCTGCTAACAGTCATTGGATCTCGACCAACGTGAGCAGCAAAGTCGCGATACGATAAACCGCAATCGCGATAGGCTACAATCCGACCTTTATCAAAGTCGGAAACGTGATGGTACGCATTTCTCCTCCTTACACGAGGCGTCACGACAACGTTTCACCAGGCAATGGCGGTCAACTGCTGTTTTTTTGTATGAGAAATCGCTTGGAAACTTTCCTCATGTCAGCACGTTGTAGGTGTCGCCACAGCATCTTCTTCCTGTCGGTTAAATTTCGCGTCTGTAGCACGTCATCTTCGTGTGTAGCAATTTTAATGGCCAGTAGTGTACATGGATACGTTTAACGGCACGCCGGCACTTTCGCTTGGCGAGAGTGGGGTGAGCAGCAATGCAGCAGGTAAATACCGTCTGCAGCAGCCTCTCGATCAGTAGCTGGAATAGAATTATCGGCTGCGGAGCACAGCTTCCTCGACGGTGTGTGTCGGTAGCGCAGCTCGCGCCTCAGGTGGGCGGCGTGGCGCATGACGCAGCAGCCGGACGCATTCCTGCAGCTGTGGGTGGGGGTGGGGGCGTTTTTGCCGCCTCCCAAATGACGGCGGCCACCGTTTGTCAGATAGCCGCCCCGGCGCGCTATTCCGGGCACCGCCCCTACTCTCCCCTCATTTCCCCCCCCCCCCCCCCTCTCCTCCCGGAGCGCGACAAAGACCCGCCGGCCCGCGCATTGTCCCCCGGCACAAAGCGCACAAAGGCGGATGTGTGAATAGTTTCTGAATCGGCAATAATGCCGGATAATGCGGAATCCGCTCGCCCCGGCCCGCGGAGGGTCGCATGTTTTAGCGGTGGCAGAGCCGGAGCGGCGCGGCGGCCGAAGCTGTCGCGAGCGCGCGCTACCGCATTGTGAGCGGGGGCCGCGCCGCCGCCGCCAGAGGCGCTCCACGCAAACTTGTGCCGGCGGCACCGCTCAGCGCCTGGGCGGGCCAGCCCCAGACCCGTCATTACCCCGTCGCCAGCTCCGTTTCCGCGCCCCCCGCACTGTTAAACATTTTCTCCGCGACTGGACACACGCTGTGCCGATGAAAGGCGGACAGTTTTAGCCGTAAACTGTCGTCACGGCGGCTATAGAAAGCGGCGACAGTACCCAGGTGTTCCCCTTTCTTGTCTAACCGACTCGCTCGACCCTTTCTTACAGCGAGTGTTCGGCGACGTAGGCGACGCCGTAGGGCGGCGACCGCAACGTTCAGCTGCCTGTGTGGCGATCGCGACATTAGTCTACCGACGCGTACACACTAGGCCAGTGGTCCTCAAACTTTTTCACTTAGGAGTCAATATTGAGGTTGTGGGGCGACACCTCGAGTCGCATAGGAAGGACTGAGGATGGCGGTGGAGAAGGGGGAGGGAGCGGAAGTGGCCACTGAAAGAGAAATTCAGTTACACCAAATCGTCGTTACTGTCAGAAGCTTACCACGTACACGTTTTAAATCTACACTCATGCTCATAAATTAAGGATAATTGCAGAATGTGATGCCACACAACGTGGCACTACACAAAACTGGTGCTAATAGTATAGGCACATAGGGAACACACACAACACAGATCTGTAAATCCACAGTATTGGTGATAAGTTGAGCAAACCATCCCGAAGCACATGTGCTACAAAACGCCACTGTTTCCTGCTCACGTATCCCGACATTAGTATCGGATATCCACACATACACAGGCTGCACAACGGGTTGGCATACTCTGGATCAGGTGGTCGAGCAGCTGCTGGGGTGTTGCCTCCCATTCTTGCACCATTGACTCTCGGAGCTCCTGAAGTGTCGTAGGGGTTTCAAGACGTGCAGCGATACGTCGACCGAGAGCATCTCAGACGGGGGTTTAGGTCTGGCGAACAGGCAGGCCACTCCATTCGCGTGATATCTTCTGTTTCAAGGTACTCCTCCACGATGGCAGCTCGGTGGGGCTGTGCATTATCATCCATCAGGAGGAAGGTGGGACCCACTCCACCCCTGAAAAGGCGGAGGACATACTGGTGCAAAATGACGTCCCGATACACCTGACCTGTTACAGTACAGGGGTGTACGTGCACAAATCACAATCCCACACCACACCATCAAACCTCGACTTCCATACAGGCTCCTTTCAAGGACATTAAGGGTTTGGTATCAGGTTCCTGGTTCACGCCAGATGGAAACCCGGCGAGTATCACTGTTCAGACTACACCTGGACTCGTCTGTGAACATAACCTGAGACCACTCTTCCAATGACCATGTACTGTGTTCTATACACCAGGCTTTACGGGCTCTCCTGTGACCGGAGGTCAGTGGAATGCACCTTGCAGGTCTCCGGGCGAATAAACCATGTCTGTTCAGTCGTCTGTAGACAGAGTGTCTGGAGACAACTGTTCCAGTGGCTGCCGTAAGGTCCCAAGCAAGGCTGCCTGCAGTACTCCGTAGCCGTTTTGCACTGATGGTGACATATCGGTCTTCTTGTGGTGTTCTACACTGTGGACGTCCCGTATTTTAGCACCTGGACACATTTCCTGTCTGTTGGAATCGTTGCCATAATCCTGAGATCACACTTTGTGGCACACAGAGTGCCCGTGCTACGACCTGCTGTCTTTGACCGGTCTCCAGTCGCCCTAGTATTCTACCCCTCATAACGTCATCAATATGTGTTCTTTGAGCCATTTTCAACACACAGTCACCATTATCATGTCTGAAAACTTCTGCACACTTACTCACTGCACCGTATTCTGACATGCACCAATACACTTCTGCGTATGTGGACTGCTGCCAGCGCCACCGTGGGACGACCGCAGGTCAAATTCACCACAGGGTCATACCCCGAGGTGATTTAAACCCGCAAACCGCCCACCAGAGCGTTGTTTCACCATGTGTCAGTATTATCCTTAATTTATGAGCATGAGTGTACGTATTATGAGGTATCACACTAAATATTTTTAAGCGACAAAGAAAATATATTGGAACTACGAGGGCTAGTCTAAAAGGAAGTTATAATTGGTCGCGAAATGAAAACCACTGTAAATGTCAAAATTGCTTTACATGCAGCAGTTTGCTACACCTTCCAGCTACTTCTCTGCATACTCGCCACTCTGACTAAAACACTTGCCGTATCATTGTACCAACTTTCCGATACCCTCATCATATAAAGCAGCCACCTGTGCTTTTCGCCAGTTCTCTACGCTAGACTGCAGTTTGTTGTCGTAGCCAAAGATGAACATCAGAAAGTGACAAGTTTGGGCTGTATGGAGGGTGGTCAAATACTTCCCATCGAATAAGGTGCAGGGTGACCTCATTGCCACTACACTGCGCGGCCGAGAATTGTCATGAAGAAGGAAATGCATGACAGATAGGTTATGTGGGGTTGCATGAAATCAGGCGAAACCTCGCGGTGGAAACCCATACTCGGCAGGAGACCCTGTTGTTCAAGGTATATTTATGTGTTCACTGTGTGCTCAGGACTGAAAAGAGCGATATTACGCGATCGACAGCCATACTGGAGACATTGCCCAAGACATCTGTGCAAAGTTTCATCGGATTTTCATTGTCGTTTCCATTTCGCAACCTATCGGGCCCTACTTTCTGAGTAGTCCTCCCATGTGCCTTTTAATGAATGCTTACATAGTGATCAAATTTCCGTACCTAAGCAGATACTGTGGTCAAAGCAGTCGCAGCAAGATCCCATGTTACTTTTTTCCTTTTTTTCCAGGCACTTTTTCTAGGTGTCTTTACACCCTAGTACCTGAAAAATGTCAAGCGGCTGCAGCAGATCGTTCTCAATCTGGTTTTTGTATTAGGCCACATACAATACAACAGAGTCGTTTATAAATAATATCACTTAACTAACTCAAAATTGTCACATAGATGTAGAGTTGTTGATGATAGCTTTGTATATAAAAGATTTTAGAAGTCAGTTTTATCTGTTGTGTTAAGTGCGTTTTTCAGAAATAAGTATTGTTAGAGGGAACAGCTTGGCCACTTTACCCGACGAGTAGTGTGGCGGCTTTAACCAATCGGACGTCATGTCGGCGTTCGCGGTCCCCTGAAGAAACTACCAGACTAAGCTACATTTGGAGGTCAAGAGACGTTGTATAAACATCAATACTGAAAAAATTAATACTCTCCATACAAGTGAGGTAAAAAGTAGAACTAGTCTGACCTCGGTGGCAGCAGCGCTATTCAAGGCAAAAAAAATGTGCAGTGGCCACTTTCCCTGTTCTGGCCACTTTACCACACGTTCCCCTGACTATTTAACTATTAATTGGTAACGTACATAAATTAGTATGTCTCGTTAATTAATAATAGTAACTGGAATGTGAGACAAGACCGCAAATGTTTACTAACTGTTCTGAATGATGTCATTTTTCTTTTATTCATTGCACTGCGTTACGACAATCTTAATTGGATAACATATTACTTGCTACACATTTGAATACGACCATCCTTATAACGCGCATTCACGAATCCGTCTTACACCCGTCTGAGATCTATACACCAGCAGCCGATCGCTGCTAGTTGCGTATGCTCGTGAGTTAGAGGCACTGGAAGACAACTAATAAAATATTCCCTTCTCATTTCTATTAACACCTCAGTGGCCGCACTACATACCACTCTGGCCTGACGTAAGTGGCAAACTTTATTTAGGTCACGAACGAATTTACAAGTAAACTAAAATTAAAAGCACGTCTTAAAATATCACTGTAAGTATTTTGGTTTGTTACTGAGCAAGAAAAAAACACGCTCAAGAAGCTCTTAAGGTTATTTGACGTTTTTAGATTTTGCTATTAATTGCTGGAAGCAAGAATTATTATAAAATACGGCTGAGGACCGCAGGCTGCATGAACACTTTATTCGGGCCGCATGCGCCCCGTGGGTCGCAATTTGACGACCACTGCGCTAGACCAATGACAGCCAACGAATGACAACCAGTGAGTGGGACCGAACGTTGGACACAACGCATTGACGTTCGACCTCTCATCCTCACCAAATTAAGGGATTGGCGGCAAGGGATTCGGCCACATGGAAATCGCAGTTGGTTCTGATAACTTTTCGAGGTTTCTCCCATTTTGTTATTGTTATAAAGTAGCGTTTTAATTAGAATTCCACTGGCCGATATTATGAGGGAAGACGAGGCTACTAGCATTCGTCGCATGTCCGGCATTTATTTTACTGCAGGAAACTGATCATCAGAAAAAGGAGAACAGGATTCGACCCTGGTGGACGACATCTCTTTTAAAAAGAAGGGAGTAGTGTGGTGGGACAAAATTGTCTCGCCTTGAAGCTGAATTGGAATATGGGATATTTCATAGTTTTTTCGCAATGAAAGTTACAGATTTCGACTTGTTATGGAATTGTGTAGGTCCTAAAATTTCCAAAGAGGACGTTTATGTTACGAGATAACACTTGCAGCAAAAGGATGTTCACATCCTGCATATTATTTTATAACAATTCAATTATTTCCTTCCAAGCGCCTAATCATTTAAATTTACTTTTACAATTGTAGTTCGTAAGCTCCCATAAACATTGCCGTTCATGATAAGACTCTCAGCTTTAATGTCGTCTCCATATTCCACTTAACACTCCAATATTTTTAACCACAATAAACACACACCCGTCTAGCAGGCACTTCAAATTGCCACTGAGTCAACGAAAATTCGACACAGCGTCCGTACTAGGAGAGGTGTTCCAAGCGCAGCCCATCCCTTTTATTTCTTATACGCTTAACGAGTGTCATATGAAGCAAATTGAGTAGTTACAGCCAGTTTATTAACGAATAATTTCAGTTTTAAGAATTTTAGCCTCAGTCTACTTTCAATTAACTGTTGTACAACAGAGACTTCATTATGTGAGTAAAATAAAGCAATTTAATTTTTCAAGTTTGAGAATAGGTCACTGGAAAAAATCCAAATCTAAAGAAATGCATAAATTAAGAGAGTGGAGGTTTTATTTATTTTACATATAGCTTGGAGCACATGACTGTTTGGTTTCGTATGTATTCTATTATTTAATTCTGTTCAAGTCAGTGAAAAAAGGGCTCAGTTGTTCAGACAATAGTTTGAAATCCAGTTTTCAAAATAAGTAACTGCAAAGTAAAAAGTGCTTGCTTTTTTTCCAAATTTCTTTGATGACGTTACGTTGAGGTCATTGAAAGTCACTGGCCACGTAAGGAAGTTCAGTACTAACATATAGTTTAATTGTATATTTTCAAATCATTACTCGATTTTTTTTTCAAAATTTAATGACAAACATAACGTAAGAGTGACTTCTCAGTTTTCTTTATCATTACATACTCACTTAAAATTACTGTTAAAAAGAATCATGGCAGCCTTCAGTTGCTACGTCAGTGTTTAACAATACATGTTTTTCTTTCCCATCATCTTGTACAGGATTTTGGATGTAAATTGCTGTAGTGGGATGGCGACCGTTAATTATTTCCTTTTCGTTCATTAGTGCAACTTTTGGATTCATGATCAGTGGTGCCCCTTTCCTGTCCAGTGTTCTTCGTGAGTGAATGCACAAAATAATTTTCATTTTTCCAAATTATAACCCTGTTCGGTTTAATTACTTTTAATTTTAGTAGACTTTTCCATCAGAAGGGTCTGTTGGTACTTTCCTCCTACTTATCGGTATTATTCCTTCGGGAAAGATAGCCTTATCCAATTAGCAAAAAACCATTAGGCATATACGCGATCCACGGTCATATTTTATATCGCAAGCTGGGTAGGCCAATTAGTAATGGGGAGGTTACAGAGTCTCTGTTTTTACCTGTCTTTCCTTCCGTCGATTGCGCTCAACGTGTAGTCGCTTGTAACTCCTTTTTTTGTCTTGTGTTCTATGGTTCTGACAGGGGCGCGTATGACGTTAGTTGTTTTTGCATCCTAAAACAAAACAAAACCGTCGAGCATGGCTCTTCTGGTGTCGTGAAAGAGTCGACCGTAGAATCGAATGGCGGTCTGTTGTCTTCAGTGATGAGAGTAGCTTATGTGTGTAAGTGAGCGATGGACGTAAACGGGTACGGCGTAGACCTGGTGAACGGTCTATTTCGGAGTGGATTCTCCGACGACACATAGGTCCCGCGCCGGTCCTGATGGTGTGGGGAGCCTTCAATTACAGCTCACGGTGACATTTATCATTTCTACAGGGTGAAGTAACAAGTGCCCCTACAATGCGCATTCTGTTCTTCCCACGCTAGTGCCATTTATTCGACGGGAAGATGATGTGCTTTTCCAGTAAGGTAACGCACGTCCATATACGACTGTTGTGACGCAACTTGCTCTTCCTGGTGTACAACTGTCCTGACCAGCAAGAGCTCCAGAACTCCGGCAAATTTAAAACGGATGGGACATGCTGAAGAGGGAAGTTACTCGTTCTCCGGAGCCATCAAGAACCATTTCCGGATTGCAACAGAAGTTTCAAGCAGCTTGGGACAATCTATCGAAGCGTGCCATTCGGCACCTTTATGGTCGTTTGCGTGCGAGCTTGCACACCTTCGTCGCAGGTAGAAAGTGCTACACGGTGTATTGATGCGACTGTTTGGAAACCTTTACTATGACATAAATGTTTCATTTGGTCTGAATTTGTTATCATGTACTCCTGCAATAATGATCTACCTGTTACATCACGTGTCAATAAAATTGCCTGGTCCTTGAGGGTGTTCCTTTTTTTCTGACAATCTATGTTTTCGCGGGCTTTTCGAAATCGTGAAATGTAGGAAGGACTCCCTCGCTCCATCGGAGGAAATGTTCCGTTTCTGCCGAATTCTAGCGAAACACAGTGTGCTCTCGGGTCAACGTCTATGCCTCAAAATAAATGTATATCATAATTAATAGCAAAAACTGACACGTGTGTATGTATACAGTAATACAGGCAAAAACATTGCGGTAATCAGGAGTTCGCAAACAAGTTTGAGAGATAAATGCGAAGCTGTGGTTACAATCCACCACTGACTACTGTGTGAAGTAGCTTCTCTTTTTCAATGTCATCTTGCACTGCGTGTCTTCTTTCTCCTCAGTGTCTTCCCTCCAATCCTTCCGTCAATGACGCTTCGTTGCGAAAAATTTCTTCGCAGGACTCCTCACAGTCAAGATGCTTCCTTCATTCTGAAACTTTCTACTAGTTTTCTTTTCTCTTCTGTCCTAAAAGGCACAATGTCATTCGTCGTTGTAGTAGTGCATTTCATATATAGCATTTTTCTCCACAACTACATTTCAAAGATATTGTTGCATTTTTCTGCTCTCTCTCTTGACTGTTTATGGTTCTTCGCCATGTAATACTGTAGGTATACTCCAAATATACAGTTAGCGAAACTCTTTCTTAATTCTCACTAAATTATTTTTGTTGTTAAGAAAGCTGTCACCTTTTTAAAAGCTCATTTCACTCTACTGCTATATCTTCCACATAATTTGCATTTTCGGCTACGAAACTTCGCAAGTACTTAAAATATTTTACTTGTTCAAAAGTCTTTTCTTCCATTGATGTTCTGACGGAACCTTCACGTTTGTCGATTCTCATCACTTTGGTCTTTCCTCTCCATCATAAATTGCAGTTCTTCGTCTGGTTCTGCCAACACTGCTTTATCATCTGCATAGTTAATTTTCTTATCGTTTGCATGCATCATGTGCATCACGGTTTCACCGTCGTTTGCACTGATGGCTCCAAATAGGAGAATTTCCTTGGCTGTTCTGTGGTGTTCCCTGATCATGTTACCCGGGTTCGCCTTCCTGCTGAATATATCGTTTTCGCAGCGGAGCTCCACGCGATCCTGAAGGAACTGGAGTAGATGACTCGTGTTCAGAGCGATCGATTTCTTCTCTGCTCCGATTCTCTTAGTGCCTTACAATCACTGCAGAACCTGTACCCGACTGAGGAGATGGTCCAGCTGATATGTGACCAACTGTACTTACTCCAACGGCGGGGTAAGGAGGTGTCCTTCTGCTGGGTGCCTGGTCATGTCGGCATATGGGGCAATGAACAGGCCGATCGGGCTGCCAAGGAGGCCTGCAGAGAGCAGGATGTGGTCCAGTGTCCTATTCCCTTGAAATCTGTCATCTTTGCACTCCACAGGAAGTGCATGGAGTTGTGGGAGGAAGAATGACTGGCGGTCGCGGCCAATAAACTGCGGTTGGCAAAGTCAACAACTCGGCCGTGGCGTTCTTCTTGCCGGTTGCCCAGGCGGGAAGAGGTGGCCCTCACACGTCTTCGGATCGGGCACTGTCCTCTCACGCATGGCTTTTTGTTACGGCAGGAGGATCCTCCGTTTTGTGATGCTTGTAGTGTGCACGTCTCTGTCCGCCACATTTTAACAGACTGCATTTTATACCGTGATGCAAGGGCAGAAGCACAAGTTGATGGTGATCTGCCTTGTGTTTTAGCTAACGATGAGACGTGTGTGTCTAGGGTTTTACAGTTTTGTGATGTGTCTGGACTCTGGCCTAAACTTTTAGGCTGGAGGTTTTAGTGTATTGCAGAGTGGCTGACTCCTCCCTTTTTTCCTTGCGGTCAGCCAGCCACTTTCATCTGCTACATTATTTTAGCTCCCTCTACCACTTTCCTCCTGTGTTGTCCATGTTTTACTGCTGACGCCCTGCTTCATCCCACGCTTCGGTGTGGGTAGCCATATATTTTTCAAAGCTTGTTACCTGTGTTTTATGTTCTGTTTTATCTTACTGTTCTGAGTTTTTTTCTTGACACCCGTCTCACTATGTTCCTGAGCGGGCGCTGAAGACCTTGCTGTCGTGCGCCCACAGAAACCCTCTACTACTACTACTATTTCTTAACCTTTCTCCTTCTGCGATTATGCTCTTACTTATTCTTATGGTTCATGTGTTGATAAGTTTTTTCCCCACCTGGTGACAAAGGTACTAATCTATTAAGAGACTGTTTCATTTCTCACTTTGGCTGTATCATGATTGTGTCGTTTCTTTCACGCTATTAGCTGACAGACTGTCGGAAAAATTAATACGCGGTTTTAGAGATTTACAATTCACTCAAGATTTATTGTTGCAACAGTGCATATGTAATACGTGAAATGATTACATTTACAAATCAATAGCACAAATGGTTCTGTGGTACCATATATTGACGCATGCTGAAACAACCATATTAGTGCGTGGTGTACTCTCCACTGACTCTGGCATCCACTCGATTGTACAGATGAAGAATATCGCCCTGGGATATGTTATTCCAAACCTGCTCGAACTTTCCACGTACTTCTGTTAGACATGTTTGTTGACGAGTCTTGCCAGTCACTTCTCGTCCCATCACATTCCACACGTGCTCGACCGGAGACAATTCCGGACATCGTGCAGGCCGAGGAAGTTGCTGCAGGTTATGCAGTGCGCACTGAGTTTCACAGGCAAGCATTATGCTGTTGGAATAACACGTCACCTTCCAGTTGGAAGGACAGCAAAAGGACGGGTCTAACAACATTCTGAGTGCTGGTTTGCGTTTCCTACAGAAACACCAAAGGTAAACGAGAGTTGTAGCTTATCGCACTCCAGATCAAAAGGACCTTGGGGGGACCAGTGTGTTTTGAACGAATGCACTCTACAAGACAGTGCTCACCAGGTCTACTTCATGCGTGCAAACGACCATCACTTGCGTGCAACGGAATATACTTTCGTCGCTGAAGACCGCGGCGCGCCATTCCATCTTCCAAGTGATTCCTTGACGGCATCAGACGAACCGTGCACGTCGATGCCGTGGCGTGAGCGGAAGGCTGGTTAGAGGCTGCATCCCCGTGGTACCAGGGTCTGGGTTCACAAGCCTTCTTATCTGCGCTGTGGTGGTTACAATACGACGATTCCGGTGGGCGTCTGTGCTGTGTGGACGCCCAGAACCTGGTCCACGGCAGTGAGAATCCTCACGTGAACACTGATACCGGCATCGTTGGACAACGGGCGCAGCACGTCCTTCTTGTGTAGCAATTCTCCGGAAGGACCATCCCGCCACTCGGAAGACCACAATTTGGCCCCTTTCAAACTCGCTAAAGTAAGCGGCCGTAGGAAGCACGAGCGCGTCTCTGCGGCATGGTTGCCTGCTTGTTTCACACATCTGCACCACACTAAGCCTTTTGGCTGTGAGGAAAGTTACACACAGGTGACGCTCTGGTAGGTATTGGCGGACGACGTTGAAAAGGTTATCAGTACACTAACTACCCCCAGTTTTCTTTTCTTTCTTTTTTTCCCGTTGATCACGGACACGGGCCAATGGTAACAAATATCCGTGACCTCTTCCAGGATATCCATATTGAAACTGATATCAGTGACCATGATGCATTTGCAGCAACAATGATTACTAAGGGCAACTGCAACATGTACAAAGGTTTATTTGTTCACCCACCTTGATACTTTACAAAATTCCTCTTGGCGTGATAGTAATTCCCTTGTTCAGTGTGTTCAGTGCTGCAACAAGTGGGCAGCAAGTTGTGGAGCTATCGTGTTTATAAGGAAAGGTATCTAGCCGTGCAAAGTTGATTGTTTCCATGAGAAATGGCGTTCCAGGCTGTACTTGTGAGCGACGTGTTAATAGTGTCATATCTCAGTGCGAAACTTGAAACATTTAGCTCTGGACACAAGCTTGTAGAATAGCTGTGGCTCAAGTTTAAAAGAACAGGCGGTCAAACCCTTGATAGTGAAACAGATCATCATGGAAGGGATCCTACTTGGCATACAGTCGTCCTAAGAATACTTCCAGAGAAACAAAGACTACTGCATAATTGTCACAAAACAGAGCACATAGCTACGTATTACCCGAGGGTCAAAATTGTGACTCCTTATTGAAAGAGCAGAATCCTTACTGTACACGGTTGCTATATCTGTAATGCTCATTCGTGCTATAGGAAACGTGAATTAATCTCCATTATGTTCCCACAAACCATGCATGGTACTGAGGTCAGCTGTTTGACTGACGAATGAATAATGCTCTTGATTACTATCCTACCTACATTGACGAAAAAAGAAGTAATTAAAGAAGAGTAATGAAATTTCTGGAATATATTTGTCTAGGTAATATCTTTAAGTAACATTGCAAAATCACAGGGTAATGAAAGCGCATCATAAGCCATAGCAAATGTGAGATATTGGTACATTAATAACCGGTGTAACTGCCAAAATGTTGAATGCAAGCATGGAAACGTGCATGCATTCGTTGGACAGGTGCCAGGTGTCAGTTTCTGGGGTGGAGTTCCATACCTGTTGCACTTCGTCGGTCAGTACAGGGACGGTTAATGCCGGTTGCGGATGACGCTGGAGTTGTCGTCCGATGATGTCCCATACGTTCTGGAGTGGAGACAGATCTGGTGATCGAGCTGGACAAGGCAACATGTCGACACTTGTAGAACGTGTTGCGTTACAACAGCGGTATGTGGATGAACGTTATCTTGTTGGAAAATACCCCCTGGAATGTTGTTCATGAGTGGCAGCACAAGAGGTTGAATCGCCACATTTAGGTACAAATTTGCAATCAGGGTGCGTGGGATAACCACGAGAGCGCTCCCGCTGACATACGAAACCGCACCCCAGTCTATAGCTCCAGGTGCAGGTCCAGCACATCTAGCACACAGAAAGGTTGGTAGCAGGTCTTCAAATGGCCTGCTACTAACCAACACGCGGCCATCACTGCCACCGAGGCAGAATCCAGCTTTCGTCACTAAACAGAAGAGACCTCCACCCTGCCCTCCAATGAGGTCTCGCTTGACACCACTGAAATCGCTAATGGTTTAAGGTCAGTGGAATTCACGCTGTACTGCGTCTGGATTGGAGATGTCCTTGAAGTAACCGATATGTAACAGTTTGTTCTATCACTGTAGTGCCAACCGCTGCTCAAATTTCCGCCGCAGATGTAGTACGAGGCGCCAGAACCATTCGCCGAATACGTTGGTCTTCCTCCTCAGTGGTGGCACGTAGGTGTCTGGAGCCCATTGTCCTTGCGACCGTACATTCCCCTGACAACAGCTGCCACAAATCTTGTACAGTGGATGCATTCCTGCAAAGCCTTCTTGCGATATCGCAGAAGGAACACCCACCTTCTCGTAGCTTTATTACACGACCTTGTTCAAACTCAGTCAGATGTTGCCAATGGCGTCTTTGTCATTCTTGACTAACGTAAACTCAGTACGTCAGACCTCAAAGGTAACTAACGCTCACGACCGTTTAAAACAAACATGATTTGCACCGTCATAGTGGAGCTACTACGGAGCACTATCGCCACTATTATGCAAATGGCGTGAAATTTGGATAGACATCACCTTTCAGATGTAGGAACATGCCTACCAACTTCCGTGATGTGGCTTAACTCCTTCTTGGTGTTGCGATTTTTTTCCCTTCAGTGTATTATAGGCCTATCGTTACATTAGAACAGGGCCGGCCAAACGCTGCACAGTGTGCAGACGTGCGGAAGTGCTGCACATGTGCGCACGTGTGCGACAGCGGGTGACGGCGACATCTCTTATTAGACATGTGTCGTAAATGAACGGCGGCGGCTCCACTTCCCTGTTTATGTGGTACGAGCAACACCGCAACATACCCAGTCTCGTTTACCGTTGGTGACCGTATCCTGAACAGAGAAGTACTGAGAAATGGCAGGTACTGTGAAAAAGCAAAGGACGGGAGATCTATGTTCTCAGTCGTTTAAAAATGACTGGGAACTGCAATTCTTTTTTGTAGCCGTTGGTGAAACCTCACAGTGTTTGCTGTGCCGCCGAATAATAGGCGGACAGCGTAAGTTTTCAACTGAAAGACACTACAATACATATCACAAAGACGAGTGTAGTGTACTCAAAAGTGAAGAACGGTAAGCAAAATTAAATATCCTTAAGAAAATGGATGAGACACATCAACTCGATTTTACTGTACGTCAAAGTAACTGTTGCTTCTTGAACTCTTAGTTTCTTGTGATACATTTATGTCTGTTTTACTGTTTTACTGTACGCTGTACAATGTACTGTTTTCACTTTTCCAGAATGGCAACCACACTAAATCTTCTCAATACTATTTGAAATCATGAATAAGGTTCGTTGGAAGTCGCTAAGTGCTCTCTTTCTTAAATTCTACATCAAAAACATTACACGTATTTACGTGCCGTCAGTCAAGCTGCCTTAATAAAAACCCACGGTTGTTAACTGTATTACTTGTCTTACTGGGTTAAACTGTTAACATAAAAGTAGATATCTCAGTGAGTAGACTGTGACAGTATTTTAAATGTTTAATACACGGAATACCTTCCCACGGTTGGCTTGCAAGCTGTGGAAAGAGCACTAGAATGCGCCGGTACAGAGTGCATCTGTGCGTAGGAACATACACCACATGAACGCTGACGGCTGCGGCGTGCACGCTGTGACCCGGAAGTTGCACATGTGCAGGAGCACTGCACGCGTGCAGAATTTCTGGCCGGCCCTGCATTAGACTATTCGTCTTCACTTTATACCAATTCCCTTCTTAGGAACTGCAACAAGTAGGCAGGAAGTTTTGGCGGTGCGTTATTTATGGGGAAAGGCCTCTAGTCGTGCAGAGTTGATTGTTCCCATGAGAAACAGAGTGGCGGGCTGTGCCAGTGAGCGGCGTGTTTGTCGGCGTGTGTTCCTCGCGTAATCCCGGATGAGGGGCTGGGCGTGACCCCAGCAGCGCACGACCGCCCCGGGCGCCCACTCGGCCTGATAATCCCATTTACAGCAGTTTGCTGGACGCCATCCCTGCGCGCCCTTCTACCCCAGATCGCAGCCCTCCGTCCCGCCGCGCAGGCACTGACCTGTGCAAAACGGCCGCTGCGGATCGCTTCCTCTCCTCTCGCTCCTGATGCTTCACTGCGTGCATTAACCGATGAAAAATGATGACGCGGCGACCTGAAGCTCAGTGCGCCCCGTTGAGTCACAAATAGCACATCGTCACCCTGGCTAGAGGGCTTCTGAACAGTAACACAGCATTTGCACAATAGATATGAGAGTCGACCATAAATCTTTCTACTGTTTTTCGCATGCCTGCTTGTACAGTATTGGATCATAAGTATCCGAGCACCCCTATATATTGTGGAATTGATCAGCAGACGTCACGATAGGCGAATCCGCCAGTATAAAATGATCCAGGAAGTATTGTGTTGCGAGTAGGGAAACAGTAACTGAGTCGGTCAGGAGATCTCAGGGAGACGTGCACTGGTATCTCAGTGTCGCCAAAATAGCAACTCCCCCAGCGATATTTGAACCCTTCTAAAATTGCCCAAGTCCTCTGTTGGTGACGCGATTTTGAAGTGAAAACTCGAAGGAACCACTTCGACACCAATTTAGTCTCCCACGTACTCTAACGCCTGAGCATTAGGCAACGCCTTCGATACACATTACGTGGAGTTTGCCTAGCTTCAGCCGCTAGAGCAGCCGCAATATTAAATTGGTGTCGAAGTTTCCGATCATTTTTCAAGTGTTCACAGAGCTACGTGGGTAGCATCAAGAGTGTTGTCCGCCTCGCTAGCTACCGCGACGGACTGTCATACCAAAGGGCCCGGGTTCGATTCCCGTCTGGATCGGAGATTTTCTCCGCTCAGGGACTGGGTGTTGTGTTGTCCTAATCATCATCATCTCATCCCCATCGACACGCAAGTCACCGAAGTGGCGTCAGTTCAAAATACTTGCAGCAGGCAATCGATCGACCCGACGGGAAGCCCTCGCCACACGACATTTCATTTCATCACTGGTGTTACTGAATTGAGAGGGAGGAGGGGAGCTAGAGGGACCATTTACCATTTTTTTCACACACATGGTAACGTATCACCCCCTCCCCGCCCTTCCACTCTTAACCATACTATAAGAGAGCGCGAAAAAGAAGAGCTGAAAAAACATAAAATCCATTTGCTGCTGCGGATCACGTTCAGATTTCGTTGAATGGTTTTGAATGGTAGCACCCAGTATTGAGCAAAAAATAGGGCTGCATTGAACTCCAAAAGGGTCAGATCACGTTCAATGGAGTTGCAGCCCCACCGTGTCCTTAGGGTACGTTCTAAATGTCAGGGGGAGGCAGCAGTGTCGAACGCCGCTTTTGCTCATCTCAAGGCAAACTGTCGTTTTTGACAGAGAAGTGGTGGTTTCATTTACGCCCTTTACGCTATTCCTTGGGGCCTTTTTTGGACGATTCTGAGTGACGGTGTGTTTGAAATTTTTTTCCTCGGCCACCCATAAGAAAACCACGTGATTTCAACGCTGGATGTCGCGACTCTGACCTCCATCGCAGAGGCGGCTAAAGACAAGGTGAAATTTGGATAAGAGAAAATGTGATAATTTTCTCATCGTGTGAGATGTCCACGGTGGCGTTACCCAGAATTGTGGTGAAATTTTGTGCCGATGTGACAGCATTTACTCAGCTTAAATTTCACACGAACTTACGTGCTGTGGTCTCTTTTTCGCATGTGTAAGTAGGTTTTTATATTGGTAACGCCACGTAGCGGTCTGTATGAAAATCACTGGCTGTGCTGTGTGCAGTCTGTGGCTGGTTGGCATTGTTGTAATATTCGCCATTATAGTGTTGGGCAGTTGGATGTGAACAGCGCGTAGCGTTGCGCAGTTGGAGGTGAACCGCCAGCAGTGGTGGATGTGGGGAGAGAGATGGCGGAGTTTTGAGAGCGGATGATCTGGACGTGTGTCCATCAGAGACAGTAAATTTGTAAGACTGGATGTCATGAACTGATATATATACTATGACTTTTGAACACTATTAAGGTAAATACATTGTTTGTTTTTTATCAAAAAAAAATGGCTCTGAGCACTATGGGACTCAACTGCTGAGGTCATTATTCCCCTAGAACTTAGAACTAGTTAAACCTAACTAACCTAAGGACATCACAAACATCCATACCCGAGGCAGGATTCGAACCTGCGACGGTAGCGGTCTTGCGGTTCCAGGCTGCGGCGCCTTTAACCGCACGGCCACTTCAGCCGGCTGTTCTTTATCAAAATCTTTCATTTGCTAACTATGCCTATCAGTAGTTAGTGACTTCAATAGTTAGAATCTTTTATTTAGCTGGCAGTATTGGCGCTCGCTGTATTGCAGTAGTTTGAGTAACGAAGATTTTTGTGAGGTAAGTGATTCATGAAAGGTATAGGTTATTGTTAGTCAGGGCCATTCTTTTGTAGGGATTATTGAAAGTCAGATTGCGTTGCGCTAAAAATTTTGTGTGTCAATTTAGTGTTGATCAGAATAAGTAAAGAGAGTAATGTCTGTGTACGTTCAGTTTTGCTCAACTGTTTGAAAAGCAAATAATGTAAGAGGTTTATCAGCACAGTCAATCATAAATTTTTCTAAGGGGACGTTTCACATGTATCGCCTCTTTGTCATTTGAAGCATCGCTGAACCCGAGGGTGACGTAATAGTGCTCCTCGCTTTTTCACCATTACAGAGGAAAGTGTAGGCACCTTTGAGCCAAATTTCAAACTTATGCGTCGCAATGGAGACAATTACGGGGTTTCGAGAAGTTATCCTTTAATTTTGTTGCGGAGTGTATAAATGACTTGGTGGATAACGTAGAAATTTCCATGAGGCTTTTCACGAGTAATATTATTGTACACAGACAAGTTTCAACGCTAGAAAACTGTAACGAATTGCAGGAATGTTGAGTCGCAAACAAGACCAGGCATTATCAACTATGAGCTGTAGGCGAGAATCCGGTCAGCACAGTAAACCTTGCACAGTAAATGTTCGACGCAGTGATTGTTGTGTAAATAGCAGCTGCATCACAGAGTGTGAGCGTTTATCGAGAACATAACGCAAGCGGTCCTTAACTATCTGTGTTGGCGATTTCATTTCAAGACGGAAGAAGCTGAATGGTGTCACGTGGTGACAGGCGGCGCTGGGAGGCGTGTTCCTAGTTTATAGCGCAACTCTATGAATGTGGTGATTCGTGTGCTGCTGGTGATGGGACCACGCAAAGCGGATCGCATGCATCGATATCTAAATCGCTGGGTGCAGCAGATAAGACGATGACAGCAATTACGATTTATGCAGGTATTTGCAGTTGAGCGTCAACGTTAATATGCTGTGCTTAAATAGGCAGTAAGGCCAATTACTGTATGTTCACACGATTGTAAGAAAATCAAAGAAGCCAGTAAATACCTTAAGTATCTAGAAGCGATTTAAAGTGGAACGACCACGTAAAACTAATCACAAGTGAGGCATACGCCAGACTGACATACGTTCGAGGAATCCTCAGGAAGTTTAGTTCATCCACGAAGGAGGTAGCTAACAAAACCCTGTACGTTCGACACTTGAATATTGCTCTCAGTCTGGGATCCGTGTCAGATGAGATAGACAGAGGAATTGGTGCCAGAGACAGGGATTCGTGTGACATTGTTCTGGATGTCTTGCCCGAAAATTATTTTGAGCAGATAGTGAGGGTATAGTCTTAGATCTCCTGGCAACAAACAGACCTGAACTTCTCGAATCAGCTAACGTATAGAAATGTATCAGTGATTATAAGGCTGTGATAGAATACGTGACAACGGGTCTGACAAAGAATATTTTTGCTTAGCAAGAATAACAGGTTACGAATTTCAAAGTATCTAAGCAGTCAGCATCAAATATTCGGTGATGAAGATGAAGATGTTTAAAACAAATGGAAAAAATTCAAAGGAATCGGGCGGGTAAAATATGTTAAGAGTAAGGTCTTAAGGGATGGAAAAGACCCACCATTGTAAAATAGCCGTGTTGGAAAACTGCTATCTAAGCAAAGAGAACTTCACCTCAGATTCAAAAGAAGTAAAAATCTGACAAACAAAAACTGAACGAAGCGAAAATGAGCGTAAGGAGAGCAATGAGAGAAGCGTTCAATGACTTTTAAAGTAAATCTTTGTCAACCGATCTGAGTGAAAACCCTAAGAAATTTTGGCGTATGTAAAATCTGTAAGTTGCTCTTATTCATCTATTCGTTCTCTCAGTGACCCTACCGGTACCAAGTCACTCAACGACGACGCTTTTCCTTACAGAACACATTGCTGTCCACTGGGTCCAACGGCTCGCTTTTGTAAATCTAGAACAGGATCGGTCCTGCCACTCTTCTAAAAACATTACTTTCATCTTGGCTGCTCTTGTAGATGATTTATCAACGTCCGATTTCGTAGCCCAGAAGCCACATCATCAGGTCACATCGTCAGGTCAAATATGGTGAATCATGACACTGTAGGTGCAACATGGACGGGACCGAAAATTTCTTGTCTATGAACAAATGACGCAATTAGCGGATCGTCAGATATGCAGAACGTATGGGTCTTCAATTCCTCAAGTATGCCATGTAGAACATCCCCACAGACTGCACACAGCACAGCCAGTTATTTTCATACAGAGCGCTACGTGACGTTACCAACATAAAAATCTAAACAGCCTACTTACACATGAATCCAAACGGATGACAGTGGACCGAACGTAATTTTAAATACAGGAGCATGATCCATCCAGAGTTCCATAAACGCAGCAGACCGCAATGCATGGAGAAGCAGGCACGTAAAGTGGCCCTGTGACTCCCATGTGTCTTTTATGGCATCCGTAATAGCTCTGATACAACCTTCAAATTAAATAACAATGGGCGTTTACCTGTTACGTGACTCCCGTTACACCTGTGATCAGTGTAAATTCTAACTGAAAGTCTATAAGAAGCTGGTTTCTCGTTCGATAGTAGTGTTCATTGTGTAAGTAGGCTGTTTAGGTTTTTTTATTGGTAACGCCACCTCTGTTTGAAAATCACTGGCTGTGCTGTGTGCAGTCTGTGGCTAGTTTGCATTGTTGTCTGCCATTGTAGTGTTGGGCAGCGGCAGCTGGCTGTGAACAGCGCGTAGCGTTGTGCAGTTGGAGGTGAGCCGCCAGCAGTGGTGGATGTGGGGAGAGAGATGGCGGAGGTTTGTAATTTGTCATGAACTGGTATATGTATACATGATGCTATCAAGGTAAATACATTGTTTGTTCTCTATTAATATCTTTCATTTGCTAACTATCCCTATCAGTAGTTAGTGCCTTCCGTAGTTTGAATCTTTTATTTAGCTGGCAGTAGTGGCGCTTGCTGTATTGCAGTAGTGGGAGAAACGAAGATTATTGTGAGGTAAGTGATTTAGTGATTTGTGAAAGGTATAGTTTAATGTTAGTCAGGGCCATTCTTTTGTAGGGAATTTTGAAAGTCAGATTGCGTTGCGCTAAAAATATTGTGTGTCAGGTTAAGCACAGTCATGCATAAATAGTACAAAAGGGGACGTTTCATATGGCGACCCTGCCAGGATACCTCACTGGAATCTTCTGATTTTTTTCTTGTAGTTTGTGTAATTAGTGTAGATTTTGTTTATTGCTAGCGCGTAATTATAGACAGAATTTCCTTTGTAGTTGCAGTCTTTCATTGTGGTACAGTAAAACAGTTGTAGCATGCATGCAGTTTTACACCAAGTATTTCTCAGCAGCGCGTGCAATTAACTAGATATTTTTTCAGTGTTATGTTAATGTGTTCTCTTATTTTTGCTCTTCAAGTTGTGCTTTTCTGTGTTGTCGTGTGAAATATTGTGACAATAATGGCGTGTGAAAAACGTAATACTAGGCTCCAAAGTAAACTGAGAAATGACAGTGAAGACGAAAGCAGTGTGTTAGCGCCGCAGAGTAATGAATTAACAGACATTCAAAGTAGTAATTTGGTAACTGTGCATAGGGAAATGGAGCGGGCGGCAAACAATGGCATGGACAGTGAAACAATTAGTGAAGAGGGACGCATTATCGAACGATCGGTCGGCAACAGCTCGTCTCAGGAATCCGAAATGACAGGAAACAATCTCGCAAATACTGTAGATTCAGGTTTTGGTTCCTCACCGTTTTCTCAAATAAGTCAAGACACATTTTCTGCTTGTCAAAATGTGAATGTTGCCGGTGCAAATTCACTGCCGAAAAGCACTGAGGAACATGTTCCAGACACCAGTGCATTGTTATTACAATTAATACAGCAAATGGGACAAACACAGCAAAAGCTTCAAAAGTTAGACACAATGGAACAAAATCTTCGAAAGTTAGACACAGTGGAACAAAATCTTAAAAAGTTAGACACAGTGGAACAAAATCTCAAAAAGTTAGACACAGTGGAACAAAATCTTAAAAAGTTAGACTCATTGGAACAAACTCTTGAACAAACACGTGAAGACTTAACTACTGAGTTACATAACATTGAATCGAAATGTCAAAAAGTCTGTAATGACGTAAAAACACAAATTTGTGAGCATTTTCAACCTATTTTTTCGCGGCATGAAAATGCATTACAGAATCACGAAGCAGCCATAAAAGAACTGCAAATTATTGTTCATGAAAATCATGAGACCTTGCAAGCTAAATTTGACTCAGTTGCATCTACCGATTCGGTTACGCAACTTGCAAAAACTCAGGATAACTTAAAGGACACAGTAGATTCGATTTCAACACAAATGGACACTCTGAAACTTGGTTCAGAAAAACACACTGAGGAAATGTGTTCATTATCAGAGAAAGTAGTTGAACTTTCGGATCAGCTAAATAATTTATCTACGAAGGTAGATGATAATCTGAATGACGCAAAACCGGTAGTCTTTAATGACACAGAACAGAGCGAACAAATTAGGAAACTGAAACAAAATCTGAATCAAATTGATACGCAACACCAAAGAGAAATCCGGGAAGTACAAGATCAGCTGACACAGGTAATACAAGAATTACGTATTTCAGAAGACACTCGCGCTCCAACACGGGAAGAGGAACTTAGAAATACGCAAAAGCCACAAAATAATAACACAGGGCATTTCGGTAATTATGAAAGAAATTGGCAAGGTACACCGAATTTTGAGATGGAACCGCCGACACGACGTAACTATGACCGAGATGCTACTCGCCGACACGATGATTTTGACTATAAGCTGTTCATTACTACACGTAAATTCAAAACGTTTAAGAATTCTGCCAACGACATTCATCCACAAGCGTGGCTCCATCAATTCTCTCATTGTTTCCCTCCCAACTGGTCATTGGAGCACAGGTTAGAATTTATGTGTGGCTACTTAGAGAATGAACCAGGTGTAAGAATGCGATCGGTCATTCACGATTGTCACAGTGAAGGAGATTTTTATCATGCCTTCCTCTCAGCGTATTGGTCTCAAGCTACACAAGACCGTGTAAAACATAGCATCATGATGATGAAACACTTTGAACAATCTGAATTTTCCAGTCTTGTCAAATATTTTGAAGACATGTTGCATAAGAATCAATATCTTTCAAACCCATACAGCCCCTCAGAACTCATCCGCATTTGCTTACTCAAATTGCCTGAACATTTACGACATATTATTTTAGCAGGACGTTGCAAAGATGACATTGAAGCATTTCAGGGACTGTTACAAGAACTGGAAATTGACACAGACAGTCGCGGGATGCGAAAACAGGAAAACAATCACTACAGGTCACTTCCGTCACAATTCCGTGACGACAGAAACAATAACTGCACACGACAGGTCTATTCTTACAACCCAAATCGTGACCAAAACAGACACCACCCATATGACAACCATTGGCAGAGTAATAGTTACAGAGAAAGATCGCATTTCCGTAGAAATGAATATGACAGAGATAACCATAGAAATAGACAATATGGTAACCAGAACTATTATTGTCAAGGGAGGCAGAATAATTTCAGACGCAACAGTTCAGCACGCAGTTACGATTCAGGGAGAAATTCTCCACCACTTAACCGACAAGAAAGAAACTACACGAACTACCGACATGACGACAGACGATGTGATCGTAACGACAGACCTGAATTGCATCAGAACTGGCGGGATTCAAACAGAGCAGGGCACTTTCGACAACGTGAATTTGTAGAAGTTAGGTCTCCTAATCCCAATAACGACGCGCGCCAACAAAGAAACAGACAATGACTCACACCGCAGGCAGCCGCGTGCGCCGGCTGGCTCAGAGAAAAATAATATTGACGCTAACCTTGAGCAAGATTCCAGTATTCTTTACGGACGAATACCGCATGATAATTGCATTCAAGTTGAAACTCTGCGTACTAGGAAGAGTAAAGGTTTACACCACATTTCACATGTAAAACCATTTATTGACAGATAATCTGTCTTTTAACTTTGTCTTTGCCATAAAACGTTTCACTTCACGTTACTAGTATGCTTTAGAAACTGTTACCATGCAACAATGTTTGAAGTTAAATATCCAGCCAAGAACCAAGAGAAATTATTTAAACAGAAATTACGAATGCATTGTTATTGTGGACAGACGACACAGTGTTATTGTGTGTGTGCATTCGTGCTTGTTTGTTGCACGATTACGTAACGACTATAAGGCTCACATACTTAGAACATTTACCAGTACTGCTAATGAGATTTTAATGCAACATTTTGGTTTACTTGAAAATACATTCCGGATTTAAAGTACTTTCTGTGAGATACCAGATGAGACAATAGTTAGTTTATGTGACAGCTACACGATTTTATCACGACGCTACTAATGAGTGACAATTTACAATGTTGATTTTGCGGTGTTTCTGTTTTATATCTGCACAGTTTTTCTGTATTATTCTGGAAAGTAAAACATGTTTTAGTAGTAACTTTTATGGTATAGCTACAAGGAGACAGCCTTTTCTGTAGCACAACAATACGTTACAGCACAGTACTTTCTTCATCACGGCAATAAGCGTAATAAGTATGATATCTATACGCAAAGCATTTCACTTTGTTTATCATGAGGTCAGTACATTGACTTCTGCAGAACTTAGCTTTGGGGGACGATAACTACGACACTTCCACAGAGATTATCTTACAGCAAGACGCATGTTTAGCGCTACAGGACACGTATTTGAGTGATCAATTTTGTACTAAAAACATTTATTTTCAAAGATATTTGAAACACAATGATACAAAGTTTTTCCGTGATACATTTCATTCTATTGCAATAATCTGTAGCACCTGAGGGTATAATTACATTAATCCTCAGGGGGGTACACGCTTACTTTGTGTACCATGTGTGTGGCAACCACAAGGAACCCTAGCTAATATGGTATTTGCTTATACAACTTTACTCATCGGTACCATATTTCTCTAACACACAATTTACACAGCTATCTGATCATTTAACTGAGAGAGACAAACATTTATTTTACTACATCAGTGACACATGTTTACGCAATTATACAGTTGGATAACTTCACACTTATGAAACTGTATTTTGTCTGTACTTTGTAAACTGTTCATATTTTTTCGGAACCATTGTGATACTATGAGAGCTTTGAATGATGTATTTGGTAAGGGAGCATGATTTTAAAGTACATTTGAGGCAGATGACACTTTTGGCATGAGCAGAGAATTTTTTTAATTATTGGAGGAAGCTACGACGATTTTGAGATTTGTCTGAGGTGTTATGATGTTACTTTTACGACGACGATGTGTATTATGCTGCTGAGGTATGTTTACGATTAATAGGCTGAGGCTATATGAGTTATTTGATTATGCTTCATATTTATAATGACGAAATATTGACGAGTGTCGAGGGATACGTATATGTGTAATGAGGTAAGGAATAATGAATAGTGGGTAGGGACTCTTGATTTATGAAAAGGATGTTGGAAACCAAGAAACGTACTTTAAGAGTTATGAAATGCGTGACTGTATCACAATGCTGACGAATATTTTATTTGGACACTTATATTTATAGGATTTTCTTTCTACAGATTTCCAACGCTAATTCTTGACCTGTGAAGTATTTTTATGTGAGACTGTCACTTTAGCGAAAATTGCTGTCGTAAATATTTCCGTACGAAAGTTAAGTGACCACCTGCACGTAATGCGTCGCGGGCACCCAGCTGTGTCAGACGCCTGGAGAAAAAGTCATTAGTGCGTGCCTTTCAGAGCACAGGAAGAAAGAAAAAAAAAGAAAGGGAAGGCCATTATCCTGGCCATTGTCATTCCTTTAGAGAAAGCATCGCAAAAACGACACGGTCGAACTTGAAAACATATGATTACACTAGCTCTTAATTTACGATATTTAGTGAAATGCCTAATAAAATGACAAGAAATATTTTTACATCTGCACACCTGATTATGACAAGCGTCTTTCTATGAGAGTTGAGAGAATTTCTACTAACTTATGAAATGTCACATGACTACTGAATGATATTTTTATACTTTGCTTTTCGTAGTTGCTTATTTCACTTGATATCTGGTTTCCAGCTGTGTTGCAGCATTGCTTTTATAAAATGAAATGCATTTGCTAATGTGAACACTTTCTGTCAACAGATCTATTAAATAATTATTTTATGATCCACATTCTTTAAAAAAAAAAGGAGCACTAGGAAAGGAAAGAATAATAAGAAGGAACTAGTAACAGTAACACATAATTTTCTTTTCAAGTACTTGGTAATTTCTTTTGTAGAATAAATTGTGATGCATCACTCTAATGTTAAGATGTGACATAGGTATTAGACATGGCCATTTTAGTGTAATATTTTTTCTGCTTGCGCTATGTCATGTTTAGATGTTTGCTGCTGCTGTTTGCCAGGCATAGTGCTACTGAACTTTAATTTGTGTTACTCTGCTAAGCCAATTTTACTACTCATTGATTTTTCATGTTGCTGCACATTGGCTCATATTAGTTGTAATTTTGCATTTTATCTGTTAATTTAGATTTACTGTAGCTTGCTTTGCAATTTTCCAATTTTTTGGTAATTGCTGTTTATATTAATTGTTTTATGTGATGCTGCATTGCCTCGTCCCTTAGTTTAGCATCTGAGCTCAGTAGATTTAAGTTAGCTTAAGAGGGGGTAGACTATATGAGAAACTGACTATGGAGAATAGGTAAAGAATGCATTGCGAAGTTATATAAAAAGGATTTGGGCCCAAATGAGTATTGTACAATCAGAAATAATTATTTTGAAAGAAATATGAACAGAATACAGAAAGCATGCTTGGATAAGATTTTTTTGGTGGAAGCAAAGGTTGAAATAAGACGAAAGATCTATAGAATGAAGTTTTGGGATGGACTGCAGTACCAAATGTTACACTGAAAACGAACCCTGTCCTTTCCTTTTGTGTTATCCCAGTACGTGTTTGTGTACCCTTGTGTATTTGTTTTCTTCCTGTCTCTGTGTAATTTCATGGAATTTTTTTCTTCTTTTAATATTAAGCTACATTCACTATGATGAGGAATACTGTTATCCTCGAATATAATTGGCATTAATAATATGTTATTTACTTTGTAAAGATGTTAGATATTATTAATTCTGTTCTGTTTAATGCTCATGTGTGAAGTTGATGTTTCGAAAGTTACTCTGATCTTTTATGTATGTACTCATGTCATAATTCCTGTAACATTGATGTATATGTTTATTTCTATTCTTTTGTAAAGCCCCTATTATCTACAAATGTTATCTGTATTATTATGTTTTAATGATGTTTTCTGGATCTTTGTAATTGTATTCTCATGTTATAAAATTGTACTTGACACCAGTTCATCAAATTACGTAACTTGTGAGTTACATTTCACTGCACACATTTCTGTTGGTCATAGTATATGGACAATATGTGAGAAGTTGGGACTGTTAGTGTTTGCACGTGTGTTACTAATTCAGCAAGGGACTGGATAACAGCATTGCTTGTTCTAAGGACAATTTCAAAAACTTTGTGATTGCACAAGTGGTGGCTTATGGAGTTGCTATATCATCCGCAAGACACTTCAATGGTGATTGTGCACCTGCACAGTCACAACAGATGGCTGCTGGCTATCTCTACAAGGACTACAGTGGGTCTGCGCCTCTGGTGGCCCACCAATATCGTAATCTCTACCAGGACTACAGTGGGTCTGCTCTGTGATGACCTACCAATATTCATCAGAACTTCGAATGACTCTGCTGTGGGTTTGCTCTGTTGTGGCCCATTACCTGTCTGCATGTCGAGAGTCAGCACTGTCTTTCCATTGGAAGGACAACACTACTTCTTCAAGACTGCATGGAAATCCACTACTTCTGTGTGCATTTTCTTTTACTGCTCAGACTTTGAGAAAAACACTGCTATTCTCCTGTTATGTACGATTAGGACTGTCTTTATGGACTGTGAGACAATTTTAGCTTTTGACCAACATTGTATCAATAAGTATGTGCATTTTATATCTTTGTTACTGTAATTGTGAAAAATTTTTGTCAAATCTGTATTGGCCAGTGCCCAACACCATTTGTAAAAATTTTTTTGTGGGGAGCATGGGGGCTATGTAAGTAGGCTGTTTAGGTTTTTTTATTGGTAACGCCACCTCTGTTTGAAAATCACTGGCTGTGCTGTGTGCAGTCTGTGGCTAGTTTGCATTGTTGTCTGCCATTGTAGTGTTGGGCAGCGGCAGCTGGCTGTGAACAGCGCGTAGCGTTGTGCAGTTGGAGGTGAGCCGCCAGCAGTGGTGGATGTGGGGAGAGAGATGGCGGAGGTTTGTAATTTGTCATGAACTGGTATATGTATACATGATGCTATCAAGGTAAATACATTGTTTGTTCTCTATTAATATCTTTCATTTGCTAACTATCCCTATCAGTAGTTAGTGCCTTCCGTAGTTTGAATCTTTTATTTAGCTGGCAGTAGTGGCGCTTGCTGTATTGCAGTAGTGGGAGAAACGAAGATTATTGTGAGGTAAGTGATTTAGTGATTTGTGAAAGGTATAGTTTAATGTTAGTCAGGGCCATTCTTTTGTAGGGAATTTTGAAAGTCAGATTGCGTTGCGCTAAAAATATTGTGTGTCAGGTTAAGCACAGCCATGCATAAATAGTACAAAAGGGGACGTTTCATATGGCGACCCTGCCAGGATACCTCACTGGAATCTTCTGATTTTTTTCTTGTAGTTTGTGTAATTAGTGTAGATTTTGTTTATTGCTAGCGCGTAATTATAGAGAGAATTTCCTTTGTAGTTGCAGTCTTTCATTGTGGTACAGTAAAACAGTTGTAGCATGCATGCAGTTTTACACCAAGTATTTCTCAGCAGCGCGTGCAATTAACTAGATATTTTTTCAGTGTTATGTTAATGTGTTCTCTTATTTTTGCTCTTCAAGTTGTGCTTTTCTGTGTTGTCGTGTGAAATATTGTGACAATAATGGCGTGTGAAAAACGTAATACTAGGCTCCAAAGTAAACTGAGAAATGACAGTGAAGACGAAAGCAGTGTGTTAGCGCCGCAGAGTAATGAATTAACAGACATTCAAAGTAGTAATTTGGTAACTGTGCATAGGGAAATGGAGCGGGCGGCAAACAATGGCATGGACAGTGAAACAATTAGTGAAGAGGGACGCATTATCGAACGATCGGTCGGCAACAGCTCGTCTCAGGAATCCGAAATGACAGGAAACAATCTCGCAAATACTGTAGATTCAGGTTTTGGTTCCTCACCGTTTTCTCAAATAAGTCAAGACACATTTTCTGCTTGTCAAAATGTGAATGTTGCCGGTGCAAATTTACTGCCGAAAAGCACTGAGGAACATGTTCCAGACACCAGTGCATTGTTATTACAATTAATACAGCAAATGGGACAAACACAGCAAAAGCTTCAAAAGTTAGACACAATGGAACAAAATCTTCGAAAGTTAGACACAGTGGAACAAAATCTTAAAAAGTTAGACACAGTGGAACAAAATCTCAAAAAGTTAGACACAGTGGAACAAAATCTTAAAAAGTTAGACTCATTGGAACAAACTCTTGAACAAACACATGAAGACTTAACTACTGAGTTACATAACATTGAATCGAAATGTCAAAAAGTCTGTAATGACGTAAAAACACAAATTTGTGAGCATTTTCAACCTATTTTTTCGCGGCATGAAAATGCATTACAGAATCACGAAGCAGCCATAAAAGAACTGCAAATTATTGTTCATGAAAATCATGAGACCTTGCAAGCTAAATTTGACTCAGTTGCATCTACCGATTCGGTTACGCAACTTGCAAAAACTCAGGATAACTTAAAGGACACAGTAGATTCGATTTCAACACAAATGGACACTCTGAAACTTGGTTCAGAAAAACACACTGAGGAAATGTGTTCATTATCAGAGAAAGTAGTTGAACTTTCGGATCAGCTAAATAATTTATCTACGAAGGTAGATGATAATCTGAATGACGCAAAACCGGTAGTCTTTAATGACACAGAACAGAGCGAACAAATTAGGAAACTGAAACAAAATCTGAATCAAATTGATAAGCAACACCAAAGAGAAATCCGGGAAGTACAAGATCAGCTGACACAGGTAATACAAGAATTACGTATTTCAGAAGACACTCGCGCTCCAACACGGGAAGAGGAACTTAGAAATACGCAAAAGCCACAAAATAATAACACAGGGCATTTCGGTAATTATGAAAGAAATTGGCAAGGTACACCGAATTTTGAGATGGAACCGCCGACACGACGTAACTATGACCGAGATGCTACTCGCCGACACGATGATTTTGACTATAAGCTGTTCATTACTACACGTAAATTCAAAACGTTTAAGAATTCTGCCAACGACATTCATCCACAAGCGTGGCTCCATCAATTCTCTCATTGTTTCCCTCCCAACTGGTCATTGGACCACAGGTTAGAATTTATGTGTGGCTACTTAGAGAATGAACCAGGTGTAAGAATGCGATCGGTCATTCACGATTGTCACAGTGAAGGAGATTTTTATCATGCCTTCCTCTCAGCGTATTGGTCTCAAGCTACACAAGACCGTGTAAAACATAGCATCATGATGATGAAACACTTTGAACAATCTGAATTTTCCAGTCTTGTCAAATATTTTGAAGACATGTTGCATAAGAATCAATATCTTTCAAACCCATACAGCCCCTCAGAACTCATCCGCATTTGCTTACTCAAATTGCCTGAACATTTACGACATATTATTTTAGCAGGACGTTGCAAAGATGACATTGAAGCATTTCAGGGACTGTTACAAGAACTGGAAATTGACACAGACAGTCGCGGGATGCGAAAACAGGAAAACAATCACTACAGGTCACTTCTGTCACAATTCCGTGAGGACAGAAACAATAACTGCACACGACAGGTCTATTCTTACAACCCAAATCGTGACCAAAACAGACACCACCCATATGACAACCATTGGCAGAGTAATAGTTACAGAGAAAGATCGCATTTCCGTAGAAATGAATATGACAGAGATAACCATAGAAATAGACAATATGGTAACCAGAACTATTATTGTCAAGGGAGGCAGAATAATTTCAGATGCAACAGTTCAGCACGCAGTTACGATTCAGGGAGAAATTCTCCACCACTTAACCGACAAGAAAGAAACTACACGAACTACCGACATGACGACAGACGATGTGATCGTAACGACAGACCTGAATTGCATCAGAACTGGCGGGATTCAAACAGAGCAGGGCACTTTCGACAACGTGAATTTGTAGAAGTTAGGTCTCCTAATCCCAATAACGACGCGCGCCAACAAAGAAACAGACAATGACTCACACCGCAGGCAGCCGCGTGCGCCGGCTGGCTCAGAGAAAAATAATATTGACGCTAACCCTGAGCAAGATTCCAGTATTCTTTACGGACGAATACCGCATGATAATTGCATTCAAGTTGAAACTCTGCGTACTAGGAAGAGTAAAGGTTTACACCACATTTCACATGTAAAACCATTTATTGACAGATAATCTGTCTTTTAACTTTGTCTTTGCCATAAAACGTTTCACTTCACGTTACTAGTATGCTTTAGAAACTGTTACCATGCAACAATGTTTGAAGTTAAATATCCAGCCAAGAACCAAGAGAAATTATTTAAACAGAAATTACGAATGCATTGTTATTGTGGACAGACGACACAGTGTTATTGTGTGTGTGCATTCGTGCTTGTTTGTTGCACGATTACGTAACGACTATAAGGCTCACATACTTAGAACATTTACCAGTACTGCTAATGAGATTTTAATGCAACATTTTGGTTTACTTGAAAATACATTCCGGATTTAAAGTACTTTCTGTGAGATACCAGATGAGACAATAGTTAGTTTATGTGACAGCTACACGATTTTATCACGACGCTACTAATGAGTGACAATTTACAATGTTGATTTTGCGGTGTTTCTGTTTTATATCTGCACAGTTTTTCTGTATTATTCTGGAAAGTAAAACATGTTTTAGTAGTAACTTTTATGGTATAGCTACAAGGAGACAGCCTTTTCTGTAGCACAACAATACGTTACAGCACAGTACTTTCTTCATCACGGCAATAAGCGTAATAAGTATGATATCTATACGCAAAGCATTTCACTTTGTTTATCATGAGGTCAGTACATTGACTTCTGCAGAACTTAGCTTTGGGGGACGATAACTACGACACTTCCACAGAGATTATCTTACAGCAAGACGCATGTTTAGCGCTACAGGACACGTATTTGAGTGATCAATTTTGTACTAAAAACATTTATTTTCAAAGATATTTGAAACACAATGATACAAAGTTTTTCCGTGATACATTTCATTCTATTGCAATAATCTGTAGCACCTGAGGGTATAATTACATTAATCCTCAGGGGGGTACACGCTTACTTTGTGTACCATGTGTGTGGCAACCACAAGGAACCCTAGCTAATATGGTATTTGCTTATACAACTTTACTCATCGGTACCATATTTCTCTAACACACAATTTACACAGCTATCTGATCATTTAACTGAGAGAGACAAACATTTATTTTACTACATCAGTGACACATGTTTACGCAATTATACAGTTGGATAACTTCACACTTATGAAACTGTATTTTGTCTGTACTTTGTAAACTGTTCATATTTTTTCGGAACCATTGTGATACTATGAGAGCTTTGAATGATGTATTTGGTAAGGGAGCATGATTTTAAAGTACGTTTGAGGCAGATGACACTTTTGGCATGAGCAGAGAATTTTTTTAATTATTGGAGGAAGCTACGACGATTTTGAGATTTGACTGAGGTGTTATGATGTTACTTTTACGACGACGATGTGTATTATGCTGCTGAGGTATGTTTACGATTAATAGGCTGAGGCTATATGAGTTATTTGATTATGCTTCATATTTATAATGACGAAATATTGACGAGTGTCGAGGGATACGTATATGTGTAATGAGGTAAGGAATAATGAATAGTGGGTAGGGACTCTTGATTTATGAAAAGGATGTTGGAAACCAAGAAACGTACTTTAAGAGTTATGAAATGCGTGACTGTATCACAATGCTGACGAATATTTTATTTGGACACTTATATTTATAGGATTTTCTTTCTACAGATTTCCAACGCTAATTCTTGACCTGTGAAGTATTTTTATGTGAGACTGTCACTTTAGCGAAAATTGCTGTCGTAAATATTTCCGTACGAAAGTTAAGTGACCACCTGCACGTAATGCGTCGCGGGCACCCAGCTGTGTCAGACGCCTGGAGAAAAAGTCATTAGTGCGTGCCTTTCAGAGCACAGGAAGAAAGAAAAAAAAAGAAAGGGAAGGCCATTATCCTGGCCATTGTCATTCCTTTAGAGAAAGCATCGCAAAAACGACACGGTCGAACTTGAAAACATATGATTACACTAGCTCTTAATTTACGATATTTAGTGAAATGCCTAATAAAATGACAAGAAATATTTTTACATCTGCACACCTGATTATGACAAGCGTCTTTCTATGAGAGTTGAGAGAATTTCTACTAACTTATGAAATGTCACATGACTACTGAATGATATTTTTATACTTTGCTTTTCGTAGTTGCTTATTTCACTTGATATCTGGTTTCCAGCTGTGTTGCAGCATTGCTTTTATAAAATGAAATGCATTTGCTAATGTGAACACTTTCTGTCAACAGATCTATTAATAATTATTTTATGATCCACATTCTTTAAAAAAAAAAAAGGAGCACTTGGAAAGGAAAGAATAATAAGAAGGAACTAGTAACAGTAACACATAATTTTCTTTTCAAGTACTTGGTAATTTCTTTTGTAGAATAAATTGTGATGCATCACTCTAATGTTAAGATGTGACATAGGTATTAGACATGGCCATTTTAGTGTAATATTTTTTCTGCTTGCGCTATGTCATGTTTAGATATTTGCTGCTGCTGTTTGCCAGGCATAGTGCTACTGAACTTTAATTTGTGTTACTCTGCTAAGCCAATTTTACTACTCATTGATTTTTCATGTTGCTGCACATTGGCTCATATTAGTTGTAATTTTGCATTTTATCTGTTAATTTAGATTTACTGTAGCTTGCTTTGCAATTTTCCAATTTTTTGGTAATTGCTGTTTATATTAATTGTTTTATGTGATGCTGCATTGCCTCGTCCCTTAGTTTAGCATCTGAGCTCAGTAGATTTAAGTTAGCTTAAGAGGGGGTAGACTATATGAGAAACTGACTATGGAGAATAGGTAAAGAATGCATTGCGAAGTTATATAAAAAGGATTTGGGCCCAAATGAGTATTGTACAATCAGAAATAATTATTTTGAAAGAAATATGAACAGAATACAGAAAGCATGCTTGGATAAGATTTTTTTGGTGGAAGCAAAGGTTGAAATAAGACGAAAGATCTATAGAATGAAGTTTTGGGATGGACTGCAGTACCAAATGTTACACTGAAAACGAACCCTGTCCTTTCCTTTTGTGTTATCCCAGTACGTGTTTGTGTACCCTTGTGTATTTGTTTTCTTCCTGTCTCTGTGTAATTTCATGGAATTTTTTTCTTCTTTTAATATTAAGCTACATTCACTATGATGAGGAATACTGTTATCCTCGAATATAATTGGCATTAATAATATGTTATTTACTTTGTAAAGATGTTAGATATTATTAATTCTGTTCTGTTTAATGCTCATGTGTGAAGTTGATGTTTCGAAAGTTACTCTGATCTTTTATGTATGTACTCATGTCATAATTCCTGTAACATTGATGTATATGTTTATTTCTATTCTTTTGTAAAGCCCCTATTATCTACAAATGTTATCTGTATTATTATGTTTTAATGATGTTTTCTGGATCTTTGTAATTGTATTCTCATGTTATAAAATTGTACTTGACACCAGTTCATCAAATTAAGTAACTTGTGAGTTACATTTCACTGCACACATTTCTGTTGGTCATAGTATATGGACAATATGTGAGAAGTTGGGACTGTTAGTGTTTGCACGTGTGTTACTAATTCAGCAAGGGACTGGATAACAGCATTGCTTGTTCTAAGGACAATTTCAAAAACTTTGTGATTGCACAAGTGGTGGTTTATGGAGTTGCTATATCATCCGCAAGACACTTCAATGGTGATTGTGCACCTGCACAGTCACAACAGATGGCTGCTGGCTATCTCTACAAGGACTACAGTGGGTCTGCGCCTCTGGTGGCCCACCAATATCGTAATCTCTACCAGGACTACAGTGGGTCTGCTCTGTGATGACCTACCAATATTCATCAGAACTTCGAATGACTCTGCTGTGGGTTTGCTCTGTTGTGGCCCATTACCTGTCTGCATGTCGAGAGTCAGCACTGTCTTTCCATTGGAAGGACAACACTACTTCTTCAAGACTGCATGGAAATCCACTACTTCTGTGTGCATTTTCTTTTACTGCTCAGACTTTGAGAAAAACACTGCTATTCTCCTGTTATGTACGATTAGGACTGTCTTTATGGACTGTGAGACAATTTTAGCTTTTGACCAACATTGTATCAATAAGTATGTGCATTTTATATCTTTGTTACTGTAATTGTGAAAAATTTTTGTCAAATCTGTATTGGCCAGTGCCCAACACCATTTGTAAAAATTTTTTTGTGGGGAGCATGGGGGCTATGTAAGTAGGCTGTTTAGGTTTTTTTATTGGTAACGCCACCTCTGTTTGAAAATCACTGGCTGTGCTGTGTGCAGTCTGTGGCTAGTTTGCATTGTTGTCTGCCATTGTAGTGTTGGGCAGCGGCAGCTGGCTGTGAACAGCGCGTAGCGTTGTGCAGTTGGAGGTGAGCCGCCAGCAGTGGTGGATGTGGGGAGAGAGATGGCGGAGGTTTGTAATTTGTCATGAACTGGTATATGTATACATGATGCTATCAAGGTAAATACATTGTTTGTTCTCTATTAATATCTTTCATTTGCTAACTATCCCTATCAGTAGTTAGTGCCTTCCGTAGTTTGAATCTTTTATTTAGCTGGCAGTAGTGGCGCTTGCTGTATTGCAGTAGTGGGAGAAACGAAGATTATTGTGAGGTAAGTGATTTAGTGATTTGTGAAAGGTATAGTTTAATGTTAGTCAGGGCCATTCTTTTGTAGGGAATTTTGAAAGTCAGATTGTGTTGCGCTAAAAATATTGTGTGTCAGGTTAAGCACAGTCATGCATAAATAGTACAAAAGGGGACGTTTCAATTGTTTTAACACCGAGGTACACAGTATTTTATGAGTATCTTTGAGGCTGAACTGCCACAGTTCTGGTTATGAATTTTACTTTCTGTTCATCAGGTAAATTGAGCCCCAATACCATTAATTCTGATTTTTTTATTCAGCATGTGTTGGCTCATTCTCACAGCCCAGCAGCCATCATTTCCTCAGACATATTGGTGATTGATTTGCACAGATGACGCAAGAGGACTGCAAATATGTGAGCTTGTGCAATGATTCGAACACAGAACTCGTATGCTGGAGGCGCGGGTGTGAAACCCACGTCCGTTCAGCCAGATGTAAATTTCCTATCGCTTCTCTAACTCAGAAAATATAAAAATTGGGCTGCTTTCTTTAGAAAGGATACCACCGATTTCCTTCCCCAGACTTCTCTGTTTCGAGTGTGTGCTCTGTCTCTTATGATCTTGTCGAAGAAGGGGCGCTGAACCCAATTCTGTCTCATCTGTTTGAAGTGACCGCAGCGCCGACGGTATTCATGGGACAATTTTGTGCAGCATGAATGCATTCGCTGCTTAGTAAATTTTGTTATCAACTGCTGCATTTTTCCCAATACATTCTGACTCTCGGCCGCATAAACTGTAGTAGAAAATGATGGCGGAATGCTTTGTGAAGCCAGCAGTTAGTACCCCAGCTTTCAACTACTGAAACTCGGTGTGCGTCGTAGCAATTTCGTTCCAAACGTGAGTAATCTCTTTTGGTTTCCTCTCGTTCAGGAAACATTCACATTGACATTTTCAACGCATGTCTATTCTCTCACCCACTTCGTCGCCTGCCTGTCGCTTCTCGTTATTCTCACGAAGCGTCTTTAGACACACTACGCAACTCTTCATTTTGGATATTTTCTCCCATTTAAGTAGAGGGTGTCACTGCCATAAGTACTGTCAGTATATACTACTGATTGATCACCCTCTTCAATATTCCATTTATTTCTAGTTTAACAGTGGGCGCAGTGGCAATATCGGTTTACAAAATCAATTCACAACACGTGACAACTTCTAGCTGCTTGGGCCTCAGTCAGAGAATGAAACAGCCATGGGGAGCGACTATTGCTCATTGGGATGACAGAAAGCGCTCTTGTGTGTCCCACAACATTCAGAGACACAAAGAAAATGCGAGCTACTTGGATAGAGGGAGCTGCAGGACATGTGAGTGGCAGCGACCTATTCACAGCAAAATACAGAACGGCAGTTCATTGTGCGGCTTCGTCCGATACTGAATAAATGCCAGATGATCGCGTTCCACACTGTTAACGTAAACAAAATTCCACGGTTCGAGAACGTCAGTTGATCGTTGTCTGCTTATCGCTGCAGAGACGCTGGCTCTTAACAATATCAATTCGGTAGTCAATTTGGCACCCATATGGTAATATTGTTTATGCCTTGAGAATAGCAGGTCACGGCCTGAGAAAGAGGGAGTCGATGGAAGGAACTGAAATCAGAATCCTAGAGAAGATTTGTCAAGTGGTTCGTTGACGTTCGTACACGTTAGTGCACTGCATAAAGTGCTCCGATCAGCCCCACTAACTCTTTAATACTCGGGTGTACAGAAGCTAAAAAGAGGAGCGAAAGGCAACCACTTCAGATGTCCGTCGCATATGTGTTAATAAACGTTGGTAACAGTCTTGTGCAAGCCCAGCCAAGAATAACCATTTCCATGCAGAACATATGTCTGGCATTAATTGCAATATAGAGTCAGATTACGTTTTCAGAACCTGCAGCGGTGTAAGGAGTTGCTATTTCATAACAAACTGTGTTCCGGAGGCCGAAAACAATCGGTGAGATATCTCACAGTGCGTGTCTCGCTCGGTGTAATCCAGAGAGAGCGACGTTTACTGCACAGTCAGCAACATCGGGAAAGGACAGTGAGTGAATGGACGAATGTACTGTCTAAAGAAAAATATCATTTCAGTTTACTCATTTGTTTTGAGTGAAAGTAGCAGCAGCTACCATCTGGGAAACTACGTGGTAGTAGGATCAGTATGGCGGTGGTGCCATGCCGAGGTTAGAGGCATCGCGTTTGACGGCCGAGCCAAATTACGCACCTCCGTTGGTCTTCATAGGAACATTGGTTTGACAGACTTGCGTATGGCACTTTATCTGATAAGATCTAAAGGTGAATCTGATGATGGCAGTTGCCGAAACTGGTTATTAAGGTAATAAAAATTCCGATCTTCATGGAACGTTGTCGTAAAGAAAAAAACTGCGAAACATGATAACAGGCTTTAACTCAGTCCTTACGTCTTCGATTGTCAGCATACAGAAGCGATTTTCTGCAACCGTTTATTCAATTTTCGTAGGTACAGTTGGTTCTCCTTAAAGGGCGATTACATTCGTCCACAAGGATAATGTCCTAGGAGGTGAATATATTCACCGCTTCCATTGAACAATGATCTCTCCGGATCTGACTCCCGTGGAACATGTTTGGGATGCACTGGGGAGATGGAAAGAAGTTTGTCTGCAGCCAACAAGCGGATTTCCATGGACCTAAAACTGCTGTTTTTAAGGAGCGAGATCGACTGCCAGTAAATCTCTTGACCTATATCATGAAATTTATGTCACTACTTTGCTAAACATATGTGGCAACTGGTGTAGGTAGATTCCCTACAAACATTTCATTTTTGTGGAAGAGATTAACCGATTTTGCTACTTACCACGGCTTTTTTTCTTTTTAAATTTCTGTCCTGGTGACCACCAATTTGGGTGCTGCCATATTCCGAACGTATTGTGATTAAACCTCACTTTGTTTCAAAGGCCTTTCTTTTTCCCAAAATGTGCTCTCATTTATCGCTTATGGTTTATTTTTGTACTTTTCAGTATATGTCCTATCAATCACATCAGCTAGAAAGTCATACGTACTTCTCGAAGTCTTAATAGTAGTCGGACGCAAATTGTATATGTTATAATTGCAACATGTATTGACGACGGCACCCTCTCCTCAGTTTGTCTGCGTACCGTGAAGCGGGAGTTTCGAAAGTGATCCGATATTCAAACGTATGGTACATGAAAATGACATATTTCTGGACACAGTTTCTGTATCAAAAGTTTATCAAAACTTTATGTACTAGTCTGCTGTACGACCTTAATAGCCTGTAGTAGGGATTATGAACCACTCGGTATAGCTTTCACTCGCAATAGTCTTACTATCACCATGTACGTATTTAGGTGTCATTTAGCAGTAAAAAACAAAGAAAGTAATTCTTTCCTTCTTTGGAGAGACGTCTTGCGGTGTGAAAAGATGCCATTACATTTCCTAACTTTGTGTGTGCACCTATATTGCTTTAGGGCCCTACATTTAGTCATCAGCTGTTACAGAACAGCAGCTTCATTCAACTAATAAGAATCCAACTGTAGTGATACACATGAACCTTTCAGTGATAAGTGTGGACAACCAAGCTTCTGAATCGGAATGGCCATATCGAAATTTATGTTGCTATTGTTATCATCAACGAAATGCCTCAGCAGAAGTCTTCATACGTCTACTGTTTTACTACATCAGTCTCTACGAAGTGTAAATCGTGCCTACCGACATCTCCGTTTCGATTTTCAAATTTTCCCGCAACATTCAAACATCTATACTTCGCAACAGAATTAAAGGATCACTTTTTCAAAACCCCGTAATTATCTCTCATTGCAAAGCTTAAGTTTGAACATTGACTCAAAGGTTCCCACAACCGTCTTCTGTAATGGTGCAAATGATTGGCACCCTGTAACGACGCTTCAAACAACAAGGTGTCTACACGTACGAAAAAGAGAACACAGCTCGGAAGTTCTGTGAGCTGTAAGGTGCATTAATTATGTTACATTGCCACCAAATTTCACTACAATTCTGCCCAGCGCCATCGTAGACGTGTCACAAGATGGAAAGGTCGTCACACCACCTCTTAACCACATTTCAAAATGGCTCTGAGCACTATGGGAGTTAACATCTGAGGTCATCAGTCCCCTAGAACTTAGAACTACTTAAACCTAACTATCCTAAGGACATCACACACATCCCTGCCCGAGGCAGCATTCGAACCTGCGACTGTAGCAGTCGCGCGGTAACCACATTTCACCCCTTCTTTTGACGCCCCTGCGATGGAGGTCGGGGCCGTGGCAACCGTCGTTGCAGTCACGCAGTTTTCGTATGAGTGGCCGAAAAAAACACTTCAGATACACCGACGCTCAGATTCGACCCGAAAGGCGCCTTGGGGTGGCATAAAGGCCGTCAGTGAAACCACCCCTTCCTTCAGGGCGTTGGTTCTCACAGATTTCGCAGTCGAAAACGATTGTTTGCAGTGCAGTGAGCTACAAGACGACGATCTTGACAAATCTGGCCACTGCTGCCACCCCCTGGGCGATTCAAACCCACTATAAGGACATCGTGGGGCTGCAGCACGACTATGTGATCTCACCCCTTTGGAGTGTATGGTGATAGCAATTTTTGCTGTGCCATAAAGGGTGGAACCACTAGTCACTGTTCAAAAAAAATACGACAAAATTTGAATGTAATCAAAAGCAGTAAAGTATTTTTATGCTTCTTCATCCCTCCTCTTTCGCGCCTCACTGTGGCGTGATCACGGGAGGGGTGGACATTGTTACAAGAGTTAACAAAATGGCAAACTGTCCCTCTAAGACAACACAGTTCGGTAACATCCTCCGTGTCACCCACGCCCATTTCTTGAGCATGTTAAAAATGTACCCGTTAGAAACTTCGACACCAATTCAGTTACTAGACTCTTGTAGCAACTCCTTCGACAACCTTAGGTGGAGTTTGCCTACCTGCAGCTGACACAAACTTCCAAGCTGTGGCAATTATTCGCATGTATCGGCAGCTTGCTGTCTGAAGCGTGGCCGAGCCGGTGGTGCAGTCGCAGAACGCTATGCTTTTTCACCGTTACAGAGAAAGATTGTAGGCATCTTTGAGCAAAACTTCAAATTTATGTGTTGGATTGAGAGAGAGTTACGGGGTTTCGAAAAGTTGACCCATAAATTTTGCTGGGTAATGTAGATTTCCACGCTCCGATTCTTTATACGTAGCTGTTATTAACCTCATTTGAGAATTCCTCAGGAGTTCCGAGCGGGGACTAATAAGTTTACAGCATAACTATGGGTATTCTGAATGTAAGAGTTTCAATCCGCTAGAAGGTACGAAGTTATTAAGAACTACTGATAAATGGCTGCTGTTATGTCCTGTCCCTACACACTATTTAAACTAAGGAGAACATTTTCCAGACAGCGTCGTTACTGCATGCAGTGATCACGGTTTTTGGCCACGACGAACATATCGGTCAGAACGCAGAGGCAGTGCCGTTACTGCATGCAATGATCGAAGTTTTTGGCCACCACGAACGTTTCAGTCAAAACAGAGGAAAACACATTTCTGGTATTTCTCACATTGTGCTCTGTTTGACACTTACCAGAACTAGTTATTGACCCCACTTATCGCTACATGTGTCTCTCGGTGGTTAAATGTATGTCAGATTCAAAGATTCAGTCACCCCGTCATAGGATTCATTTGACGCTACCTGACGCTTCCTTCAGATCGGGCTGTGACCTGTATAAGTGAAAAATAAGGGCAGACGACGTCCAGTAAGATCACGCCTAGTAAAGTGCTGTGTTGGTCAGACCAACCTTACAGTTAAGGACATCTTTACACTTTTTTTATAACGTTTTACGTGTAGATAGTTCCGCAACTGGCTAATATACTGAATGTCGTTTCAGGCTTAACTTTGGGCCCTAATTAGGTTTTTGGAATGTACTTACACAGAAGTACGGTTCCATTAATGTGTGGGTGGAATGTAGTTGGGGGGAGGGGGGGGAGGTGGATGACTGTCGCTGAATATCTCTTTTATTTGTGCCAAAGTAGTGGTTACTCTGTTGGTATTGAAACTCTCGGTTTAAGGCAGGTTTATTTCCACTGTACACCGTGTCCGTACAAGAGACAGGTGAAAATCTGTTATCCTGGTAGCGGAAATCTGCTTTTTCTTGGTAAAAAATGGACTGCTTTTTATTCTTCGAAGCCAATGACTGTTTGATGCAGCTCTCCACTCTACTCTGTACTGCGAAAAATCATTTCTTTATAACTACTTCAACATTCATTCGTTTGAACGTACTTTCTGTATTCGTGCCTAACAGGCCGTCTACAATTTATACCCACCCACGCTTCCCTCTATTACCAAGCTGACACTGCCTGAGGGTCAATTCTATGAACTGTCCCGTAAGTTTCCCAGTTTGATTCAATACCTCCTCGTTAGTCACTAAATCTGCCCATATAACCTTCTGCATTCTACTGACGCGCTACGTTTCGAAAGCTTCTACACTCTTCTTTTTTTAACCACTTGCTGTCCAAGTTTCACTTGCGTACAAGGCTACACTCCAGACGAATCCTTCAAAAAACCTTACTGAAACTTAAATTTGTATTGGATGTTAACGAATTCCTCTTTCTTAGATATATAATTTTTGCTGTTGCAAGTCAGTTTTTTACATCTTCTCTATTTCGTCCATCGTCAATTATTTTGTTGCCCAAATAACAAAACTCGTCGCCTACTTGTATCTCATTTCCTAAGCTAATTTCTCAGCATCGCCTGATTTAGTTCGACTACATTCCAGTACGATCGCTTTACATTCGTTGATATTCATCTTATAACCTATTTCAAAGACACTATTCATCCCATTGCCATCTTTGACAGAATTACGTCTACAATAAACTTCTTTGTTTTTATTTATTTAAATCTGTTTAAAAATATCTCATTGTTTGCATCCCCAGGATGTTCACTGTATAGATCGAATATTATCACGAATAAGCTACAACCCTGTCTCACTCTCTTCCCACCATTACTTCCCTTTCATTACCTTTGGCTCCCATAACTGCAGGCCGGTATCTGTACAAATTGTAAATAACGCTTCGCTCATTATATTTTATCCCTGCTACCTTCAGGATTTTAGTCAGTATATTCCAGTCAACATTTTCAAAACTCTTTCCTAAATCTACAAACGCTACAAACGTAGGTTTCTTTGCTCTACCTTCAAAGATAAGTCTCAGGGTCAGTGTTGCCTCAAGAGTTCCTAAATTCTCCGGAATCAAAATTGATATTCCCCTTGATAGGCTTCTACCAGTTTTTTTTCTATTCTTCTGTATACAAACCGTGTAAATATTTTGCTACCATGATGTCTCAAGATGGTGACTCAGTAATGTTCACACCCGTCAACATCTGCCTTCTTGGGAGTCGGAATTATTATGTTCTTCTTAAGGTCTGATATATAGTTTTGTCATGGTTGGCTATCCAAAGAATCTCAATAATTCCGAAGAAATGTCTACTCCGGTGGCAGTGTTTAGACTTAACTGTTTCAGAGCTCTGTTACATTCTTCTCGCAGTACTATACCTTCCATACTTTCATGTATTTCCTCTTTCCTTTGGATAATATTGCCTTCAATTTCATTTCCCTTGTGCAGCCCTTCTACATACATGCGTATTCAAATACAGAGATATGTAAACAGACAGAATACGGCGCTGCGGTCAACGCCCGTATAAGAGAACAAGTGTCTGGCACAGTTGTTAGATCGGTTACTGCTGCTTCAATGGCAGATTATCAAGATTTGAGTGAGTTTGGATGTTATGTTATAGTCGGCGCACAAGCGATAGGACACAGCATCTCCGAGGTAGCGATGAAGTGGGGATTTTCCCGTACGAGCATTTTACGAGTGTACCGTGAGTATCACGAATCCGGTAAAACATCAAATCTCCGACATCGCTGCGACCGGAGAAAGATCCTGCAGGAACGGGAACAACGACGACTGAAGAGAATCCTCCAACTTGACAGAAGTGCAACCCTTCCGCAGATGCCAATGCTGGGCGATCAACAAAAGTCAGCGTGCGAACCATTCAACGAAACATCATCGATATGGGTTTTCGGAGCCGAAGGCCCACTCGTGTACCCATGATGACTGCACGACACAAAGCTTTACGCCTCGCCAGGCCCAGTCACACCGTCATTGTACTGTTGGTGACTGGATACGTGTTGCCTGCTCGGACGTGTGTCGTTTCAAATAGTGCCGAGCGGATGGACGTGTACGGGTATGACGACAACCTCATGAATCCATGGACCCTGTATGTCAGTAGGAGACTGTTCAAGGTGGTGGAGGCTCTGTAACGGTGGAGGATGCGTGCAGTTGGAGTGATATGGGACCCCTGCTACGTCTAGTTACGACTCTGACAGGTGACACGTACGTAAGCATCCTGTTTGACCACCTGCATCCATTCATGTCCACCATGCATTGCGACGGACTTGAGCAATTCCAGCAGGACAATGCGACATCCCACACGTTCAGAATTGCTAAAGAGTGGCTCCAGGAACACTCTTCTGAGTTTAAACACTTCCGCTGACCACCAAACACCCCAGACATGAACGTTATGGAGCATATCTGGAATGCCTTGCAACGTGCTGTTCACAAGAGACATCCACCGCGTCGTACTCTTATGGATTTATGGACAGCCCTACAGGATTCAAGGTGTTAGTTCCCTCCAGCACTTCTTCAGACATTACTCTAGTCCATGCCACGTCATGTTTCGGCACTTCTGCGTTCTCGCGGGGTCCTACACGACGTTAGGCAGGTGTATTAGTTTTTTTGGCTTTTCACTGGTATTTCTTCTATCTTCAGCTACCCCTTATTCGCACAGTACAGTCATGCCATCTGAGTTCTTGATTTTCATACAGTTACTTCTCTTTTCTTCAAAGATCCTTTAAATTTCCTGCAGACAACTTCTATTATTCTCCAAGCCAGGCACGCTTCTACAGCCTTTCATCCGTCCTCTAGCCATTCCTGATTCCCTATTTTACATTTTCTGTCAGTTCCTCAGTTCCGTTTTTATAGACGTCTGTTTTCACCGGATTCATTACATACATTTGTACGTTTTCTCCATTCATTACTTGGTTCATGCACTTTATATGAATGCAGTTTAAAAGGAACAAAGTTAAATGATACCCAAGGGAACACAATAAACCAACGAATGTCATAATCTTCTAGGAGCAAAATGCAGCTACAGGCTGTCCGGCGGAAGTAGGTTTGGCAGTGAGTCTGCCTCGGGCCCCCGCGCCGCCTTCAGCCTCGCTGGACGCGGAGCTGTACCGTGCTGTGCTGAGCTGTGAGCCGTGTGTTGGGCCCGCTGCTGCTGACACCTGGCGGTTCGCAGACGATTCGCGCCGCTGACTCAGCCACACCTGGCGGTTCCGCCAGCCATCCCAGGCGCCCTCTGACTGTCTATGAGAAGACAGTCGTAGCGCAAAATGAAGATAACTTTACACCTCACGAAAAGCGTGATGCTATTCGAGAAGAACAACACCGCAAACGAAGACACTGTTGTTGCATTCGTGTCCAGAGCCGCTTGTTGTGTAGGATATTTCAGCTGCACCTACGTAGGGGTTTTATGCAACCCGCAACATCTCAAATACCATGAGCGAAATTTTCATATTCTCTCGCTTGTTACACGCACTCCTACAGAAAAAAAAATAAACAGGACATTTAAAGTAGTTAAATTTTTTACTGGGGTACGTTTTCGCTAGAGATGGTAATTTTTGAATTAGAAGAGAGAAACTTAAAGTGACAACTCAAAAGCGTTTATCTTCGTGGCCTCCAGCGAAAGCGTATCCCAGTACAAAACTTAACTACATTAAATTTCGTATAAAACGTGTGGTACATTTTTTCTGTAGGAGTAATAGTTGGCCCATAGCAAGTGATAGAATGGGACAATCAAGCGCGTGGTTTTTGAAGGCGCTGCAGGCTACTTAAAACCCGTAGGTAGGTGGAGCTAAATCAGCCTGTATATCACAGACACGGTACAGGACAGTAATGAACATTTCTCGAGCAGACACAGTTTGACTTTTCAGTGAACTAACCGAATACATTCGCAAAGACATGTCCTACTGCAATCGATGAATACAACCTCACGTCGCCATATTAGGGCAAATACAGACTAAATTTTAGCATCCGGTACGTAAATGACTTCAGTATCAGTGTTACCCTGTTCTTGAATCGAAATGAAAATTCTCTGGAAAAAAACTTTAAAATTGTCTTCAGGAGGTGAAAAATGGTTCAAATGGCTCTGAGCACTATGGGACTTAACTTCGAAGGTCATCAGTCTCCTAGACCTTAGATGTACTTAAACCTAACTAACCTAAGGACATCACACAAATCCATGCCAGAGGCAGGATTCGAACCTGCGACCGTAGTGGTCGCGCGGTTTCAGACTGTAGCACCTAGAACCGCTCGGCCACTCCGGCCGGCCTCAGGAGGTGAAATAATATAAAAAGAGCAATATTGGCATCTAACGTTCCGTCGACAACGAGACGCAGCATAGGCTAGGACTAGAGAAGAATATCGGTCGTGCCCTTTGAAAGAAACCATGTCGATGAAATATGTACCGCACTTGAAAGGATATAACTATATACTAGTTTTAGGAACCATTAGTTTCTTCACGGAGGAGGAAAGAAAGAGGATCCCTCTTTCCCCAAGGAAGGAAATAATGGCCTAGAACCCCAGAATATCGCCATGTACTTTTGTATGTATGTGTGCTAAATAATTCGCTTCGTTAAGTACTGGCCAGCAAATCTTTTCTTCATCGTTGGATAAATGTTGGAAATTGTGGGTTTGGAATTTGGTAAATGACGTCTACTTCTTCATTTTCAGCAGTTATACAACAAATCTTTGAATTTAAATGTGGCCCATATTTTATGAAGATGATCAGTGGAAGTACGTTCCGCAACAGAAAGCATGTATCAAGACATTGCGAAAGTGTACGATGTGATATTTGTCGTTGTGAGAACAAGAAGCAAATCTCAGTACGTGACCGTGAACTTACTGGACTTCTGGTTGATTCAGCTGTGGGTTGGTGGTGAATTAACTAAGCGAAACACTTCTTTCCCTGTTTATTACTCTAGGGCCTAGGTTTCGGATATTTAGCTCATTTTAGCCGAAAGATAGGAACCAAGAAAAGATAAACATTGACTTAAGCTACAGAAGTTGACAAGTTTGACGCAGTTACACGTGAATTTACAAAATTCATTAGGACAGAATTTACGATAATTATGAAGAAACGTAAACTGGAGCAGGGCTATGTGCACAAGAATGGGAATTTGAGTCATTATTTATGAATGAAGGCACTAAAATTTTCTCCTATGTAAATGTTGTAACATAGTCTGAAAGCGGGCGTCACACCTAGTGATACGTGGCTGGCGACCACGGGGCCTCGAGCTGAGTCCTAGCATTGCTTCCACTTGCTTATGCCAGGCTCCTCACTCTTATCTTTCCTATCTGGCCACCCTCGGCCAGCTCTTGTTCTTTTCCGACCCTGACGCTATTAGGTTTCGAGGGCTAGGGGTCTTTCATTTTCCAACCTATACTTCTCATGCAGCATCTGACCCGGAGCGGGCGGCTGCAAAAGGCGTCTATATCCCATGTTAGGGGCGGCCTCCAGAACTGCGGAAGGCAACGGAATACCACCGCAGATTATCTTCCCTGCATAATGCAGTCTCCATTTTATGCACAAAAAATGGCTTCCTCTCATGTTAAATCAGTGTCCGGAGGTAAAATAGTCCCCCATTCGGATCTCCGGGGGGGACAACTTGAAAGGAGGCAAAAAATCAAAACGAGAATTGGTACCTGGAATGTCAGAACTCTGCTACAAGCAGGAAAACTAGAAAACCTTAAAAGAGAGATGGAAAAGAATCATATGGACCTCGTAGGAGTTGCTGAAGTAAGATGGAATGGACATGGAGAGTTGCAGTCAGATGAATATGTATTCTACTACTCAGGAGGAGAAGTAAAAGGAATTAATGGAGTAGGAATGATTATGACAAAGGAATTGGCTAAATGTGTGGAATATGTAGACTATGCAAATGACCGGGTTATTGGTGTAAGGCTGAAAGGAGCACAAAAAGATTTACTGATTGTCCAGGTGTATATGCCAACTTCAGAACATGATGACCAAATTGTAGAGGAAACGTACAATGTAATAGAGAGAATAATGGACGAAAATAAAAAATGCTGCAAAATAGTAATGGGAGACTGGAACGCCATTGTGGGAGAAGGGAAAGAGGGAAACATAGTAGGCAGTCATGGTCTTGGAAAGAGAAATGACAGAGGTGAATGGTTAATTGACTTCTGCAGGGAAAGGCAGCTGATAGTGGCAAACACATGGTTCAAGAACCATAAGAGGAGGCTCTACACTTGGAAATCACCAGGGGATAAATATAGAAACCAAATCGATTTTATACTGGTAGAAGAAAGATACAGGAATGGAATCAAGAAGGTGCACACATTACCAGGTGCAGATATTAATAGTGACCACAACTTACTTATGGCAGAAATAGAAATAAGAATGAAAAAACTGAAAAAGGCGACAATGGTGAAGAAATGGGATCTAGAGAAGATAAGGTCCAACAAAGAACAAATTACAGAAATGCTGTCTCGGGACTTTCTAAACACATTACGAGACAAAGAAGCACCTGATAATGCCAACGAGTACTGGAATATGCTGAATGAAGGAATCATTAAAGCAGGACAGCAAAATATAGGATATGTAAAAGGGAAAAGGTCAAAAAAACCATGGGTCACACAAGAAATTATTTCCAAGATGGAGGAGAGAAGAAAATTGAAAAACAAGAACACTGAAGATGCAAGAAAGATATACCGAAGGTTAAATAACGAACTGCGAAGAGAAACAGAGCAGGCTAGAAAAAAATGGCTAAAAGAGGAATGTGATGAAATTGAAGAACTGGACAGGAAAGGAAGATACGACTTACTATACAACAGAGTAAAGACTATGACATGGGAACAAAACAGAGCAGGAAGTGCTACTATGGAAATTTTGAGTAAAGACGAAGAGGTAGTGTATAAAGATAGTGACGATGTCTTCCAGAGATGGGAAGAATATATAAAAGAGCTATATGACACAAATAGCAAACCAGAAACTCTGGAACTTGAATCACACAACAGTGTAAGTGATGAAGAGAAAGGACCAACCATCATAATGGAAGAAGTAAAGTCTGCTATTGCTGCAATGAAAAATGGCAAAGCAGTAGGTACAGATACAATACCGGGAGAAATACTAAAATGCTTGAACCACAATGGAATAAGAGAAATATTGAGGTTATGTAATAAAATATATGACAGTGGTGAATGGCCTGAGGACTTTTTGACAACACTAATGATTCCATTGCCGAAAAAACAAGGAACCAAGAAATGCAGCGAGCACAGGACAATCAGCCTCATTTCACATGCAGCCAAAGTGATGTTAAGAATAATTAATAAAAGATTTGAAAAAGTAATAGAGGAGAATCTCGGCGAGGAGCAGTTTGGCTTTAGACGGAATACGGGCACCAGAGATGCAATAGGGCTCCTACGAATCTTAGGAGAAAGGTTTATTGAAAAAGGAAGAGACCTATATATGTGCTTCATCGATTTAGAAAAGGCATTTGACAATGTGGTTTGGGACAAGCTGGCGACTATTATGAGGGAAAAGAGAGTGGACTGGAAAACCAGAAGACTTATAAACTCATTGTACCTTAATCAAAAAGTTTCAGTTAATGTGAGAGGAGAAAGTACAAACTGGATCAGACTAGGGAAGAGTAAGACAAGGATGCTGTTTATCACCTACTCTTTTCAACCTGTACTTGGAAAATATGATTGACCAATGCTCATTAGATGACAAAGGAGTAGAAATTGGAGGAAGAAGAGTAGGGTGCTTGAGATTTGCTGATGACATGGTCCTTCTAGCCACAGGGGAAAAAGAATTACGGGATTTGGTGGACACCATTGCAACTAACGGAAAAAAATATGGAATGAAAATTAACACAAATAAAACAAAAGTATTGGCAATAGGAAGAAATAAGGAACTAAAAATTGTGCTGAATGGAGAAAAACTAGAACAGGTGCAAAATTTTAAGTATCTTGGAAGCAGGATAGACACCGACTGGAAGTGCACCACAGAAATTAAAACAAAGATAGCAATGGCAAAAGAGGCGTTTTATAAGAAAAGGAGAATCTTCTGCAGCGGTATGGACAGAGAACTCAGAAAGAGACTCATAAAATGTCTTGTATGGAGTGTTCTTCTATATGGTGCTGAAACATGGACTATGAGGAAAAAAGACAGAGAAAGGCTGGAGGCTTTTGAGATCTGGGCATGGCGGAAGATGGAAGGAATAAGTTGGATGGACAGAGTAAAAAATGAAGAGGTACTGAGAAGAGTGGGAGAGAAAAGGCAGTTACTAGATGTAATAAAGAGAAGAAAAAGAAATTGGATTGGGCATATATTAAGAAAGAATGACGGACTGATAAAAACAGTTTTAGAAGGTTATGTAGAAGGGAAAAGGAAGCGAGGAAGGAAGAGATTCCAGATACTGGATGACGTGATGGACGGTACAACATACAGCAGCCTTAAGAAGGAAGCAATGGATCGCAGAAAATGGAGAGGCAAAGGACCTGCTAATATAGCAGATAACTGATGATGATGATGATGATTACACAAGTTTGTTTCTTGATTTACACTATTCCTAACCTATCAGTGTACCGTGTCCCACTATGTGTAGGACTTCTACATCCATTACGAATTTCTGATTTCATTTAAACAACGCTCAGTAAGGGATGAGGGTTGCTTCTTTAATCACCAGCTTCAGTGATGTTCCCTGAGCTTAATACAGATTGACCTTCCACTCTGTTCGATGTAGCAGGACTAAAAATGCTGTCAAATGACCATATGAGCCCCACATTTCGGTATGGCTGGATTTTTGTCTTTTGAATCGAATGAGCATCTAGATAAACACAGACATGCTGGTCAACGCTGCAGCGTCGCAGTACTACAGCCATCGACCCTGTCCGCGCCGACTCCTGCCTTAACCGCTGTCTGTCCACGCCGCAGTCACTATAGCGCCGCCGTGTGCATACGTCACGGTCAGACAGCGTGACAGCTGCCACACCCGTTCACGTTGAAACCTGCTCTTGCCGCAGCATCTCCACTGCGTCTACGCCAGTGCCACACCACCACCTGACCGCTTTCTAACTTCTGCACCTGTCTGCGCTGATGTCTGCTCCTGTCACGGCATCTTTCCTACGTACATATCGATGCCCGTCTGTGCTGCAGCCGCTACAGGGACACCACATCCACCTTCCGCAGCATGAGCACACTGCAGCTTTTGTGCCTGTATGCGTCAAGGCCTGCTCATGCTGTACTATCTCTGCTGCGTATAATTTGATGCCTGTCTGTGCCTCAGGCGTTACAGAGCCAGCACGTCCCCAAGTCAGATTTCGACCGCCTTGCAACCGTCGTGCTGTCCGCGCTGACACCTAGTCACGCCACAGTATCTCCTCTGCGTGAACGTCGACGGCTTTCCATGCCGTAGCCGCTCCAGGGCCGCCACGTCCACAGGCTGCTTCGTGACCTCACTGCAGACACACTGCCTGTCCACGCTGACCTCTGTCTACAGGACAGACGCTATGTGCCGACTTCTCCGTGTCCCAGCTTATCCCACCACCACCTGCGAGCAGCGGTGTCTAGATCACTGCCTACAAGCAGCATCGCCCCCCCCCCCATCGATTCCATGCTGCAGCATCTCTGTACCGTCACCACGGTAAGAATTTTAACATGATAAATACGAAGTACACTACTTTTGGTACTACACTATGTACATAACAACTAATTTTTCTATCTCTGTGGCTCACTTTTCTCATCGTTCGCATAATTTACTCCACTCCCTGTAACCGAGTCCCTCTGTCACAAAGATCTCCCTCTTTCTCTTATTCACCTTTGTCTAATCATCTGCATTAGCAATAAAATTGTTCCATCGAGCTGCCAACAAACGAATTGCTGTCTTCCTTGCAGAAATAGCACGTCCTTAATCAACTTCCTCGGCACATACTTCTACACAGCGCGATTTTCAGTCCGTTTAATCTTTTTCCGTAATTCCTTGACGTCCATCATAATGGAACTAAATGATGTCCATTCATTATGTGAGATGCTAACAACTGACTATCTCCTCTTTCTAGCCTTCTTCATTGGTTATTAACTTTAGTAACCATTATCGCTTTGATGACATTATGATCTTTAACCCCTGTCCCTATACTGACACCGTCGATAATCTTAGGCCTATTAGTAGTCACAAGGTCCAAAATACTTCCATTACCTGTGGGCTGTCGAACTAGCTGCTCAAGACAGTTTTCAGAAAACGTGTTCAGCAATACTTCACACGACTATTTAATACTCATTAATCAAAGAATACCACCCTCACTAACTTACCATTACTCCCTCTGATGATACCAACACACAATAACTCATCATTAATAACTTCAATGCCAGTAACTAAATTGCCCCTTAGCTCCATTCATAATCCTGTTACCACTTGTAGAACCATCACTGTTCTTATTACAGACACCAGAGTAATTGCAACAGACGCCAGCTCAGTGATGTTGTTAAATTTCACGCCATCCTCATTACATCTGCTATACAAAGTATTGGTGTAATGCACCGGATGATGTGGATATCCTGAGTTTGAAGGCTTTGACTATACCAGCAAGTGTACTAGCTGACAATTCCGTGGGAAATAGCTGGTGCAATGGAACTGTTCCTAACGAAATTTGTCCCGAGGTGGAAGTGGAAGGAAAAGTTTTTCTGTGGAAGGTGCTTACATGATTCTAGATAAAGATTTCAGCAGTACTTAGATATACAACAGACGAAAATAACAGAACAATGAAAAGCATATGAAGAAAGAAAGGCGATAGTTATGTTGAAGTGTACATTATTCATCATATTTCTGTGTAATTTTAATTAATTTTGGGGGTTGTCATTGAGGGTAATTGAGTTTACAAGTATATTGTGTGATACAGTCGTGATACGCACAACTGGTAGAAAAATATCAGAAGCCTTATCTTTATGGGAATGGAAATGTAAAAGATGAACAGTTGCTGTACATCAAAGTATATGCATGTAGTTTGATTGCAGGAGAAGAATTATGATGGATGTAGAAGAATGCTGAAGATTAGATGGGTAGATCACATGACTAATGAGGAGGTATTGAATAGAATTGGTGAGAAGAGGAGTTTGTGGCACAACTTGACAAGAAGAAGGGACCGATTGGTAGGACATGTTCTGAGGCATCAAGGGATCACAAAGTTAGCATTGGAGGGCAGCGTGGAGGGTAAAAATCGTAAAGGGAGACCAAGAGATGAATACCCTAAGGGCCTAAGCAGATTCAGAAGGATGTAGGTTGCAGTAAGTACTGGGAGATGAAGAACTTGCACAGGATAGAGTAGCATGGAGAGCTGCATCAAACCAGTCTCAGGACTGAAGACCACAACAACAACGTATTTGTTTATGTGAACTGTAATTCCGCAACAGGAATGTAAACATGTTGTCATACGAATAAGTGAGGATCTGCAGGAAGTAGACTCTGATGTGTGGCTAGACATACACAGGTACTCAGTTTTATTAGTATAACGTTGATTTGTCAGTTGAAAGTAATTTGGTCGATATATTTGAGTATCCATACATGTATGCAACATCGTAGTCAAAGACAGGGTGATTCACATTGATGGTGAAGATGACAGGAAGAGAGGAATATTTAAAAAAGGAAACTGAGAAATGATCAAATGAGTATTCATTAAAATAATAAATATGTTGATGAATTATTTAGTTACGACCAAAAGTAGCTTTACGTATTCTGGTATTTCATTATTTGCAACTTGTATGTGATAATGTGTTGTGTGGTTATATGAACAGCAGGGATTGGAGTAATTCCTGAATTCATCTGAATGAAATTGTCAATAAAAGTGATCTTATTAACTTCGAGTGAATAGGATGTGTGCATGTGGGTTATGTTATATGTGGCTGTAAGTATTTTCGGGGATAACATGTACGAGGGTAGTTCAATAAGTAATGCCCCACATTAAAAAAATATAAAAAAAGTTAAAGCCAACGTCCTTGTTGGTGCTTCACATTTGGAATTTATTCTGTGCGCCGTTGAAGTTTCGAACCGTTCTAGCAGATGGCAGAGCCGTAGTACAGCGTCAAAATGGCGTCTACATACGACTCAGGTTACAAGCAGCGTGCTGTTATTGAATTCTTGTATGCCGAAAAAGAAACTGTGGTGAACATCTATAAACGTTTGTGTGCCATGTATGGCGATGGTGCAGTTGATGGAAGTACAGTTAGGCGATGGGTAAAGAAAGTTACAGCCTCAGAAAACGCAGGAACAGAGCTCCATGATCAGCCACGCCGGGACATCTTGTCATGACATGCTGAATCGTGCGGAATCCATTATTCGTGTCGACCGGCGCACAACCTGACAATTGGCTCTGCAGTCGTCGGTCAGCATTGGAAGTGCGTCTGCTATGATCGAGACTCTCGGATTTTCAAAGAGGTGCTCACAATTGGTTCCACAAATGCTCACAGCGGACCACAAGATTCAAAGAAAGGCCATTTCATCTGAATGCCGCTTAAAGATTCTCTAGGGGGAACACACTTTGAAGAAGACGATAGCGTCAGTAATGCAGTGAAAACATGGCTACGCCTACAGGACAAGAACGTTTACCAGCAGGGAATACATGCAGTTCCACAATGTTGGCGTACGACCAAAGAACGTGATGGAACCCACGTAGTGAAACAGGACACGGACAAGACATCTTGATGTATATTGTCACCAGATTCTGACTCAACAGTAAATATGTTCTGAGAAAAAAATGTGGGTCATTACTTATTGAACGACCTTCGTATATATGAAGACACTCGGGAAATGAGGCTTAATTTATGCAACAGAATGTGTACATGTTGTCATGTAAATCAGGACTGAGGGAAACAAACATAGACGTGGGCAATATATATAGGGTGGTCCATTGATCGTGACCGGGCCAAATATCTCACGAAATAAGCGTCAGACGAAAAAAAAAACTACAATGAACGAAACTTGTCTAGCTTGAAGGGGTAAACCAGATGGCGCTATGGTTGGTCCCCTAGATGGCGCTGCCATAGGTCAAACGCATATCAACAACGTTTTTTTTTTTAAATAGGAACCCCCATTTTTGTTAATATTCGTGAATTACGTAAAGAAGTATGAATGTTTTAGTTGGACCACTTTTTTCACTTTATGACAGACGGTGCTGTAATAGTCTCAAACATATGGCTCACAATTTTAGACGAACAGTTGGTAACAGGTAGGTTTTTTAAATTAAAATACAGAACGTAAGTACGTTTGAACATTTTATTTCTGTTGTTCCAATGTGATACATGTACCTTTGTGCACTTATCATTTCTGAGAACGCATGCTGTTACAGCTTGATTACCTGCAAAAACCACATTAAAACAATAAATGCTCACAATGATGTCCTCAACCTCAATGCATTTCGCAATACGTGTAACGACATTCCTCTCAACAGCGAGTAGTTCGCCTTCCGTAATGTTCGCACATGTAATGACAATGCGCTGACGCATGTTGTCAGGGGTTATCGGTGGATCATGATAGCAAATATCCTTCAACTTTCCCCACAGAAAGAAATCCGGGGAAGTCAGATCCGATGAATGTGAGGGCCATGGTATGGTGCTTCGACGACCATTCCACCTGTCATGAAATATGCTATTCAATACCGCTTCAACCGCACGCGAGGTATGTGCCGGACATCCGTCATTTAGGAAGTACATCGCCATTCTGTCATGCAATGAAACATCTTGTAGTAGTACCATCGGTAGAGCATTACGTAGGAAATCGGCATACATTGCACCATTTAGACTGCCATCGATAAAACGGGGGCCAATTGTCCTTCCTCCCATAATGCCGCACCATACATTGACCCGCCAAGGTCGCTGATGTTCCACTTATCGCAGCCATCGCGGATTTTCCGTTGCCCAATAGTGCATATTATACCGGTTTATGTTACCGCTGTTGGTGAATGACGCCTCGTCGCTAAATAGAACGCGTGCAAAAAATCTGTAATCGTCCCGTAATTTTTCTTGTGCGCAGTGGCAGAACTGTACACGACGTTCAGAGTCGTCGCCATGCAATTCCTGGTGCATAGAATTGGACATCATCAGTTGTTGCAGGTCGTGGTTGACGTTTCACATATGGCTGAACACTGCCAGTTTCCTTAAATAACGTAACTATCCGGCGAACGGTCCGGACACTTGGATGATGTTGTTCAGGACACCGAGCAGCATACATAGCACACGCCCGTTGGGCATTTTGATCACAACAGCCATACATCAACACGATATCGACCTTTTCCGCAATTGGTAAACGGGTAACGTATCACGAGTCAAATACCCTCCGCACTGGCGGAATGTTACGTGGTACCGCGTACTTATACGTTTGTGACTATTACAGCGCCATCTACCAGAAAGCGAAAAAAGTGGTCCAACTAAAACATTCATATTTCTTTACTTAATACACGAATATGTAATAAAAAATGGGGGTTCCTATTAAAAAAAAAGCAGATGATATCCGTTTGACTATGGCAACGCCATCTAGCGGGCCAACCATAGCACCATCTGGTTTCCCCCTTCAAGCTAGACGTGTTTCGTCCTTCGTAGTTTTTTCGTTTGTTGCTTATTTCGTGAGATATTTGGCCCGGTCACTATCAATGGACCACCCTGAATTTGTCATGTCGTGCAGTATGACACAATGTGCCTTTAATGTTTAGGATTCATGCATCCCCACTCTGCCACACTTCCTTTTATACAATTGTGAGTACAGTTTACTAACTGATTATTTCATATATCTCTAAAAGCTGCCAGTGTAATAACAGACTGATAGGTTTTCTTTGTTATCCACAGTTTAGGGCTTGAGATTTAATAATGACACTGGTAACTTTTAGTGCTGATCACTTCTAGTGTTCCATGAAATAATCATTAGTTCGTTAAATGCACCATGGAAATTACTAAGAGCCCTTGAACTTATGCAATAATTCACTAAGTCTTGAGCACGAAAACTTTCAAACAAAAAAAGGCAAGAAACGGAGGATAGGCCGCATATCGACTAGGTTTCACTGGCCCACATAAGCCCAATTTCTTTGAACCCACATAGCGTGTTATCCTCGATCAATTTGACCGTGCCCTCACATAACCGTCGATCTGTCTCTGGCAAAATCACAAAATTGTATCTATTTTTCGTAATACCATTCAAATTATAGGTATCACTAGAAAACTCGCATTTACGCTCTGATTCATGTGATATGTTACGATTCATTGAGATTAACAGATAAATCTAGCATATAACCTCTGAATGGTCGCATACGGGTTTTTCAATGGATAAAAACTGTGTACATACTTGTCACCACTGTTATTATGTATCAGTTTGAACCAAGATTTCACCATGTTTACGTGCTGTTCTTTATTTTCATTTCACTGTCTAAGCACGTAGGTTGGGACTTATTTGCCGATTATTACCAGTAATCGATCAGATCGGTCATACTATTAGTCAACTATCTCAAGATAAGAAAAACTGTATCTGATTTCTCTATAAAAAGCACTGTTATAGTGGTTTTTAAATTAATTTGCTTGATTTTTCTTCATTGCTCTCACAAATAGTGATTGCTATCGACAGGCGATGTCAAATTCATTCCATACTTTTAGATTCCCAGATGAATTTCGACACCGTTCTTCACAAGCGAGTTCTGATCTCATTGCGTGCCTATGGAGTACCGTCTCAGGCTTGCGACTGGATTCGCAAGTTCCTGTCAGAATGGTCACAGTTCGTAGTAACTGGTGGAAAGTCATCAAGTAAAATAAGTGGTTGTTTACGTTTTGCAAACACATGAAAATCGGATGGGGCCAAGTTGGGACTGTATTGAGGATGATCGATGGCAGTGAACCCGAGACGTGGGGCTGTTGCAGATGTCAACTGCTTGTGTATGGTCTGGTATTGTCATGATGAAGAAGAGAGTAGTCCACGTGTGGACGAACTCTTCTAATTCGAAACCCGATTACAACAAGCTTTTGCTCACTCACCGACATAGTTACGTTGCACCCCGCCATGTTACACGGTACAATTCGGAGCACTCTAGCGCCAGAGAGTAGAAGACATGAGGACATGAAGAATAAAGACGTGCAATGTTCATGATGTTTGTTTTGCTGAAAACGCTTTAAGAATTTGTACATAAAAAATTCGGAGGCATTGCCTTTTCAGCACGTTCTTGTACAGAGTGGCAATTATTGAACTATATGAAAGAAAAATGTAAATTGGTTACGAACTACGGCGAGCACACACTTTATTCAACATGTAAACGTCACCACAGATATTCGGACGTTGGTTATGACATGTTGGATATGTCTGCCATCATTCGCGATTATATGGCGCAGGCGAATAGCGAAATTCTGCATGGTCCGCTGAAGTGTCGAAACATCGATGCTGTCGATAACCTTCTGAGTGGCTGTTTTCAGCTAAGCGATGGCTTTGGGGCTATTGCTGTGCACCTTGTCTTTAATATACACCACAAAAAGGAGTCGCATGCGTTTAGATCAGGAGAATATGGTGGCCAATCGAGGCCCATTCCAGTGGCCTCTGGATACCCCAGAGCCAGAATGCGATCCCCAGAGTGCTCCTCCAGGACATCAAACACTCTCTTGCTTCGGTGGGGTCGAGTTCCGTCTTGCATGAACCACATCTTGTCGAAATCAGGGTCACTTTGGATGATGGGGATGAAATCATCTTCCAAAACATTCACGTACCGTTAGGCAGTCATCGCGCTATCAAGAAATATTGCACCGATTATTCCATTACTAGACATTGCACACCACACAATCACCTGTTGCGGGTGGAGAGACTTCTCAATCGCGAAATGGGGATTCTCAGTCCCTCAAACGCCCCGGTTTTGCTTATTGACGAACTCATCCAATTGAAAGTGGGCTTCGTCGCTAAACCAGACCATACATACCATACTAATTCCCATCGTGCCCCGCTGACAACCGTGCAGTTTGAACGTCCTGACGCGAGCCGTTCCAAAGTAATGACGATTTTGTTTCATATAGTTCAATAATTGTCACCCCGTATGTAATTGGGAGTGACGGGAAAGCAAATGAATCAAGAAACAGATTCTGGTGGCAGACGTAATTGTGGCTTTAATGAAAAGAAAATGTAAGTTGGAAATGGATGGTTAGTGTACAACGGAAGGTTCTTGCTCTGTTGCAATAAATAGGAAATAGCTGAACCCACGAACTAATGGAAGATGACATTAGAAAATTCCAGGAACAACGTGGATGCCTACAGTTGAAGACCACGTTGTTGTTGTTGTTTCTGCTGTTCTCATGCCTTACCAACCGTTCTTTCGTGTTAGTGAAGTTGTGTCGTATATTTCTTTCCTTCCCGACTGAATTCAGCACCGCATCTTCAGTTTTACGATCCACCCATGTAATTTTCAACATTCTGTTGTAGCAACCCATTTTAAAGGCTTCCATCCTCTTCTTGTCTCTAATTTTTATTGTTTACGTTTCACATCCATATAATGTTATGGTACAAAAACATCATAATGCATGGAAGAGTGCAGACGAGGCAATAGATATTAGATGGATGATGACGGTGGCGGTATTGTGAAAGGAGAAGGGCAGTGTCGTAAATGGGGAGCGCTTGCGCTCGTGCGTAGGTGAGGTGGCAGCACGCTCGGGATTCTTGAACGGCAAAGCACTCGTCCGCCAATTTGGCTCCCCACCGGGCGGCTGCCTTCTTGGAAATCCAATTAAGGGCGAACAGTGCGGAGGCGGCCGGCACGCACCACGCACCATCTCTTCCCGTCACGTGTTTGCCCATCGCCTTTGGTGAAGCGCCACACCTACCACAGCTTCCAGTCGATTCAGGCCTTCTCCCAAGCTAGAGCCCCACCAAGATCATGGCCTTAAGATTTCCAAAAGCAAAATCTTTTCGTGAAGGAGCCTGTTCACATATCTAAGGGGCGTTCTGTTTTATTTTGGAACAATTTTTTTAAGCAGGGTGAATTTATTGAGGACTGCGATACACCATGTTATTCTTCCCTCATTTGGCTACAAAACTATTTTTCAGCATAGTCTCCCTTCAGTTCGACGGCCTTTCGCTACCTTACTGGGAGGGCCTGTACTTTACTGGTCGACGTCGGAGCCAACGTCTTGTTGCATCAATAACCGTCCCATCATCCACGTACTGCTTCCCTCGGAGTACGTCCTTCATTGGGCCAAGCAGGTAGAAAGAGGTAGGCGCGTTTTCCGGGCCGTAGGATGGAAGATGAAGCTCTTTAGGGTGCGCAGACTTGCGTGTGGCATTGCATTGTCATGGAGGAGGGGATGGTCGTTTGCATTTTTGTGGCGATTAACACGCTGAAGTCGTTTCTTCATTTTCCTGAGGGTAGCACAACACACTTCAGTGCTAATCGTTGCACCATGGGGGAGGAAATCAAACAGAAGAACCGCTTCAACGTTCCAGAAGACCGTCACCACGGCTATATCGGCTAATTGTGTGGCTTTGAACTTTTTCTTCGGAGGGAAGACCACACTACGGATTGCCGTCTTGTTTCTGGTACGAAGTGATGATCTTAAGTTTCATGGCCTGTGACGATGTTCGACGGCAAACTGTCACGATCAGCCGCGTAATATGAAAGCAATTCCGCACAGTTGGTCCTTCGCTGCTTTTTTCGTTCTTCTGTTAGGCGGCAAGGAACTCAGCGGCCACACACTTTTGAGTACCCCAAATGATGGTTGAGCAGTTGAGCAGCGAGGTGTTTATTCGATCACCTCGAGTGATAGTGTCCGCGAGCTACTACCCTGCAGGAGTTACAACTGTGTGCGGCTGGCAGGCACGAGGGAAATCTGACAGTTTTGCTCGACCTTGTTGTGATGATAGACGCCTCGCCCATCGACTCATCGTGCTTTTGTTCACTGACAGGTCTCCACAGTTATTCTGCAAGGTGCTGATGAGCATCTGTTATGCTTTGGTTTTCCGCGGAAAGAAATTCTCTGCTTGAAACGCATCTCCGCTACAGGCGCCATTTTGTGGGCTACGTGTAGCGCCGCCATATACTGGAACTTTATGAAACTCTAGCGGCTGAAGCGGGAACATTCCTCGACGTCCCACATCAAATTCTACATTTTTAACCCAAACTGGCCGAGAAAAATGTGTGATGCATTGCTTATTGAACGTCCCTCCCCCGTAGTGAATTTCTTAATGCTCTGTACTGGAATAAATTCACCATCACATTAATAGAAGGAAAGCCTGATCCCTCGAAATGTAACTTACTTGAACAATGAACAACTATTGCCTCAAATCGGTCATACCCATTAGTTTCAATGCGGTACGAAATACGAGAACGTTTATCAACACGTTCTTAAATGAAAATTGTGCGGAAAGAGGAGATAGTTACAATTATCTTGTTCTGAAGGTCATTTCAAGACAGATAGGGGCGCAACAGCATCAGCGATCACCTTTAGAGAAGGCAGTTGGATATCGAGTCTTCTTCCTCTAGTTCAGTGGTCGTCAAACTGCGGCACCCGTGCCGCATGCGGCCCGAATCAAGTATTCTTGCGACCCGCGCATTTCGGCTGTATTTTGTAATAAAATGCACCAAGCAACTAACAGTCGGATCCAGAAACGTCAACAAACGTTAAGATCTTCTTAAGGGTCTGTTTTTCGTGCTCAGTAACAAACAATATTAATATTTCAAGCTGCGCTTAATTTTAATTGACGTTGATGAATTCGGCCGTGAACTAAATGAAGTGTGTCGTTATGCGAGCAGCCGAGTGGCTTGTGGCGCAGCCACTGTAGGGCTAACAGAAGTGAGAGGAGGAATATGAATGTCTTCCAATGCCGACAGCACCCATCAGCTGCTATGGTATAATGTCAAATGGAAGTAAATGCATTTCAGAATGCGCTTTATGGAAACGGCTGTCTCCGAATGTGGTACATGTTTGTAGCAACTAATATACGATCAAATAAAAGCTGTTGCAACTCAGTGCAATCGGCAGAAGAAAAATGTCATTCAAAACACCTGCTATTGTATCTTGTATTGAAATAACTCTTGTTAATTAATATAACATACTAATTTATGGAAGGTACTAACTAGTAGTAAGATCAGTAGGTGAAGGTGTAGTGGTAACATTACCGGGATGGGAAAAGTTGCCAGGATGGGAAAAATGGCCACTGCATATTTGTTGCCGAAAAGTGGCCACCCTACACGCGGGGAAAAGCGACAAAGGTGCTCACACAAACAGGAGTTGGATAGTTCCAAAAAACATGCATAATAAAACATACAAAACTGACTTCTAAACCCTTTTATACACAAAACTATCATCCGCATTTTTATTCTTTGTGCTAATTTTGAATAAATAAAATCTGTTCTGTTATATTTGGCCCAATACATAAGGCCAATTATAAACGGTCTGCTGCAGTCGCTTGGAAATCTTTCAGATACTAGGATGTTAAGACTACTAGAAAATGCGTACTGAAATCAGAAAAACAAACTTAGAATTTTATTGCGATGGCACTGGGCACAGTACCCGCTTAGGTGCGGAAAACGAGTCACTAAAGTAAGCCTTCAGAAACATGCAGTAATTCCGGTATACTACTTCCTTTATCAGATAAAAATACTTGGTGTGATACTTTATAATACAGGGATATATATGAGTAACATGGGCTGATGAGGCCACTTTACCCTCCCTCTCCCCCTCACCCCCCACCACCTGGCCACCTTCCTATGTGGCCTGAGGTGTCGCCCTACGGTGTCAGTACTGACTCTTCAGCAAAAATGTTTGACGAGCACCGCTCGTTTCCTAGGTCAGTCGTGCTGTCTTCTCTCCCGTTATCGCTACCACAGTTAACATCCAAAATAGTGTGCAGGCGACATCGCGGCTGCGTGGGCTTTTGTACACCTGTTTCGCTTTTTTATGCTTTTCAGTCTCTGTACAATAAGTAGAGAATGATCAGTTGGAGACCTAAACCATTTTTGGGAGACTGTTCTTTTCTGACAATATTCCAACAGTGGAACATCAGCTGTCTGTTATTAGTGATATAATAATCTTTGAATACTACTGTGGTATAGTAAATAAATAAATATATTTACTTTATCTGTTGTTGTTGTTGTTGTTGTTGTTGTGGTCTTCAGTCCTGAGACTGGTTTGATGCAGCTCTCCATGCTAATCTATCCTGTGCAAGCTACTTCATCTACCAGTAGTTACTGCAACCTACATCCTTCTGAATCTGCTTAATGTATTCATCTCTTGGTCTCCCTCTACGATTTTTACCTACCACGCTGCCCTCCAATGCTAAATTTGTGATCCCCTGATGCCTCAGGACATGTCCTACCAACCGATCCCTTCTTCTAGTCAAGTTGTGCCACAAACTTCTCTTCTCCCCAATCCTATTCAATACCTCCTCATTAGTTACGTGATCTACCCACCTAATCTTCAACATTCTTCTGTAGCACCACATTTCGAAAGCTTCTATTCTCTTCTTGTCCAAACTATTTATTGTCCATGTTTCACTTCCATACATGGCTACACTCCATACAAATACTTTCAGGAACGACTTCCTCACACTTAAATCTATACTCGATGTTAACAAATTTCTCTTCTTCAGAAACGCTTTCCTTGCCATTGCCAGTCTACAGTTTATATCCTCTCTACTTCGACCATCATCAGTTATTTTGCTCCCCAAATAGCAAACCTCCTTTACTACTTTAAGTGTCTCATTTCCTAATCTAATTCCCTCAGCATCACCCGACTTAATTCGACTACATTCCAATATCCTCTTTTTGCTTTTGTTGATGTTCATCTTATACCCTCCTTTCAAGACACTGTCCATTCTGTTCAACTGCTCTTCCAAGTCCTTTGCTGTCTCTGACAGAATTACAATGTCATCGGCGAACCTCAAAGTTTTTATTTCTTCTCCATGAATTTTAATACCTACTCCGAATTTTTCTTTTGTTTCCTTTACTGCTTGCTCAATATACAGATTGAATAACATCGGGGACAGGCTACAACCGTGTCTTACTCCCTTCCCAACCACTGCTTCCCTTTCATGCCCCTCGACTCTTATAACTGCCATCTCGTTTCTGTACAAATTATAAATAGCCTTTCGCTCCCTGTATTTTACCCCTGCCACCTTTAGAATTTGAAAGAGTGTATTCCAGTCAATATTGTCAAAAGCTTTCTCTAAGTCTACAAGTGCTAGAAACGTAGGTTTGCCTTTCCTTAATCTTTCTTCTAAGATAAGTCGTAAGGTCAGTATTGTCTCACGTGCTCCAACATTTCTACGGAATCCAAACTGATCTTCGCCGAGGTCGGCTTCTACCAGTTTTTACATTCGTCTGTAAATAATTCGCGTTAGTATTTTGCAGCTGTGACTTATTAAACTGATGCCCGCATCTCGTGGTCGTGCGGTAGCGTTCTCGCTTCCCGCGCCCGGGTTCCCGGGTTCGATTCCCGGCGGGGTCAGGGATTTTCTCTGCCTCGTGACGGCTGGGTGTTGTGTGATGTCCTTAGGTTAGTTAGGTGTAAGTAGTTCTTAAATGCTAGGGGACTGATGACAATAGATGTTAAGTCCCATAGTGCTCAGAGCCGTTTGAACCATTATTAAACTGATAGTTCGGTAATTTTCACATCTGTCAACACCTGCTGTCTTTGGGATTGGAATTATTATATTCTTCTTGAAGTCTGAGGGTATTTCGCCTGTCTCGTACATCTTGCTCACCAGATGGTAGCGTTTTGTCAGGACTGGCTCTCCCAAGGCCATCAGTAGTTCCAATGGAATGTTGTCTACCCCCGGGGCCTTGTTTCGACTCAGGTCTTTCAGTGCTCTATCAAACTCTTCACGCAGTATTGTATCTCCCATTTCATCTTCATCTACATCCTCTTCCATTTCCATAATATTGTCCTCAAGTACATCGCCCTTGTATAGACCCTGTATATACTCCTTCCACCTTTCTGCTTTCCCCTCTTTGCTTAGAACTGGGTTTCCATCTGAGCTCTTGATATTCATACAAGTAGCTCTCTTTTCTCCAAAGGTCTCTTTAATTTTCCTGTAGGCAGTATCTATCTTACCCCTAGTGAGATAAGCCTCTACATCCTTACATTTGTCCTCTAGCCATGCTTGCTTTGCCATTTTGCATTTCCTGTCGATCTCATTTTTGAGACGTTTGTATTCCTTTTTGCCTGCTTCATTTACTGTATTTTTATATTGTCTCCTTTCATCAGTTAAATTCAATATTTCTTCTGTTACCCAAGGATTTCTACTAGCCTTCGTCTTTTTACCTACTTGATCCTCTGCTGCCTTCACTACTTTATCCCTCAGAGCTACCCACTCTTCTTCTACTGTATTTCTCTCCCCCATTCCTCTCAATTGTTCCCTTATGCTCTCCCTGAAACTCTGTACAACCTCTGGTTTAGTCAGTTTATCCAGGTCCCACCTCCTTAAATTCCCAACATTTAGCAATTTCTTCAGTTTTAATCTACAGTTCGTAACCAATAGATTGTGGTCAGAGTCCACATTTGCCCCTTGGAAATGTCCTACAATTTAAAACCTGGTTCCTAAATCTCTGTCTTACCATTATGTAATCTATCTGATACCTTTTAGTATCTCCAGGATTCTTCCATGTATACAACATTCTTTTATCATTCTTGAACCAAGTGTTAGATATGATTAAGTTATGCTCTGTGCAAAATTCTAACAGAAGGCTTCCTCTTTCATTTCTTAGCCCCAATCCATATTCACCTACTATGTTTCCGTCTCTCCCTTTTCCTAAAGTCGAATTCCAGTCACCCATGACTATTAAATTTTCGTGTCCCTTCACTACCTGAATAATTTCTTTTATCTCATCATACATTTCCAATTTCTTCGTCATCTGCAGAGCTAGTTGGCATATAAACTTGTACTACTGTAGTAGGCATTGGCTTCGTGTCTATCTTGGCCACTATAATACTTTCACTATGCTGTTTGTAGTAGCTTACCCTATTTTTTTATTCATTATTAAACCTACTCCTGCATTACCCCTATTTGATTTTGTATTTATAACCCTGTATTCACCTGACCAGATGTCTTGTTCCTCCTGCCACCGAACTTCACTAATTCCCACTATATCTAACTTTAACCTATCCATTTCCCTTTTTAAATTTTCTAACCTACCTGCACGATTAAGTGTTCTGACATTCCACGCTCCGATCCGTAGAATGCCAGTTTTCTTTCTCCTGATAACGACGTCCTCTTGAGTAGTCCCCGCCCGGAGATCCGAATGGGGGACTATTTTACCTTCGGAATATTTTACCCAAGAGGACGTCATCATCATTTAACCATACAGTTAAGCTGCATGCCCTCGGGAAAAATTACGGCTGTAGTTTCCCCTTGCTTTCAGCCGTTCGCAGTACCACAAACAGCAAGGCCGTTTTGGTTAGTGTTACATGGCCAGATCAGTCAATCATCCAGACTGTTGCCCCTGCAACTACTGAAAAGGCTGCTGCCCCTCTTCAGGAACCACACGTTTGTCTGGCCTCTCAACAGATACCCCTCCGTTGTGGTTGTGCACCTACGGTACGGCTATCTGTATCGTTGAGGCACGCAAGCCTCCCCACCAACGGCAAGGTCCATGGTTCATGGGGGGAGGTTACTTTATCTAATACCTCTAATAATTTTTGGTCTTTGTTAATAATTACGAACATGCATCGACTGGCACCAACATCAACAGCCCTTCACCGTGAAACGTCCCCTTAGAAAAATTATGACATACTGTGCTGGTAAACCTCTACGTCATTTGGTACAAAGACAGCTGAGTAAAACTGAACGTACTCAGACAGTTCTCTCTTTATTTATTCTGATCATCACTAAACGGACACACAATATTTTTTCAGCGCAACGCAATCTCAGTTTCAATAATCCCTACAAAGCAATGGCCCTGACAAGCAATAACCTATACCTTTCATCAATCACTTACCTCAAAAAAATCTTCGTTACTCGAACTGCTGCAATACAACGAGCGCCAATACTGCCAGCTAAATAATAGATTCTAACTTCTCAAGGCACTAACTACTGAGAGGCATAGTTAGCAAATGAAAGATTTTGATAGAGAACAAGCAATGTATTTGTCTTAATAGCGTTAAAAAGTCATAATAGCGAGGTTAATGGCCTCTTTTTTCTCCTCCTAACGGCTTTTCTCCGCCGACTGTCACACAACTGGGCACCCATAACTCATTATGTCAAGGTCACTTACCTTCCTTACCGAAATATTTGTGACAGCATTTTCTGCTACAGTGACAGTCTCATATAAAAATTTCACAGGTTAAAAATTTACATTACAAATGTGTAGAAATGAAATCTCATGAATAGCAGTGTTGTGACACATTCATGCATCTCCTAAGTTACGATTCATGGTTTCCAACACCCTTTTCACAAATCAGAGTCCCTAAACACTACTCATTATTCATATACATATAAACACATAATCACATTCCGCGTATACCACCATCTTATTTATCATAAATCAGAATCAAATTAAAACGTAATACAAAAGAGAAATCCGGGAAGTACAAACATACTTCAAAAATCATGATCCCATACCAAATACATCATTCAAAGCTCTCATAGTATCACAATGGTTCCGAAAAAATATGAAGAGTTCACAAAGTACAAACAAAATACAATTTCGTGAGTGTGGAGTTATCCAACTGTGTAATTGCGTAAACATGTGTCACTGACATAGTAAAAAAAATGTTTGTTTCTCTGTTAAACAATCAGATAGCTGTGTAATTCTGTGTTAGAGAAATATGGTACCGAGGTGTACAACTGTATAACCAAATACCATATTAGCTAGGGCTCCTAGCGCTTGCCACACGCTTAGTACACAAAGTGGGCTTGTACCCCCTGAGGATTAATTTAATTATATCCTCAGGTGTTACAGATTACAGCAATGGAATGAAACGTATCACCGAAAACCTTCGTATCTTTGTAATTCAAGAATCTTTCTAAAAATGTTCCAAGTACAAAAATTTAATCACTCAAATGCTTTTCCTGTAGCGCTGCTGTAAGATAATTTCTGTGTGTAATGGCAGAATTGTACGGCCGTAGCGGACAGCGCCAGAGTCGCCGCGCTGTGTGCTTATCACGCGGAATGCTGACGGGAAATGCAATCGGAGTCGCGCGCCGTGGCGTGTACACAGCCACTGGCTACGAAGAACAGTCTGAGACCGGCCAGTTGCGAGCATGTATCGCTCTCGACACAGTGATGACGGGTTACCAGACCGTCTTTATTAATGAATGGTAAAACAAAGTTTTCCTTGTTCCACATCCTGCACTACCCGAAACTACCGCCCACGCATCCCATCCTAATAGCAAATGACGCAATAACATTTTACTTGACCGTCCAAAAGACTCCGTTAGATGTGATTACTTGACGGTAAAAATGTGCCAAGTGTCGTAGTTACCATCCTCCGTAGGTTCAAATGGCTCTGAGCACTATGGGACTTAACATCTATGGTCATCAGTCCCCTAGAACTTAGAACTACTTAAACCTAACGAACCTAAGGACAGCACACAACACCCAGTCATCACGAGGCAGAGAAAATCCCTGACCCCACCGGGAATCGAACCCGGGAACTCGTGCGTGGGAAGCGAGAACGCTACCGCACGACCACGAGCTGCGGACTCCTCCGTAAGTAAAGTTCTGCAGAAGTCAATGTACTTACCTCATCATAAACAATAGTGTAATGCCATGTGTATATATGTCTTAATTATTACGTAAATTGCCGTGACCAAGAAAGTACTGTACTGTAAAGTATTGTTGTGTTACGAAAAATACCTATTTCATTGTAGTTATACCACAAAGTTACTACTAAAACATGTTTTACTTTCCAGAATAATACAGAAAAACTGTGCAGATATAAAACAGATACAGCGCAAAACCAACAATGTAAATTGTGAAATTGTGTCACTCATTGGTAGCGTAGAGATATAATCGTGTAGCTGTCAAATAAACCAAATACTAAGTCATCTGTAATCTCACAGAAAGTGCTTTAAATCCTGAATGTCCTTTCAAGTAAACCAAAATGTTGCATTCAAATCTCATTGGCAGTATATGGTCTAAGTATGTAAGCCTTATAGTCGTTACGTAATAATGCAACGAACAAGCAAGAATGTACATACAATAACACTATGTCGTCTGTTCACTACAAAAATGCATTCGTAAGTACTGTCTAAATACGTTCCCAAGGTTCTTGACTGGATAGTTAACTTCGAAACATTGTTGCATGTTAACAGTTTCTAAGTTGACAAAGTGTACTAATTACATTAAGCAGAAATCTTATAGCAACGACTAGTTCAGAAAGCAAATTATCTCTCAATAAACGGTTTTACATGTGAAATGTGGTATAAGCCTTTACTCTTCCTTGTATGCAGAGTTTCGACTTCAACGGAATTATCATGTGGTATATGTCGGTAAGGAATATTGCAATTTTTTCTCAAGGTTAGCGTCTATGTTATTTTCCTCTGAGCCAGCTGGCGCACATGGCTGCCTGCAATGCGAGTTACTGTCTACTGTCCCTTTGTTGGCGCACGTCGTTATTGGTATTTGGAGACCTAACTTCTACAGATTCACCTTGCCGAGAGGGCCTTGTCCTGTTTGAATCCCGCCAGTTCTGTGAAATTCAGGTCTGTCGTTATGATTATATCCTCTGTCGTCATGTCGGTAGTTTCTGTAATTTCTTTCTTGTCGGTCACTTGGTGGAGAATTTCTCCCTGAGTCGAAACTGCACGGTGGACCGCTGCGTCTGAAATTATTCTGTCTCCCTTGATAATAATTATGTTGGTTCCCATATTGTCTGATCCTCTGATTGCCTCCGTCATAGTCATTACCACGGAGAGGTGATCTTTCCCTGTAATTATTATTCCTCTGCCAACGGTTTCATATGGGTGGTGTCTGTTTTGGTCACGATTTGCGTTGTAAGAATAGCCTTGTCGCGTCCAGTTATTGTTTCTGTGGTCACGGAATTGTGACGGACGTGACCTGTAATTGTTGTTCTCCTGGTTTCGCGTCCCGCGGTTGTCAGTGTCAATTTCCAATTCTTGTAACAGTCCCTGGAAAGCTGCAATGTCGTCTTTGCAACGTCCTGCCGAACTAATATGTCGTAAATGTCCAGGAAATTTGATTAAGCAAATGCGGATGAGTTCTGAGGGGCTGTATGGGTTTGACAGGTATTGATTCTTGTGCAAGATGTCTTCAAAATATTTGAAAAGACTGGAGAATTCAGATTGTTCAAAGTGTTCCATCATTATGATGCGATGTCTTAAGCGATCTTGAGTAGCTTGAGACCAATATGCTGAGAGGAAGGCATGATAAAATTCTCCTTCACTGTGACAATCGTGAATGACCGAATTCATTGTTACAGCAGGTTCATTCTCTAAGTAGCCACACATAAATTCTAATCTGCTCTAATGAGCAGTTGGGAGGAAAACAATGAGAGAACTAATGAAGCCACGCTTGTGGACGAATGTCGTTGCCAGAATTCTTAAATGTTTTGAATTTACGTGTAGTAATAAACAGCTTATAGTCAAAACCATCATGTCGGCGAGGCGCATATCGGTCATTGTTACGTCGTGTCGGCGGTTACATCTCAAAATTCGGTGCACCTTGCCAATTTCTTTCATATTTTCCGAAATGCCCTGTGTTATTATTTTGCGGCTTTTCTGTATTTCTATGTCCCTCTTGCGTTATTGGAGCGCGAGTGTCCTCTGAAATATGTAGTTGTTGTATTACTGGTACCAACTGATCTTGTACTTCCCGGATTTCTCTTTTGTATTGCGTGTTAATTTGATTCTGATTTTGTTTGAATTTCCTAATTTGTTTGTACTCTTCTGTGTCAGTAAAGACTACCGGCCATGTGTCATTCAGATTGTCGCCTACCTTCGTAGATAAATTATTTAGTTGATCCGAAAATTCGACTACTTTTTCTGATAATGAGCGGATTTCCTCCATGTGCCTTTCTGAACCAATTTTCAAAATATCTACAGTGTCCTTTAAGTTTTCCTGAGTTTTTGCAAGATGCATAACTGAATCAGTAGATGCAACTGTGTCAAGTTTAGCTTGCAAGGTGTCGTGATTTTCATGAACAATAGTTTGCAGTTGTTTTATGGCTGCTTCGTGATTCTGTAATGCATTTTCATGCCGCGAAAAAATAGGTTGAAAATGCTCACAAATTTGTGTTTTTACGTCATTACAGACTTTTTGACATTTCGATTCGATTTTAAGTAACTCAGCAGTTAAACCTTCACGTGTTTGTTGAAGTTTCTGATTTTGTTCCATTTGTTGCTGTGATTGTTTTTGATTTTGTATCATTTGTTGCATTGATTGCAATGCTAATGTATTAGTGTCTGGAACATGTTCCTTTGTGACTATCGACAGTGCATTTGCACCGTCAGCATTCGTATTTTGAAAAGCAGAAAATGTGTCTTGACTTAATTGAATAAAAGGTGAGGACGCAAAACCCGTATCTACGGTATTTGCAAGATTGTCCTGTCATTTCGGGTTCCTGGGTCGAGCTGTTGCCGACAGATCGATCGACAATACTACCCTGTTCACTAGCTGTTTCTTTGTCTACACGATTATTTATAGCCTGGTCTATTTCCCTATGCACAATTACCAAATTACTATTCTGAATATTTGTTCATTCATTACACGGTGGCACTAACACACTACTCTCGTCTTCACTGTCTTTCCTCAGTTTACATTGGAGCCTAGTATTACGTTTTTCACACGCCATAATTGCCACAATATTTCACATTATAACACAGAAAAGCACAATTTGAAGAGCGAAATAAGAAAACACATTAACATGGCACTGAAAATAATATTCAATTAATTGAAAGCGCGGTTGCGAAATACTTGGTGCATATCTACATACATGCCACGACTGTTTTACAGTACAACAATGAAAAACTACAACTACAGAGCCCTCTACAATTACGCGCTAGCAATAAACCATAACTACACTAATTACTCAAACTCCAAGAAAAAAATCAGAAGATTCCAGTGAGGTATCCTCGCCTAAGGGTCGACATATGAAACGTTCCCTTAGAAAGAATTATGAATTACTTTCCGGTTAACCTCTACGTTATTTGATACAAAGACAGCTGAGTAAAACTGAACGAACTCAGACAGTTTTCTCTTTACTTATTCTGATCATCACTAAACTGACACACAATATTTTTTTTAGCGCAACGCAATCTGACTTTATATAATCCATACAAAAGAATGGCCCTGACTAACAGTAAACTATACCTTTCATGAATCACTTACCTCACAAAAATCTTCGTTACTCGAACTACTGCAACACAGCGAGCGCCAGTACTGCCAGCTAAATAAAAGATTATAACTACTGAAGGCACTAACTACTGATGGGCGTGGTTAGCAAATGAAAGATTTTGATAGAGAACAAGCAATGTATGTACCTTAATAGCGTTCAAAAGTTATTATATATCATCCAATTAAACAAATTTCCTTTTTCTGACGGACACACGTCCAGATTGTCCGCTCAAAACTCTGGAATGTTTCTCTCCACAGCCACCACTGCTGGCGGCACACCTCCAACTGCACAACGCTACGCGCTGTTCCCATCCAACTGCCCAACACTACACAAGGGAATATTCCAACAATGAGTCCAACCAGCCACAAACTGCACACAGCACAGTCAGTGATTTTCATACAGAGCGCTACGTGACGTTACCAACGTAAAAACCTAAACAGCCTACTTACAACCGCTTTTGGATATCACCACCCTAGCATCAATGAGCCCACGAGAGGCGTTGCAGACGATCTCGTGCTGCTAGCAAACGCACTCGTGTCGGTAGTCTGCTGCCATAACCCGTTAACGTAAAATGTCGCCGCACTGTTCTGAAAGATACGTTCGTCGTACGTCCCAGGTTGATTTGTGCGGCTATTCCACGAAGTGCTGCCTGTCTGTTAGCACTGACAACTCTACGCAAACGCTGCTGTTCTTGGTCGTTAAGTGAAGACCTTCGGCCACTGCGTTGTTCTGAGACGTAATACCTGAAATTTGGTATTCTTGGCAGATTCTTCGCACTGTGGACCTCGGAATATTGAATTCCTTAACGGTTTCCAAAATGGAATGTACCCCCAACTGTCATTCCACATTCAAGTCTGTCAATACCTGTTGTGCGTCCATAATCACGTGGAACACCTTTTCACATGGATCACCTGAGTACAAATGATAGCTCCGCCCAGTATATTGGGTCCAGTTACCTCCTACCACGAAACCAGAAGGCTGTGGGCGTCATCTACGTTGAAACAGACTCGTTCAGAGAGACCTCTTCTGCTGTTCAGATTTCCTTCTGCATATATTGCGTCACTTCGGTTGTCAGGTATAATGTTAAAAAATATATATCCTCCACTTCACGAGAGGAGGGGCGATTACTACAAGACTCCTTAGAATGGGTCGTAGGCAGTGAAGTAAAGCAAATACGAAAGTGAGCACGAGTGGTACAAATGATAACAATGAATAGCTAAATAGAAAAATCGGTTACTTGAAAGTAACAACTGTGTTTTGAACTAGAGCACTGACTGCAAAAATTTTACTGCACTGCCTCAAAATGTGTTAAAATCGGTCGATATAGACTCAATTTGTGCAGCAAAAATGTATTCGTCCTTAGTGCCTCACACTTCCTAATCACCTAAAACAGGGAGCTCGTGTGGTGGCTCAAATGGCTCTGAGCTCTATGTGACTTAACTTCTGAGGTAATCAGTCTCGTGTGGTGGAAGCAATAATTAACAATGACGACGTCTCCCACACTGTATACCTCGAAGTACTGAATTTGTGACGCCTTACCTCAACTGTTGGAAAGTTCTTACGGCAGACACGTGCTAGCGCTGCTATCATATGATTCGTAACACTGAGTGAACAGCAATATAAATGAACTGAAGACATTTTGTATGAATAAAACCTCAAATATTCACACACTGAGGCGTAGCACACGTGCCTGAATTTGTGGAAAAAGGAAAGGTGGCAGGTAACGAATTCGCGTTACAAATTCAGTACTCTGTGTGAATAAATTAGGTCTACATTGTTTACCGTCACGAATAAAGAAATGCACAGGTCTAGAACTTTTAACATCTTCTCTGAACATCGCAGCACTAGAACATGGAAAAATAAATTAACACACATCTGAAAAACAACCTTACAAGTGAGAGAATCTGCTCCTAAGTCACGTCAGTTTACGGATGGTAACTCAGAGACGCATACCGATGACCGCTTGTTCTGATGAGATCAGTAAACGAGAACAAAAGCATAACATTTTGCACAGCAATTCCGAACTCAAAATTCAACGCTTAAAGGACACAGTTTTAATAACCTCAATACTCTTGCGATTTCCGATCACATTAATACAGCCCGAATGCACGCAACTTGCTGCAATATCACCAGTACTCTGAAAGTTGCGAATGCGCCCGCATCAGATAAGCAAGGCAAGAGTCTAAATGAATCCCGTTCGATGTGCTGCACGGGAAGAGAGTGCTTTGTCGCAGAATAGAAGATATACAGAATAGAAAGTCACCTGCAATCCTTGCGCCAAAATGAAGCGCGCGTGCGCGAATTTCGCTGTATGGAAACCGAGTAACACCGAAGATAAATGGATTTGTTTTCTTTATTTTATTAATCATGCATTTTAGCTGCAGGGCTTACCTACAAATAATCAGTTGTTTGATGAACTGTTAAATTTACAAATATATAATGAGCAGTAGTAAGAAAAAGACCAACAGGTCGCGCGGTATTGTGGTTGCGGCTCAGTTCCCCGCGCAGAGTGCCACTGCGGGAGGGTTGACGAGGAGAGCGGAAAAGCAGCCCTGTCATATGCCCCCTGAGGCAAACCGCATATGGGCAGTGGAAGCAGTGCCTATCCGAAAAATACAGCCTTATAATATACTGAATTTTATTGTCACCGAGTAGTGTTTCGTTTCTTGCCGTTTAAGCTCTCCATCTCTCTTCGTTAATACATAACAGTTTTCAGTTACACATATCTGTATAGTTTTTTGTTTTGTTTGTTTTTTGGCAACAACAGCGCACAGTTTAGTAACTGGTGAGCCATTAGCCCCTCGAAATATATCTTCTGCTTTCACAATGCTTTCAGATCCTAACAAAGGGACAGTCGATTCACAGTAAAGATAGTGAACAAGGAACTAAGGAATTTTATGAAATCATGTGATCTAGAAGCAAGGCAGAAAAGTAAAACAAAGCTATCTACTTGCTGCTTGTTAAGCTGACGTACGTCTACGATCTGTTATAAAGAGTCTGGTAAAAAGCGTCCAGGATCTGACATACATAAGTTTCACTGTCTTTACTTGGATATCGATGTAGTAATAGACGTTATGCTACGTACATACGGACATCACAATCCCTTCAGATCCTAAGAAGGGGCAGTCGATTCACCGTGAAGGTAGTGAATAAGGAACTAAGGAATATTATGAAATCATGTGATCTAGAAGCAAGGCAGAAAAGTAAAACAAAGCTATCTACTTGCTGCTTGTTATGCTGACGTATGTCTACGATCTGTTATAAAGAGTCTGGTAAAAAGCGTCCAGGATCTGACATACATAAGTTTCACTGTCATTAATTGGATATGGATGTAGTAAGAGACGTTATGCTACGTACATACGGACATCACATTTCCACTGCAGCTACAAACAGTCGAGAAGTCCTGACGAATAACTATGTTTTAATTGGTTCGTTGTGACATGCAAAAACATTTCAGTGGTAGCATACACACTATTAGCATTAATAAACTAATTATACAACAGGATACACAAATGGAGAAATGTCGAGAACAGTCGAGAAACCACCACGAAGTGACGAGAAGAAGGATTTCACGGGTTGCATCATGCTATCAGCATCAATAAAGTTACTGCACAATAGGCTGCACATATGAAGAATGTAGTCAGTATTATTCCGAAAGTACGAGTATCCTGAAGGAGTGTGGTGATTTCATGTATTTAATTTTTTGAAATGTATTGCTGACAAAGCGAGATCTACTTTCGTGACAATGTTTTTCGAACGATGTGAACTCTTCCTGTAACAAGGCACAACTGCCTAGTTTACGCATACCTGTTACGCCCATTATTGTCAGCTACTGACAATACGCTGACCATTGTGTTGCGCGACGCATCAGTTGTTTACTTTTCTCAAGGATAACTATTTTATTCTCGAATTACACACTGTCGGTTTGGCAAGCCGTAGCTGAGTAACCAGCATCTACATGTGCGTGTCATCCCGCCTGAATGGTGCGCTGGTCATCATTATAATACTGCTAAGATGAAGAAAAGGAGCAAAATCCATTGATAAGTTTCCATTCCAGTCGTTCAACCAAAATTCCAACAGAATTGGCGATTTATTTTTGTGTGAATTGTCAACCTTTCCTCACTGTAAGAAGCATCACCATTTATGAGTAACGGTCACATTTCTCTTGTTGACAGGTTTAATTTTATTTCACAGTATAATTTGAGCAAACTCTTCTTACAGCAGCTATTGCGATAGAATTCTGAAATAGCATGTCTCATTAAACAAGAAACTGACGACCAGTGAGCTAAACAGTTTTCGAAAAAACCTCATTCTGGCGGTTTGCAGTAACATAAGAGAAGAAATTTTATGTATATTTTCATAGGAAACGCGTGTTTCACCAACTGTCGATAAGTTCTAAAAAATTAGTCACCGGAGTGAAAAAAAAGTAAAATATAGCTTCTGATGTATCGTCTTAGATAAGAAAGTTCCGTGTGTTTACGATTTGGCAAGATACTCTCCTCCTTCTGTGCTATCATTCACCAAAATCTCGTTCCGATGTCTCGAGCGGTTTAGGAAATATGTGGGATGTTGTGAATATCTCATTCTTGCTTACGTAAGATTTGGAGTGAATGCGCTACATGGAATCCATTTTCTCGGGATCGGAGACAGGTAGGGACTTCCTCAAAAGTCTAAACAAAAATTCAATATATTAGCTAAATTTCATACACAAAAACTTACGGTTTAATACACACCAAACGAAAAATCTAAGTGACCCCTATTTTTCATTGGAAACTTTTACTAATTTTGAGCAATGCCTTACAAAAATGTAAGTATGACCATCAGCGAGATGATGGGCATTTCGCTCGGAAGCTGACATATAACGCTACAAGCAAGGCAAAATCAAATATTTTGGGTGAATAGTTTGTGTAAAATCGTTTGAGAAAGATTACATTGTGGGGGCGCTTCGATTCTGTTAGCGCAATGCGTCGGCAACTGGTGCGTGCAAGTATGGGTACGCGTCTCAATATGAACTGGATCAGCGCGGAACGTGCTCATCGCGCTGTGGTGTCGTGTCACGTCACACGCGCTATATGCGTCTCAATTTGCACTTAGCCTAAAGTTGAAGAGATACGTTCCAGAACTTACTATTTTAGAAATGAAGCGCTGTGTACAGCTACGACTTTAAAAGCTTGTGATACATCTTTAACTAAAGATTTAACATGGCTTGTTACAGTAGTGTTTCTTTTTGGAATAATTATAATTTAGTCGGCTAGATTGGTTCCATTTCATAAAGATATTCATTCCGAGCCGTAGAAGTAAGGCACTACCGTTTCACGTTCACTCGGTTCCGATATGGCGTCGAGAGGAACGCTTGTCTTCAAACAAAGCGAAGAAGCCGCGCTTTGCTCTACTTTTTGTATACTCTCTATTCTGTGGCATTTTAGTCAAAACTCCATTAGGCGCCGAACGCTTTGATTGGCCTGCACCAATCAATGCTTTGACATTTCCACAAGAGAAATTTGCCCGTTCCAATTTGTAAAGATTTACTACTCCACAAGACAGAATCAGATAGAGACGGATTGTCTGTGAACTGGCAAGTGACTCATGCTTGGCGCGCGAGTGCGCGATTTATGAAAGATGCTCGCGACAAAGCGTCTTCGTGCTCGAACATGTGCTCACTTCTAAAAGGGCAGTGTTAGAGAGCATACGTGTCATACGACTGCCTCCTAAAGGGATAAGCAATTTCTAGAAAGATTATTAAAGTTAAACGTAACTTCAACACGAAATAGTTACATGTATTTCCCTGAGTATCCGCCAGAGTGCCATACACATTGTGCGGCAGTCCATCATAAGCTCCGCAAACGACGCTGCGTGCACGCATCACAGACACTACTGTTGCCGCAACAACCAACGTCACAGTGCTTTACAGTCCCCAATCATCCAGAAGTCCTGGAAACCAACCACAGCCACAATATTGCTGCTCAACAATGCAAGGAGCATCAAACCGATGCCCTATGATCTATAGTATTTCTAGGAATACTGTTACGATTAATGTGAGCGGTTAGTCTTTCAGGGGAATCGTTGAGTAACTTCAAAGTGGTGACAGTCTTTTATTCTCTTATTTTAACCACTGTCTCCTGATAAACAAAGTAAGAGCCTAATTAATATCAGACCAGCTGTGCGGCTGGATAGAAGAGATTTTAGCAAACAGAACACAGCATGTTGTTCTCAATGGAGAGACGTCTACAGACTTTAAGGTAACCTCTGGCGTGCTACAGGGGAGCGTTATGGGACAATTGCTTTGTTGGATTTAAAAACCTCTCTAACATTAGATTTAGGTTTTCCGTATCACTTCCGAAAATAAGGGAACAGTTCATTCGACAATATTACGGCTGTTTACATTGTTGTAGAATTTTAGAACATATTTTTTGCTCACGTATCATGTCATTTCTGGAAACCCAGAATCTACTCTGTAGGAATCAACATGGATTCCGGAAACAGCGATCGTGTGAGGCCCAACTCGCTCTATTTGTTCATGAGACCCAGAAAATATTAGATACAGGCTTCCAGGTAGATGCCATTTTCCTTGACTTCCCGAAGGCGTTCGATACAGTTCCGAACTGTCTCCTGATAAACAAAGTGAGAGCCTAAAGAATATCAGACCAGCTGTGTGGCTGGATAGAAGAGTTTTTAGCAAACAGAACACACCATGTTGTTCTCAATGGAGAGACGTCTACAGACTTTAAGGTAACCTCTGGCGTGCTACAGGGGAGCGTTATGGGACCATTGCTTTTCACAATGTACATAAATGACCTAGTAAATAGTGTCGGAAGTTCCATGCGGCTTTTCGCGGATGATGCTGTAGTATACAGAGAAGTTGCAGCATTAGAAAATTGCAGCGAAGCGCAGGAAGATCTGCAGCAGATAGGCACTTGGTGCACTGAGTGGCAACTCACCCTTTACACAGACAAATGTAATGTATTGCGAATACATAGAAAGAATGATCCTTTATTGTATGATTATACGATAGCGGAACAAACACTGGTAGCAGTTACTTCTGTAAAATGCGTACGGAACGATTTGAAGTGGAATGATCATATAAAATTAATTGTTGGTAAGGCGGGTGCCAGGTTGAGATTCATTGGGAGAGTCCTTAGAAATTGTAGTCAATCAACAAAGGAGGTGGCTTACAAAACACTCGTTCGGCCTATACTTGAGTATTGCTCATCCGTGTGGGAACCGTACCTGGCCGGGTTGACAGAGGAGATAGAGAATATCCAAAGAAGAGCGGCGCATTTCGTCACAGGGTTATTTGGTAAGCTTGATAGGGTTACGGAGATGTATAGCAAACTCAAGTGGCAGACTCTTCAAGAGAGGCGCTCTGCATCGCGGTGTAGCTTGCTGTCCAGGTTTCGAGAGGATGCGTTTCTGGAAGAGGTATCGAATATATTGCTTCCCCCTACTTATACCTCCCGAGGAGATCACGAATGTAAAATTAGAGAGATTCGAGCGCGCACGGAGGCTTTCCGGCAGTCGTTCTTCCCGCGAACCATACGCGACTGGAACAGGAAAGGGAGGTAATAACAGTGGCACGTAAAGTGCCCTCCGCCACACACCGTTGGGTGGCTTGCGGAGTATAAATGTAGATGTCGATGTAGATTCTCCATCCTTCAAGTAACCTACACAGCTCCTTCTGTGATCATCTTGCTGTCTAAGAGAAACGTAATATTTCTTACATAACCGGAATCACTCGCAGATACTATTGCCCGAGAAACAAATGTAAAATAGTTGCAATCCTCTGGTTCCGACAAAGGTTTTCGGGAGGTTGCCCTTAGTTATTAGGCAAATACTCAAATACTCCCAAGTGGTTCTCCGTTTGCCCATTTCACTCAGATTTTAAAGAATGGAAATAAAGAGTTACACAACAACTGGACAAGTAACGAAAGATGACAAAAATGACTTGTTGCATACTGAAAATTCATTCTGGAAACAATCCCCCAAACCGTATCTAAGCCATTCCTCCACAATATCTTTTCTTCCAGCATTGCCAATCGTGCAAAGTACGTAGGAGAACTTCCATGAAATTTAAAAGGTGCGACCGCAGGTACTGGTAGAAGTAAACCTGCGAGGATGGATCGTAGCTCAGTCGGCAGAGCACTTGCTTGCGAAAAGTTCGGATCCTCGTTCGGCACACAGTTTTAATCTGTATTATAAGTAAATGCAAACTCTGCTTCTGTCCCTCTCTTTCACTTTCTGTGTGTGTGTGTGTGTGTGTGTGTGTGTGTGTGTGTGTGTGTGTGAGTGTGTGTGTGTGTGTGTATGTGTGTGTGTGTGTGTATGTGTGTATGTGCGGTTCAAATGGTTCAAATGGCTGTGAGCACTATGAGACTTAACATCGGAGGTCATCAGTCCCCTAGAATTTAGAACTACTTAAACCTAACTAACCTAAGGACATCACACACATCCATGCCCGAGGCAGGATTCTAACCTGCAACCGTAGCATTCGCGTGGTTCCGGATTGAAGCGCCTAGAACCGCTCGGCCACCGCGGCCGGCGTGTGTGTGTGTGTGTGTGTGTGTGTGTGTGTGTGTGTGTGTGTGTATGTGTGTGTGTGTGTATGAGCGCAGAAGAGAGTGAAATATGTTACAAACATTTTTAATATTTGGAATGTATCTAAGTTGGCAGCACATTTACTTGGCTTGTCACTTGTTCAGTATTTTAATGCGGAAACAGGTGATATGGTTACTAATGTGTGGCAAATTAGGTTGTTATCCGGTCATTTTCAAAGTTACTGCTGTCAAGAAGTTATGTAATGCTACTACAAGAAAGGTTTACTAGCAATACAATAAGACGTAGTATAAAATCGAAGGGCACTGGTGGCTCTCCCAGAAACCAAAAGATAGGCTTGGCTGAGCTGTAATGCCTGTCGCAATAAACAAACAGGCCATTCATTTTACTCTTAAAAGCTAAGAACAAAGTTCATTCCAGATACAAAATGTATAAATCTATGAAACGCATGTACCAAATCCACAGAACCTACGGAGGAAATCTGTCTGTACTGAGGATGTGATCAGATTAAAAATATACATGGCACTTTACAAATGCAAGTCGTTCCGAAGTCGCGTGACCAAGATTGAAACGTACGTTAGCAATAGACAATCTATTCTGCATATCTGAATCTCACTCCAAAGCCATTTCTGCTGCATGATCTGTGATGCGGAAGATCTTTGGCCGGTGCAGGGTTCCGGATATGCTTGTGAGGGAGTTTTATTTTGTGTGTGTGGTTGTGAGAGCGGGGGGGGGGGGGGGGGGAGAGGGGGGGAAGAGCTGAGAAAGTGATTGAAACGCGGCGCACGTGAGGTACCGACAGCGATCGTTTTCGTTCAAGATACCCGTTTGATAAGACAACGAGACCTGTTGCATGAATAAGAACGTAACTGCCTACTGCACATCCTCGTACTACAAAAAAGAGATGGGGCCCCTCCACGCCCGCACCAACGTGGTGACCAAACCAAAAGTTCTACTGTCACCTCCGTAAACATGTTAGTTGTCTAGTAAGTGGATCACAGGATGCTGGTCTGTGATGTTGTCCGTGCGTCTGGGTAAGGCTACGCATTAACGCGTTCCATCAGGTGATAGATAGTGGACGAAACGCGAGTGAGGGTAGTGATTTGAAGAGCAGAGGGAAAAAAGTGCCATGGCTCGTGCCGTGGGAAAAAAACCTCTGCGACAGTGGGATGGGTAGTAAGAGCAGTAATGGCTTACTAGCTGCGATAGCTCATGCAAGGTTGGATTTGTTAGTATAGGTATCATGCATCATTACCGTGACAAGCGATGGCGATGTGTCCCAGTTGCTGCAGCTGCTACATTCCTGGAACAATCATGATCGTTATACAGTAGTGGGAGATCGGCCATAGATCATCTCACTGTGTGGGGGATGTGTGGAGCTTGTTTGCATGCAGTGTACGGTACGGCTTCCCTGTGTGGTGCCAGTTATTCGACAGTGTATTTCAGCTGGATATCCAGTCTGATTAATAGGGGCTCGCCTGTGCCGTTATGTTTGCGTATGCTTGGCCATAGATGTTATGTCCTTACAAGTATGTCTTTTGGTCTTTTATGTTTCCATCTATGGTTGTGGTCGTAGTTCCCCAGATTCAGAATAAACGGGTTCTGCGAATGTCTGGAGTTTCTGTATAGTCTTGTGGTGAGTTTGTGGATTACCTCCGTGAGAGTCTCAAGTCGGTATTCCCGGTGAAGGTCCGCGATGCGTGTGTATCGTGGAGCATTGCTTATGATTTTGAGTACTTTGTTTTCTATGAGCTGCAGACGGCGCAGGCGTGTAGGCGCAGCGTATCCCCAGACGGGAGCTGCGTACGTCATCAGGGGTCGGATAAGTGTCATTCCTCAACCCTCCGAGGCCTTTCTTAAGTTGCCGAAGGTGTGACAGACGCATCGGGAGAAAACAGGACCATAGCGCTGGTGCTCCCACTTGAGTCGGCGAAATTTCTGCGTTACGGCATCTGCGATATGGAGCGCTCGTTACCACGAACCAGCGTTCATTCTGAGCCCATCGCTCATTGATTTCAAGGACCCTGGCGTCTCCATCACTGGGGAGCGCTACTGCGCTCGCTGGAGAAAGTACGACGTCCAATTGAGGCGAAACGATTGGAAAAATTGCGATAAAGGGTGCTGCTACTTCATGACAACACACGACGCCGTATCGCTAATTCGTAATGGAAAAGTTACGTCGACTCAAGTGGGAGACATTCGAGGACCAGCCCTAAAACCCCGATCTCTCCCCGTACGATAATCACGCCTTAGTTCCATTACAGAAAGCCTTGTCGTTGACAATTCCTGTCGGACGAGGATGTGTAGCAGGCAGTTACGAATTTCTTACGCAGCAGGACACGACGTTTTGCCAAACGGGCAACATCAACATTGTGGGCCGATGAGATGATTGCCTCAATGTTGCACGATATCGATACCAATTCTGGATAGTATGGCCTTCGTACGCGGACTTTTTGATCACTCCTTATATTTTCCTTCATGTTTGTATGAAAAATGCCTATTGGCAGCTATTGAAACTTGGTAATTTCAAAGCTTACATCTTACACCACTCGGTTTGAAGTTCATATTGTTATCTTCCCATAAACGTCTGAAAAAAAATGGTTCAAATGGCTCTGAGCACTATGGGACTCAACTGCTGAGGTCATTAGTCCCCTAGAACTTAGAACTAGTTAAACCTAACTAACCTAAGGACATCAAAAACATCCATGCCCGAGGCAGGATTCGAACCTGCGACCGTAGCGGTCTTGCGGTTCCAGACTGCAGCGCCTTGAACCGCACGGCCACTTCGGCCGGCTCATAAACGTCTGAGTTTCTAGTTACTTTCTGTAGAGGCCTCTCCCCCTATACACTCCACATTAAATCTCCAGGTGATCAAACGGTTTATTTGCAGGTGTCTGTGAAATTATTGCCACTTAAATATTCATCAGTCACCGGTTGTTCCGGCAAAGATGATGCGAGATGAGTATTTCAGAAAAATATTCATACTCGAATGCTTCAAAGGGTTCAAATGGCTCTGAGCATTATGGGACTTAACATTCGGAGGTCATCAGTCCCCTAGAACTTAGAACTACTTAAACCCAACTGACCTAAGGATATCACACACATCCATGCCCGAGGCAGGATTCGAACCTGCGACCGTAGCGGTCGCGCGGTTCCAGACTGTAGCGCCTAGAACCGCTCGGCCACCAAGGCCGGAATACTCGAATGATATGGAGTTTTGAGTACATACGATGAGTCGGTATCTTGCTTTGTAATCGTTTTCAGAACGTTTTCTATCATTCAGCATTTATGGAAACGAGAAGATCAGAGTAGATCAGATTTTCTTGAGCAGTCCTCTCAGGAATGCAATTCTGTAGTATCACAGGCGTATTTCGAGAGCAGATGAAGCGAATCGTACAGATAAGAGGGACATAGTTGGCGACTTGTAGCCAAATAAAAGACAGCAGCCTTAAAAGAAAATGAGCGGTACAAGGAGCTGAGCTGATAAGTTTGCCGCTGGCGAGGTGGTTTCCATTTCCCATCTCGTCCCGTTTCGACGGCAATGAAGACGTCGGCGCCGGCCGCTGAGAGAGAGGGCGCCCTCGCCTTTGTGGCGCGACTGGCTGATTGATTGCATCACGGCTCGCCGACCCAGCCGGCTTTCAGTGTCTTAGCGGAGCCGGAAGGCCGTCCGCCGCCACAATGGACCTCCCTAATCGAAAGGTTCTGCCCCTAACAGCCGGAACACGGCGCCGTTTGCTGCTTGTCGCGCCCAGTTATTGCTGCCGATGGCCGCGTATTATGTTATAATCCGCGGGGCCGTCGCATTCTGGCCCTATATGAGCTGTCAGCTGCTCCGCGGTGGAGCCTGACGATGATGAAATAAATAGCTTACCTGGATCATCTCGTGGTTTTTTTAGGCGTTCCAATTTTCTGAGACATATTTTTTTTGGCACTATACCTTTTCTCCCTATATAACACAAGCTAAATTCAAATGCCACAGAGATAATTTGTCTTGGTTTTACAGTCTGTCAATTACGCCTCTGTGACTAAGCGATACGCTGTAAAGTTGCTGGCCCCTCGCGTGTAGTCACTCCAACGAAGGTAGCGCACTCAGCCACCAACAGTCAAGAGGAACTGATCAGTTATTTTTCGTGGAACACCATCCTCGCATTAAATTCTCTGCACACGTGCACTGCTGGGTGTGTGATCACATTACTCCGTCCTGATCACGCTGAAACTTCTTTATTTAAATGAATGTGTCTGTACTTAAATTGCTGAATGACTGAGGCCCACAATATCCTAGCGCAACGCAATCTGACTGCTCAAAAAAAAAAAAAATTCTAACAATAACCTATACATTTCATTAAGCACTTACCTCACAAAAATCTTCATTACGCGAACTACTGCAATACAGCGAGCATCAATACTGCCAGCTAAATAAAAGATTCTAACTAATAAAGCCACTAACTACTAATAGGCATGTGGTTAGCAAAGGAAACATTTTGTTGCAAACCAGATAATGTATATTTTTTTACCTGAATAATGTCACATCCAGTTCAAACACGAATATAAATCGTTATTGACATCTCGTTCAAAGGTATATAATCATGAATAATATTCCGGAAGCTGAGTGATCAGCGTGACAGAATGTCAATCCTACGGGCACGGGTCCGATTCCCGGCTGGGTCGGAGATTTTCTCCGCTCAGGGACTGGGTGTTGTGTTGTCCTAATCATCATCATTTCATCCCCATCGACGCGCAGATCGCCGACGGGGGACCCTAGTCACATGACATGAATAATATTCAATCAATCTCCAAGTCGAACATGTACAGATCGTTAGCCTATGCGAACACTTCAGACCTCTACCTTCCATCAATACCAACTTCTCACATCTAACATCCATTACTGCTGGCTGTTCACCTCTAACTGCCAACAGTACTTCCATCACTATTGGCGACTTATTTCCAACTGCCCAACAGTACTGAGAATTAACTTCTAACAACGAGTCCGACCAGCCACAGAGTCTCTTACAAAGTGCAGTCAGATCCAATACAAAGGGCTACACAGCGCTGCCAACACAGAAGCAGCCCGCTACACCGTGCAACTATTTATTGTCACGCATTACGTCACGCATTATTGTCACGCATTATGTTGGCTTTATTGCGTTCTCAGTTATCACAGGTCCTAAAATCTCTACATAGATCTAGCATTCCTTTTCCAGAAAAACTTCATCTTGGAATTAAATCAATATAAAGGCCAATCAAAAAGGTTTCGTTGGAAGGCTGTACAGTCCAGAATCGGCATGCCTGTCGGGCAAAATCGCCGGGAGCACTGACAATGTCATCCCACCGACGCACCAGATTGAAGATAACTGTTTGGTAAAACACCGTATCCTGTTTTGTGACGAATCCCTAAATACTTGCTGTATATCCTCGTCCGTTTGGAATCGTAGATCCTTCAAGGCTTTTTTTAAGCGACCAAAGGCGTGATAATCGCATGGGAAGAGATTAGGACCATAAGACTGGTGCTCCAGTGTCTCCTTCTTGAGTTGGCGCATCTTCTGCTGTAAGGCATTTGCGACATGTGAACGTATGTCAATCATAAAGTAGCAGAACTCCTTGACGTACCATTTCAAAGCGGTAGATTCCGACAGACATCCTGCGCGGTACACATTCTTCACTTTCCGATGGTTGTCAAACGGTGTTCATCTTTCAGCAACGAAGAAAGGAATAATAGCTCATTGGTTCTGTTTGGAAGCAGGTGGTAATAATATCGCCATGGTTTCCGTTTCCGCCTTTATCACACGCTCGTCTGAAAGACACAAATCACACACATTAGTGTGCCTACATGTCGGTGCTTATATAGCCGCATCGGGCTCTCGTTACACTGCATATACGCGGCAGCAACACTCTCAGACGGAAACTTCTTGATGGCTCTTTGTAAATTTTGGTGACAGAAGCACACTATTGAATTTTTGAAGTTCCTAGACAAATGTTAATTTACCACGCGGATGTTGTCAGACGCAGGTAATATAATGTAAAGGGGCAGAGCAAACCTGGTCAGAACAGTCAGAGTGTGGGTATCTTTTAGGGGGAGTTAAATCATAAGACGAAGATTTTTACGAATACCGCTAGCACGCAGTAGACACTTCATTCCAATTCGCCACCTAATGACAGCTGAATGGTTCTCCTCCGAAATATCGTGGATCTTCGACGATTGGACCCGCCAGTACACCCGAGAACCATGCAAGCAGCTGATACAATAAGGAACTCTTATTTACACAATTTCACATCTATCTAAGGGAAAAAAACTGATCCGGGTCCACCAATGACCAACTGTTGAGGAGTCACACATAGCCGAGTATCGTGTGGCTTACAACACCCGGATCACGAGTATGAAACGCGCTGCGTCGTTATCACCATGTACAGAAAATGTATCTACTGTATTTTCCCTGCATTCACCTATTCAACAAAGATAGCTTTGTGCAAATATGATAAATTTTCAAGTGTCTGACTAAAAGACCACAATGAGATGGAACACTTACATGACTGGTGCACGATTCCAAGGAAAAAAAGGAAGCTGGTTTTTGACGTCATTGGGGACGGACTACAACCCGGACTGGTGAAGCGTTCGCGTCCTGTCCAAAGGACTCATGCCGACATTGGTTTTAAGCTGTATAGCAAACCACGGAAAATTCGTATGAATGAACAGACGGCGATCTAAACTGCCGACCGCTCTACGACAAATCCAGTGTCTTACTTTTGCACCGCCTCTCTAAGTACTGCGGTAATAATAATCACTGGAACGTTCTGATAACTTCTGTGTGGTTACTCATCCGTTTGGACATCATGGAACGTGGTGACGCAACAGGTCTCGCGGTCGGTACGACGTCGGTTCAAACCCTCCGTCCAGCCATCCTGATTTAGGTTTTCTATGGATATCCTAAATGGCTTAAGCCAAATGCAAGGGGGGTTCGTTTGAAAAGGACACTGTCAAATTTCTCTCCCATCCTTCCACTGTTTGAGCGTGTGCTTCTTCCCCGACGACCTAGCTATAGACAAGACATTAAACATTGATCTTCCTTTAGTTTGTAATATGGCTGCTGTGCGTGTACTTTACAGCACAACGTTTTTATTAGATGGTACGTTCGAGTGTACCCTATTTAGGTATTCTAATATCGTAGGAAAAGCTTGATGAATTGGCTGGAATTATAAAATTTGGTTTTTATTGTTATTTTGACAGAGATTAACGAAGATGTATTGAGTAGTAACATTTGCCACGTATCAGTTTCGATTGTAATTCATAAGCTGTACTTGGTGTAACGGCGTAAGGTCAAGCGCCGGCATGCCAGTCAGGAACGACCGGGAAGAGAAGGCTGTAGGGAAAAAGTCAGCCATTCGTACGCTGACCGAACCTCCTTCCAGGACAACAACACGACAGCAGCGGGCCCTGTGTGAAGAGGACATAAGCGCCACGAACGGCTGGTAACGGCCCAGTTCCATAGCAGCTTCAAGATTAGCGACTTCGAGAGCAGCATCAACGCTAGTTACTTCGTTTGTACTCTCTATGTAGCACCGACTTCGGATTGTTTATACTGAAGAGGATTGATTATTTTGTATGTCTCTCTTTGCTTGCGACACATGTGTGTAATTGCCAAAGGCCGACCGCAGTGGCCGAGCGGTTCTAGGCGCTTCAGTCTGGAACCGAGCGACCGCTACGGTCGCAGGTTCGAATCCTGCTTGGGATGTGTGTAATGTCCTTAGGTTAGTTAGGTTTAAGTAGTTCTAAGCTATAGTGGACTGATGACCTCCAATGTTAAGTCGCATAGTGCTCAGAGCCATTTGAATTTGAACTGCCAAAGTTAAGTTTGTAATGTTCTTTTCGTAACAAAAGTCATTAATACGACTATTTTGATTGTTTGTCTAGCAAACCGAGTATGCAGGCTTCCTATCGTGGGATTGTGTGTTTTGCTGGCTCCTTAATTCTACCTTGTCTTTTCTTTTCAGGAGAGTGTTTGCATGTTTTAACAGTTCTCTTATAGTGTTTTTTCAGTTCAGTGTTTTCAGGTGAGCGTTGCAGAAATTTTCTTTGCTTGTGTGCTTATTTTTATTGCTTGTCTTGTCTGTTTATCGCATTTGCCTATTCCAAAATGAGCAACCCACCTCTCCCACGCCCTGCTCATGCACCTCAGCTGCAAGCAATAGATGCAACGCAGCTAACACAAATGTTCCATTTCAGACGCAGCAGATTGCCACCCTTCTCAATACGGTACAGTAGATACTAACAAACAAAACCACTACTGACGAGAATTCTTCCGCGTTGTATGGCCGTGGTCCATGGAACTCTTCTATCCCTGACGTTGGACATCTTCGGAGGTACTCCTGGTTGTGCTGAGTCTTGCCGACTGGCGAGTCTGACGTCGAAGAACGGCCTAAATACCGTGGAAAGTGGGCCCGGTCCGGATTTCACGTGATAGCAGAGATAAACCTTGTCAAGGATAAAATATAACTATCGATCATAGTATGTCAAAGATAAAAACTTCTCATCGACAGCAAAACATGATCTGTTATTTGGACTGGTCGTGTAAAAGAAATTAAAACACAGATATTCTGGTAAATACAGCTTATATTCTTAATCCATTCCAGTGTATGAATTATGATGGAAAAAACGGCACAGAAATCTGATAAGTCTGGGGGATAACAGAGGATCACTAGGATTTTTCTTTGGACGGAGATGTTACCTTCATAATGCAACACTGGTAGCTCCAGCGACAACGACCTCAGTGTCCCTTGGGCAAGGCGTCGGATGCAGAGACTCATCCATCATGGAAGCGGCCGCACTGTCCATTTATGAGTTGACTTTTGTTCCGTCCTGGGAACTGTTGGCCTTTGCTCGGATGCTGGCGTCAGAGAACCCGTTGAACTAGCTCTTCTCGGATTTCCAAACCAACTAATTCACAGGCGCACACTTTCCCACAGGAAAGAAAGAAGAATTTGTTTCTGCTAGGGGTCAAGGGTTTCGGTGCCAAGGGTCTTTGACTACTAATCAAAACATCCAGGGTCCTGAGTTCGAACAAAGTCACTGATTAAATTTTCTTTCTGGCGCAGGAAGTTACTCTCGTTCTACCAACGCTCGTGTTAAGGAGGTCGGAGGATAGGGCAGAGATTCACAGAACTCTCTCCCCTTTGGGTGGGAAACTGCCTCTAAAAACGGAATAATTTGCAATGATTATCGGCATGAAGATACAGAAGGCGGTGGAAACCACTGCATTAAAGACACGTACTGTTTATCAGGAGATGAGGCCTGTAACTGAAGAAGTGTCACGGTGATCTCTCCATTGGCAAAAGATTTCAAATTGGGTCCCCATTAAGATCTCCGGGATTGTACTGTCGAAGGGGAGGTCACTATGAGAAAAATATGCAATTACCAACGACGGCATATCATTCTGCGAGTGGAAGCTTCGAATGTCAAAAGTTTTAACATCGTAGAAGTGCTAGAAACTCTGAAAAGGGAAATTCAAAGAATCTATCTATATAAAGTAGGAGTCAGTAAAGTGAAATGGAAATAAACAAGGATTTATGGTGAGGTGAACATGGGGTAATATCAACAGCACCAGGAAATGGTGTAACATGAGTAGAATTCGTTACAAATAGGAAAGTAGGACAGAGAGTAAGCTACAGTGAGCAGGTCAGTGATAGGATTGTTCTGATCAAAGTCGACAGCAAACCAGTGCGACAACGATAGTTCAGGCGTACTTGCCGATATCGCAAACAGAAGATGGGGAGATACAGGAGGTATAGGAGTATGCTGAACGGGTATCTAACTATGTAAAGGGAGACGAAATTCTAATAATCTTGGGGACTGGAAAGTGGTTGTAAGGCTAGGAATAAAGAAAGATTATAATAGATTATGGTCTTGACGGTAGGAATGAGATAAGGGAAACACTAATTGATTTCCACAATAAATTTAAAATGGTAATAGCAAATAGTCTCTTCAGGAATCACAAGAGGAGCAGGTACACTTGGAAAATACCAGGAGAAACAGGATGTATCAAAAAACTAGAAACCCGCCTCGATTGCGTAAAAAGCACCTAGTCTTAACCTAGGTTCCGGCGTAGATAACTACATCTTCTTCAGAACAATAAAACCCACAAGTGCCTAAGAAGATATTTGTCAATGTTTAAAAGAACACCATAGCTATACATTTATAAACGAATAAAAGGGAAAACACAAACAGTACATGTGTACAAAATCTAAACCACTACGTAACTTAATGGTGTAACCTCCACCTCACACCGGCCTTTGTTCGATGGGCCATGACCCGCCTTGTGAGACTCATATGACAATTTAGATTAGATTAGATTGGATTTACTTTCATTCAAATTGATCCGAATTGAGGAGGTCCCCCAGGATGTAGAGCATGTCAGAAAAACAACAATACATGACAAATTTTTACAACTCAAACAAATAAGCTAATGTATCATTCCACAGTTCCCAAGTGGCATGGTCGTCATTTTTTGATGAACGCTATATGAAAGAATCATTTTACAAATACTAATGGACTGAATTTAAAATAAAAAAGTTTTTTATTTACTCATAAGGTAATAAACGTGTAATACAACTACTAAATATTTATTTACAATGAACACATTACTGCACTGAACTGGTGCAGAAGTTAGATTGTACTTACATACACACACATTAGTAATAATGAAGAGTAGTCTGAAGTTTAAGACAACCGTATGGAAGAGTCAGTGTTGAAGGAAGTAAAGTACTGAAATACTGAGAAATTATGAGACGCATTTGAAGTTCACTAGCGACGTGGATACTGCGATAAAGAATACCAGAGCAGAAGAATGGACACACCTAAAAAGGGCAACTACAGATGATACTCAGACAAACATACGTCAAAAAAGGGAACTGCGTAGAAACTTTGGGCAACAGAAGAAATACTTCAATTGATCGACGAAAATAGCACAAACACGCTTAGAGAAAGACAGGGATGTACCAATATGAAAAAAAAACACGAAGTGTAGTGAAGATGTGAAGAAATTGAAATGGAAATGATCCTTGGCAGGATTGACGCAGCATACAGGAAAGTCAAAACAACCTGCTGTGAACTTAAAAGCAAGGTTTGTAACATCAAGAGTTAAACGAGAATTCCACTGTTTTAGGCCGACGAGATGGGGGAGGGGTGGAAAGAGAACACTGAAGGCATCTGTGAGAATTGTCTGATGACGTGGCGCAAGAAGAAATTAGAATCCATATGGAAGACATAGGGGATCCAGTACCAGCCTCAGAATTTGAAAGAGATCTGGAAGACTTGACATCAAATAAGACAGAAGGAACAGATAACATTTCACAGAAATTTCTAAAATCAATGGGGGAAGAGGCAACAAAACGACTATTGAAGTTGGTATGCGGAATCTGTTAGACTGGCAATGTACCGTCAGACTTTCGGAAAATATCATCCACAAAATTCCGAAGACACCAAGGGACCTATAGTACAGTCAGCTTAAAAGCTCACGCATCCTTCTGACAACAGTAATGCAGGCAAGGCTGGAAAAGAAAACTGAGGGTCAGCTACACGATGATCAGTTTGACCTTAGGACAGGTAGAGGAGGCTCTAGAGAGGCAATTCTGACGTTAAGTTTCTCAATAGAAGCAAGACTGTAGAAAATTCAAGACACTCTCTTAGGATTTGTCGGTCTATAAAAAGCGTTCGACATTGTAAAATGTTAGAGATTTAAGGTATTAGCAATTCTTATAAAAATAGGAGTAATCTACTGGGAAAGACGGGTAATCTACAGTGTGTACAAGAACCAAGAAGGAACAATGAGAGTGGGAGACCGAGAACGAAGTGCTTGGATTGAAAGGGTTTAAGACAGGGACGCAGAATTTCGCCCCTACCGTTCAGTCTACGCATCGAAGAAGTAATGATCAAAATAAAAGGTAAGGTTAACAGTGGAATCAGAATTTAGGATGAAAGGATATCAATGATGAGATTCGCTGATCACATTCCTATCCTCAATGGAAATGAAGAAGAATTACAGCATTCGTTGAATGGAATGAACAGTCAAATGAACACTGAATGCGGATTGAGAGTAAATCGAAGAAAGACGAAAGTAATGACAAGTAACATAAATGAGAATAGTGAGAAATTTGACATCAGAATTTCGTATCATGAAGTAGATGAAGTTAAGGAATTCTGCTACCTGACCGAGCGAGGTGGCGCAGTGGTTAGACACTGGACTCGCGTTCGGGAGGACGACTGTTCAATCCCGCGTCCGGCCATCCTGATTTAGGTTTTCCGTGATTTCCCTAAATCACTCCAGGCAAATGCCGGGATGGTTCCTCTGAAAGGGCACGGCCGACTTCCTTCCCTAATCCGATGAGACCGATGACCTCGCTGTCTGGTCTCCTTCCCCAAACAACCCAACCCTCTGCTACCTGGGCTGAAAAATAACCCATGATGGACAGAGCAAGGATATAAGAAGCAGACTAGCACTGGCTTTCCTACAAGAGAAGTCTACTAGTACGAAACATGGGCCTTAATTTGACGAAGAAATTTCTGAGCATGTACGTTTGGAGCGCAGCATTGTATGACAGTGAATCATGGGCAGTGGGAAAAGCGAGACAGAAGAGACTCGAAGCGGTTGAGATATGGTGTCGCAGAAGAATGTTAAAAATCAGGTACGTCAGAAGATGAGGAATGACGAGGTTCTCCTCAGAAACGGTGAAGAAAGGAATATACGGAAAACACTGATAAGCAAAAGGAGTAGGATGATAGGACATGTGTTAAGACACATGGGAGTAACCTCCGTAATACTAGAGAGACCTGCAGAGGGTAAAAACAGCAGTGGGAGACAAAGATTGGAATACGTCCAGTAAAAAAATTGAGGAATTAGGGTGGACGTTCTATACTTTGAAATGAAAAAAAAAAGAGCCATTGTACATAACTCCTCCCAATACGCTACGTAGTAGCGGGTGTCGGCAAACGTGCGCCTTGTTTTTCTTGTTTTTATCTGCCATCTCATTCAGTCACGTCATTCACCGTTTAAAATATACCTGTATAAGTGCCTCAGTGCTTCAGTATTGCACGTATAGATTTGTGGTGAGCAATCAGTAGCTTCGTCTGACTAAAAGCTTTTAAAAATCCATTATTCATTAAATTGCTTCTAATAAACCTATATATCACTTGGGACTTTTGCCTTAGGCCTGTTCTGACTGGCCGACTGTTGTCCACAAGGCAGTTCGACAACGGTCTTTGATCGTAGGACATGTGATCAGCAAGTTGCCGATTTCTCCAGCCGTTAATGGTAGTTGACGAATGCCGGCTGCAGTGGCCGAGCAGTTCTAGGCCATACAGTCTGGAACCGCGTGACCGCTACGGTCGCAGGTTCGATTCCTGCCTCTGGCATGGATGTGTGTGATGTCCTTAGGTTAGTTAGTTTTAAGTAGTTCTACGTTCTAGGGGACTGATGACCTCAGAAGTTAAGTCCCATAGTGCTCAGAGCCATTTGAACCTAGTTGACGAATCGTGATGACGCATTTCCTTTTCTATTCCAACAGCTCCTTATTCGGCCTCTCAAGGCTGAGTGGAACCCATTCCACATCTCTGTACCTCAGAAAAATCCGAGTGTGGCACTGGGAGCCGGATCACACCGATGGCAGCGACGCCGACCATTGTTGTACTGGAGTCTTTATGCCGCAGCGCAACATAAAATGTACGAAGGTCGATCAGTAAGCAATGTAACACCTTTTTTTTCTCGGACAATTTCGGCCGAAGAAATGCGGAATTTTTTTTTTTTTTTTTTTTTTTTTTTTTTTTTTTTTTTTTTTTTGCGACATTGTGGAATATTCAAGCTTCAGCTGTTATAGTTTCAGGAAGCTTCGACAACTGGCGGCGCTATGCGTAGCATTCAAAATAGGGTTTTCAACGGAGGTGCGTTTCAAGTAGAGAGCTGTCAATGAGTTCCTTTCGGTGGCAAACCAGAGCATCGCAGATACTCTTATTCGCTTGCAGAATGACTACGGAGACCTGGCAGTGAACAAAAGTACGGCGACTCGTTAGGCGAGGTGTATGTCATCATTGCAAAGAGGTCGCGCGTATCTGTCCGATCTCCCGCGTGACGGCCGGCCGCACACAGTTGTGACCCCTGCAGTGTTGGACTTCAGCATGCTCGTCGTCACCAAAAATCGAATTTGTCCTTCTCCATGACAACGCAAGGCCTCACAAAATTCTCACCAAAGAAGAGTTAGCGAAACGTGATTGGTTCTTCCTCGTCCACCCTACAACTCGGATTTCGGAATTTTCAAATTCCATCTATTCGACCCAATTAAGGGCACACTCCACGGAAAACAGTACTAGGATAATGGGAAGGCCGCTGATGCAGCAAAGCGTTGGCCCCAACGTCGAGCAGCGGAGTGGTAGCAAGCAGATATACACGCCCTTCCTCTAAAGTGCCGTAGTACCGCCACATTGAACGGATATTATGTTGAAAAATTAGATTTTACAGCCAAAAGTGTGGTGAATAATATGGTGGTTTACAATCCTGAAGAAACCTGAGCCGTGGTAAACTTAGGAGTTCCTAGATAACAGAACGCAGCATGTCATTCTCGATGGAGAGAAGTCTTCCGAAGTAAGAGTGATTTCAGGTGTGCCGCAGGGGAGTGTCATAGAACCGCTGCTATTCACAATATACATAAATGACCTGGTGGATGACATCGGAAGTTCACTGAGGCTTTTTGCAGATGATGCTGTCGTGTATCGAGAGGTTGTAGCAATGGAAAATTGTACTGAAATGCAAGAGGATCTGCAGCGAATTGACGCATGGTTCAGGGAATGGCAATTGAACCTCAATGTAGACAAGTGTAATGTGCTGCGAATACATAGAAAGATAGATCCCTTATTATTTAGCTACAAAATAGCAGGTCAGCAACTGGGAGCAGTTAATTCCATAAATTATCTGGGAGTAGGCATTAGGAGTGATTTAAAATGGAATGATCATATAAAGTTGATCGTCGGTAAAGCATATGAATCTCAGTCTTTCATTGGAAGAATCCTAAGGAAATGCAATCCGAAAACAAAGCAAGTAGGTTGCAGTACACTTGTTCGCCCACTGCTTGAATACTGCTCAGCAGTGTGGCATCCGTACCAGATAGGGTTGATAGAAGAGATAGAGAAGATCCAACGGAGAGCAGCGCGCTTCGTTACAGGATCATTTAGTAATCGCGAAAGCGTTACGGAGGTGATAGATAAACTCCAGTGGAAGACTCTGCAGGAGAGACGCTCAGTAGCTCGGTACGGGCTTTTGTTAAAGTTTCGAGAACATACCTTCACCGAAGAGTCAAGCAATATATTGCTCCCTCCTACGTATATCTCGCGGAGAGACCTATCTATATCTGAATCCCGCTCCAGCTACTGCCGGGTCTGGATGCTGACGAGTCCTCTCCATTTGGCTCGGTCCTCCCACCACTTTTCTTCCTCCACTTGCTGCCAGGTCACACCTCTCCTTTCAACAGATATTCTCACTCCCATTTTCCACCGTGTTCTTGGGCGCCCTCTAGGTCTTTTCCCATCTATCTTTAGTTCTTCCATAATTCTGGGGAGTCTCTGCCCATGCATCCTCTTAACATGCCCATACCATCTTAATCTCTTTCTTTCAATTTCTTCTCTCATATTTTTTTGTTTGAGGTCCTTTCTAATCTCTACATTCCTTACTGTGACCATTCTTGTTTATCCCTTAACTGCTCTGAGAAATTTCATTTCCTCTGCTTGCAGTCCCTTTCTGTCATTGTCCATGTTTCTACACCATAGGTGACAATAGGGATGTAATAATTCTTATACATAAGGAGTTTTGCTCTTTCTGAAACTTCATTATTCCAAATCAGATGTTTTATTGTTTGGTAGAAATTGCCTCTCTTCGTAACCTCCTATTAATTTCGTTAGTTATTCTTCCATCCCTAGATATTTCACTCCCTAAATAAGTGAAACTTTCTTCCACTTTGAGGGGTTTTCCATTTAAGGTAATATTTCCGTTGATTCCTTTCTCCCTTCCAAATACCATTACTTCACTCTTATCTTTATTTATTTTTAATCCATACCTTTTCATTATTTCCTTCCACGCATCAAGCTGTAACTGTACATCTACCTCTATATCACCCCATATTACCGTATCATCTGCAAAAATCATCTTTTTGTCTTTTTCTTTTACTATATCTTTAACTGCCCTATTCATTCCCTCCATCACAACATTAAAAAGCGCAGGAGATAGAATACTTCCTTGCTTAAGTCCTTGTCTTATTTCGAAGTATTCAGAGTTCCCCAATGGTGTTCTAATTCTACAATTGTGGCCTCTGTACATTGTCTTTATAACATTAATGTATCCATCTTCTATATCTATCTTCTTCAGTTAACTGAGTCATATGCCTTTTCTATGTCTATAAAAACTATTATCACCCTCTTGTTATACTCCCAACATTTTTCCATCAGTTGACGGATAGAAAATATCAGGTCGATCGTGCTCCTTCCTTTCCTAAACCCATGCTGTTCTTCACTCAGCTCCTTCTCTATCTTTTCACTTATTCGATGTAGTAAAATTATTTCAAAAATCTTGGCTGTATGGCTCATGAGGGTTATTCCTCTGTAGTTTTTACAAAGTCTTTTATTGCCTTTCTTGAAGATGGGAACAATGTCTCCTGTTCTCCAGTCGTCAGGTATTTTACTATTTCTCCACACGCTTGATAGTACTCTATACAGCCACTGCATTCCCACTGGACCTTCTGCTCTTATCATGTCCACTGATACTTCATCAGGTCCTGGGGCTTTCCCCCCATTCATCTTCTTCACAGCTTCTTCCATTTCTTCCCGTGTAATTTGTCCTAATTCTGCTACCCAACTTCTCTCAATTTCTTCATTATTTGTTGTTTCCTCATGTACCTGCTCCACAGCGTTTAACAGCTTCTTAAAATGTTCTTTCCAGAGATCTTTTATATTCCCTGGATCTTCAATAATGGTACCGTCCTCTGTTTCCATCTTTACTGGTACTTCAGAAGCCTTCCTTTTATTTTTCATCATTTTATAGAACAGTTTCTTATTGCTCTTCACATCTTCTTCAAGTTTTTTTGTAAACTCTTCCCATGCCTTTTTCTTTGCTGTTTCCACTATTTCTTTGCACTTCTTCTTTTCCTCTATATATCTTTTATGGTCTTCGTCATTTTTAGTTTTCCACCATTTTCTCCATGCTCCATTTTTTCTTCTAACTGCTTGGATTGTGGTATCATCCCACCAACTTGTCTGTCTTATTTTCTCCTTTCCAGATGTTCTGCCACATACTTTTTGTGCTGCTTCGATTAAAGTGTCTTTGAATAAACTCCATTCTTTTTCTAGATCGCAGAAAAATTCTTTAGGAAATTTTTGTGTTATTAATTCTCTGTACTTCTCAGCACATTCACTCTCCTTCAATTTCCAATCCCGTATCCTCATCACTTTCTTCTGTTTTCTATTTTTCACACACTGATTCATTTTCCATTGTCCCACCAATAATCTATGGTCTCCATCTGCACTCACACTTGGAATTACCTTCACATTTGTTACTTTCTCTCCCCATTCCCTATCTACTAGAATATAATCAATTACACTCTTCGTTCTTCCATCCCAACTGTATCTGGTGATAACATGAGTTTCTCTCTTCATAAACCAGCTGTTTGCTATTTTCATTTCATTCCTCTGGCACAAATCCAGGAGTCTTTCCCCTTCTTCATTTCTGCCTCCATATCCAAAACATCACAATACTTGCTCAAATCCCTTTCTGTCTTTGCCTACCTGTGCATTAAAATCTCCCATCACTATATTAGCACTCTCTGTATGGTTTTCTAACACATTTTCAAAGTCCATCTTCTCTTCTTCGCTACATCCCACCTGAGGTGCATAAATCTGGATTACTTTTAGTGTTTCTTTTTGGAATCTCAGGTTTAAGATTATGATCCTGTCTGATATATATCTCACATTTTCAATACAGCTTTGTACATTCTTATTCACCATCACTGCCACACCATTTCTTCCATACCTGTTATTCCCACTCCAGTACAGTTTTCCTCCTCCTGAATATATGAAAGTCTTCGTATATTGCTTTCAAAACACAGACGAGCCTCACAAAGAGACCATGAGGATAAAATCAGAGAGATTAGAGCCCACACAGAAGCATACCGACAATCCTTCTTTCCATGAACAATACGAGACTGGAATAGAAGGGAGAACCGATAGAGGTACTCAGGGTACCCACCGCCACACACCGTCAGGTGGCTTGCGGAGTGTGGATGTAGATGTAACTGTTTTTTAAGAGCGCGCCACAGCGCGTAGTGTAAAGCAGTCGCCCTCCGTTTCTTGCGGTGGCGCCGCTGTGGCAATCACGGCTTTGGTGTCTCCCTCTGGTGGGAAAGGGGAAAGGTAGCCTGCTCACGTGCATTTAAGGGGCGCTATGACCTCGCTAGGGCCCTTGACCTCTAAAATGCCTATGACCGTGTATAGCATCCCGGTCTCCTCTTTAAACTCCAAACCTACGCCCTGTCTATCAATTTTGTCCGTATGGTCGCTTCCTTCCTTTCGCACCGTCCTTCCTGTCACCCTCCACAACACCATCTCCCGTATCTTTTATCCCATGGCTGGCGTCCGCCAGGGTTCTGTCCTCTCCCCTCTCCTTTATCTCTTGTATACAGCTGATATGCCCAAGCCACCCCCACCAGTCCACCTTCTCCAGTATGCTGATGACACCGCCTTCCTGGCTCTCTATCCTACCCTTCAACGGTCTCAACGTACCCTCCAAACACCTTAACCAGTTCACCACTTGGTGTCACCAGTTGTTCCTGCGTCTCAACCTCTCCAAAACCCAGGCAATCATGATAGGCCGCACCACTCGCTCCTTTCGCCTCCATGATTTCTACCTCACCCTTTATGGTCGTCCCATCCAGCTCACCCCCACCCTGAAATACCTTGGCCTCACCCTCGACCGAACCTCACCTGGACCCCTCATCTACAGACCGTCCAGCAGAAAGCCCTTTCCCGCCTCCGCCTTCTAAAACTCCTGTCTGGCCGGACATGGGGATTGCATCCTTCTACCATCCTCCACACCTACAAATCCCTCATCCGTCCTATCATCTGTTATGCCAGCGTTGCCTGGATCTCCGCCCCCGCCTGCTTTTACAAGGCCCTCCAAATCCTTGAACGCCATGCGCTCCGCCTTGCCTTTCGTATCCGCCTTCCTTCCCCCACACGGCTCCTGTATAAACTAATCCCCTTCCCCCACCTCCTCCTGTTCCTCCAACATCTCCGCATCCTTTACATTGTCCGCAGGCTTGATCCCCCCACCCTCTGATTTTCTCCTTCCTATCCCTCCCCGCCCATTGCCACGCCTCTATCGCTGTATCCCTCCCTCTCTCCACCTCCACACCTTCCATCTCCTTCATCAGGGCAATTTCCAACGCCTCCCCCTCCCAGATGATGAACTTCGCCATGACATCGACCCTTCCTTCCAACTATAACCTGGCCTTGTTCCCCCTCCCCAGGGCCCCCTTTTTTCCTCTTCCCTCCTTCTCCCAGAGCGAATTTTCCTCCTTCCCCCCCCCCCTCCCCTGAGACCCTGCACCCCATACTTGCCTCTTTCCCTCCCACATCCCTCCCTACCTGGCCCTCTTCAGCGCACCCCCCGCTCATCTCCCCCATCTCTTCCCCTCCCTCCCTTCTTCCGGTCTCCCTCATCTCCTTGCACCTGGCAGATCCTCTGTTTTGCTCATCGTCAGTGTGCCACATCAGTGTTGTGTTTAGTGCTGTTTCTCCTGTGCGTCAAGAGGTGTGATTTTAATTGTGTTCTGCCTTGAGGTTCGCCGTCAGTCTTTGTTATGTGCTACGCCATCCGTCAATACCTTTTATGCTCCAGTCATACTGTGCCTTGTGTTCTTTTAATTGTTGCAGTGTGTGGCTTTTTGTGTGTGCTACTTTTAAACAGTTTTAACAGTTTTTTATCTCCATTTTATGGTCACCCCTTTTTTTGTCTATTGCCTTCCATGATGTTCCCCCTTTTTATATCGATGTTCACCATATTCTATCCTTTGTTATTTTTAAATGTCTTCTATTGTTTGTTCTCTGTCTTTCGGCTGAAGAGCAGCACATATGCTGCTGCCAGCCCGCCCTGATGGGGAATCGAAATACAATAAAGAAACAAGAAAAAACTCGCTAGGGGAGAGTCTTGGCAGTTGGTCAGGTGGAGTGAGTCTGAGCTGGTGGGTCAGTTCAGTTGGTCAGCCGGATCAGTGTGGGACAGTCAGTGTGTCTGTTGTCCGGAGTGCTAGTATGTGTTAGGCCGCCAGTCTGCTTGAGTTGTTCAGGGCAATGGTCATTGGTGGTTGGCTCGATTGGTTGGTGGGTCGGGCACTGGGACACAGGATGATTTGCCCGTCTTAGTCGGCGCATGTGAGGTCGCCACGTCAGGCGAATTCCTGAAATATGTTTTTATCTTGCCTATCATCTTGAGAGGCGGTATGTGTGTAATGTAGAGCATGTTTGTTATTTTATGTAAGACTGCATTTCGTGGGTTTTTATTTAAATGGTCATTTTAGTATATAAAGTTGCCACCCTTCCACCATAAGAGTTTTCTTTTAAAAACAAGTTGCACTTTCGGTGGCTAGTAATAATTTTTAATGTGTTTTGTACCATTTCCATCCCTCTTATGGGGTGCATAGTTTATATGTTTGTGTGAGTTGTTAAAAAATTTTAGTTTAAAGTAATCTGGAGTGTTGCAGATTTGCACCAGTGTAGTCTTTCAGAGGTTGTTGTGAGCGGTTGTGACTACGGCCGTGTTAAAACGGAGCGGCAAGGCTCTCAGTCCGATAGCTCATACTGTCAACAACAACAAAAATTTTTTTATTTCTGCCTCTGAATAAATTGTAACTTGATATTTAGAGGGTGTTTTCTGATTATAATTTTTAAATCTGTTTTTTTTTTAAAAAAACAGAAAGGGTTTTTAGGAATAGAATTTCCATTTGTTGAAATTTAATTTTTTTCCATCAGTTACCCACTGGCAACTACTTCCACCCTCTGATTAAATGTGTTAATGTTCTTGATGAATCGCTAGTAAATAAAATAAATTCTTTAAGAAAAGATTTTGAAGGTAAATCCATGGTTCAAAACCAACCTACTTTTACAGGGGAAAATTGTGTTTCATTACTTATTGAACACCCTTTGCATGAAATTAAAACATGCAGTATCTAAAGGTAGGTGGAGGGGAGGTATGGAGAAAGCAATCTGAAAATGTCTGGCGTAGAACGGCACCGTCTTTAGATCCATCTCTGTGTTTTAGGAAAAACTGAGAAAACTGTGAAGTTGACTGAAGACACCGATTTGAGTCCACTGTGCTGGTTTGGTCTGTGCCTGCTGCCCGATTAAAGGATGAATCGAGTGAGGCACCAGGCGCGGCGCGGCTTCGGCTGGAAGTCGAGAGGGCGCCACGTGACCGGCGGCGGCCGCCGTGATTGGCTGCGTCGCGGCACGGCCTCCAATTAGGCGCGGTGAGTCGCCTCGCCAGGCGGATAGGCCGCACCTCGCCTCGCTGGCCTCGTTACCGAGGCCTGCCCGCCCGGTGCCTCATTAGCGGTCGGACGGCGCTCGCCCGCCTCTTACCGGGCACGGATACCGCTCATCTCACCTGGACAGCGCGCCGTGCCGTGCTGTAGCCGCAGTGCAATCGGCGACTCGGTAAACCGTGGAGTGGCTTCCACCCCAGGTGTCTATGGGAACGGGTCTGCGAGGCTAAGAGAAGCGAGATCCATTACCATAACCCCTTCTTCTCAACGCATTCTCATCCGCAAGTCTTCTAACCGCATCCGCAAATATTAGACTTTTGTGTGAATCATTTTAAACCGCCCAATAGCCGGAGATGTACATCTACATCTACGTTATGCAAGCAAGTTAATAGTTGCTGGCGGAGGGTAATTCTGGTGCTACTCAAAAGTACTCGTACACGTAAGTGCAAAGAACTTATTTAGCATAACACGTTTGGTTTCCAGAAATGCTATTTATACATTCACTCATCAAATAGTACGAGTCTTAAATAATAATGTATAGCCTGTTGATATTTTTTTATATCTCTCCAATATCTCCTCGGGATCACAATACTCTCTTAGGAAAATTTAAGTTTTACGGAATTGATGGCTTTACAGCCAACTGGTTTGAATCATAATTGACATATAAAATGCAAAACGTTGTGCCGCATAATTTAGGCAGTGTCAGAAAGATGAAAAATTTCATCGACTGGGTTAATATCGGAAAGGGACTCCCACGAGGTTAAATTTTGAGTCCCCTTTTATTAAAAAAAATGGCTTTAAGCACTGTGGGACTTAATATCAACCGGCCAGTGTGGCCGTGCGGTAAATGTGCTGCCAACTTAGATACATTCCAAATATTAAAAATGTTTGTAACATATTTCACTCTCTTCTGCGCTCATACACACACACACACACACACACACACACACACACACACACACGCCGGCCGCGGTGGCCGAGCGGTTCTAGGCGCTTCAGTCTGGAACCGCGCGACCGCTGCGGTCGCAGGTTCGAATCCTGCCTCGGGCATGGATGTGTGTGATGTCCTTAGGTTAGTTAGCTTTAAGTAGTTCTAAGTTCTAGGGGACTGATGACCTCAGAAGTTAAGTCCCATAGTGCTCAGAGGTATTTGAACCATTTGAACTTAACATCTGAGGTCATCAGTCACCTCGATTTATACTTAAAACCAAATAACCTAAAGGACATCATACACATCCATGCCCGAGGCAGGTTTCAAGCCTGCGACCGTAGCAGCGGTGCAGTTCCGGACTGAAGCGCCTAGAACCGCTCGGCCACAACGGCCGGCTCCCTGCTATTCCTTATAGGGTGAACATTAATAAAACCAACAAACTGTAGGGACGGATTCCTGACAGGAAATCGAGGAAAAAAGGCCCTATGTTTATGCGTCCGGAAATAGACGGTGTGCGTGCAACGATAAATAATCGTGCGGGAGCACAGTACAGACCTGTATCGCATCCGTCTAGCAACAAATGTTCAAAGTGGCCTCCAAAGGATGCAATTACACACGTCGCATCAGAGACTGCCACACATTTTCGCTTACGCTATGTTGGCCGGCCACTTGACGGGAGCTCAAACTAGGGTTCGCCTCAATATCCAGTGGAGCCTGATCCTCCGAATCTGATGTATGTACAGTCTGCCGCCTCCCTGCACGTTCGTCTATCTGAGAGGTTCCATAATCACAAACGACCAAAAAGGGCTTCAAGTGTTGTGTGATGTCGTTGGTGTCTGTGAGAGTACTTGTTTTGGTATAGCCTTGATGGCTCTCGATTGTTTCCATCTTCTTGGCCGTACAAAAACACCATCTCGGCTTAATAAACGTAAACATGGTCCGTAGTAGGCTGTAATGAGATATTCATTTAATCGTGCGATTAGCTAATTTGGACTAAGCGTCATTGTCAAGCACTTTTGTAACATCTGTATTTCATGTCAGTTTCAAATCACTGTGGATCCTTTCTTAAAATGAAGGGATATGGCTAATTTTTTACTTGAAATTAAGAGTCGTTTGGAAATGATACGAAATACAGATGTTACAAATGTGCTTTACAATGACTCCTAGGCAAAATTAGCTAATACCACGATTAAATAAACATCGCATTACAGCCTACTACCGACCATGTTTACCATTACCATGTTAATCACCTGGAGGCTGTGAATCCCCACAAATATTTCTCGTCTTGTTCCCGACATGAACAGCGGTCCAGTCTGCAGCTTATAATACCCTATGAAACGTCCACTTTGAACAATTATACATGACTGTGCTTAAACTGACACACAATATTCTGTTAGCGCAACGCAATCTGACTTTCAAAATTCCCTACAAAAGAATGGCCCTGACTAACACTAAACTATACCTTTCAGAAATCACTTACCTCACAAAAATCTTCGCTGCTCAAGCTACTGCAATACCGCGAGCGCCGCTACTGCCAGCTAAATAAAAGATTCAAACTACTGAAGGCACTAACTACTGATAGGGATAGTTAGCAAATGAAAGATATTAATAGAGAACAAGCAATGTATTTACCTTGATATCATCATATATAAATATAGCAGTTCATGACAAATTTCAAAACTCCGACATCTCTCTCCCCACATCCAGCACTGCTGGCGGCTCACCTCCAACTGCGCAAAGCTACGCGCTGTTCACATCCAGCAGCCCAACACTACAATGGCGAGTATTACAACAATGCAAAGCTAGCCACAGACTGCACACAGCACAGCCAGTGATTTTCATACAGAGGTGGCGTTACCAATAAAAAAAACCTAAACAGCCTACTTACAACCCTACGTCAATCACACAGCCTGTAACACACAAAGGACACACGTCACGTGGTCAGAGGAACTTCGATTCGTCAGCTCCATCTACCGTCGCAACGATGCATTTCCGGATACGTGTTCATAGTACCTTTCTTCTTCTATTTCCACTTAGGAATTCGTCCTTGCAGTTTGTCGGTATTATTAATGTTCACCTTGTTTATGTCAATCACGTTCCACGTTCAACAAGCGAAAATTTTACTTTCTGCAGACGGTACTAGTGCCATAATAAGTCCCATTAGAGAGTAAGCAACAGAAAAGTTAATAAATGATATTGTCCAAAGAATTATTGAGTGGTTTTCTGAAAATACTCCCCCTAAATTTTGAAAGAATGCACCACATTTAGGCATATCGATAACTGATGTAGCACATGAGCAGGGGTCAATATGTTGTACATATTGGCCAAAACTTGAACTGGAAGAAGCATATTATTGAGTTTCTCAAGCAATTAAGTTCAGCTACTTTTGCACTTCGTACAATTACTAAACTTGCTAACAAACATTTCAACCACCTGACATGCTTTGCTTATTTCCACTCAGTATTGTCGTATGGAATAATTTTCTGGGGTAATTTATCTCTTGGAAAGTACTGATTGGACAAATACGAGCAGTAAGAATAATATGTGGTGCTCACCCATGGACGCCTTGTAGGTACCCCTTCGTGGAGCTGGGAATTTTAACTGCGCCCTCACAATGCACATTTTCCCTAATGACATTCGTCATAAATAATCCATCATAATTTGAAAAGAACAGTGTCGTACATACCTACAACACTAGGGGGGAAAAATGATCTATTTTACTCAATTGTTAAACCGGTCAGTGACTCAGAGAGGTGTTCAATATGCAGTAATGAAAACTTTTGATCATTTGCCCAGTAACTTAAAAGTCTGACAGGTAGCGACGCATGGTTTAAATTTAACTTATAATCATTTCTCCTGGACAACTCTTATTCCATTGAGGAATTTCTACTTAAAAACTTGTTGCCAGTTAAAGAAATAGTGGGTTTTGTTATTGAATGAGTAGTAATAAGATAGTATTGCATACATTACCGTTGATACTAATCATGTATATATATCCTGGAAACTAACTCGTTCCGCACTATTTCGATAAAAGAATCGTTCAAATGATCTATGGAACATGTAACTAACTGAGTAAATTTCCTTGTTTCATTCAAAAAGGTCAAATTGCAAGAATGATTGTCGGTAAAGAGTCGTGTTATAAGCTTGTGGGCCCTAATAGTCCAAATGCAGCATAAAATAAAAAAGAAAAAAAAGGGAAATGGCAGCTATGCAGCTCCGTATGAGTTGTAATTTCGCTGGCTTTACCATCGTGGTCAGTTCGTGTGGGATGAAGTAATATGTTTCCCTATTCTTCTGGGATCGAACGTGCTGGAAATTTCTACATTACACCTGCCTGTGACGCACAAAGCCTGTCTCGTAGCGTCAGCTACTGGACATTGTTGAGCCTACCCTCCACGCTCTCGTTCTTGCTATGCCACCGTGACGAATTGTGGCACCCTTTGATAGACAATTTTTACCTTTTCTGTTAATACTGCCTTTAAATGTCCCATACTAATGATCAATACGCAATAATCGGTCGAAGAAGTATTTTGTGAACAACTACTTTCGTGGACCAATTGCATTTCTTTAGTTATTCTCTCAACGAATCACAGCATTGCATCTGTTTGTCCTACAATTTTTTCATGTGGTCATTCCACTTCAGGTTACTTCCGATGGTTACTCACTGGTATTTTACAGTAATTATTGTTTCCAGAGATTTGTTCCTAAAAGTTTAATCGAACACTAGAGGATCTCTCCTGCTATTCGTGAGCAATACATTACATCTATTTAAGTTCGGGGTCGACTACCAGTTCATGTATCGATAGTCGACCATCCGCATATCTTCCAGCATTTCGCTACAGTCTTATGGCAGCATTCTTCCTACAGGCAACAACTTCATACACGAATAGCGCCACAGGGTCCCCAAATTTAACTGCCAGATCGTCCATTTAAGTTGGGCTAACGGCCCAATAATACTGCGTTGGGGCATACCGAAACGGGCTTTATATCTGTCGAATCTGTTCAGTTAAGAATGAGATGCTGAGTTTTATCTCCAGAGGAGTCTGGAATCCCACCACAAATCTGGTCCTATCATCAGTAACTTCGTATTTCACCATCTAACAGTGCGGAACTGTATCAAATGCCTTCCAGAAGACTAGGAACACAGCTTCATACTAGGCATATCAGACTGTACTATTGCCCAGAAGTCGTACCTCCTAGCTTACAAGCTTTGGACTTAGAGACTGAGTATGATAACCTCTTAATAGAACATAGCCTGTCATATATTGAAAAGTTCCTCAAGTTACAAATTTCGTTCTAAATTACTGACAAAGATCATGTGAAGTTTCCTGTAGATTATTTCTGTAACAGTGGGAAGTCTGATGATTGTCATCACATACGACATACTGTTAAAAATTAATTACATAGTTCGTTAATCAAAGAAATGATAATTCACCACAATTTATGTTAATGTGATACTCTTATCAGTGCATTAATCGTTGTTTTGTGTAATTCCAAATGTACGTAAGAGAAACGTTATTGGATTCTGGCCGAACATAATTAATATTGTGTGTGACACACAAAAAGATCTACATAATGAAGCGAAACTGAGCGAGGTGGCGCAGTGGTTAGCGCACTGGACTCGCAATCGGGAGGACGACGGTTCAAACCCGCGTCTGGCCATCCTGAATTAGGTTTTCCGTGATTTACTTGAATCAATTCAGGCAATTGATTAATAATCAAAACGTCTTCGGTCACAGATTCAAAGACCGTCACCACTTAGATAATGAATTGGAATCATCCGAAATGGCGGTGGAGGGCTTTCGGTAAGAGAAGACATCCTCATTCACTCAGCGGCCTTGTCAAAGAGAGCAGAGGAGTGGACAGAAGTTAAGGACACACTGTTGCCCTTGGCGCGGGAAATTGCGTCTAAAGTCGGAAGAATCAGCAGTATTAAACGGTATCAACATGCAGAACGCAATGGAAACGCCTGCATTAAAGACGCATAATGTGTGTCCACATGGTATATGGCCTGTAATTGAAAAAGTATCATGATCTCTCCGTTGGCAGAAGATTCCGAAATACCCCCATTCGGGTCTCAGGGATGGGACTACCTAGGGGGAAGTGATGGCGAGAGAAACACTAAATAACCGACGAAAGCATAACGTTCTACGATTTGTGGCATAGAATGTCAGATGATTGAACGTGGTAGGGAAGCTATAAAATCAGAAAATGGAAATGCTAAGATTCAATCTGGATACAGGGGGTCATTGAAGTGAAATGGAAAGACGACATGGATTTAGGGTTCGATAAATATAGGGCAATATTATGGAATTGGAAGAGGATGTAGATGAAGATGAAATGGGAGATTTGATACTGCGTGGAGAGTTTGACAGAGCACTGAAAGACCTGAGTCGAAACAAGGCCCCAGGAGTAGACAACATTCCATTAGAACTAATGACGGCCTTGGGAGAGCCAGTCCTGACAAAACTCTACCATCTGGTGAGCAAGATGTATGAGACAGAAGAAATACCCTCAGACTTCAAGAAGAATATAATAATTCCAATCCCAAAGAAAGCAGGTGTTGACAGATGTGAAAATTACCGAACTATCAGTTTAACAAATCACGGCTGCAAAATACTAACGCGAATTCTTTACAGACGAATGGAAGAACTGGTAGAAGCCGACCTCGGCGAAGATCAGTTTGGATTACGTAGAATTATTGGAACACGTGAGGCATTACTGACCCTACGACTCATCTTAAAAACTAGATTAAGAAGAGGCAAACCTACGTTTCTAGCATTTGTAGACTTAGAGAAAGCTTTTGACAATGTTGACTGGAATACTCTCTTTCAAATTCTAAAGGTGGCACGGGTAAAATACAGGGAGCGAAAGGCTATTTACAATTTGTACAAAAACCAGTTGGCAGTTATAAGAATCGTGGGACATGAAAGGGAAGCAGTGGTTGGGAAGGGAGTAAGACACGGTTGTATCCTCTCCCCGATGTCATTCAATCTGTATATTGAGCAAGCAGTAAAGGAAACAAAAGAAAAATTCAGAGTGGGTATTAAAATCCATGGAGAAGAAATAAAAACTTTGAGGTTCGCCGATGACATTGTAATTCTGCCAGAGACAGCAAAGGACTTGGAAGAGCAGTTGAACGGAATGGACAGTGTCTTGAAAGGAGGATATAAGATGAACATCAACAAAAGCAAAAAGGGATAATGGAATGTAATCTAAGTAAATCGGGTGATGCTGAGGGAATTAGATTAGGAAATGAGACACGTAAAGTAGTAAAGGAGTTTTGCTATTTGGGGAGCAAAATAACTGATGATGGCCGAAGCAGAGAGGATATAAAATGTAGACTGGCAATGGCAAGGAAAGCGTTTCTGAAGAAGAGAAATTTGTTAACATCGAGTATTGATTTAAGTGTCAGGAAGTCGTTTCTGAAAGTATTTGTATGGAGTGTAGCCGTGTAAGGAAGTGAAACATGGACGGTAAATAGTTTGGACAAGAAGAGAATAGAAGCTTTCGAAATGTGGTGCTACAGAAGAATGCTGAGAGTCAGATGGGTAGATCACATAACTAATGAGGAGGTATTGAATAGAATTGGGGAGAAGAGGAGTTTGTGGCACAACTTGACTAGACGAAGGGATCGGTTGGTAGGACATGTTCTGAGGCATCACCAATTTAGTATTGGAGGGAAGCGTGGAGGGTAAAAATAGTAGAGGGAGACCAAGAGATGAATACACTAAGCAGTTCCAGAAGGATGTAGGCTGCAGCTTGCACAGGATAGAGTAGCATGGAGAGCTGCATCAAACCAGTCTCACGACTGAAGACCACAACAACAACAACAAATATAGAATAAAATTATAAACAGCCGACCAGTTGCAATGGATAAAGAAATCTTTACCTAGGTTTCAACAAATTTAAATTTGTCTTCTTCAGAAGGTGGCTTGTGAGCTCTGCAACATCCATGTACTAATTTACATATACATGACAAACCCTATTTTTAGGGCTATATTTTAATTTGGACAAATGGATCTATGCAGACATTTGTAAAAACGGGAATGATACATCAGTCCATACTAATGTAAAATTGCCACCTTCTAAAGAAGACAAATTTAAATTTGTTGAAACCTAGGTAAAGATTTCTTTATCCATTGCAACTGGTCGGCTGTTTATAATTTTATTACGTGGAACCGTTGCTGTTGTGCAGCTATGTTTAAAATACTGAAATATAGAATAATATCAATACCAGCAGAAAATGATATAGCGGGAGTAGGAATCGTTATAAATAGGAAGTTAGGGCAGAGAGTGAGTTACTGCGAAATGTTCGCCGATAGTGTTGTTCTCGTCAGAATCAATAGCAAACCGAGACTGACAACTATAGTTCAGGTATACATGCCGACGAGGCAAACTGAAGATGAATAGATAGAGAAGGTATATGAGGACGTTGAACGGGTAATTCAGTATGCAAACTAAACTGCGTCCGAACAGGCCTTGGAAGGCCCAACGGTAACTACGGGCCGCCGTGACATCCTCAACCCATAGGCGTCACTGGTTGCGGATATGGAGGGGCATGTGGTCAGCACACCTCTCTCCTGGCCGTAGGTCAGTTTACGAGGCCGGAGCCACTACTTGTCAATCAAGTAGCTCCTCAGTTTGCCTCACAAGGGCTGAGTGTACCCTGCTTGCCAACAGCGCTCGGCAGACCGCATGGCCACTCATCCAAGCGCTAGCCCAGCCCAACAGCGCTTAACTTTGGTGATCTGACGGGAACCGGTGTTACCACCGCGCTAAGCCCGTTGGCTCAGTACGTGATAGGAGATGAAAATCTAATAGTCATGGTGGATAGTCATGGTGGACTGGAATTCGATTGCAGGGGCTTTGTTAATTGTAATTGTTAGTCTGACACATTTCGTTAAAGTATAAATGTTCGTCAATATAAATGCCGAGGTATCTTGTGACAGCTTACCTTTATATAGATACAGTCTTCAACTTTATAATTGGATTTCTTTTCAGTGTGCTGTTTAGAAGCAGATAAACAGTTCCAGTAGATGCTATTGTGAATTTGTTGTTCATGCACCATTCACCAAAGACCCTAAGGAGCCACGTGACTTTACTCTCTAATTGGGACTTGGAGTTTGCAGATACCATGAAAATAAGGTTATCAGTGTACGCAAGCACACCGTTTGCCATGTCGTTTTCCTCTAGTGCATTCAGTAATGGCTCTACGTCTATGTCCCAGAAGATCGGTCCGCATATGGATCCTTGCGGACAACCCCTGGTTACCTTCTTCAGATCTTTTTGACGACCAGTCTTCCATTACACTATCCTGTTTATACTGTTTTTATAATACTCTCTTAAGGCTGTTATATGGAGCCAGTAGACTCGTAAACAGCACCGGCCACAAAGGTTCTCGAAAGCACCTGCTATGTCGATTAGGAGGGCTACTATGTATTTGTCATGTATTGTCTGTGTTATTTCTATGGCTCTGTTTAATGCATCGTCGATGGATTTATGTGTTCGAAACCCAAACTGATGTGAGCTGAGGCCGAAGAGCTGCCACTGCAACTGAAGTCTGTCGCATAACCAGGACGTTAATGGGGCATATTGGTATGTATGTCTTAGGGTCGGTCGGGTCTTTGTCCTCTGCTTTCGTGATTGTAACTGCATTTGCCGCCTATCATATATTCGGTATTCGTAATAAAACACTATTCAGTAAGTCTGTCAGCTATGGTACGAGAAGTGGAGCAGCTTGTCTGATGGTTTCGGGGTGGATGCCGTACAGACACGGAGCTTTTTGTTCTTTATTTTATGTATTGCCAACGAAATTTCCTAGCGAGCAAAGGGGACAGTAATACCTTCGTTTTCGTATTTATCGTCAAGTAGTCTGCGAAGATCGGTGTGAAGTTGGTTGTCTTGAGTCTTGAGGAAGCAATTTGTTGAGGAGATACTATGCTGTGCATCTCCAGTCTTTTGTGGAAGTACCATCCGGTTTCTTCAGTGTTGATAACTCTGTGCCTATTTTTATGTTAGTGTATATAATCATTGCATTATGATCACTGAGTATTCTATCGAGTTCGCTACCAGTATTAATGATGCGCCGTTAGAGAAATGTCTGTGTTGCTGCATGCTCCACTATTTCCGTCGTAAGATGGCGATAACTTGGTTTGTTTAAAACGAAAAGAGTATATTAATTTATAACGTCGACTATTATTTGTCCTCTGGCGTTCCTTCTGTCAGACTGACAGACGGTTGACCTAGCATTTCTGTCTGTTAAAATAATGGTCGTCTACCATTTGCAAATCGCGTAACTTCTTTTATTACTTCAGCAGAACCTTCTTCATCAAATGAGTACTGGACGTAGATCGACAAGATGATCCATGTTTCCCTGTTTGAAGTTATTTCGACTGTAATCGTATGTTTTGTGATTAGTAGTGTTAGTTGTGTTACTTAAAAGTTAGTGTTTACTATAACGACTGCGGCCACGGCCTTGCTTCCGCCTGTTATTTGCATGTACAGCCTTGGAAGACTCGGAAATCTTCCACCTCATGGGTAAGGTTCTTGTAGACCCAACACATCCACGCATACCTCGTCCACCAGCCTGCGAAGCTCTGCGTCCACCGTCGTGCTTTCCATACAATTTCGCAGGAAGACTTTTACTACGGGAATTTAGTAAAAAGCAAAGCACTTCGACGCACTCTGGGTATGATCGATGTACACACGTCCACGCGCCCTTACCAGGTCATTGTAGACCTTGTCAAAGTTAAGGTCTTCATTTCTTCGTCGACATGATTTACACAAACGATTACAGAGAACTCCTGCTACTCGTGTAGCAGAGCACCTGTGGAGAGTGCGTTGCTGGTTTTCAGGCTGGGCCATGGTTTGACGTCCTCTGCTAATGGCTCTGAGCACTATGGGACTTAACTGCTGTGGTCATCAGTCCCCTAGAACTTAGAACTACTTAAACCTAACTAACCTAAGGACATCACACACATCCCTGTCCGAGGCAGGATTCGAACCTGCGACCGTAGCGGTCACGCGGCTCCAGACTGTAGCGCCTAGAACCACACGACCGCTCCGGCCCGTCCTCTGCTGAACACCCGCCAGTCGACACGCACAAAGCGAAATCAGACCGAGTACAAAGTAGAGACACTTCGATTATCATAATTTAAATATTACATCTTCGAAGTATTTGGAACAAAGTGCCCAAATTTACTGCCTGCCAGGAAAGTTGTTGGGCTGAAATTATTCTTGGAACCGAGAGCTTGTTGATACTCGAAGTAGAGAGTTCCAAATTATGTATACCGAAGCGCCAAAGAAACTGCTATAGGCATGCGTATTTAAATACAGAGATATGTAAACAGACAGAATACGGCGCTGTGGTCGGCAGTGGCTACATAAAATAACAAGCGTCAGGTGTAGTTGTTAGATCGATTACTGCTCTTACAGTGGCAGTTATCAAGATTTAAGTGAGTTTGATCGTGGTGTTATATTTCGCGCACGACCGATGGGACGTAGCATCTCCAAGGTAGCTATGAAGTGGGGATTTTTCCGTACGACAGTTTCACGGGTGTACTGTGAATACCGGGCATTCGGTAAGACATCAAATCTCCGACATCGCTGCGGTCGGCAAAAGATCCTACAAGAACGGGGCCACTACCGACTGAAGAGAATCGTTCAGCATGGCAGAAGTGCAACTCTTCCGCAAACTGCTGCAGATTTCAATACTGGACCATCAACAAATATCAGCGTGCGAACCATTCAGCGAAACATAATCGAGATGGGCTTTCGGAACCAAAGGCCTACTCGTGTACCCTTGATGACTGCACTCGCCTGGGCCCGTCAACATCGACACTGGATTGTTGAAGGCTGGAAACATGCTGCCTCGACGGACGAGTCTCATTTCATGAATACATGAACCCTGCATGTCAGCAGAGGACTGTTCAAGCTTATGGAGGCCCTGTGCAGTTGGAGTGATATGGGACCCCTAAAATAATAAACGTCGTGTGACTTGGGCCTCCCGTCGGGTACACCATTCGCCGGGTGCAAGTCTTTCGATTTGATGCCTCTTCGGTGACTTACGCGTCGATGAGGATGAAATGATGATGATTAGGACAACACAACACCCAGCCCCTGAGCGTAGAAAATCTCCGACCCAGCCGGGAATCGAACCCGGGCCTTTTGGATTGGCATTCTGTAGCGCTGACCACTCAGCGACTGGGAGCGGACATGGGAACCCTGACACGTCTAGATATGACTCTGACAGGTCACACTTACGTAAGCATTCTGTCTGATCATCTGCATCCATTCATGTCCATTGTGCATTCCGACGTACTTGGGCAATTCCAGCAGGACAATGCGACACTCCACATGTCTAGAATTGCTACAGAGCGACTCCAGGAACACTATTCTGACTTTAAACACTTCCACTGGCCACCAAAATCCTCAGATATCTCATTGTTAAGCATACCTGGGATGCCTTGCAATGTCCTGTTCAGAAGAGATCTCCATCCCCTCGTACTCTTAAGGATTTATGGACAGCCCTGCAGGATTCACGGTGTCGGTTCCCTCTAGCACTCCTTCATGCATTAGTCGAGTCCATGCCACGTCGTGTTGCGACCCTTCTGCGTGCTCGCGGGGCCCTACACAATATTAGGCAGGTGTACTAGTTTCTTTGGCTCTTCTTTGTACATCGAAAAGACAGATAGACGCCAGCCTTATGATGGCGATTGTTCATTGCAGCGGAAAAAAATATTGTGTCTGTTGAGGTCGAAGTTGAGTCTATTCGTGACTCCAGTAACTAGCCTAGGTAAAATCAAGTTAGTTATTGGATGTTTGTCTAGCTGTGACAATTTTAGAAACATTTAAAGAAAGACTACAATCAGCAGCAAGTAAATACCCAGAGAAAGTAATATTAGGTGGAGGTGACTCCAGACTGCCGAGTATAAACTGGGACTTCTGTGGATGCAGTGCACATGGTACAGACGGTCAGTCTTGTGAATTACTGTTAAACACGTTTTCCGAAATTTGTACAGATCAGCTAGTTCGTTAATGCACATGCCGTTGAAATTCTTACGCGTTGTAGCTACAAACAGGTTTGACCTTGTCGACACTGTCAGTATAGAGGTAGGGATAAGCGATCACGATGTCATCATAGCGGCGATGCTTATTGAAGTTCATAAAAACATCAAAAAGTCTAGGAGAGGATTTTTGCTACAAAGAGCAGATTAGCAGTGGTTAGCATCTCTGTTAAGAGGATATTGTATTTGAAATTCGTTTAAATGTGACGTTTTCTGTTTTTTACTCCATAATCTACTTTGGACTTTCCTGAACATTTTGGTATACAACACATTAAAATCAGACAATTGTGAAACCTTCAAATAACATTTTGAATGTTGACGTGTGACTGTCAAATTTCGCGGCTACGCATATACTGCCACAGTTGAGCAGTCATATTTTGGGAACTAGACAGTCTACAAGGCTGTGAATTGCTTTGTTGTGTGCCTACTGCTACGTCTCAGAAGTTGGCATTATGAATAAACAAATCAGTCCTTTGTTTCTGATACTAGTTTTCGTTGAAAGTAGAGTGATTATCGGCTATTTTTGTAGTAAGCTAACTTATATTGCTTTTTATGCGTAAATAAAACAATTAAGCGTATAAGTAACTTTAAGAAACGCAAATCTTCGGATAACAGATATGTGAGACCTGCATTTTCTTCTGAAGTACTTGAAAACACGTGTGTTAGCAGTGAAGGAATCCAGGATAATGTTTCTGAAGTGACCACGCCCCCTAGTGCATCGAAAAGGAAAGTAACTTCAGAGACGGGTGACAGTGGTAAAAGTAATGATAATACGGATAACGTCATTATCGATCTGCAGATCCTTGCACAAGTTCTTTCTGAAGCTCTCTCTTGCTGTCTTTGTGGAGGTGAAGTTAAATTTTATGAGGATATTGGAGCTAGAATAGGTGTTCCGTCTAAATTAATTATTAAATGTCAGAAGCGCAAAAACGAAAAAGCATTTCACAGTTCTTCAAAGTGTTCAGGTAATGAATTGTATGAAACTAATGTGAGACTATTCTATGGCCTTAGATGGATTGGTAAAGTTGCAAGGGCTGGTAATGTTCTCTGCACTGTGTTGAATGCCAAAACCATCTTCCAGGTATACGAAATATGTAACAGCAGTTGGGGACTCTGTAAGTGCTATGAATGAACATTCAATGGTTGCTGCTGCATCAGAAGCCGTTGAACAAAATGAGGGTGACACAGACATCAGCATTGCTGTGGAAGGATCATGGCAAAAGCGTGGGTTTAGTTCTAAAAATGGTTTTACATCTGCAATAAGTATTGACACTGGAAAATTTTTGGATTTTGGAGTTCTCAGTAAGTACTGCTAAGATTGTACAGTGGACAAGAAGAACAGATTACTTCATTAGCAGCAGTGTGTAAAAAATTATTATGGCACAAGTGGAGGAAGGGAGATGAAGGGAGCAGTTAACATTTTCCAGCGCTCAGAGAAGGAGAGAGTTGTCAGATATTTGAAATACTTAGTCGATGTAGAAAGCAAGGCTTTCATTGCAGTACAAAACAGTAAGCTATATGATGTTCCTATGTTCCTATACAAAAACTTAAGTGTGTAGGACGTGTCAAGAAAAGGATGGGAACTCGTCTGCGTATCCTAGAAACCAAGCTGGGCAACACAAAACTGTCTGATGGCAAGACAATAAAATGTGCTGGAAGAATTGATAAATTACAGGAAAATTATGGGAAGGCCATTAGATATAACTGTGATAATTTAGAGAAGATGAAAAGAGCTATGTGAAACTCTTTCTTTCATCGAACATCAACCGATGAAAAGCCATGTCATGCTTTGTGTCCACCTCCACCAAACACTTTCTGTAAATATAGGCAAGCTGAATTTTCTGGCACCCTGCGTGAATTTACTCGTAAACATTCTCTTCCTTTGGCAATAATGGAGGCAATCAAACCTATTTACAGAGATTTGGCAAATCCTGAGCTACCAAAGAAGTGCTTACATGGAAAGATCCAGAATGTGGATGAGTCCTTCAATGATGTTGTGTGGTGCTGTGTGCCTAAAAATGTATTTGTTGGCCTTATGACTCTAATGTTAGCAATGTCTGATGCTGTAATAACTTTTAATGGTGGGAACTATAAAAGACTTAGGGTTCTGAAGAAGTTAGGGGTAAGATTTGGACAGAGCATAGATAAAGGACTGTGGGAACTGGATGAGCTTCGTGTAAGTGGAGCAGAGCTAGCTGCTCAGCAAATGACAAAAGAAGTAAGAAAGAAAAAGAGGAGGCAAACACTGGGCCGTTGTAAAACTGCAGAAGGCACAGACTATGGGCCAGGGCAATTCTACTGCGTAAAAGACGCAGAAATGTAAGTCTGTATTGGAATTTGTAATAAAAAAGTTTTAAACCTCAATATCTCTGAACTACATATTTTGCAATGAATGACCCGTTTTCTAAAAATGTACTAATCGTAGAGAGATGAAATTTTCACAGCATGCCAAGTGTGAGATTCAACACATATGGAACTAGAATAATTAAAATATCCTTAGTTATTTTGCTTTTATGTTCATTTATTTACAAAATTCCGTCAAAAAGTTGAGTGTTCGAGAGAATAGATACCATGTCCCACAATACAATTTTAGTAATAATTTTGGTTCAGTGTATCTAGAAAGGTGCATTCAACAATTATGGAAAATTGTAAGTTGGTGTCTTAAAAATGTACGAGACAATGGGTCGCAAAATTCGATAAGTTAACATTGGCGGCGTAGGACATACAATGTACCCTTAAACAATGAACGAACATCTTTTAATTCCAGTATGAAGGTCGCAGAGGGATTTAGTATGAAGTTTAAGCTGATTCCAAATCGCATTTCTCAGAAGTATGTGCCGAATACATGGATTAACTCATGATATACTACGAACCGTGGATGAAGGGCAACATCCTGGTTCCATATTCCTATATTTCCAGAAAGCGTTACGGCACGGTGCCCGACTGCAGGCTGTTAACAAAAGTCCGAGCGTACGAATTACGTTCCAGATACGTGAGTGGCTGGATTCTTAAGCAAAATAACCTAATAGGTTGTCCTCAATGGCGAATATTCATAAGAGAGGATGGTATCGACAGGAGTCCACACGGATCGTCCTTATTCCGATATACATAAAAGATCTGACGGACAACACGGGCAGCAACATGCAGCTGTTTACTGATGACGCTACGGTGTGCGGGAGGGTGTCGTCGTTCAGTGACTGTAGGAGGATACAAGGGGACTTAGACAAAACCTTTAATTGGTGTGATGAACGGCAGCTTCCTCTAAATGTAGAAACAATGTACGTTAATGCAGATGAGTAGAAAAAACAGTCCCGTAATTTTCGAATAAAGCGTTAGCAGTGTGCTGCTTGACACATTCACATCGATTAAATACCTAGGTGTAAACTGCAAAGCGGTATGAAATAGGACAAGCATTTAAGGCTTGTAGCAGGGCAGCCGAATGGTCGACTTCTGGTTGTTGGGAGGATGTTAGGAACATGAAGCTCTTCTATGAAGGAGTCAGCGTATAGAACACTAATGGCGACCAATTCTTGAGTATTGCTCGAGTATCTGAGATTCCCAGCAGGTCGGATTAAAGGAAGAGACCCAAGCAATTCAGAGGCGTGCTGCTAAATTTGTTACCAGTAGGGTCGAGGAACACCCGAGTATTACAGTAATGCTTTATGAACTCGAATGGAAATCCCTGGAGGGAAGAAGACACTATTCTAGAGGAACACAGCTGAGAAAGTATAGGGAACTGGTATTTTGAAGCAGACTGCAGAATGATTATCCTACCGCTAACGTAGCTTTCGCTTAAGGACCACGACGATAAGATATGAGTAATTAGAGCTAGTACATAGGTGTATTGACAGTCTTTTTTCTTCACTACATTTGCAGTGGAACAGGAAAGGGAATGGCTAGTAATGGTACAAGGTACCCTCCACCATCAACCATACGGTGAGTTGTGGAGTATGTATGCATACGCATGCCTCTGTCAGTAGCCAGAGAAACTGTTGGTGAAATGAACTGAAATAATAGTATGGCGTTATTGGGTGGGGGACACTGTCTGGGGGGGGGGGTAGTTCGACATGTTCACCGATGAAGATGAAATGAAATTATGCAGACAATGCGGACATCCAGACTCCGAATGGAGAAAAAATCGACTTAACTGTAGTTGAAACCGGTAACGGGGTAACCCATATCTAGAGGCAGCGACGCTAACCACAAGGCTGATGGCTTTACCTACACTAATCAACAAGCTGCTTGTCCACAGGAATAGTAGACATGTTTCAAAAGCTGCTTGGACATCAGCTGAGGAGGGGAGCAAAACTGGAGGGAAAGAGTGCTATAGAAAAAGATTAAATTAAACAATTTTCCATATCGGAGGACGTCTTCTCCCTGTGTGAAATTGTCTGTGGCTGTTAGCTGAATGAAGTTCGAAGCCAATTTGAGCAGTTCTCTCAGACTGTTAGCAAGTGATGCTGTCGTTTACTGTCTATTACAATCGTCAGAAAATCAAAACGAATTTCCAGTTGACTTACACGAGATATTCGTATTATGCGGCAAGTGATAACTGACCACAAACAACGAGGATTGGTTCGTTGATTTGGGGGAGGGGAACAAACAGCGAGTTCATCGAGCCCATCAAATTAGGGATGGATGGGCAGGAAGTCGCCCGTGCCCTTTCAAAGGAACCATCCCGGCGTTTGCCTGAGGCGATTTAGCGAAATCGCGGAAAGCCTAAATCGGATGGCCGATGAGGGTTTGCACAGTCGTCCTCCCGAATGCGGCTCCAGTGTGCTAACCACTGCGCTTGGTAAACAACGAAGAGTGTGAGATCGTCCAGGCGAGTGCCAAAAAAAATCAATTAAATTTCGGTTACATGATAAATAAGAATAATACAAAAGTTGTCAATTCAAATAAATATCTAGGAATTCCAATTATGAACCACATAATTTGGAACTAACGCACAGGAAATGTTGTGGGGAAAGCGAACCGAAGACTGCATTTCATTGGCAGACCATTTAGAAGTTGCAACAAATCTTCTAAGGGGACTGCTTACACTATTCTTGCCCGTCATCTTCAGAGTGTCGCTACCAGAAAGGAGCGAATCGATAAAATCGAAAGAAGCGGCAGCTCTTTTGTATCATCGTGAGAGTGTAAAGGAAATGATACGAACTGATAGGAGAGTTGGGGTGGCAACGACTATTAAAAAGAGGTTGTGTTTCGTTGCGACGAGATCTTTTCACGAAATTTCGATCGCCAATTTCCTCCTCCGAACACGAAAATATTTTTCTGACAGAGCTACACAGGAAGAAATTACCAACGTAGTAAAATAAGAGAAATCAGAGCTCGTACGAAAACATTCAAGCGTTCGCATTTCCGATGTGCTATTCGAGAGTGAAACGGCCGATAAGCAATTTGAAAATCGCTCTCCGTATTGTCTGTCAAGCACTTAACTGTGAATTGCAGATTTGTCATTTACATGTGGATGAAGTATCTCCAAGATGAAGGGATGTAGCTCTATGCTGGAAACGACTCGCGGCTATGTGGCTCCTTCAAATGTTGGAAATTTCTGACAAGTTGATCTACGAATGATTTCATAACACAACAGCTACAAATTTCATGAACGTTTTGTTCCTATTAGTAATGGATTCGGTTCAAGTTTTAAATTACTCAAACATGACCGAAGTATGATATTTATCATGCCTTTTATTTAGATGTTAACATTCTTGGGTTTTGGCACCACCTCATTTTGTCAGTATCTATGGATCCGGCGTTTCGGCCAGCTTTCGAGGACTGGCAGCGCACTGCAGCGCACTGCCAGACTTTCGAAAATATAAGAATACTGTTTCCCGTGTTTGTCGTCGTTAACTTTCCTGACTGGCTATTTAGTGACGTTGCCGTGATTGGTGGAAACCATCACCGGTGAAATAGTCGCTGGAGGGCAGGGCATGTACGGCTTACTGTTACTGGTGGTGTTTGTATTTGGCGATTCTACCAGACATAACAAGTGTGAACAATCACATCGGAAAGATTTTCCGGCAGAGTTGTCTAAAGACTTTTTTTTCTTTTAAGCAGTCCTAAAATAAGAGGTTTATTAAGATAGACGAGAGGCTAACCATAAACTCTACACGCGGAATTAAGACCGAGTGTCATCAGTTACACAAAGGAACACATGTTGCGGAGCTGACGAAAATCTAAAAGAAAACTAACAACACGCGCGCCTCATGTGACCCAACAAGTCAGCCGTGGCTGTGCACAAAGGAACACGCAGTCACGATATAGACACAGACTTCGCTAATTTTCGCGTTTTTGGCAAAAGTACCAAGCAGCATGGGAGTAGCATCGTTCAGAAGCGGTATGGGTAGCATATACAGTGGCACAGTGATCTGGAGGCGGCGCTCTGGCGATGGCGCCTGGAGCCCTGGCACGGAAACGCCGGAGCGTGCAGGTGATGTTGTGAGCCAGCAGCTTGAGCCACGGTTTGCCTACACTTGAGAATGCAGGGGTCACGGCAACGCGAGCTCAGACAACGGCAATATGAACGACAATAGCAACATCAGACTTATACTGAGAACTGTTCAGGATGCCACCGCTGCGACTAAGGACACTTGTCTCTCCTGCAGACCGCAGCGCGATCTCTCCTAGGAGGTGCAGTTAGCATGGACCTACACACTTCAAAAAAAGTTTTGCATCACCTCCGTTCCCAGAGCTCCTGAAGACAGACGTTAACTGTGGATATTGTATCACAGGCACAGTTTCTTTGACTGATCAGAGATGTCACTAAACCCGCCCAAAGATGTAAACAACCATGCATGAGCAGCGCCTATTAGACGGAGGGGTTCCGACAGCCGGTCAGTTCCAGTCATTCCATCAGGAAGGCGGTACACTGCTTGTATTGTCTGTAGTTCAACCATGCCTAGACGGTCAATACCGCGGTTTGATCACTTCCGCATTGTTACTTTGTACCAGGAAGGTTTCTCAACAAGGGGAATATCCAGGCGTCTCGGAGTGAACCAAAGCGATGTTGTTCGGACATGGAGTAGATACAGAGAGATAGGATCTGTCGATGACATATCTCGCTCAGGCCGCCCAAGGGCTACTACTGCAGTGGATGGCCGTTGCCTACGGATTATGGCTCGAAGGAACCCTGACAGTAACGCCACCACGTTGAATAATGCTTTTCGTGGAGCCACAGGACGTCGTGATACTGTTAGACTCAAAGTGCGGGGAGCAGATTGCATGATGCACAGCTTCAGTCCCGACGTCCATGGCGAGGTCCATCTTTGCAACCACAACAACATGCAGCGTGGTGCATATAGGTCCAACAACATGCCGAATGGACCGCTCAGGATTGGCATCACGTTCTCTTCAACGATGAGTGTCGCTTATGCCTTCAACCAGACAATGTTCGGAGATGTGTTTGGAAGCAATCCGGTCGGGTTGAACGCTTAGACACAGTGCCCAGCGAGTGCAGCAAGGAGGAGGTTCCCTTCTGTTTTGGGTAGCATTATGTGGGGCCGATTTATGCCGTGATGGTCTTCGAAGGTGCCGCAACGGCTGTACGATACATGAATGCCATCCTCTGACAGACAGTGCAACCACTTTTTTTTTTTTTGTCATCAGTCTACTGACTGGTTTGATGCGGCCCGCCACGAATTCCTTTCCTGTGCCAACCTCTTCATCTCAGAGTATTACCTGCAACCTACGTCCTCAATTATTTGCTTGACGTATTCCAATCTCTGTCTTCCTCTACAGTTTTTGCCCTCTACAGCTCCCTCTAGTACCATGGAAGTCATTCCCTAATGTCTTAGCAGATAGCCTATCATCCTGTCCCTTCTCGTTATCAGTGTTTTCCACATATTCCTTTCCTCTCCGATTCTGCGTAGAACCTCCTCATTCCTTACCTTATCAGTCCACCTAATTTTCAACATTCGTCTATAGTACCACATCTCAAATGCTTCGATTCTCTTCTGTTCCGGTTTTCCCACAGTCCATGTTTCACTACCATACAATGCTGTACTCCAGACGTACATCCTCAGAAATTTCTTCCTCAAATTAAGGCCGGTATTTGATATTAGTAGACTTCTCTTGGCCAGAAATGTCTTTTTTGCCATAGCGAGTCTGCTTTTGATGTCCTCCTTGCTCCGTCCGTCATTGGTTATTTTACTGCCTAGGTAGCAGAATTCCTTAACTTCATTGACTTCGTGACCATCAATCCTGATGTTAAGTTTCTCGCTGTTCTCATTTCTACTACTTCTCATTACCTTCGTCTTTCTCCGATTTACTCTCAAACCATACTGTGTACTCATTGTTCATTCCGTTCAGCAGATCATTTAATTCTTCTTCACTTTCACTCAGGATAGCAATGTCATAATCGAATCGTATCATTGATATCCTTTCACCTTGAATTTAATTCCATCCTGAACCTTTCTTTTATTTCCATCATTGCTTCCTCGATGTACAGATTGAAGAGTAGGGGCGAAAGGCTACAGCCTTGTCTTACACCCTTCTTAATACGAGCACTTCTTTCTTGATCGTCCACTCTTATTATTCCCTCTTGGTTGTTGTACATATTGTATATGACCCGTCTCTCCCTATAGCTTACCCCTACTTTTTTCAGAATCTCGAACAGCTTGCACCATTTTATATTGTCGAACGCTTTTTTCAGGTCGACAAATCCTATGAAAGTGTCTTGATTTTTCTTCAGCCTTGCTCCCATTATTAGCCGTAACGTCAGAATTGCCTCTCTCGTCCCTTCACTTTTCCTAAAGCCAACTGATCGTCACCTAGCGCATTCTCAATTTTCTTTTCCATTCTTCTGTATATTATTCTTGTAAGCAGCTTCGATGCACGAGCTGTTAAGCTGATTGTGCGATAATTCTCGCGCTTGTCAGCTCTTTCCGTCTTCGGAATTGTGTGGATGATGCTTTTCCGAAAGTCAGATGGTATGTCGCCAGACTCATATATTCTACACACCAACGTGAATAGTCGTTTTGTTGCCACTTCCCCCAATGATTTTAGAAATTCTGATGGAATGTTATCTATCCCTTCTGCCTTATTTGACCGTAAGTCCTCCAAAGCTCTTTTAAATTCCGATTCTAATACTGGATCCCCTATCCCTTCTAAATCGACTCCTGTTTCTTCTTCTATCACATCAGACAAATCTTCACCCTCATAGAGGCTTTCAATGTATTCTTTCCACCTATCTGCTCTCTCCTCCGCATTTAACAGTGGAATTCCCGTTGCACTCTTAATGTTACCACCGTTGCTTTTAATGTCACCAAAGGTTGTTTTGACTTTCCTGTATGCTGACTCTGTCCTTCCGACAATCATATCTTTTTCGATGTCTTCACATTTTTCCTGCAGCCATTTCGTCTTAGCTTCCCTGTACTTCCTATTTATTTCATTCCTCAGCGACTTGTATTTCTGTATTCCTGATTTTCCCGGAACATGTTTGTACTTCCTCCTTTCATCAATCAACTGAAGTATTTCTTCTCTTAACCATGGTTTCTTCGCAGCTACCTTCTTTGTACCTACGTTTTCCTTCCCAACTTCTGTGATGGCCCCTTTTAGAGATGTCCATTCCTCTTCAACTGTACTGCCTACTGCGCTATTCCTTATTGCTGTATCTATAGCGTTAGAGAACTTCAAACGCATCTCGTCATTCCTTAGTACTTCCGTATCCCACTTCTTTGCGTATTGATTCTTCCTGACTAATGTCTTGAACTTCAGCCTACTCTTCATCACTACTATATTGTGATCTGAGTCTATATCTGCTCCTGGGTACGCCTTACAATCCAGTATCTGATTTTGGAATCTCTGTCTGACCATGATGTAATCTAATTGAAATCTTCCCGTATCTCCCGGCCTTTTCCAAGTATACCTCCTCCTCTTGTGATTCTTGAAGAGGGTATTCGCTATTACTAGCTGAAACTTGTTACAGAACTCAATTAGTCTTTCTCCTGTTTCATTCCTCGTCCTAAGCCCATATTCTCCTGTAACCTTTTCTTCTACTCCTTCCCCTACAGCTGCATTCCAGTCCCCCATGACTATTAGATTTTCGTCCCCCTTTACATACTGCATTACCCTTTCAATATCCTCATACACTTTCTCTATCTGTTCATCTTCAGCTTGCGACGTCGGCATGTATACCTGAACCATATCGGCAGAACATTCGCGAGTCTTTTGTCTTCATGGATGCAATTCGCGCCCCCATCGTGCACATCTTGTGAATGACTTCCTTCACGATAACGACATCGCTCGACTAGAGACATGAACACTATCGAACATGCTTGGGATAGATCGGAAAGGGCTGTTTATGGACGATGTGACGCACCAACCACTCTGAGGGATCTACGTCGAATCGCAGTTGAGAATTGGGACAATCTGGACCAACAGTGCCTTGATGAACTTGTGGATAGTATGCCACGACGAAGAAAGGCATGCATCAGTGCAAGAGGACTTGCTACTGGGTATTAGAGGTGCCGGTGTGTACAGCAATCTGAACCACCATCTCTGAAGGTCTCGCTGTGTTGTGGTACAACATGCAGTGTATTGTTTTCATGAGCATTAAAAAGGGCTGAAATGATGTTTATGTTGATCTCTATCCCAGTTTTCTGTACAAGTTCCGAAACACTCGGAACCGAGGTGATGCAAAATATTTTTTGATGCTGAATTAAAGTGTCTCTAGACTAGTCTAAGAGGCTTGCTGAGCGCCGCTGCATTGTGTCCAAATGAAATCTGTTTAAATCATGAAGGTCAGTATGTGAAACAGTTATTGAATAAATTGTATAACGTAAATAAATTTGAACAATAAAAAGTGACTTAGGAACAGTCCATTTAAAAATGGTGTACACAGGCAATGGTAAGTATTTCATTCTCAATTTTATCTATCCCAAGTTAATATAGAATGGTGGTATTACATAAGCTAAAAATTTTACTCACAACACGGTCTAAAATAGCTGTACATAAAGAGCAAGCAGATACAGCGATTAGCATCTGCCAGTAGCATCGTGCAGTGGAACAACACGTTATCCTGAACATATTCCCCATATTAAACAGTCCACTCAAGTCTATATGAATATCAGTTCGTCGATGGCAACACTCAGACCCGAAAGTTTATATTAATTCACAATATATACACATCATGAAACTACGTTCATGAACCGGCTATGCTCCATTTAGTTTTCATCCTATGTTAATACCTCATCGCATACGCGGCTCCTAGACCGCACAAAATGTCACCACCTTACCCGAACCATGAACAGCCACGGAAAGATCCCAGTGCCCATTCTGAATGCACTTTCCAAAGGTATGTCATGTGGACAACCTATGTAGTCGAAGTAGTTACAACATTCCCAACTGACACTCAAAATCTAATTGTATAGATATTTTTATGTGTCCTATGTTAACAGACGTTTGACTTGTATAATCTGTATGTTATTATATCTGATTACACTTTGCTAAATTACTAACGTAACATTACACATCATATTCAGCACAAGTCGGAACGTCAGTCACTAGTCAATTGACCTTCTCTCTTTCCCTTGCCAGTTCTGCACTAAATTACTCAAAATATTTTCCTGCAGATATTAATGTACAAAATTCCTCACTTAACTAAGCACAGAAAGGTAACTGTTGTAAATCATTTATGAAAAGTTTTTGGTAATATTTTCGGAGAACGGCGATCTTGTAAGCTATATAAAATCAGTGAGAAAAAGTCTATATCAGCATGACTTAAAAAAAAAAAAAACCGTTTCGGCCTAGTCCTAGGCCGGATAGTACTGTGAAGAACAGAAATCGCGCTAGTTACATAAAGAAGTCAGTGACTTAAAACAAAGTAATTTATACTTATTAAAATCGAAGAGTCGTTATCCCTCAGCTGAAGTTGACCATGTCCAGAACAGTCAGTAGACTTCAGTCGCTAAAACTGCTACTGTTGTCTAGACAGCATTGCGTTATACAGATCTGATGAGGGCGTGTTTGTGCTGTACGATGTCAACGTCAGCCAATGAGGAACGATTTACATAAATTGCGTGTCATTTGAAGATACAGTGTATCTAAAAGTGAATAATTATTGTACTGGTAGTTAGGACAGCTTGGCTGTGGAAGTGGAAGGGTAGCCCACAACATAGACAGACAACAGTATTCACAATTACAAGCACCCAAGCTTTAATGATCTTCCAGCAATAAAGGCTCTTAACAAATCTCAATTAAGCAAGGACATAAACTTGGTTACAAACATATGTTAACCTTCAACCAGTGAATAACCCCAATAAAGAATTACCAATCAATAAAACGTAGATAACGGACCGCTTTACAAGAATGCTTAAATTGAGTAAAATCATGAAAGCTAAGTTACAGATTTTATGTTAAGCTTCAACAGGTGAATAACCCCAATAAAGAATTCTCATTTAAATAAAACATAGATAGGAAAATGCCTTACCAAAATGCTTGAATTGTGTAAAATCATGAAAAGCTGACTTACAACATTTCTCACAAACCACTTAGGAATTTACAGCAAATAAACAAGTTCGATCTGTTTAACCAGAAGGTAACTGCCAAGTCCAAGCGACCGAAGCCACTCAGAGCGGACGACCGCCCCAACGCTGGTCATCAACCGACATCGTTACGGCCCAGTGGCCACCGTGCTAAAACAGACTAACGTTTCGGTAAGCGACCGACAGCAACACAGGAGTAACGGTGACTGAAAGTCGGCGTACGCCTTACGAAACACGGCACACCCTAAAGCGGGAGCAGGTACAGCTGACTAGCGGCCATAAAACCGGGAGCAAACAAATCTCACGCCGCACGTACTAACGCGGGAAATGATAGCGAGCGACAAGACGCCACGCGCAAAGCAGCAACCGTGCCTACCTCTCAACCACAAAATGTGCCCTGTCTCCTTGTCTATGGTAATACAATTTATAGCACACAAGAAACGATTTAACAGTGGCATTTGTTCAACGGAAGATCAGTTAACAGTTAGGTCCAGTAAAGTTTTACCAACGGATTTACCTTCAAACCAACTTCCGGACCACAGGCGGAAATTAGTGAACTTGGCATAAGTTTTCGCCAGACCTATAAACAAGAAATCAAATTAAACAGTCGCCAAAAATACAGTCACGATACGTAAGCCCTTCAAGACCTTGCTGTCTTACTCACAGTTATCATTAACGGCGAAACATACACAAATGAATGACAAGAAATTCACCATTGAAAGCAAAAAAAAAAAATAAACAACACACCACAAAGGTTTAATTAATTAATTTGCAGACGAGCCAGTCACTGAAAGCTCAGTTCCACAAGATTAGGACTAACCTCACTCGGCAGCAATACATTTGTGTGCGTGATAACTAGGTTGCCCAAACAGGACTCCAAAACCCAAAACAACAGGCCGCACGTTAGCTGTGTTGTTCTCGGATACTAGGCACCACCGGGCTAAGACAGTCGCGACCAAAAAAATCTCTGAAATCACAGCTGCCTGCAGCAAAACAAATGAGTCAGGGTGCATGAACGTAGAGCACAAGCCACTGTTCCAGCCGGAGTGTAACCTTTTCAATGCACATACGGACAGAACAACACACGTGGGCATAAAGGGAGCAGCAGATGTGTACTAAGCAAACTATACTGCGCCAAAATACGACCCACGTCACGTCCACAAATCGGAGCACTGCTCCCGGTGCTGGTGTCTGCTCGCTGGACTGCCGCAACTCTCTGTCCCCCGGAAAGCGATGCTGACTGCCGCCTTGCTCAACGCTCCCTTCTCGGCCGTGCACAACAACTCTTCTCTTGTCGCCTCAGAGTGCGGCCGCAATATCCGTTCTCCCCTGCTGTCCGCCCCAGACTCCCTACTCGCACTCACTCCCTCGTTAGGACCCGTTCCGACAGGAGGCGCTCGCGATCGCACACAGTGCCAACCTCAACCAGAGGAGTAATCGATAGCGTCTTGCGCCCGAGAGCCGCGCCACGGTTCAATTATAAAAAATTACTGCCTACAGGATAGAAGAGATTGTTTAAATTAATGGGTAACTTTAATAAGATATTTAAAAATTATTTGTTTTGTATCTTGTAGTAACCTCTGGCTGAAATAATTTTTTTAATCAGTATAATGTATTCATAGCATCGGCTGTTTAATCAATATAATGTGTGTAGAATAAACAAATGGATTTATGTGTGATAACTACACAGTAAGTACACTGTGTTCTGAATAATACGTAATTTAGTAGAACATTGGCGCACTCTTCGGAACATGCTACCTACGGACGCCGTTGCCATGGCGACTTCGTAGTAAGATGGCGAACAGATATCAAAGATGTATAACATGAACGCCAGGTGTTACCATAACGACTGAGGTCGATCGCACTTATCAACGATATACAGGATGGAGTCTTCTGAAGTGGCGTCACTGTAATTTTTTCTATAAATTACGAGCAAAAAGCTAGACACACTCCTAACATAGACATTTTTTATAAAAGAACAATAGTATTTGGAAGCTGATAAACCATTATTCGTGGTGAAATTACATCGACGTATAAAATCTAATTATAAAAGTAGCATCTAATAGTACAACAATGCTAGAATGCTCGTCGTATTGTTTAATACAGAACTACAATTTCTTCAGCTTTTTTTACCTTAATTCTAGTGATATTTTCACCTGGTAAACTAGAATCTCGTAACAGATAGCTACATATAATTATGTTGTTGCGGATTTATTAACAAAATGTTGACATGGGAAACTACTCTGGAATTTTTCCAGTTTTATTAATTGACCATATGTTCTTTTATCACCAAATTTTATACGCTGACGTAATTTCTCCACAAATAACAGTTTATGGGCTTCCAAGTACATTGTTTTTTCTGCGAAAATAGTTCAGTATTAAAGAAAATTACCAGCATTCCAGTTTTACTATATGGTCAGATGCTATTTTATACGTTGACGTAATTTCACGACAAATAAAGGTTTATTGGCAGCGAAGATGCTTGGTTGGTCGTCGACGACGGAGTACGGTGTCAACACCTTACGGGAATCTGGAAAACCGGGCTGTGATGGTTTATCTGCATCTATCGTATCAAAAAATGCGCATGAATAACTTTTTATGGTGTCACTATTGTTACGAGTGTCAGTACAGAAAGAATAAGTTTTTGGAATGAATTTATTTTCCAGGTGCTTCGTCCACCGATAGATGTACCAATAGTTGGCACAGAGCTTGTGTGCATACGCGGGCTGTATCCAGTGAGGAGGTGACGGTAACGAGCAGTCGTGAGGGCGTCGACTAACACTCTGTCCCAGGCGAGTCAAGGACTCTCGCGCGCCAGCACATACCCGGACAGCAACAGCTTTATTACACAACCACCACCGCCTGCTATTGCCTCGTGTTGTCGCTGATTATGTTTTCACTGGCAGTTCCAAAGGAAGCTCCGTTCAGCGCTGGGCGTGACTCGGCCGTACGCAGGAATTCTCACACAATTAGCCCTCATTACATAAACGCAGGCTAATTGCTAGTCTTCGGAATCTCTACCACCACCTTGCCTCTAGTCAGCTCTCCTCAGGTCGTTAGGTTGGTCACGGAAATAGCCCCCGAGTTCAGTGTTTGGGGAACAGATGACGACCAACAGAAGATACAATTCAACATTCACTGCAGAGCAGTCCGTTAGGGAAACCTTTGTCGAGTAAAATAGAAGTGATTTCTGGTTTTCAGCAAGGTAGTGTTATAGGACCTTTCCTGTTCCTTATCTATATTAACGTTTTTGGAGACAATCTGAGCAGCCGTCTTCGGTTATTTGCAGATGACGCTGTCGTTTATCGATTAATAAAGTCATCAGAAGACCAAAACAAATTGCAAAACGATTTAGAAAAGATGCCTGAATGGTGAGAAAAATGGCAGATGACCATAAATAACGAAAAGTGTGAGGTGATCATCATGAGTGCTTAAAGGAACTCGTTAAACTTCGGTTACACGATAAATCAGTCTAATCTTAAAGCCGTAAATTCAACTAAATACCTAGGTATTACAATTACGAACAATTTAAATTGGAAAGAACACACAGAAAAAGTTGTGGGGAAGGCTAACCAAAGATTGCGTTTTATTGGCAGGACACTTAGAAAATGAACAGATCTACTAAGGAGACTGCCTACACTACTCTTTTCCGTCCCCTTTTAGAATACTGCTGCGCGGTGTGGGATCCTTACCATATAGGACTGACGAAGTACATCGAATAAGTTCAAAGAAAGGCAGCACGTTTTGTATTATCGCGAAATATGGGAGTGAGTGTCACAGAAATCGTCACTGGACATTGTTGAAAGAAAGGCCTTTTTCGTTGCGACGGAATGTTCCCAGGAAATTCCAATCACCAACTTTCTTCTCCGAATGCGAAAATATTTTGTTGACGCCGACCTACATAGGGAGAAACTATCACCAAGATAAAATAAGGGAAATCAGAGCTCGTAGGAAAGATATAGGCGTTCATTCTTTCCGCGCGCTATACGAGATTGGAGTAATAGACAATTGTGAAGGTGGTTCGATGAACCCTCTTCCAGTGTGATTTACAGAGTATCCATGTAGACGTAGATGTGTTTCATCTTTGCATGCTAATGTACTAGAAACCATAATAACCCGTCTTACAAATAGCCTGAAGTATTAATAACATAAAACCGTCTCTGAAGCCAATAATTTGTTTCTGTACCATGAATGTTGCACTCTAGGCCAGCATAATGCAGCGTAATGTCCGTAAGAAACGAAAATTCCCCGTAGTTGCAAGTTCCTATGGGAACAAACTGCTGAGGTCATCGGTCCCAAGGCTTACACACTACTTAATCTAACTTAAACTTACGTTAAGGACAACACACACACACCCGTGCCCGAGGGTGGAGTCAAACCTCAGACGGGAGAGCCGCACGAACCGCGGCAAGGCGCCCGAGACCACGCGGCCTAAGATTATACACTACTGGCCATTAAAATTGCTACGCTGCGAAGATGACATGCTACAGACGCGAAATTTAACCGACAGGAAGAAGATGCTGTGATATGCAAATGATTAGCTTTTCAGAACATTCACACAAGGTTGGCGCCGGTGGCGGCACCTACAACGTGCTGACATGACTAAAGTTTCCAACCGATTTCTCCTACACAAACAGCAGTTGACCGGCGTTGACTGGTGAAACGTTGTTGTGATGCCTCGTGTAAGGAGGAGAAATGCATACAATCACGTTTCCGACTTTGATAAAGGTCGGATTGTAGCCTATCGCGTTTGCCGTTTATAGTATCGCGACATTGCTGCTCGCGTTGGCCGAGATCCAATGACTGTTAGCAGAATATGGAATCGGTGGGTTCAGGAAGGTAATATGGAACGCCGTGTTGGATCGCAACGGCCTCGTATCACTAGCAGTCGAAATGACAGGCTGTATTCGCATGGGTGTAATGGATCAGGCAGCCACGTCTCGAACCCTGACTCAACAGATGGGGACTTTTGCAAGACAACAACCATCTGCACGAACACTTCGACGACGTTTGTAGCAGCATGGACTAACAGCTCGGAGACCATGGCTGCAGTTCCCCTGACGCTGCATCACAGACAGGAGCGCCTGCGATGGTGTACTCAACGACGAACCTGGGTGCACGAAAGGCAAAACGTCATTTATTCGGATGAATCTACGTTTTGTTTACAGCATCATGATGGTCTTATCCGTGTTTGGCGACATCGCGGTGAACGCACATTGGAAGCGTGTATTCGTCATCGCCATACTGGCGTATCACCCGGCGTGATGGTATGGGGTGCCATTGGTTACACGTCTGAGTCACCTCTTGCTCGCACTGACGGCACTTTGAACAGTGGACGTTACAATTCATATGTGTCACGTCCCATGGCTCTACACTTCATTTGCTCCCTGCGAAACCCTACAATTCAGCAGGATAACGCACCACCGTGTGTTGCAGGTCCTGTACTGGCCTTTCTAGATAAAGAAAATGTTCGACTGCTGCCCTGGCCAGCACATTCTCCAGATCTCTCACCAATTAAAAACGTATGGTCAATAGTGGTCGAGTAACTGGCTCGTTACAACACGCCAGTCACTAATCTTGACGAACTGAGGTATCGTGTTGAAGATGAATGGGCAGCTGTACCTGTACACGCCATCCAAGCTTTGTTTGACTCAATGCCCAGGCGTATCAAGGCCGTTATTACGGCCAGAGGTGGTTGTTCTGGGTACTGATTTCTCAGGATCTATGGTCCCAAATTGAGTGAAAATGTGATCACATGCCAGTTCTTGTATAATATATTTGTCCAATGAATACCGGTTTATCATCAGCATTTTTAAGTGGTGTAGCAATTTTAATGGGCAGTAGTATAGTTTCCGTGACAAATCACTTGACTCAGTGACACAGAATAAATCGACGGGGCCATCTGAAGTAACATAAAGTGAAAGGACTATTTGAATTTTAAAATGGAAAAAGTACGGAACTCTGATATACTTGGTGAATTGTCGAAAACTGCAGCTTCTCTGTGATGGGAGTAGCTTAAAAGACGGGCATACATTATACTCATGTGTCTGTACGGGATATGTAGCAGACCACGTTAACTGATGAAATTGTGAAACTTAAAAGGAGAATTGAGTATCTTTTGAAACCTTTTATTTTGTTCTGTGCTCAGATAAAGTTGATAGGATGCCCTGCAAGACAAACGTCGTATTCTAAGCGAAATTTTTCTTTTAAAATTTCTCCACAGAGAGTCCAACGAAAAACACCTATTCGCAAGAAAAACTTCGTGAAAAACACATTTAATATTTCTTATTCACGATAAATGTTTCAAGCACGCATAGGAAAGAGAACTACTATAAATGAAACTTGGCATTTACTGTTTTCGTATGACTCTCTTCATATCATTGTGAAAATTTAAATAAGAACTATAATAAAAAGTTGTTACGATATTCGGAAACCCGTACCTCCTTTTCCTGCTGATTGATATGTATTTTACATTTACGTTACCTGTTATCCAGGTTTGTATTATTTCACATACAGTTCGCTGCGTTTACGTTTTATCAAAAAGGCTATTAGTGGAAATAGCGCTGCGCGTTTTGCATTAATCAGTCATTTTTAACATTTGCTGCCGAATCCCGGACATCCAGGTACAGGTGGCAAGCAATCTTTGTTTATGCCGTCAGCACTGGTGGAGAAAGAAACCGCAAGAGAAGCACTCCGGATACGATACGTTCGACGAAGTAATTGTGCCTTTATACACTTAGACCTCCACTTATCATTTCCGTACGGACTACATGTAAAATGCTGAAAGGTTGTCAACATTCTATAACTTTTCGCGAAACACGTTTACAGTGTAGTGTTAGCAGTTAGCCAACACTACGAACACTACCTGAGTGAGGAAGCCGATATGCACGCGTTAACCCACGCAGACTAGAGATAGGTCTGAAACAGGATACGTAATGAATGCTATAAAGAAAAGTACGTAGCTGCTGGAATACTTAACTTTAATCCATCATCGTTGTACATCGCTCTTGACGATACAAGTGAGACTCTGTAGATACATGCAATGTTACTAATGGCGCCTTGCTAGGTCGTAGCCATTGACATAGCTGAAGGCTATTCTAACTATCTGCTCTGCAAATGAGAGAGGCTTCGTCAGTGTGCATCGCTAGCTAAGTCGTCCGTACAACTGGGGCGAGTGCTAGTAAGTCTCTCGAGACCTGCCGTGTGGTGGCGCTCGGTCTGCGATCGCTGACAGTGGCGACATGCGGGTCCGACATGTACTAATGGACCGCGGCCGATTTAAAGCTACCACCTAACAAGTGTGGTGTCTGGCGGTGATACCACATACAGTAAGTAAAATATCCTTGCAACAGTCGAATTCTTTGACGCTGTTCAATAGTCATGGCAAAAGCTGCTAGAAGCAATATATACTCGTATTATAGATAAGAACACACACCACCGTTTTAAAGAGAGCGCAGGGGAGGATGAACATAAGTAATTTAAAGCTATTTTTAATGAGTTTAAGGATGACGCGCTCTTGAGGATAGAGAATAGTGTAACAGTCCCTAGAAGAGACTTTATCGCTTCTATTGCGCTGTTTATCATCTCTCGTCGGATGATGATTATGACAGCAACATATGTCAGTTTGCTATTCAGAATACACGAGAAGTTATTGAGCGTAAGCTTTCAGCATCTGTCCCACATCACAGTGAGCAGAGCAAGTATCCTTGTGAAACATCAACCACTAATTATATAAGGCTGGCAGCGCTTAAACTCGGACGGCTTTCAGGTAACGTACAATAGAAACCTAGCCACAGCTCTGGAAGCATTTTGAATTCTCCACCAAAGATAATAACCCTTCCCTGGCAGACGCTAATAAACACGTATTTCTCAGAGAATTACTGAAGGAGAAGTGAAACTGCTGGACGGTACTTCAACAACATTGGTAAGCCTCGAAGACACGAAGAGAATCCTCAATGTTGGCACTACTGTGGTCGAAATCAAATAATCCAAGCTCACCTTCATTATCTCCATAAAATAATGGTCACTCAGAGTGTCTCGCCAGAAGTCACGAACACCATTTTCACAGATCGTACCTGTCGTATTCAAGCCCTTTAGTCATTGGGTGAAAATGTTAATGCATACACGCACGTGCTTGCGCCAAAGACAAGAATATGCTTATTATCTGGCTTATTCCTTGGCGGTACATGCTAGCGCTAGATATTCTTGCTAATTAGAAGGAAACACTTTGAGGTTAATGGAGTAATTTGGCGAGGAACTGCTTGCGACACTCACATCGCAGAAGGTCAGAGGGAAATCTAGTTCCCCAGATTTTATCCCTCTGCAGCTGTATTTCATGTTCATTCAAAAATAGCTCGCCCACAGAGCAAATCCAGTGAAAAGGCAAGTTGTGAGTTTTGTGAGCAACCAAGTCACTGGGTAAAAGACTGCAAGAATGCAACAAATAGCGATGGATGTATCAGGATACTGAAAACGGAGAATCGTTCTCTCTCATGCCTCTATCAAGGTCACAGCGTTAAGAACTGGGGGAAGAATGAAGCCGTCTTTAGCCCGTTCTTTAAGAAGAGCTATCCATTTGGACCAACAATGAAAGCTCTGTCTCTCTAACAAACCCGACAAATACTACTTCGATCGGAAGTGTGCACACAGCGGTTTCGAGTTTCACTGTCTTCAAACTGCCCTTTTATAAGGGGCAGTCAAATGGAGCCCGGTCACTAGCGTAAAATAACGGTAACGGTTTTATTAACTCAAAAATGTAGTAGTACACAGCACACATACTCAAAAATAGTCCCCAAAACGGTTGGCACATTTATCCCATTGCGGCACTAGCCGGTCGATTTCATCCTTGAAGATTCTAGCAGGGAGATGTCGGATCCAGGCCTCGACCCAGTCACACACTTCGTTACGAATCGATGTCCGCGAATAATTTGTTTTAGAGGTCATCATGACCATACCGAAATTAGTGTGCACAGCCTTTGATTTCTTTGGAGGTGGTGAAGTCGCATGTGCTTAGTCATCTGTGACAATACGCGACAGAACGAGTTGCAGATAACTGAAAGACAGCGCCGTTCGAGTACTGCGCTGTTCGGCGTTCAGTTGCTGGAGAACCCACTGCGCACAGGTTTTTCGAAAGTTCAAGTGTTGATGCATTATGGTGTGGACGGTGCCCACGCTGACACCCAGTAACCCGATAGACCTCGTCCACGGTGAAGGCTAAAGCATTCACTTCCGCAACCATTTCCGGTATGATGACACGATGAGCCTGTCCAGGCTCGCGCCCCTCAGGGAATGATTTGCTCCATTCCACAACAGTTTAACTACTCTGACTGTACTCACCGCACACATCCTTCATCCCTCGATACGTTTCACGGTCTCCAACTCCCTCCGCCGCCAAATATCGAATCACTCCTCGTTGTTCCTGCTTACTCGCCTGCATGTTCGGTGTGGACGATAACTTCTGTGACCACCGTTTCTTCGGCGTGAAACCACACTGGCGCTATGCAGCATCAAACGGTACACACGCGTCAGTCTCTCTACCAGTAGATGGCGCCACCATACCTGCAGTTACGTGGTGCCACCTTACGTGTAAGGCAAAGGTAGACGCACTGACCAGGTTGCATTTGAATGAAACTCATAAGTTTTATAATGTCCACAGTTTTTTAGTGAAGTAACACCCTATATTTTAGTTTCATCACTAAATCCTTGACTGACAACCCGAAAAGTGGCATAATTTTCAATTAATGGCTGATAGTCCACAACTTCGACGCTTCTTACGCTAGATTCGTTAAGCAAAGCCAGAGTAGAAAATGTAATAATTAAATCTCTATTATAGTCTTAAAGAGCACACATTCCTTCTCATAGAATGCCATATTTCCTAGAGATTAGTGAATATTCAGAAAGACTCGAAAACTACAATTAGATTACTCTAGACACGGACAAGAACTACCAATCGAATTATTTAGGGTACAACCAGTTTTAGAAAATAATTATCGATTCTACGTTGTGCATGTTCCTCCATCACTTGTTTTATTTATCGATAGCAGTGGTGCTTGCGTTACGAGGTTGTGAATTAAACTAACTGAAGAAACACAGCAGCCAGCCACTTTTTAATTCAGCTTTATTTATGCCAAAACTCATTCTGGCTTTTTAAAAATCTTCGATTGGCAGAGTACGTTTATCGGTTCGGTGTCTCAGTGACAAAGTGGCAGACTACGGAACTAATAGAGTCGGTTTCAATTCCCAGACTGTGTTAGTGATGGATAAAATTATATCCATCGCTTATCAATTGTTTCAGCTCTGGCAGTGTTTTTTAATATGAAAAGTGCAGCGTTGTGCCATCATTGGGGGTCCAGGTTAAACTGTAGACCCCCCTCTACATAACTGGCTAGGGAAGACCGATCAGAGGTCGGAGGAAGGCAATGGCGTACCACCTCCACCACGATAATACCTAGTACAGTACAATGGTGTTTAAACCAACCGTCGAGGTCATTCCCCTTTTTTATTTTCATCAGTGAAATTGTTTTGTCGACTCTGGACTGAACGTTGAGGGTCCCTTTTGCAAAGTAAAAATTCGCTTATCCACCACGTTTTGCAAGTTCCATTTTTATGTTTATTTGACAGTTATTCTGTAACCAGCAGCGACTTCTTTCGTATTTATACAAAGAACTCAGCCATCTTTGCCTTCAAACATGTAGTGCAGAATTCATCATGAGACCGTCTTCTGTGTTTGATTACGTCGTAACTTACATACTAACGGTAGTTACAACTTTCTTATACATTCATAAGCTACTTCTGAAGTCAGTTGTATTTGTAGACGTAATATTGTCAGTCATGGCTCCATTTGACTAAAGAGATAAAAAGCGCCTTACGCTTTGCCTGACTTATAGAGAGTATTGTAATAACTGGCGCTAGGTTATTTTACAGGTATAACTTTTTACTTTTCTAGGTTAATGGTGTAGAGACGATTATGTCAGCAATCAACACTAGTTGGTTGTCTAACTAGTGGCGTTGCATTAACAGAAACATAACTAAATTGACGTGAATTCTGTTGACGTTTTTGTGGAGAAAACATGAGGTTTTTGTGAATGTTAACTTCTTACTGATTTAGTAAAACGCCGCGTAACATCAAAGAAAAGGAAAACGCTGCACATGGAAAACAACAAGTACAGTGTAAACAACTTCTACAGAGCAAACAACATCTTCATTCTGGAAACACCCACTGCGGCGGCGCGGTTATTTTCGTCCATTACCTGCACGGCTGAAAGCAAGGGGAAACTACAGCCGTAATTTTTCCCGAGGGCATGCAGCTTTACTGTATGATTCAATGATGATGGCGTCCTCTTGGGTAAAATATTCCGGAGGTAAAATAGTCCCCCATTCGGATCTCCGGGGGCGGACTACTCAAGAGGACGTCGTTATCAGGAGAAAGAAAACTGGCGTTCTACGAATCGGAGCGTGGAATGTCAGATCCCTTATCGGGCAGGTAGGTTAGAAAATTTAAAAAGGGAAATGGATAGGTTAAAGTTAGATATAGTGGGAATTAGTGAAGTTCGGTGGCAGGAGGAACAAGACTTTTGGTCAGGTGAATACAGGGTTATAAATACAAAATCAAATTGGGGTAATGCAGGAGTAGGTTTAATAATGCATAAAAACTAGGAATGCGGGTAAGCTACTACAAACAGCATAGTGAAGGCATTATTGTGGCCAAGATAGACACGAAGCCTACACCTACTACAGTAGTGCAAGGTTATATGCCTACTAGCTCCGCAGATGGCGAAGAGATTGATGAAATGTATGATGAGATAAAAGAAATTATTCAGATAGTGAAGGGAGACGAAAATTTAATAGTCATGGGTGACTGGAATTTGATAGTAGGAGAAGGGAGAGAAGGAAACATAGTAGGTGAATATGGATTGGGGCTAAGAAATGAAAGAGGAAGCCTCCTGGTAGAATTTTGCACAGAGCATAATTTATTCATAGCCAACACTTGGTTCAAGAATCATAAAAGAAGGTTGTATGCATGGAAGAACCCTGGAGATACTAAAAGGTTTCAGATAGATTATATAATGGTAAGACAGAGATTTAGGAACCAGGTTTTAAATTGTAAGACATTTCCAGGGGCAGATGTGGACTCTGACCACAGCCTATTGGTTATGAACTGTAGATTAAAACTGAAGAAACTGCAAAAAGGTGGGAATTTAAGGAGATGGGACCTGGATAAACTGAGAAGACCCAGAGGCTGTAGAGAGTTTGAGGGAGGGCATAAGGGAACAATTGACAGGAATGGGGGAAAGAAATAAAGTAGAAGAAGAATGGGTAGTTTTGAGGGATGAAATAGTGAAGGCAGCAGAGGATCAGGTAGGTAAAAAGATGAGGGCTAGTAGAAATAATTGGGTAACAGAAGAGATGATGAATTTAATTGATGAAAGGAGAAAATACAAAAATGCAGTAAATGAAGCAGGCAAAAAAGAATACAAACATCTCAAAAATGAGATCGACAGGAAGTGCAAAATGGCTAAACAGGGATTGCTAGAGGACAAATGTAAGGATGTAGAGGCTTATCACACTAGGGGTAAGATCGATACTGCCTACAGGAAAATTAAAGAGACATTTGAATAAAAGAGAACCACTTGCATGAATATCAAGAGCTCAGATGGAAACCCAGTTCTAAGTAAAGAAGGGAAAGCAGGGTCTATACAATGGCGTTTTACTTGAGGACAATATTATGAAAATGGAAGAGGATGTAGATGAAGATGAAATGGGAGATACGATACTGCGTGAAGAGTCTGACAGAGCACTGAGAGACCTGAGTTGAAACAAGGCCCCGGAAGTAGACAACATTCCATTAGAACTACTGACAGCCTTGGCAGAGCCAGTCCTGACCATACTCTACCATCTGGTGAGCAAGATGTATGAGACAGGCGAAATTCCCTCGGACTTCAAGAAGAATATAATAATTCCAATCCCAAAGAAAGCAGGTGTTGACAGATGTGAAAATTACCGAACTATCAGTTTAATAAGTCACAGCTGCAAATTTCTAACCCGAATTCTTTACACACGAATGGAAAAACTGGTAGAAGCCGACCTCGGAGAAGATCAGTTTGGATTCCGTAGAAATGTTGGAACACGTGAGGCAATACTGACCCTAAGACTTATCCTAGAAGAAAGATTAAGGAAAGACAAACATACGTTTCTAGCATTTATAGACTTAGAGAAAGCTTTTCACAATGTTGACTGGAATACTCTCTTTCAAATTCTGAAGGTGGCAGGAGTAAATTACGGAGAGCGAAAGGCTATTTACAATTTGTACAGAAACGAGATAGCAGTTATAAAAGTCGAAGGACATGAAAGGGAAGCAGTGGTTGGGAAAGGAGTGAGACAGGGTTGTAGCCTATCCCCGATGTTATTCAATCTGTATACTGAGCAAGCAGTAAAGGAAACAAAAGAAAAGTTTGGAGTAGGTATTAAAATCCATGGAGAAGAAATAAATACTTTGAGGTTCGCCGATGACATTGTAATTCAGTCAGAGACAGCAAAGGACCTGGAAGAGCAGGTGAACGGAATGGACAGTGTTTTGATAGGAGGGTATAAGATGAACATCAACAAAAACAAAACGAGGACAATGGAATGTAGTCAAATAAAGTCGTGTGATGCTGAGGGAATTAGATTAGGAAATGAGACACTTAAAGTAGTAAATGAGTTTTGCTATTTGGGGAGCAAGATAACTGGTGATGCTCGAAGTAGAGAGGATGTAAAACGTAGAGTGGCAACGGCAAGGAAAGCGTTTCTGAAGAAGAGAAACTTGTTAACATCGAGTATAGATTTAAGTGTCAGGAAGTCGTTTCTGAAAGTATTTGTATGGAGTGTAGCCATGTATGGAAGTGCAACATGGACGATAAATAGTTTGGACAAGAAGAGAATAGAAGCTTTCGAAATGTGGTGCTACAGAAGAATGCTGAAGATTAGATGGGTAGATCACATAACTAATTAGGAGGTATTGAATAGAAATAGGGAGATGAGGAGTTTGTGGCACAACTTGACAAGAAGAAGGGATCGGTTTGTAGGACATGTTCTGAGGCATCAATGGATCACCAATTTAGTATTGGAGGGCAGCGTAGAGGGTAAAAATCGTAGAGGGAGGCCAAGAGATTAATGCACTAAGCAGATTCAGAAGGATGTAGGCTGCAGTAGGTACTGGGAGATGAAGAAGCTTGCACAGGCTAAAGTAGCATGGAGAGTTGCATCAAACCATTCTCAGGACTGAAGACCACAACAACAACACCTGCACCTACCTGTCAATCACTGGTAGGAAAGCCGAGCAGAAACCTACCGCACTGCAACTTACCCCAGGCTGCATGCATGGTAATTATTCCAAGAATCGGGAAAAGGTTTTAATTTTAAATGGAAAGTGGAAATACTGGCAAAACTTCGGTATATTCTGAACCTTGATAATGTACATTCACTGCCACGCCCTTGCTAATCTTAACACAGTCATGCACAAACCCTTTCATTCATGTTAGCAAATTTATGGTAACGTATTTCCCGAAATCTGAACAGCTAGAGTACGGATTGTTCTTAAATGAAAATGCTCGCCATACTATTAAGTTTATCGGTATTTAATGTTCTCAAGTTTTTAGTCACCGATCTGCTCAATATGCCACGCACAATCACTATCTTTTATCATACACAAATATAACTAAATAAATCCGTACTTTCTACAAAAAAGACACCGGTATAAATATGCCATCACTTAAAAAACACTTTTGAAACATGTAGCACAACTAAAACCGGCAAATTATAACTTCCTTCGGAACTCATACTACGCACGACCGTTCCGTTGAAAGGCTGGGCTCCGACCTCTTAGACTGCTGTACGCATTCTCTATCTCCAAGAAAAAAGACACACAAAGAATACTCCGTTCTGATTGGTCGGTTTTCTTTAAAGCCGATAGAAAAACATTATTCTCCCTCGTTAGTCTTCGCTTTTCATGACTAACCAATCAACAAATAACATACTTTCGAATTGTACTTTTTCCCGAAATAAATATTTAACAATCTGATATTTTGTTTATATTTTACATTATTAACTGTTTTCCTTTGCACTCGAATTTGCTTTCCTTTCACCATAAACTTACTTAACTTATTATGATGCAAAATTCCCCGTCGTCTGCATTCACACTGTCTTAAAACTTTCTCACACTAGTTCGTATAGCGTTCGTCAGTAGAACAATGATCTACATATTTACTTTAGACCACATTCGTGCTTCATTCACACTACTAAAGGCATATGCAAAACTACCTTCAAGAAATAAACAGAACAATTCAAAAAATCAGTCTCTTGACCCATTCCTTGAACATCTCTTTGCGCTACTGGACTCTGGTAATCAGAATTCTTAACTACATTATAGTTTTTTTCTGTTTAGTCCTGTCCGCTACTGTCCTCCAGCAGATGAAAATTTGAACTACGTACACGACTGAACCCGCTTCAGACCATCTGTCACCTGTACACGCATTAGTCATTCTCTCGATACACAGACTCTAGACAGGAGCGATATAAGGCGCCATGCCTCACCACATAGTTTGTAATTATATTATAGTTATTAAATAAAATATATGTCTTTAAAAGTAAACGTCTGTTACAAAAATAATACGACGTATATAACGACTACACGTTAGGTACAGTTAAAAGAAGGCCATATAGGAGTAACATACTAAAGAACAAATACAGCAACAAGTAAAATGGACTACTCTATATCGGGTGTTTCACTATTAAAGGTACGAAAGAAATGGGCGAGTAGAGGACAGTTAAACAAACAAATAATACTAACGAACGTAGGTCAGGAAACTGGTGGCTTCCCTGATACTATGCGGAAGTGCAGCCACACCAATGTTTCAACACATTTTGTGTCTAACGCTACATTTATTTCGAAACACCACTAGTGCGCCGAAATTACAATGTGGTAAGCTGCCGTCGTTTGTTTGTATCACCATTCCAGATACCTAAGTACCGGTAAACAGCATTTCTACAAGTGTATCGGCCGTGATTCGTCAATACCATGGCATTCCAAGTCACTCGACTTGAACCCATTGGACTTTTTCTTATGTAGGGTATTTAAAATCTCTTGGTATACCAGATCTGTTGATAGTTTCGGTGAACTCCGGGAGTACGTGCTGGATGATTGTCAGAATATGCCTGGGATTTTTGAACGTGTACGGGCATCAATGAGGAGACGTGCTGCTGCCCGCCTTCACTGAAGGGTGGCCATGTGAAAAACTTGTTGTAATACGTTCGTCCTCAAGTGCAGGTCTGCAGTTTGGATTCTCGTGAACTCTTTTATAATTGTTCATGTACTCAATCATAGTAGATCATATCGCGGAAACCACTGGTTTCCGGACCTATGCTTATTGGGATTATTTGCTTGTGTCATCGTCTCTAATAGCGAAACGGCCAGTATGCAGTTACTGAACTGTCGCATTGAGAAGCAGAACAGAATATTACGGTCATTTATTCATTTTATTATTACACTTTTGCCAGGTTGTATGACTAATTTATGAAAAATATTTAATTGGTAAACCGTTGATCACTTGGGATGTCATTTGGAGATATGCATTTGTAAGAACGCACATCCGTATCTTCGAGTATGTTCATTCTCTTGCTTTCGATGTGTTTGAAGGCGTTGCGCCATGACCGTTACTTGATATCTTTCGTCAACAATATGTACGCCAATATGTTTTAACGAGGAGCATCTACGCGTTAACAGAATTGTTGTTCGTGGAAAAATGGGCGTGTATTGAGTATTATCTTTTTTTAATTTTTTTTTCAACATCTCTTTTGTATACCTATCAAGAGATATGTCTCACTCCTCTCTGGAGGAGTATGTTCAGATCACTATGTGACTACACTCTTCCTGGTACTTATCTGCGTATGACAAACGTCATGCATGAGGTATAGGAAAAATAAACGGTGCAGTTAACGGCTCAAACGTTAATAAACGGCTCTGAGCACTATGGGAGGTCATCAGTCCCCTAGAACTTAGAACTACTTAAACCTAACTAAGGACATCACACACATCCATGCCCGAGGCAGGATTCGAACCTGCGACCGTAGCGGTCGCGCAGTTCCGAACTGAAACCCCTAGAACCGCTCGGTCACATCGGCCGGCTCAAACGTTAATGGAGAAAATATGAATATATTTGCCCAATTCCCTTTGTAAACAACACGGTCCAGTCAGATTAACTTGAACACCGCCTATGTTCCACGTTAAAGTGCAGCAACCACTTACAGATGACTGGTGATAACACTAGCATTTGAGAGTATATAAAGTGTGTCACGATGCAGAAAACAGTGCAGTCGTTGTCGTAATGGGATAACAGAGAAATTTATCTAATGTCCTAAAGGACGTGATCATTGGCTTTCGGGCCAAGGGTGGAAGCATTTCCGAAACGGCTGAGTTTGTGAACTGTTCGTTTGTCACCGTGCTTAAAGTATACTGTGCATGGTAAAACTGCTCTATCCAAAGGCAGTGTCGAGATAACTGTTGTGTACCACGGGCTGTAGATGACAAAGGCCAAAGACGGCTGCGGAGTTGTACACGAGCGAACAGACGCACAGATGACCCAAGAGGAAACAAACCATGTCTCCTCGAGAACCATTCACCGAAGCTGCACAAGGGGCTGTGTAGCAGGCGCCTGGTCCATGCACGGATGCTGACAGTTCATGGGCGATGAAGGCTGGAATTTGCACGCCAACATCGAAACTCGGCGTCCACTGAGAGGCAACTGCCTGCCGTTTCATGTTCCACCGGACATACGGATGATGGCGTGTGCGGTCTTGCAACAATCGCCGAAGGAGTGAGCCTTATAGTCTGGGGAATGTTTTCTGGCATTCCCTTGGTGACCTCGTCAGTCTGGAAGGCAGAATGGATCAACACAAGTAAGCATCTATCCTTGGGGACAATGTCCACCCCTACATGGCGTTTGTTTCTCCTCGGCATCCACCAGCAGGACACTGCAACGTGTCACAGAGCTCATAGTGTATGTGCATGTTTCAGGCAGCGCCAGGATGAGTTTACCGTACTCCCCCTGGCTACCAAACTCTGCAGATTTAAGCCCTGTCGAGAATTTGTGGGACCGTCTCGATGGAGCTGTTCTCAACCGAGAAATCAAGGGCAGGTGATCACGAAACTGGAGTTGGCATGGTTCCATATTCCTGTCGGTACATTCCAGAACACCACGGGTTCATTTAGGCATATCAGCACTACCGAAGGTGGCTTTTCAGGCTTCTGACAGATGTGGTCACATTACTGTAAGTGGGCTGTGTATTACCTCACATTCTTGTGTTCGGGATGGTTGCTTACGCTCATGACCTTATGGTCATGGTATCTGCAAACTCCAGCTCCCAACTAGAGAATACTCGCGTTCATTGGTGAATGGTGGATGAACAACAGTCACAATAGCAACAAAGAAAACTGTTTACCTACTTCTAAGAGGTACACTGGAAAGAAATGTTATTGGTTAAACAACATTTCTATAAAAAGGAAAGCTATGACGATGATGCTTGGTTTGTGGGGCGCTCAACTGCGCAGTCATCAGCGCCCATACAAAGTTCCAGTTGTTAAACAGTCCAATTTTTACACAATCCAATACAGCAACTGTCATGAATGATGGTGATGATGATGAAATGATGAGGGAAACACAAACACCCAGTCTCCGGGTAGAGAAAGTCCCCAACCCAGCCGGGAATGAAAGCTATAAAAAGATTCCTTGGCATTTATATAGACGAACACCTACACATCAACGAACATCACAGACTGACAATTAACGAAGCGACGAAACTCATGCATAAACATTCAATACCAAACGCTATAAGATGCAGACTACCCCTTCAGGCAATGAGGACATATTGGACAGCACTCTTTGAGTCAATAACTTGTTTTGAGGCTAGTACTTGGGTGCATCAATTATGCTTAGGTAAGCATAAAACCACTGTGAGGCGCTGCCGGAGGAGTTTTCTATCAGAATCTCGGGAGCTTTCGGCACGACCTCGATTGAGGCCCTGTGCTTGGTACTGGGAGTTTTCCCTGTATATATTTCAATTCGCCACAGAGCATCTGTCTACTGGCTGAAGAAGGGAAGACGCGACGAAGTAAGAGAAATAACTGGACAAGACATAACCGACGAACGGAGAATTAATACATGGCAGACAAAATGGAACACAACTGATAAGGGAAGACGCGTCTGCTCTATCTTCCCCAATATATGAGAACGGATAAATTTGAAGTACATAAATCCAACAGGTGTAGTTTCTCACGTTTCATGACCCGTATCCTATGCATCTTCACAGGTTTGGCCTAAAACAGACTAAAACTTGTGCCTGTGGTGAGAATGGGACATGTGAACACACAGTGCTCATCTGCAATGCTCGATGACACGTAAGACCGAGTTTAGGAAACCAGAAATAGGACAGTTAACACGCAGACAATATAACTGAAACTCTATAAACAACATCGCAGACGAAGTATCACGAGCACTATAAGCGGCATACAAACAGGAGAGACCATACGCTAGAATAAGACGGGCTCCACATCGGACAGATCAGCAGTGCATAGTAAACGACACAGACACAGACACGAAATCGGATGCTGTATCACACACAAGAAGTGAATACGATATAAACATACATACACACATAGCAAAAGTGAACGAAGGTTTACAACATTAAATCGAATCAATACGAAAATGTAACTATCCACGTAGCTGCTTGTCAAAATATTTCATAGCTTGTAACACTACCTGAAGATGTGACATTTCTTCTTCTTTCGCTGCATCATGTGCGAAGGCTCGAAGTTTTACCGAGCCCTTGCGCCTGGTCCAGATGACTATGACATTTTAAATCAACTAAGTTAGCAACAAGTTATATGTATATGAACTACAAATGCATATACACAAGTTTGTTTAAATTTGTTGATGACTTTAGAAAATGATAATAAATAAGATACATAATAGGTTGTGGATGTATTAAAATTAAAAAATACCTCTGCTTTCAAAAAAATGGTTCAAATGGCTCTGAGCACTATGCGACTTAACATCTATGGTCATCGGTCGCCTAGAACTTAGAACTAGTTAAACCTAACTAACCTAAGGACATCACACAACACCCAGTCATCACGAGGCAGAGAAAATCCCTGACCCCGCCGGGAATCGAACCCGGGAACCCGTGCCCGGGAAGCGAGAACGCTACCGCACGACCACGAGCTGCAGACCGTGTGCTTTCACACCATGCCCTGTTCTTTGTTTCCGAACTCATTACGTATCCGGAGGTCCTCACTCCTTTCAGAATCTGTTTCACTCTCGAGAGTTCTCCACAACCGTTTTCGTAACGGATCTCTGTAAACCTAAGAACTTGCAGTCTAGATTTTAGCCAAGTATTAGCGGCACCTGTCATGTATTTCCCAAATGGCTGAGTCACAGTTGTCTACCTGATTTACGATTTATGTGGTTTGTCCAGATGAATACCTTGAGCGTTTTTGAAAGTAGCCTTCGGCTCTTCCTTCCAATGACAGCTTCTACCACCAGTCCTTCCTCCACTAACCTAATATGCCGTGAAACTTTGAGGTATCTCGGTCCTTCTTTCTTGTTATACGTAAGCTACTAGAGCGTAGTGTAGCTCAGCATAAACATGATTTGCACCTGGGAGTAAACAGTGAAATAACTCTGGGTTTGATAGTCCAGACAGGAATCAGATTTTCCACAGCAGTGCGCGGGGATTGCTGAAACGTATTGGGGAACCAGAGGCGCAAAGAAACGGAAGAGGCGCACAATGGGGCTCGCTGTCGGCGTTAGGACAATCCGCCACTTCTCGCGGGAACACCACAGCTAATTATCCGCTGCCCGCCCTTACAAAGCATTACGAAGCAGCTTCCATTGTGGGCGCGCCTCCTTAATAGACGCCGGCGCCCAGGAACACGCCTTTTGTAACGTACTGTGTAATTACGTATTTGCTACTTTGTAAACGACAGAAACTTGTCCGTCATTCATTAGGTGGCCTCCCCGGCGAGATAAGCTGTAATTACGCGATGCTATCTACCGCACGGGCGCGCGCGTTTTCCGTGTTTACTGTAAATGCTAGTAATAGCGTGTACGGAGCTCTTTGTCTTCTGCGGCCGAAAAGTGGTGAGCGAATCATGTCGAGAGCACCACCGGGCGAGTAGTACTTGACACTCTAAGTGTCAAAATTGCTCCTGTGCTACGACCAGTTTCGTTCTTGGAACATTTTATGGTTGCCGAGTTGTGATATGAGTGGTCAGACTGTCGTATGTAATGTTAAAGACAAAATACATAAAAAATGACCACAAACATTCTGCCGTCCGCTTGACGAATGTATGGCGAGCAGACACGGCATGCTGCGTATAGAAACTGTCTGGTCTGCATGTTTACATGAAATATCTTCTCAGTTTCGAATATAGACAATCGTCAGCTGTATAGTGGAATGACGACAATGAAACTTTGTGCCGGATCGAGACTCGAACCCGGATTTCCTGCTTATCGCGAGTTGTCGTCGTACCTTTAGGCTATCCGAGAACGATTCACGGCCATATCCAAATTTCCATATGTCGTAAACCATTGACATCTATCTGCACTCGTGCATCCTTTATGTGTGTTCTCGAGGAGGAATTTTACTTGAAAGTCGCTTGCTTGCTGTCGACAGATAAATGACATTGCAGTCCCTGTGTTATTCTGAAATACGATGCAATGTTCCTGTGGACATGCATGCATGGCCAAAGGAACATTTCATCGTAATTCAGAAAAACGTAGACACTGCACTATCTTATTCTACGAGTATATGTTTCTTCTAAGTTTCAGCCTTCCGTTCTTTTCTTAGTACTGGCTGACCATATGAATTTAACATTTGTACAAGCTCTTCTTTTTTCTCCAAAGGTGGCTTCTATCATTTCCATAGCCATGCATCCTTCAGCAGACTTTCATTTGTAAAGATTCCTGCTTAAACAATCTGAACTACCTTTCTTACTTCTAGTTTATTGCATTTATCTAGGTCACAATTCCTTAATTTCCTACTATTTTGAAATTTATTTGCTTTTAATCTGCAGTTGATAACCAATAAGTTATGGTCGGACAGATAAACTATTAAGTACTGCATTTACAAAATTTTCTACATTGCATCACTTTTAAATTTAAGTCGAAAAATGTTCCTAGGTGACCACGTTGTTATTCATGTAATTAAATCAGGTGGGTCAGTCTTCGTCCGTGCTCCTGTGCAATGAGCGGATTGAGGTGAGAAGAAGTAGTTTTCGCATACGTGTAATTAACTAATATGGGCCGGTCTTCATCTCTCTGCCTGTTAATTAAACGCGTCATGAACCAGTAGCTTTACTACACTGTAATACAAGCCTCATTTGGGAAGTACAATCATTGCTTCTCAGTAACAATCTTCCCCAATTTGCTACCGAATGAAACAATACCTAATTATTTAGACAGATTAATACAAGTCTCACATAAGTAGTATAATACTCATCCGTCTGTCATAGACGCAAGGTAAGCCAACTATTATACCAACGGTACTGTAATGTAACTGCGAGCGCGTAGCGCCCCATGCTGCTTGTAATAGTTATTCCTTGAAATCGTACGTTATACATAAAACGAATGACAAAATGATTTTAATTTTAGGTTTAACGAAGTAGGTGGAGGCGTCATAAGCGTTAACACAATGCACTTTTGAATGCGCGCCATATTGTATGAATTTGTGGAAATATAAAACTGTCCGTATCACTGAAGTTACGTCAGAAGTATCAAGAACAAGTGATTCTATTCACTGAGAACATGTGTTCATCAGTTTATTGTGTAGTTACTATCTCTGTATTACCTACTTCGGCTTGTGTTGAGATTGCTACCATCGACGGTTAGTTGACTGATAGCAGCTGACATCGCTTATTTATCTCTTGTGTAAAAGATAAATCTGCTTTGAACTTTTATTTAATTACATCACAACTTTTGACAGCTATTATCCACTACTCGGCGGACTGTATACACTCATCGTACATATTCTTAGCCGTCTTACAGCACACCGAAAATTGTGTCCAATTGACGGTCGAATACAATTAACTTTTATCTTCGCATTAGAGAGCCTATAAGACGTGTCTAGATGATCCAAGTGAGATAGCTGCACGAGTATTTATGAACCTCCGACACCTTTCTGTGAGCTTAAACTTTCATATACCGGGTGACCAAAAAGTCAGTATAAATTTGAAAACTGAATAAATCACGAACTAATGTAGATAGAGAGGTACAAATAGGCACACATGCTTGGAATGACATAGGGGTTTTATTAGAACCAAAAAAATACAAACTTTCAGAAAATGTCCGACAGATGGCGCTTCATCTGATCAGAATACCAATAAGTAACATAACAAAGTAAGACAAAGCAAAGATTATGTTCTTTACAGAAAATGCTCAATATGTCCACCATTATTCCTCAACAATTGCTGTAGTCGAGGAATAATGTTGTGAACAGCACTGTAAAGCACGTCCGGAGTTATGGTGAGGCATTGGCGTCGGATGTTGTCTTTCAGCATCCCTAGAGATGTCGGTCGCTCACGATACACTTGCGACTTCAGGTAACCCCAAAGCCAACAATCGCACGGAGTGAGGTCTGGGGCCTGGGACGCCAAGCATGACGAAAGTGGCGGCTGAGCACACGGTCATCACCAAATGACGCGCGCAAGTGATCTTTCACGCGTCTAGCAATATGAGGTGAATATGAGGTGTTTTTTTTTTTTGTTCTAATAAAACCCCATGTCATTCCAAGCATGTGTGTCAATTTTTACCTCTCTATCTACATTATTCCGTGGTTTATTAAGTTTTCAAATTTATACTGACTTTTTGATAACCCGGTATAATTACAAATGTAACTTCCCTAGTTTATAAATTACTTAAACACTTTTTTTACAAAATAATACTTGAATATCTTTAAAACTTTACTAGATATTAACAAATGGTTTTCAACATTTGTTAAGATAACCCATTCAGATTTGACCTTCCATGTGACGCAATTTTTGGCGCAAAACTCTCTTGAAAACTTAATGTAATCTGGACGCACAGGAGAAAGCTCAGTGTGTGGCCTGGTTCATACAGACGACGTCCGATACCCAAGTGCAACCGTCGTCTCCACCAACAACGGGCTTAGCATACATCAATAATGGATATAGATAGATAAAAAGGGGGCGGGTCACCTATCTGTTTTAATACGCCAACGTGTACGGCAGGCGTTTTCAAGGAGTCCGACAGAGACGGTGCGTTCGGCGGCCAGAGAGTTGGAAATGAGGTGATCATTAATGCACGGTGTCTTGCATAAGAGGTTACAGCTATAGCCCAATAAGATGCAACTGCTTAAGGCATTAAAGCCCTCGGACAAACCTCAGCACTAACAGATTGTAGTGGTTTTGCTACACAAGATTGACACAAACAATGACTTTTTGGGAAAGATTTGTTTCTATGATAAAACGTGTCGTGTATCCGCCAAACTGAATCGTCATAACGTTCGTATATGGGGTTCACAGTCTCCTCATGTTACACGTGAAATGGAGAGAGGCAGTGTCAGGGTCAATGTCTGATGCGTACTAATATCCAATTCAATCAATTGTCCATTGTTTTTAATCGATTCTACGGCCAAGAGTTTGCTCTGCCACAACTGGAACATCTGCAACATGATTTTATATTCCAGAAGAACAGGACACCACTCCACTGGTCCCTAAACGTCAGTCTGTTTCTAGATGGAAAGTTTCTGGATAGGTGGATTGGACGAAATGGTTCATTTCGATGGCCGCCAGCATCCCAAGACCTCACACCAGTAAACATCTCCCTGTGGCGTTTTGTAAATGATCTAGTGCAACGAAGCAAGATTAGAGACCTATACGATTTGAAGGCACGCATTCGAAATGCATTTGATCATGTAATCTTGGAAATGAATCGTACATGGAGAGAAATGTAATTCCGACTGGAGGTTATCCGTGCCATCAGGGGCGTGCACATTAATGTGTGTGAGTGGGTAAACAAAACTTTATGAGTTATCTTATCGCATGTTGGAAACCATTTGTTAATGTCTAGTTTACATTCAAAGGTATTAAAATCTTAAGTTGCAAAGATAATTTATGGTCACCCTGTGCTCTGGTGGACAGAGTGAAGTAGGGTTCCCCACGGTAGCATATGCACAAAACGGTTGTTGAACAGCCTTGCGCTTGTCTTTTGTTGCTAGCGGGAGACCACTTGCCACATAGAGAAAACGATATCAGTTCATAGTCAAATGCATAAGAGATGCCTGTGATTTAAAATGCAATTTATTTTTCTGCTGGTTGTCGTCGCGCAGTGCTGGGTTGTTTGGTGCCGCCCGAGCCCACCGTGCCCTCTCTAAAAGCCACTGCCAAAGGTTTAGCAACCAGTGGGGAATCTGAAATGTGTCGGTACTCCGACACAAGTGTAACTGTGTATCAGGTAAGTTAAAAATAATCATTATTATCTTGTTGAAAACAATTCACAGTTCCCTTTAGTTCTCATTGCATTGTTTAAATTGTTATCAAAACAACCTTGTGATCGACGTTTCAGTGAGTGTTGTGGGAGAAGCTAGGGGTCAGCCAGTCGCGCCTGTTTCTTTTGGCTGCACTTGTTCGCTGTGTTGCCTGTCCTGCAGGCACAAGCAGCAGACGACACGGGCTCCAAGGGGCAGGACGCAGCCAGGCTAGGCGGATGGCATAACATGCTTGCGGCTCACGACTTTTTTTTTTTTTTCACGTCACTCAGGCAGCGTGTCGATGTGTCATGTGCACGGGTTTTCGTAAAGCACACCCGTGCGATTGGCTCTGTTAGAGCCACGTGTTAAGCCGTCGGCACACGGACCGTGCGTCCGAACGTTGAGCGTTGAGCGTGCCGAGTTTCTGACGTTATAGCGTCGAATAGCACGTTCGGGGGTCTTTCCGAACGTGCAGAGCAATATCTGGCATGTCAGATATTCTGAGCGTGCGTCTGGTCGTTGACCAATGAGATGGTACAACGCCACCTACGTCACACGCACGCCGTCTCCCTTCAGTACAGAGCTGTGAGGCGCCTTGTTGGCATTCATTTCAAACCTATATGTATATATGCGGTTTCTTAGCACCAGCAAATTGAGAATCCCTGGAAACACCGCTGTTAGTTGTGTGATTCGTTCCAACAAATAATGAGAAACATTATTCGTAGCAAAAGAATTATTGTAACTTGCATATTATAAGAGTAGGCTATTTGAAGGCAGCGACACACCGAAGATCCACCCTAAACACATTGTTCTTTCTACAATGTGTTATAATTAAATTTCAGTTAGTAACAGTTATCTACGTTTAACGTTTTATGTATTGCGTAACACAATTAGGCGAACTATAAAGACAGTGCTGTTGGTTTAGCGTAATGAGTAGCGTCTCTGATCAATAACGAGTTTCTGTAGAGGCGGTGGTTCGCGTCTGCACGTTCTCAAATTTTCTTTCCAAACATTCGCGCTTTTATTAGGTTCGGATACTTTATTATTAGTTTAATATAAGTATATGTTATATTATTTGATGTTATGTAAATATAAGCTCACCTTTTTTTGAGGGGTTACTTTGTTCGATTGGCTTAATCTACAGGACAGCTTGCGCTACTTGTATAAAGATATTTTGCTCCTTTATCTTTTACGCTTCATAATTCACATGTTGCAAAGATTCTGCTACTGGGTAGGAACAGTGATCAAGTAAGACTGACCTTGGGGTTTTACTGAAATGTGGGAATGATGAAATGATGTTTATCTTATGCGGAGAAGTATTCCAAATTTGTACCGCAATTTTTGTAATGGAACTTTTATAAGCCTGTGTCCTTATTGATTGGACATGGTACTTTCCTTTTCGTGGACGATGAAGGAAATGTGCATTTTAATAAGGCTAACGTGGGAATTTTACGCGCGCCCATTGCGTAAACAGTGTGATTTACGAACTAGAAGTAAACCTCAACTGCCGCAGGAGTGCGTTGCGATCGCGTATACCACGTTGGGGCCCACGTACCGTATGCACAAGTCGCATCGTTCCTGAGCGTTCAGCAGCACGTTGAACTTGGCACGCTCAACGTTGACGTTCGACAGCACGGTCCGTGTGCCGACGGCTTTAGGTAAGTAGTCGTTCAAATTTCAGAAGTTGAATAGATGGTAAATTTTTGAGCTCTAGTAAACAGAAGCTGTCTTCTCACTGATTGGAGGAGGTGCCTGATACTACGAAAGAACTTAGTTTGCTCATTGTCAGTTGGCCTCTTCCAGGTTTTTCGGTCTCTGCTCGAAGGCGAGGCAGGTTAGATTTTGGGCACATGTTAGTGGATGACTCGAGTTTCAGACGAGTCACTCTGCAGGTGCATGTGATGTGTCGCTTCTGCGTGTACTTAACTGGTGATTTTGGATGAGAATTATTTCGGAGTTTTCGAGTACGAAACTTAGTGTACCCTAAAAATCATTTGTTATAAGCGTTTTGGGATTATCGCAAATGAAAATTTTGCTATCTTTCGACTCAGTTCTAATGGGGTAGAACTTGTTCTTTACCCGGCCACGATTCACTTCATATGTCGTGTTTTCCTTCCGCTGCGACGCGCAATCCGGTTTTGACGACTCAACAATGCCGAGAAAATTTTGAATATTATCTTCGACAGTTCTGTAAATATAAGAAACTTCTCGTGTCTGTCAATGTGAGTCCATGTTATGCTCCCTCATCTAACAAACCCTCGCTTAATCATAAATATTATTTCAGGGTGCTCCTGAGTAACTGTAGTGCTATTATTTTATACACGTTCCGTGTTCCAGTTCAGAAGCACGCTCCAGTTTGTAAATAAATTTCCTCTCAGTTTCAAAAAATATTTTACAACTGTACCACTTATGAAATTTATTTAATTTTTTTGGTCCTCATTGTGGTTGTATTCGTATGTAATGTCGCATCCTACATATGTAAAATGTTTATCTTGCTCCAGAATTTTATTATTCAAGACTAATTTTTATCTTAATGGTAGTATGCCCTGAAATGTTATCGCTTTCATTTTATCGACAGACAATTTTAGGCTGTATGCTGAGGCTATCTGCTGCAACTTATAGACTCCAGCTGGAGAGGACATTCATTCTTTGTAATTAGTGAAAGGTAATCTGTATTTGAGATATGTTTAGTATAGTCTCACGATCTAAAATTACTCGTATTTTACTCACCTCATTCCATTTACTGATCAGTAATGTATATATTGTAGGGTTTCGTGGAAAAAAGCATCCTTGTCTCAATCCCATGTTTGTGTTCGTTGGCTTTATTATTGTGTTTCCCATATCTATGACAATTTCGGTGTTTGCGTGCAAACTCGTAACAGCAATTTTAAGGTGAGAGGTTTACCTCTTTTAGCCATTATATTCTATAGCATTTTTTTAAGTCTGTAAGAGCGAGATGGGATTTCCAATTGAATTCCCGTCTCTTTTATGTCTTTTGTTGTAGGTTAAAAACGTTGTCAATGACTGATCGTCCCTTTTTAAAACCTGACTGTTCTTCAAATACAAGTTTTTTCACGATATTTGTTAATCTTGTATTCAGGATTCTAACTTGTAATTTATAGGCTGACTCCAGGAGGTTTACATCTCTGTAGTTAATAAATTTAATTTCATCACCCTTTTTAAAGAAACACATTACTTTGGCTTTTAGCCAGACTTTTGCTATCTTCTTACCTCTACAACACTTATAAAAAACATGAAGAAGCTTTAGTTGTAGGAATAACCCTCCATATTTCCACACTTATCTATTTATACCATCTAGACTTCTAACCATTTTAGGTTTAGAACTTCCCTCAGTTCTCTCATATCAACTTCATCCAGGCCTTTTATGTCATTTAGTTCAGGCAATTACTGACTTACATGATCGACATATCATAATTTTTATAATGATCTATCTATATCTTCTCTGCTATGGTAATGACACATACATTAGCCTCTTCTACTCTGTTGATTGTTTGTACTTTATAAGTGAATGTTTGTCTGTTGTGTAAACGGTTCCCTTAATCCTGCATGTGCCTCAAGAGTTATGTGTTTTTAATTATTTCCTTTTTCGTTATAATAGTTATATTTCTCATTTATGGGCTTATTTACATTTTGAAAGTTTCTTGCTTTTCTTTGATACAAATTTATATTTGGGTGCCAAAAACCTTAGTCCTGTACGTCTCTTGTATTTTCTGTTCTATAACAGCCGTGTTTAAGTTTTCTAATTGGTTTTCCAAGTCTTCTACCGTTCCGAAATTTCTTAACGTTATTGTCATCCTAGGTTGGTAGAGATATGGTGCAGCTGTTTCTAAAAGATACACCTTAAATATCTGTTCTTCCTTTTGTTCCTTAAATGGTTTCTTTGGCATTCTTCCATTTACACAGACGTCAATTATTGGCACCAGTAAGAAGTGGCCTCATCGACTACCCATTCCTCGATAGACTATGGTTTCTCAAACCCGTCGAGGAAAACCCTGATTTAGCCGGCCGAAGTGGCCGTGCGGTTAAAGGCGCTGCAGTCTGGAACCGCAAGACCGCTACGGTCGCAGGTTCGAATCCTGCCTCGGGCATGGATGTTTGTGATGTCCTTAGGTTAGTTAGGTTTAACTAGTTCTAAGTTCTAGGGGACTAATGACCTCAGCAGTTGAGTCCCATAGTGCTCAGAGCCATTTGAACCAAAACCCTGATTTATTAATATACAATCTACAGTCGTTTTATATCCTCTTGCTGACCAGGTAATGTTGTAAAAATTTTTCTTCCTAAAGAAGCTATTTGCAATTTTCAAATGATTAGAAGTACCACAATCTTTTCGACAGTTTCTTTTCCTAGGTTTTCTTCAGAGGTTCCTTCTAATTTTGGAATTGGTGTATTATCACTTCTGGCACTGATGTCTCCCACAAGTAATTTCTTTTTTTTGTTTGTTTGTATTGGTCATTGTTTGTAAAATGCCTTAGACTCGTTACCTTTTCCGTCTTCCGGGGCACAAGTTTCATTCTTTGGATCTCTGTTGCAGATTTAATTCCTACTATCACAATGCTTCCATTTACATATTCATAGCTAGGTATTTTATTTTTCACTTTTCCGTGAATGCACATTGGCAACACCTGTACTTACTTGCTCTTCGTTCGTGATTTACTCCAGGATAGATCATCACATTGTCGTCTACGTATTTATTCCCAGATCTTTTTTTGTTTCTATAACTGCTGCAAAATCTGTTACTTTTCTAAAACAAGAAAAAGAAGAAGCAGAGCTGTTTTACCTTCCTTCACTTCATCCATTTTTCTAGGTGGCTTATTTCCAAGCTTCATTAAATCATCTTCTCCTGCTCCTATTTCTTGCCCGTGTCTTAACCTGTTTCCGAGACTGTACTGAGTTCTATAAGTACGTTTACTGAATCCCTGAATTGGATACTGGCCCATCACAAGTAAGACTGGTCATAGGGTGGCCATCTCTGAGCGTTACCAGCCACAGCTTTTAACTCACCTAGGTGAGTATGACAGCTCGTAAATGTGCTTGTTTATATAACAAATTGCTAACGCATAACAATTAACGGTTGTGGTTAAAGGGTTGCACGTGTAGGTTCTACGTAAAAAAATACTGAATCGCCGAAGTTACTCCAAATTTCAGTTTCTGCATTATATACGTACACATTGTGACCTTGATCACTCAAGCAACGAACTGTATGGTGAGATTCAAATCTGATGTAACAGTTCTCAAATTTACAAAGATATGTGTTTGAGCAAGATTCTAAGTTCTTACGTGGATACTACGGTTGCGTGGGTGATTCTCCTTGGGTCGCAGGCATGAAGCGAGAGAGAAAATCACGACGGTTTACTTTCAGAACACAAATTAGTGATACATGGTCTTTCCGGAGGGATCCATCCACTTAAACAGCAACTGGGTGCTAATGTAATTATCGGCTGCTGTTTACCATAAACTGGTTTCAAAGTACGCTCAAGAGATGCAAAACATAAATATCATAATCGCCCCTGCCCCTATCCCCCCCCCCCCCCAACCCACCTATATTTTGCTAAGGCACCATCTAATAATCTAATAAATGAAGACGCGATACATCATCTTATTGCAAGACTAAATGGATGCCGAAGAAAATAAAAATGAACAGTGGATTAAAAAAACTGTCCTTATATCAAAGGATGTGGTTATGAAAAACTAGACTGCCTGTAGCAGTCTAAATGTTCTTTGAATCGGGATCTGAAATTTCTGCCTGTTTGGCCGATATAATATTTATTACATTGGCTGCACGTAACTTTGTAAATGCCAGATGCATCAAGACTTGTATCTGGTGGTTTTATATTGTGAATAAGCTTCCTACTTAGGTTGTTGTTGGGGCAGAAGCTAATTTTTACTTCTGTGTTTTTGAGTAGTCTTGCTAATTTGTCGGATACTATTCCAAGATATGGCATTTTTACATATTTGACTGCTAGGGCACTGTCAGTTGGATGTTGTTTGTTCAGTTTATTTTTTATCTGTTAATTAGAGAAGGGTCTTATCCATTGCTTATTGCAGTATGTGTTATGGTTTATATTTCTTGTTGGAGTTCTGTATGTTGAAGTGGAAATTTGTGTGCTCTGTACAGCATTGATCTATAAGCAGCTTTTTTGTGGGAGGAGGGATGTGTTGAGGAGTTTGGTATAGAGGTGTCAGTGCCAGTAGGTTTTCTGTAAACATTGAAAGCTACATTTTGGTTCTGTTTTGATATTTTTATGTCAAGAAAAGGTGTGGTGTTGTCTTCTTCCTGTTCAAGGGTGAATTGAATATTTTTATGTAGGCTATTGAATTTGTTAAAAAGGTTTGTCACTTCATCCTCTGTGCCAAAATATATGTACATTAAGGTAACTGCGAAGAACCCGTGGGTAACGGAAGAAATAATTCAGTTGGTCGATGAAAGAAGGAAGTAGAAAAATGTTCAGGGAAATTCGGGAATACAGAAACACAACCCACTGAGGAATGAAATAAGTAGGAAGTGGAGGGAAACTAAGACGAAATAGCTCTACGAAATATGTGAAGGAATCGAAAGAGAAATGACTGTCGGAAGGACTGACTCAGTATATAGGAATGTTAAAACAACCTTTGGTGAAATTAAAAGCAAGGGTGCTAACATTAAGAGTACAATGGTAACTCCACTCTTAAATTCAAACGAGGTGGCAGATAGGTGAAAAGAGTCCACTGAAGTCTTCTATGAGGAGAAAGATTGATATGACAGAAGAAGAAACAGGAGTCGATTTAGAAGAGATAGGGGATTCATAATTAGAATCAGAATTTAAAATATCTTTGGAAGACTTAAGATCAAATAAGGCAGAAGTTATCGATAACTTTCCATCAGGATTTCTAAAATCATTAAGGCAACGAAACAACTATTAACGTTGGTGTATAGAACGTATGAGTGTCGCAGTATACCGTCTGACTTTCGGAAAAATATCATCCACACAATTCCGAAGATCGCTGGAGCTGACATGGGCGAGAATTATCGCACAGTCAGCTTAACAGCTCATGCATCGAAGCTTCTGACAAGAATAATATACAGAAGAATGGAAAAGAAAACTGAAGCTGTGTTAGATGACGGTCAGTTTGGCTTTAGGAAAGGTAAAACTGCCAGAGAGAGAGAATTGTGATGTTGTGGTTGATAATGGAAGCATGACTAAAGACAAATCAAGGCACGTTCATAGGATTTGTTGACCTGCAACAAACGTTCGACATTCTAAAAATGAGCAAGACATTCGAAATTCTGAGAAAAACAGGGTTAAGCTATAGGAAGAGACGGGTAATATGCAGCATGTACAAGAACCAAAAGGGAATAATTAGAGATGACGACCAAGAACGAAGTGCTCGGATTGAAAAAGGTGTAAGGACAGGGATGCAGTCTTTCGCCCATACTGCTCAATCCGTACATCGAAGAAGTAATGATGGAAATAAAAGAAAGGTTCAGGAATGCAATTAAAATTCAAGGTGAATGGATGCCAGTGATACGATTTGCTGATGACGTTGCTATCCTGAGTGAAACTGTAGAAGAATTAAATTACAGAAACGGATTGAGAGTAACCAAAGAAAGACTAAAGTAATGAGAAGTAGCAGAAATGAGAACAGTGTGAAAATTAATATCGGGATTGATGTTCACGAAGTAGATGAAGTTAGGGAATTCGAGCACCTAGACAGCTAAATGAGCAATGACGGACGGAGCAAGGAAGACATCCAAAGCAAACTGTCACTGTCAAAAAAGGCGTTCCTGGCCAAGAGAAGTCTACTAGTATCAAACATAGGCCATCATTTGAGGAAGAAATTTTTAAGAATGTACGTCTGGAGCATAGCATCATATGGTAGCGAAACGTGGACTATGGGAAAACCAGAACAGATGATAATCGAAGCATTTGAGATATGATGCTGCAGGCGAATGTTGAAAATTAGGTGGACTGATAAGGTAAGGAACGAGGAGGTTACCCACAGAAACGTAGAGGAAAGGAGTATTTGGAAAACACTGACAAGGAGAACGGACAGAATTGTAGGATATGTGTTAAACCATATGGAATGACTCCATGGTACTAGAGGGAACTGTAGAGGGTAGAAACTGTAGGGCAAGACAGAGACTGGAATACATCCAACAAATATTGTAGGACGTAGGTTGCAAGTACTACTCTGAGATGAAGAGGTTGGCGCAGGAGAGGAATTCGTGGCGGGCCGCTTCAAACCAGTCAGAAAATAGATGACTCAAACAAAAAACAAAAAAACAAAACAAAAAGGAAAGAAAAACCAACCGTGGCACGGTTCTCGCTTCGAGACACGGATAGTTATACAACTGAAATATGACATCACCGTTGGGGAAGATATCAAGCATGAAAATATGCAGGTTGTTCGCAGTTGTCAACACGCCTTCGATCACTACCACAGGTCCAACGCAAGAGCAAGGAAATGTCTCCCATACCGTAATACTGCTCCCACCAGCCAGTGTCCGAGGTTCTCTGCACGTTTCGAGCCACCGTTCACCTCAATGACGGCGTTCGTGGAGACGACCCATAGACCTACTGTAGCAAAACTCTGATTCACGCGAAGAGCCGACACGATAGAGGGTGTGCTCCGAAACACTTGTGCGTGCTCCAGTATTGTGCTCTTTCGGCAGAGATGCCATAGATCATCATCTGTTCTACTTTACAGATCAGACAATACTCTTAACGCCACGTTCCGTGAAGAGACCTGGACGTCCAACCATTTAGTGCCCAGTTGTAGTTTCAGGGTCCTTCTACCTCTTTCTTTAGATGCTCACGACAGTAGCACGTGAACATTCGACCAGCCTCGCCGTTTTCGAGACTCTCGTTGATGGGCACCGCATAACAATAATCTGCCCTTTGTCACAGTCGCTTATCTCAATGGATTTCCCCATTTGCAGCCCATATCTTCTCTAGGGTGATCTCCGTCCGTGTCTGCTCTGCTTACATATCTTTGTTTCCGCGTCACGTGCCCGCAACGCGACTAGGCGGTATCCATCAGTGTGTAGTACGTATGGCAAGAGAATAGCTGACAGCACCACTGTCAGCTTTCAACTGGGAAGCGCAATAGCCTGCTGGCGATTCTCAATTCATCTAAGGAGCAGCGGCTACAGCGAGATGCGTACAGTATTACGTTACGTGATTGGTTGTGGCAGAGGCACGAAACAGCCACGACACGCCCACTAGCCGTATGGACTGTAGAGTGAAAAATATATTTGACGTAGATACTCCATCATCCGAAATTATTTACTATTTCTTACCAACCGTCATAGAAACAGTCACATTCTCTAATAGCGATATCCTTTTCCATTCCCTTTCCTTCACTATTATTTTTGTTTGACGTGAATACCTGTTTCATAAAATTGATTGAAGATGTAGGTAAACCTATATTTACAGCATTTGAAAATACTGAGAACGTTTATGGCAGTGTTGCCTGGAACACACTTTTTGAAATTCTGAAGACAGTCTGTGCCATATGTTATTCAATCTGCACAATGAGCAAGATGTGAAGGAAAACACAGAGAAATTTAGAAAGGACATTAAAGATCAGTGAGAAGAGACAAAAAAAAAAGATAATTACTATTTGACAATGAAACTGTAGCTATGGTACAGACAGTAAGGGACTTGTAAGATCAGAGAGACGTAATGCAGTTCAACTAAATCAGCTGATACTTAGGGGACTAGATTATGAAACGGGACAATAAAAGTAATAGCCGAGTTTCGCTATGTGGGTAGCTAAATGGCCGACGATGTCGGAATTAGAGGCGGTATAAACTTCAGAATGCCAATATCAAGGAAAGTTTTTCTGAAAAAGAGGACTGCTTTAATATCTGTTCGTCTTACTAAAGTCCCCCGTTGTGTTTTTCTGTCTGTATGTGAAGGTTAATCTCTGGAGCTACTTTAGGTATTTTCATACGGTTTTTAGTAATAGCTGGCCTCATGAAGATGATTTGTGATCATAATTTACAGTGAGGTGACGTAATTCATGGAATAGCTGTGTGCACATGTACAGATGGCGGTTGTATCACGTGTACTATGTATAAAAGAACAGTCATGTGTTATCAAATGATTCATGTGAAAATGTTCCCGACTTGATTGTGGCCGCACGACGGGAATTAACAAACTTTGAACGCGGAATGGTAATTAGAGCTCGACGCATGGGATAATACATTTCGGAAATCGTTAGTAAATTCAGTATCCCAAGTTCCACAGTGTCGAGCGTGTGCCAGGAATACAACATTTCGAGCATTACCTCTCACCACAGAAGACGCAGTGGCCGACGCCCTCAACGACCGAGAGCAGCGGTGTTTGCATAGTCGTCTATGCTAAGAGACAAGCACACTGCGTGAAATAAACGTAGAAATCAAAGTTGGACATTTGATGAACGTATTCCTTATGACAGCGCGACGAATTTGGCGTTAGTGGCTGTGGCAGCAAACAACGGGCACGAGTACCTTTGATAACAACGCGACATCGCCGCTACCATGCAACATGCCGAGGCGATCGCTGTTAAGCCCCTGCTGTCTCCACTGGCCACTTGTGTGTTGACGTTTACTCCCTGAACCGCTTTTTCTGGAGCGAAAATCATTGGCAAAGTCTCCACAATACAGCAAATTACCTGCTACATCGTTCCCGGGCTCGTGACAATATCAGTAAGATTCTAGACGACTGGAGAACCGTGAACTGGTTAGATTAGTCCAGATTTCAGTTGGTAAGGGTTCGAGTGTGGCACCGAACCCATGAAGCCGTGGACCCAAGTTGTCAACAAGACACTTTGCAAGCTGATGGTGGCTCCGTAAGGTGTGTCTGTGTTTCTAAGTAAAGGACTTGGTCCTCTGGTCCAACTGAAGCGATCATCGAACTGGCAATGGTAGTATTCGTCTCCTGGAAACCATTTGCGGCCATTTGTGGGCTTCATGTTGCCAAACATCAATATAATTTTTTATGGATCACAATGCGTCATGTCACGAGGCCACAATCGTTCGTGATTAGTTTGAAGACCATTCTGGACAATTCAAGTGAATTGTTTAGTCCCCCAGACTGCCCGACATGGATCCCATCAAACATTTTATGGGACGTTATCGAGAAGTTAGTTTGTGCACAGAATCCTACACCAGCAAGACTTTCGCGATTGTGGTCAGCTATAGAGTCAGTAAGGCTCAATATTTCTGCAGGGAACGTCCAATTACTTGTTAGGTCCATGCTGCAGTCGAGCTGCTGCACTAAGCCGAGCAAAAGGAGGTCCAACACGATATTAGGAGGTATCCCTTAACCTTTGTCGCATCAGTGTATAGTTATACTAATGTTGGTGTGTTACTACCGGTTTCATATTTAACTGGTCTTTATAGTGTCATCTCGTGGTAATGATGGGTGCCATGGGCCGGTCAGGTATAGAAGTGGTAGTATCTGGCAAGAAAAGAAGTAAAGCAAACACTCACCGCAACTTCTGAGAAAACGGAGTAGAATCCATACGTATAGATCACATATTGAAATACCCCGGTGGGTTTTCCTGTCTGTGTGTAAAGGCTAATCTCAGGGACTATTGTAGGTATTTTAATACGGCTTTTACTGGCAGATAGAATGATTTACGAATAAGGATTTTATATATAACTGGGAGGGGGGGAGGGGGATGGCAACAAAACGATTACTCACATTGGTGTGTAGACTGTATGAGACTAGCCATATACGATCAGACTTCCGGTAGAACATCACGCGCATAGCTTCGAAGGTAGCAAGAGACGACAAGTGCGAGAATTTCCGCACAATTAGCTTAACAGCACATGTGTCGGAGTTGCTGACAAGAATAACATACAGACGGATGGAAAAGAATACTGAGGATCTGTTAGACGACGACCAGTTTGGCTTTAGGAAAAGTAAAGGCACTAGAGAGCCAATCCTCGCGCTGCGGTTGGTAATGGAAGCAAGGCTGAAGAAAAACCCAGGTACGTTCATAGGAAGTGTCAATCTCAAAATAACGTTCAACAATGTGAGCATGACGTTTGAAATTCTGGGAAAAATAGGAGTAAGCTATAGGTAAAGACGGGGAATATACAATATGTACACGAAACAATAGGGCTGGACGACCAAGAACGAACTACTAGGATTAAAAAGGATGTAAGACAGCAGTGTAGTCTTTCACCCCCGATGCTTAATTTAAACATCTAAGAAGCAATTATGGGAATGAAAGAAAGAATAGTGGGATTAACATTCAAGGTTAAAGGATGTCTATAATACTACTTGCTGATGACATTATTATCCTCAGTGAAAGTAGAGAAGAATTACAGGATCTACAGAATGGAGTAAACGGTCTAATGAGTACAGAAATGGACTGAGAGTAACCGAACAAAGACGAAAGTAATGAGAAGCAGCAGAAATGAGAATAGTGCGAAGAATAACACCAAACCTGGTTCACGAAGTATAAGAGGTTGAAGAATACTGCTACTCTGGAAGCAAATTAACCCATGTCGGACGAAGCAAGTAAGATATACAAAGCACACTAGCGCAGGTAAAATCGGCGTTCTTGGATAAGAGAAGTCTACTAGTACAAAATATAGGTCATAGTTTGAGGAAGAATTTTCTGAGAGTAGTAATTTGGAGCACAGCTTTGTATGATAGTGAATCATTGACTTTGGGAAAACCGCAATGAAAGGGAATAAAAGCATTTGAGATCTGATGTTACAAAGGAGTTTTGGATTTAAGGTGGACTGATAAGGTAAGCTATAAGGAGGTTCTCCGCAGAATCACCGAGAAAAGGAACATACGGAAAACAATGACAAGAAAAAGGGACAGGATGATAGGACATCTGTTATGACATCAGGGAATAACCTTTTCGTACTGCAGCTTGCTGCACAGGTAGAAACTGTAGAGGACATAGGCTGCAGTTGCTACTCTCAGATGAAAATGTTGACACAGAAGAGGAATTCGTGATGATCGGCATCAAACTGTATCAACAATTTCATCCGAAAGTAGCAATTGCAGCATACGTTCTCTACACACACACACACACACACACACACACACACACACACACATGCACGAGACAAAATATAGACTGATGGCACACACACACTATATATATATATATATATATATATATATATATATATATATATATATATATATATGCACGTCGGCACATAAAAGAAAATAATTCGGCGCTTGGGAACAACAGAGGAATATTGTTAATTGGAGTCACCCATAAGATATTCCCAAAAACATTATTGAAAAGAGTCGAAAAGCAGCTAAATCCACAAATTGGTGAAAAAGCACAAATCTTGAATCTTGAATCAGAAACTAGAAATCACATATGGAAAGCAGAGAAAAAATAATTTCGTGCTCACACTCTTGGATTTCGAGATGATTCAGTAGACAAACCAACACTGTTCCAAATTTTGTAGGAGACGAGTTTCGATGGAAACCAGCGAACTGATTAAACATACTTTAAGCAAGACGATATCCACGGCCAAGTTTCAAAATCAAAAGTCAGGCAGGAGTACATAATGTGATCAGGGAATGGTGACGAGCAATGAAAGAATTGGATAGAATACGACAGGCATGCGAGAAAATGGAATACATGTAGATAGTCTGGCAGTCGCAAATAGTATTTTGATATTGTGTGAACCATTACAAGAAGAAACTAACCAAACCATCCAGTTACAGAGACAAGAGGGTAAAGCAGATCTCTATCGGCAAGATATTGTGTATGAAGTTGGTATCTGTACAGATTAGATTAGATTAGTATTTGTTACATAGATCATGAATACGACACTTTGTAATGATGTGGAACGCGTCAGGTTAATAAAAGGTGTCTATACAAGATATTACATTAGACAAACTATTATATGACACTCAATATTTTTAATTTTTTATACTTTTTTATTTTTTTTGTGGGGTTAGGAAATTACCCACTTACGATATCCAAAAATTCATCTAATGAGTAGAAGGAGTTGCCATTAAGAAATTCTTTTAATTTACTTTTAAATGCTATGTGGCTATCTGTCAGACTTTTGATACTATTAGGTATGTGACCAAAGACTTTTGTGGCAGCATAATTTACCCCCTTCTGAGCCAAAGTAAGATTTAACCTTGGGTAGTGAAGATCATCCTTTCTCCTAGTCTTGTAGCCTTGTACACTGCTATTACTTTTGAATTCGTTCGGCTTGTTAATAACAAATTTCATAAGTGAATATATATATTGTGAGGCTACAGTGAAGATTTCTAGCTCTTTAAATAAGTCTCTGCAGGATGATCTTGGATGAGCTCCAGCAATTATTCTGATTACACGCTTTTGGGCAATGAACACTCTTTTACTCAATGATGAGTTACCCCAGAATATGATACCATACGAAAGCAGAGAATGAAAATAGGCATGGTAAGCTAATTTACTCAGATGTATATGGCCAAAATTTGCAATGACCCTAATAGCATAAGTAGCTGAACTCAAACGTTTCAGCAGATCCTCAGTGCGTTTTTTCCAATTCAACCCCTCATCAATGCATATACCTAGAAATTTTGAATATTCTATCTTAGCTACCGATTTCTGATCCAAGTCTATATTTATTAATGGGTTCATTCCATTTACTGTGTGGAACTGTATATACTGTGTTTTGTCAAAGTTTAATGAGAGCCCATTTGCAGAGAACCACTTACTGATTTTCTGAAAAACATCGTTTACAATTTCACCAATTAATTCTTGCCTGTCGGGTGTGATAGCTATACTTGTATCATCGGCAAAAAGTACCAGCTTTGTATCTTCTTGAATATAGAATGACAAGTCATTAATATATATTAAGAACAGCAGAGGACCCAAGACCGAACCTTGTGGCACCCCATTCTTGATTGTTCCCCAGTTTGAGAAATCACCAGTTTTTTGCATATTGTGTTAACTGTTTATTTCAATTTTCTGCACTCTTCCAGTTAGGTATGATTTAAACCAATTGATCACTGTCCCATTCATACCACAGTATTTGAGCTTATCTAGAAATATTCCATGATTTACACAATCAAAAGCCTTTGATAGATCACAAAAAATCCCAACGGATGACTTCCGGTTACTCAGAGCATTGAACATTTCTTTATTGAAAGTATATATAGCATTTTCCATTGAGAAACCCTTCGGGAAACCTAACTGACATTTAGTTAAAACTTTATTTTTACAAAGGTGTGAAGCTACTCTACAATACATTACTTTTTCAAGAATTTTGGATGTCAGAAGAGAGATTGGGCGGTAGTTGTTGACATCAGACGTATCCCCTTTTTTATGCAGTGGTTTAACAATGGCATCTTCAGTCTATCGGGGAAAATGCCCTACTTAAGAGAGCTATTACATATGTGGCTAAGAATCCCACTTATTTCTTGGGAACAAGCTTTTATTATCCTGCTGCAAATGCCATCAATTCCATGTGAGCTTTTATTCTTGAGAGAGTTTATTATCTTCCTAATTTTAGCAGGAGAGGTGGGTGGAATTTCAATTGTATCATTGGTGATCTTGCAGCTCTCGAAGAATGAAGTCATAATGAAATCTAGACCTTTCGCTGCTTACAGGCGGTGATAAATATCAATGGGGACAGTTGAAAAATGTGTGCCCCGACCGGTACTCGATCCCAGGACCTCCTGCTTACATGGCAGACCCTCTATCCGACTGAGCCATTGAAGTCTGGGTTTAATTATAATTTCATTCATCGTGTATGTCGAACATTGAGAGAGCTCCTACATGGATAGTCATTCAAGGATCTAAAATTTATTATCTAAAGACAGTTTAATAAAAGAATGGACAGAAAATGGTCTGGCAGGAAAGAGAGATATAGAAGCCGAATAAATAACATGAATTTAACGTACACTTTCACTCTGCACATCTGCAATAAGAAGTATCTTTCGATCAATAAAAAATTACGATGATATCAGATATTTATGCCCTCTGAAGCGCTATATGCAGCAGAAAGTCTGAACCTTGTACAAAGAGATTTATTCATGTGGTTAGAACTGGAGGAACAATGGATTTTTGGGAGCATATTGCGACTTAGAAGGACTGAAGAAGAGCAAATGAAGAAATATACAACTAGATACAGAAGATTTCAGACGCCATGAAGAAAACAAAGCCAACGATTTTGAACATATTCTTAGAATAGCCCACGGCAAGCTGACACACATTCGATAACGCAGGTTCTTGTAAACATGACAGTCATGGTACGCTGGATCCAAAAGACTCAAAGGAATTTGGAAGAAAGAGGAATACAGCTAATAGAGGTTTGCAACAGAGTAATTTTCAAATAAAAAGTTCTGTCTGTCATAAATTTTAAGGAAGAATTGCACTAAGGTGGCAAATGTCGTGGAATATATCGTAATATCGTGTTATTTCTCCTTTTTCCCGGCGTAGTGCAGCATCTCGGCGTGGTACGAACTCATCAAATTGTAGGAAGTGCTCTGCAGAAATATTGAACCATGTTGTCTCTATAGACGTTGATAATTGAAAAACTGTTGCCGGTACAAGATTTTGTGCACGAACTTACTGCTCAATTATGTCCCACAAATGTTCGATGGGATTCACGTCACACGATCTTGGTGGCCAAACCATTCGCTCGAACTGCCCACAATGTTCTTTAAACCAATCGCAAACAGCTGTGACCCGGTGACATGGCGCATTGTCATTCATGAAGATTTCATCGCAAATGGCTATAAAAGGTCTCGAGGTAGCCAAACATAACCATTTACAGTTAATGAGCTGTTCAGTTGGACAACTAGACCTAGTCCATTCCATGTAAACACAGCCCCTACCATTATGGAGCCTCCACTTGTAACACCGAAAATGCAGGATGCATGACGCCTGCTACCGATATGTAATTTTTTCTGAACTGTATGTAAATACATGTAATTTAATTGCTTTCTTTTAATAAGCAAGGACATTGCTTCACCGTATGTGTAAATTTATGTAGAAGTCTGTTAAAGTTTCATTGTATTAATTGTATTTATCTGTGTCTTACTGTGAAACTGAGAAGCTCTGGGAAAAAGGCAAAGGAATTGTTATTTGCATCAACTAGCAACAATAATAGCAGTGCTTGTGCGTTGTGAAATCAACGCGCGGTGAGTGAGAGAGGAGGAGGAGGAGATTATTGTTTAATGTCCCGTCGACAACAAGGTCATTAGAGACGGAGCACAAGCTCGGATTAGGGCTTCCTTTCTAAGGAACTATCCCGGCATTTTCCTGAAGTGATTTAGGGAAATAAGACAGTGAAAACCTAAATCAGGAAGGCGGACGCGGATTTGAACCGTCGTCCTCCCGAATGCGAGTCCAGTGTGCTAACCACTGCGCCACCTCACTCGGTGAGAGAGAGAGAGAGAGAGAGAGAGAGAGAGAGGGAGGGAGACGGGTTCCAGCGCTTGTAGTGTGCGCAAGTGTGATGTCAACGCTCTAGCAGCAGAGAGTACCATTTTCGGCGGCATCACGTACTCACGCCGGCCAATTGTCTAGTAGCAGGAGTACGGAGAGTGTACGGGCGGAAGAGGCTGTATTAATTACAATTGCCCGTTCCTATAATTTGACGTGACTCCGCAAGATGCTACCGTATTCAGCAACAGCAGCAGTTCCAGCAACACAGATTCGTCGTCGGCTCCGAGTTTCGTCGTATGCACAGTACTAAAGTAAGACTGTCCATTGGTAGAAAGTATTAACGGCTAACCCAGCAGCACATCTGAATGTGATTTGATTGATAAAATTTATTTAAATAATAATCAGTTAAACTCAGGGCGATTGCGTCCTCATTGCCCACAGACATTGTTACCAAGAATGATCCTTGTTCCTTGTTTCCTATATGCTAACTGAGTGTCATAAAAAACAAACTGAATGGTTACAGCCAATTCATTAATGAATAATTTCACTTTTAAGAATTTTAGCCTCAGTCTACTTTCAATTAACTGTTGTACAACAGAGGTTTCAGTATACTACTAAAGTAAAGCAATTTCATTTTTCAAGTTTGAGTATCAATCACTGGAAAAAATCCAAATTTAAAGTAATGCACAAATTAAGAGTGTGGAAGTTTTATTCATTTTACATATAGCTCGGAGCACATGGCTGTTTGGTTTGGTATGTATTCTAGTGTTTAATTCTGTTCAAGTCAGTAAAAAAAAGGCTCATTTGTTCAGACAATAATATGATATCCAATTTGCAAAATAAGTAATGGCAACGTAAGAAGTGTTTTTTTTTTTTTTAATTTCTATGATGACGTTATGTTGAGGTCACTGAAAGCCATTGTTCGTGTAACGAAGTTCGATACTAACATACAGTTTAATTACATATTTTTAAATCATTACTCGTTTGCCTTTTTCAAAATTTAATGCCAAACATAACGTAAGAGTGACTTCTCAGTTTCCTTTATCATTCCATACTCACTTGGAATTAGTGTCAAAAAACGTGACAACCTTCAGTTGCGACGACAGTGTTTAATAATACATGTTTTTCTTTCCTATCATCTTGTGCAGGAATTTGGATGTAAATTGCCCTAGTGGGCTGGCGACTGATAATTATTTCCTTTTCGTTCATTATTGTAACTTTTGGATTCATGATCAGTGGTAATCCTTTCCTGTCCAGTGTTGTTCGTGAGAGAATGCACAAAATAGCTTTCATTTTCCAAATTATAGCCCTGTTCGGTTTAATTACTTTTTATTTTTATTAGACTTTCCACCAGAAAGGTGGGTTGTACGCTTTCCTCCTACTTATCGGTATCACTTCTTCGGGAATGATAGCCTTATCCAATTAGAAAAACTCCATTGGGCATACACGCGATCCACGGTCATATTTTATATCGCAAGCAGGATAGGCCGATTAGTAAGAGGGAGGTTACACAGTAGCTTGCACAGTGCGTTCTGGACAACCTGGGTCCAGGACTTCGTGTGGTCTACGCCGCATTCGATCCCTACCATCAGCTGTTACCAACTGAAATCGGAACTAATGTGACCAGGCCACGATTCTCCAGTCGTCTAGCGTGCAACCGTCATGGTCACGAGCGCAGGTCAGGTGCTGAATGCGATGCTTGGCTGTTAGCAAAGACTCTCGCTTTTGTCGTCTGCTGCCATAATCTATTACTGCCAGATTTCAGCACACTGTCCTAGCGGATACGTTAGTCATACGTCCCACGTTGATTTTTCTGGTTACTTCCCGCAGCATTGCTTGTCTGTTAGCACTGACAGCTGTACGCATACGTAGCTGCTCTCGGTCGTTAAGTGAAGGCTGTCGGTCATTGCGTTGTCCGTGGTAAGAGGTAATGGCTGAAATGGTATTCTCTTGATACTGTGGACCTCCGAGTATTAAAGGCCCTAACGATTTCGGAAACGGAGTGTCCCACGCTTCTAGCTCCAACTACCATTCCGCGCTCGAAGTCTGTCAGTTCCCGTCGTGCTGCCATAATAACGTCGGACACCTTTTCACGTAAATCACCTGAGTACAAATGACAGTTCCAACAATGCACTACTCTTTTATATTTCGTGTACGCGATACTGCCTCCATCTATATATGTGCATATCACTATCCCATGACTTTTGGTCACCTCAGTGTACATGCACGAGAAACGCATCACTGACAGAAGAACGATGAATGTTGGAAAATGTAAGAACGAAAATAAACATATAATATATAGTGAACAAGGATAAGGACCGACAGAAATGAAACTGATCCCAACAAATGTGGTCATCAGATGGTCAATACATAATGGTCAAAAGAACTGTCGAGAAGAAATAGTAATGGAATGATGGAAGAATACGGGAAGGAAAGGAATAGCGCTGTATTACAGTCAGACTATCTAGACAGCAGCATAGACGTCCGCTCAAAAAAAGTCTTTGTTTAAATGCTGTGTTCTGGGCCTCCATATAACCCTAAAAATGTGTAAGTAATTAAACGTGGCATCTCAATTGGCTAAGTTGCCGAGACTTTTAAAAGAACAGATAGAGGAATTTTGGCAGTCTGGTCAGTTCGGGGAAATCAGATTTCATGCAGATCAGGAGCCACACATTTTTTCTCCTCCACGTCGGATTCTGAAGCTCGCGAAGCTGGGGAAAACCATTTCCTCATTAATCCAGATATTGCTCAAAGCGTCCGACAAGTAGCTTACTAAGTCGTGACGTCACTGCAATGTGACGCAACTGCCGTGAACGTTTCAATGGATAACACTATCGTATTTTATTAAAAATATTTAGTCGAAATAATTTCACTGACGGGAAAAAAGGCATCACAAAAAAATTATTAATGTAAAGCAGTGAAACATCGGGAATACGTTTGACTAGGTAACAAGAGACAAACATTGGAAGATCACATGTTAATATAAGTGCGAGATAATGTGAAATACTGTTACATTAACAGCCAGTGTAACCGCCTGAATGCTGAATGCCAACGGGCATGCATTGTGCCGTATAGGTGCCGGATGTCAGTTTCCGAGATGGAGTTCCTTGCCTGTTGCACTTGGTCGGCAAATGTAGGGTCAGTTTGTGGATGACGCTGGAGTTGTTGTCCGATAATGTCCCGCATGAGTTCGAATAGAGACAGATCTGAGTATCGAGCAGACCAGGCAAAAAGGCAAAACTCTGTAGAGCGTTTCAATTACAACAGCGGTATGTGGGCGAGCGTTATCCTTTTGGAAATCACCCCCTGGAACGCTGTTCATATGTGGCAGCGCAACAAATCGAATCACCGGATTGATGTACAGATTTTCAGTCAGGGTGCATAAGAAACACTAGTCTTGCCTAATCTTTACTACTGTGATGTAGTTCAACATGGCACAAATAATGAAAATTCGAGATGCCTCGAGCTAGTGATGAATGCTTGTGTTAGATACGTATGCAACATACGGTTGTATGATCATATCAGTCCTTCATACTCCCAGCTTGGTTGGATACGCCCACATAAGGCACGCGATCTCCACACGATGTGCTTACTTCATCGATTTCTTAGCCACTGGTGCCCCCAATACTTATCTTCTCACATTAAACACCTATCATCATTCCACAACCGCAATACCAGATCGGATACGTCTAGCATCTTGGCTGTACCTTTACATAACACAAAATCTTTCTCCGTGTCATTCTCCATCTCAGCCATACGACTATGGAACGCGCTCCCCTGTGATCTGCGTCTTATCCAAAGCCACTCAACATTCAAGAGGGAACTTAAGACTTACATATTAGGGACGGTATAGCCACCATTGTTGTGCCCCCCCTCATCTTTTTCTTTCCATCATAGCTTCGAATTTTACCATTCTATTTCTCTTCCTGTAACCTATCTACCTCTTCTATATCTCTTTCACCCCATTCCATCGTCTTATGTCTCTGCTTGATGAGAATAACTCACAAGCTGCAAGAATATAACGAGAAAATTCCCAAGTAGCAATAGGACTGACACTCATAAAAGAAAAACATGTTTACTTTCATATACATAGTCATTATTATTATCATTATTATCATTATTATTATTATTTTTATTATTCTTGATTGTTATAATTATTTTTTGATTGTTATAATTATCATTGTACTACTTTTATAATCTCTATTTTTTTTCTTTAACATTAATATTGTATAACATGTTATATGTCCTAATTTTCTGTAGACACTGAAATTTGTTGAATCTGAGTATGCCTGGTTAGGTGTAAGAGAGGGCCTGAAGGCCCTAATCTTGCCAGGTAAAATAAATGCATAAATAAATAAATAAAATAAATAACCACGAGAGTGTTCCTGCTGTCACATGAAATCGCACCCCAGACTATAACTCTAGGTGTAAGTCCAGTTTGTCTAGCACGCATACTGGTTGGCTGCAGGACCTTAACTGGCCTCCTCCCAGCCAACACATGGGCATCACAAGCACCGAGGAAGAACCAGCTTTCATCAGAAAATACTACAGACCTACACATGCCCTCCAATGAGATCTCACTTGGCACCTCCGAAGTCGCAAATGGCGGTGGTTTGGCGTCAGTGGAATGCACGCAACACGACGTTTGACTCGGAGCTGTCCTTGAAGTAACAATTCATTGTGTCACAATGGCACGAACTGCTGCTCGGATTGCTGCTGCAGATGCAGTAAGATGGGACAGAGCAGTACGCCGAAGACGATTCTCTTCCCTCTCGGCATTGCCACGTGACCGTCCGGAATTTGGTCTTCTTAGGAACGTACATTCTTGTTACCACCACTAGCAGCAATCATGTACAGCGGATCCTTTCGTGCCAAGTCTTTCTGCAGTACCGCAGGAGGAAAAACAAGCCATATTACACGACCCCGTTCAAACTCAGTGAGGTGTTGGTAATGGCTTCTTCGTCACTTTAAAGGCATTCTTCACTAACATTACCTCACCATGTGCAGTTACAAAGGTAAGTAAAGCTCACGACTGTTACAGCGTGTATTTAAAGCGAACCTGATTTTCATACTCATAGTGACGCTGCAGTGCTACTCTTATGCGACTGGAGCTAAATTTGAATGTAGATTATCCATTATATGAGAAATACCCCTACCAGCTTTCGTTTACGTCGCACAACTCTTTCATGGTGTTGCGATATTTTTTTTGTTAGTGTATTTACTACTACCAATTGGCTAGAACTCTAAAACTGTCATTGTGGATACTACGTCATTAAATGTCATTATGTGGGTGCATAGCAACAATGTAACACTAACAGTGTAATAAGTCTTATTTTCTCCGCAAACTGTAATAAAGGGCTGCCATAAAATACGAACTAATCGGTATAAAAAGAAAAGTGTAAAAGCGAAATGAAAATTCTTATTTTCATCAATTAACTCAATCATAAATTGGAATTGTAGTATAAACTTTTATACTATCAAATAACAAACTTTAAATGCTTCTTTATATGATTTTTATGCTAAAATGTCTGTAAACTCCTGTTTTATACATCCAGTGAAACCCTCACACGGTTATTGAAAGAAATCAGTTCCCATGTTTAAAAGAGCTTGAAACGTCTGATTGCTTTACAAATAAGTTAACGTTTCAACTATTTGATGTTATGCATGTAAACGAAAGACATTTAGAAAAGATTTGAAATTACTTTTAAAGTTTGTTCGAAGTCGCTAAAAGCTCTGATTATGAAATAGTGGCTGAGTCTAGTCTGGGCAGTTTGTGCTCATTTTAAAACAAAATGTAGTTTTGACGGATCTCAAGGTTTATCACGTCGTACCTCTTGAACTATCTGTCTAACAGCCGCATAATGTTGCAGGTCCGTTCAGTGGTATACGTAGATACTGTCCTGATGTTGCATTTTTACTACATGGATAGTGAAAATCTAGTAAGCGCCAGAGCTATTCGCTTTCGTCATTTTGTGGGAGGTGCCAGCCAGAAAAACTTCCGCAAAAGTTTTAAGTTTGTTGGAGGTTGCTAAGCACTGGAGCCTCAAATACTGAATGTCTGGGCGATTTGCACGCTGTCAGTTATGCTGCCTCTTGATACATTAACACTCTTTCTAGTTGTATTTTTTGTCTTACGTTGTTAAACCTTTAACGTAGGTTTATTCCTCTTAATGATTAGATTAGGACACCTTTTTAAAACATTAAATTTGGTCAACAGTTCTATAAAATATTGAAAATTATTTGTACCCCTGGAACAGGTTAGATAGGCAACCTGCAACTACCATTGGGTTCCGGATTACTCGTTTAGTAATATAGAAGGCCTATTAGGAAAGTAATGTCAGATCGCTGCCGAAATGGAAACCATTGTAAAAATCACAAATGTTTTATTTTCTGTATTTGTCACAGTTAGCTACATCTTCCAGCTACTTTTCTACACAGTCGTTGCCCGATTTAGACATTTGTTGTGACGTTCTACCAACTTTTCTACATCCTCGTCATAGAAGGCAGCTATCTATACTTTTTTCCAGTCCTCTATCCTTGTCTAGAGGTCGTTGCGTGTGGCAAAATTTTGTCTTCATAGCCAGCGGTCCATGTTAACAGAAAAGAGACTTAGGGGCAGCCAGTTACGGGCTGTATTGTGGGTGATCAAACACTTCGCATCGAAAAGGCTGCAGGAGTGTCTTCATTGCCCCTGCAGAGTGATGCCGAGAATTGTCATGAAGAAGGAAACGCATGACAGTTACATTATATGGGCTGTATGACGTCAGGCGAAATCTCTCACCAGGCCCTCATACGAGGGCTGTTCGGAAAGTAATGTCCGATCGGTCGCAAAATGAAAACCACAGTGAAGCCACACCTTCCAGTTACCTCTCTAAATAGTCGCCGCTCCAACTTAGACATTTGTTGTGGCATTGTACAACTTTCCAGTACCCTCGTCAAAGAAAACAGCCGCCTGTGCTTTCCTCCAATTCACTGCAGTGGGCTGCCTTTCGTTGTTTGTGCCAATATGTTGTCTTCGTAGCCAGTGGTTTATGTGAGCAGAGATGAAAAACGGAGGGAACCAATTAGGGGCTGTGTTGTGGGTGATCAAACGCCGTCGAAAACGCTGCAGGAGCGTCCACATTGCCCCTGCAGAATGCAGCTGAAAATTGTCTTGAAGAAAGAAACGCATGACATTTATGTTATGTGGACTGCATAGGTTCAGGCTAAATCTCTCACCAGATCCACATACTTGGTGGGAGACACTGTTGTATTAAGAATTTCTACGTGATCACTTTGCGCTCTGAACTGAAAAAAGCAACGTGGAGTGATCGACAGGCACACTGAAGACACTGCCCAACATATCTGTGAAATGTTACATCGGATTTTCACAATAGTTTCTACTTCGCGCCTAATCGGACCTTACTTTCCGAATACGCCTGGTACCTGATGGGAGACGCTATTTTCTAGGGATATTTATGTGCTCATTGTGCTCTCAGAACAGAAAAGAGCGACGTGACGTGATCGGCGGGCGTACTACAGACACTGCCCGACACAAAAATGGTTCAAGTGGCTCTAAGCACTACGCGACTTAACATCTAAGGTCATCAGTCCCCTAGACTTAGAACTACGTAAACCTAACTAACCTAAGGACATCACACAAATCCATGCCCGAGGCAGGATTCGAACCAGCGACCGTAGCAGCAGCGCGGATCCGGACTGAGGCGCCTAGAACCGCTCGGCCACAATGGCCGGCTTGCGCAACACATCTCTGCTGTGAGTAGGACTCGCACTCTGAGGGTTCTGCGCAAACTTAATTATGTGTGCAGATAGTTCAGCTATAAGTTTTGATGAGTGAGTTGCCGAATAACAAAATATGTGAAATAAATGGCGGTATCCTTAAAATGCATTGACTTAGAAGCTTACATTTTTTCACTGCCAAAGGGCCGTAGAGTTTAGTTTTTGACGAAGTCCAACTTGATAACACGGTGTCTGTTCTTCGGACATGTCCGAAAGAACAGACACCACCATATCCATGTAAGTATATCGTTCTGGCAATACCGGCCATGACCTTCTTCTTCTGTGCTCATGCACATATATTACCCAAACTTTTACGGGACTTGGTAAGAATGTCTTCCACGAATAATGAGTATGTTGGGTAGGAACACTACAAATGCCGTGTGTGGACGTATAAGGTGAGAATGTGGGTCTCGCTGCAAGCGTACGCGAGATAGTCCCTGCAGTTGCACCATCCTCAGATGAATAGAGTGACTGCCATGTAAGCAGGAGATCCCGGGTTCGAGTCCCGGTCGGGGCACCCATTTTCACCTGTTCCAGTTGATATATATCAACGCCCGTCAGCAGCTGAAGGTACTAATATATAATTCTAATAACTCTACCCGTTCCTGAGAAAACTGAGTCTTAAGCGACAGACAGACTGACAAAGAATGACAAAAAATTGTCTGTTATGTGATATAGTAACAAATTAGTAATTTTATGATCATTTCATTTACTAGTACTGTTAAACCTTGCTTGCTGCTAAATTTCGTCAACGAGAAGTACCTTACAGATTTTGATCATTGAGTCTGCGAGTGTTAAAATACGTGGTATAAATGGCCGAAATTTGTACTGGACAGACTTTAAAGCTTCACCTTTTTTTACACCACCAAGGGACAGTGGTAGTATGTGAGATTCATTTCAACTTGTTGCCTCTACCCGTTCCTTCGAAAAAGAGGTCTTAGCAGTCGGACAGATAGATATACAACAAAGTGATCCAGTAAGCGGCTGTTTCTACCGGTTCAGGCACGAAACCATAAAATAAATGTGTGCTACTGATGTGAATGAGGAAGGTACGTCCAATTAATGAGCCTTTCGCACGTTTCCAGAACTGACCGCACGCTGAGTCTCCGGCTCGCCGCTCGTGTGTAATTACCGCGGCGCCGTGTCGGGGGCTTCTGCGTTGACTACAGGCCGCGCCGGCTCGACAGCGCAATGCAGGCCACAAAGACGGCGCCTCAGCGCGCCTCACGTCGATATCAGAACCGCTATCGGCTCCCGCAGGTGGTGTTCGCCGGCCGCCTGAGTGACAGCAGCCTTAACTAGAGCCTATTCACGCGGGCCAAACACCTCCGTATGCGTAAATAGGTTTTTCTTCCTCCATTGTATTGATATTTCCTTTTTAGCCGCACAATGCCGCCATTATTAAAGTACGGGGGCGGCGGAGGAGGCCGGCGGCGCGCCGTTCCGTGGCCAGGGGGAGCAGACGTGCCACTCGATCGGTAACAATGCGGAGGGTCGAGATCGCCGATCGATGTCACAACGCAAACATGACATAACGGATCGATTGTTGCAGGCGGGGCGGCCGGCAGCGTGCAAGTCAGCCGGCCCATTGTCGGCGCGCGCGTGATAAATCTTACTTTCGAATTGAAAGGCCCGCGCCGGACAGCGCCCGCGTAAAGCGGAGGAAAGCGACGGAACGGAAATGCAGTGTCCAGGTATACGGCGGCGCCGCGGCAGCAGCGAATAAACAACGCGCGTTCGATAACCGACGCTTTCACTGCCACAAAGGCGACAGTAACGGCTCTGGGGGGACCGCAAAATGCGCCCTCTTGGTGCTGCCCTGCACTCTGCAGTCGGGGAAACAACGGGATTAGCATAACGTCTGTGGAGCCGCCGCCAGGTCCGTAGAACATTATGTTCTGTGAGTACTGTGGTGTACCGTCCAAACACTGTCAACACGTAGATTTTTCCAAAGATCTTAAGGTTTTTTAATTTTATATACTTACTGGCTTTTGGAACTATTCTTTAACTTTCAGATACTGCCATAGCGGCCTCACAGAGTTCGATGTCTTCAAACCCTTTAAAAACTACTTGTAGCTTTCGATAACCTAATTACAACCTGTAATTCAATGATTATTTCCAATCGAAGGAAAGGTCAGTATGTTTGCCGTCATTAACCGTTTACAAGACATTTCATATTTTGTATTGCTCTACTGACGTAATCATCTTGGTATAATGGAATCCTAGAGCTAGTTCATGCATTATGCAAGGCGCTCGAGGAAGAATGGTCTAAATTCAGGGATGTGACAGGAACGATCGCATCAAGCAAAAGACGTCATAGTGACACGCGCCCGATTCCAAATGGTTTCCGAGATGGAGAATATTTACTGTACATTTTATTTATTTTGCGCATTATCCAACACATTCTCTGGTTCGCAGCGTGACATTTTTGCCGGCACTTGTACAGACACCGTTAACTGGTGCTTCTCACTGATATACTGTCCGCCCCCGGTAGCTGAATGTTCAGCGCGACAGAATGTCACTCCTAAGGACCCGGGTTCGATTCCCGGCTGGGTCGGAGATTTTCTCCGCTCAGGGACTGGGTGTTGTGTTGTTATAATCATCATCATTTCATCCCCATCGACGCACAAGTCGCCGAAGTGGCGTCAAATCGAAAGACTTGCACCAGGCGAACGGTCTACCCGACGGGAGGCCCTAACCACACGCTATTATTATACTGATATACTCTCAGTCCCCCTCCATTGCTTCACTCACAACACCCTATGGACAACCGCGCGTTCAGCGGGCTAGTTTAATGTCAAAAAGGCATCCCGAGCAAAGAGGTTGAAAGCAACGCGCTAGGTTGGGCTAGAATGAAACATCAAAGGGGTTGGGTGGGTAATACATAGCCAAAGACAAATAAACATCAAATATTTTCTGTCTCAGATACCATTCGGTTCAAATGGCTCTGAGCACTATGGGACTTAACTTCTCAGCCATCAGTCCCCTAGAACTTAGAACTACTTAAACCTAACTAACCTAAGGACATCACACACATCCATGCCCGAACCAGGATTCGAACCTGCGACCGTAGCGGTCGCGCGGTTCCAGACTGTAGCGCCTAGAAGCGCTCGGCCACTCCGGCCGGCTAGATACCATTCGGAATAGGACATATGTCCACCTGAAGTTTTTCGTTTCAGGTTAGCATTCCTGTCGTGTCCCTGAACACTGACCATACCTCCTGTGGTACCCTGTATCTCAGGGACGAAGATCTCCACTGTTTCTCAACGAAATCTAACGAATCACATGGGAGTGGAGAAGGTGATGAGGACACAGGTGTGTATCTACAAATATCTCTGCGGAGAAATGTAAAGTAGAACAACCACATGAAAGTAGTTCTAGAAAAAGCAAATACTGGCAGAAACTAGCTGAAAGAGCAGTTAGGAAATTTGCCGGCCGTTGTGGCCGAGCGGTTCTAGGCGCTTCAGTCTGGAACCGCGCGGTCGCTACGGTCGCAGGTTCGAATCCTGCCTCGGGCATGGATGTGGGTGATCTTTAGGTTAGTTATGTTTAAGTAGTTCTAAGTTCTAGGGGACTGATGACCTCAGACGTTGAATTCCATAGTGCTCAGAGCCATTTGAACCATTTTGAAGTTAGGAAATTTAATTCATTCGCAGAAGATGTGATTTACGAATCGCTCAATTCTTATTTGGCCGGTTTTCGAGTATTACGCCTGAGTTTGGAAGCTTCGCTATATAGAATAAATAGAGAAGTTGAAGAAAATCCAAAGAAGAGCGGTGTGTTTATAGACGAATTCGGTTAGGCAGTAAGAGACCGTTACGGAAATACTCATCGAATTCCTGTAGCAGACGCTGCAAGGTAGTAAACTGTAAAAAGAGACACACAACATACACTGACGGAAAAAAATGGCAACATCAAGGAGAAGTTGAACGACATAAGCGAAAGTTGCTATACATGTTTCTATATCTGAAAGATAGTGTCTGTTTAAATCGCGCTCCAGTCGCATGATTAGTGCTAGTAGTCCCACTATGAGGATGAAAATCAGGTTTGCTATAAATACACGCAGTAGCGGTTGTGCGTGTTAATTACTTTTGATATTGGACGTGGTGAGTAGATGTTGGTCAAGAATGTCTTTAAGGCGAAAAGACGCCATAATCAACACCTCACTGAGTTTGAAATATGTTGTGTAATACGGCTACGAAAAGCTCGTTTTTCCTTCTGCGATATTGCAGAAAGACTTGGCAGGAACGTACCCGCTGTACATCATTACTGGCAGTATCGGTGACCAGAGTGTTCGTTCGCAAGAAGATCGGACACCGGACGGTCACGTGGCTGTGCTGAGAGGGGAAGCCATCGTGTTCAGCATATGGCTCTGGCGCATAGTACTTAATCTGCAGCAGCAATGTGAGCAGCAGTTAGCACCACAGTGACACAAAAAACTGTTACAAATCGTTTACTTCAAGGACAATTTCGAGCCAAACCTCCTGTAGCGTGCATTCCACTGACTCCAAGCCACCATCATTTGCGACTTCAGTGGCGTCAAGCGACAGCTCTTTGGAGGGGAGGGTGGAGGTCTGTTTGTTTTCTGATGAAAGCAAGTTCTGCCTCGGGGCCAGTGATGCTCGTGTATCAGCTAGAAGGAGGCCAATTCAGGGCGTGCAACCAGCCTGTCTGCTTGCTAGACACACTGGATCTACACCTGGAGTTATGGTCTATAGTGCGATATCGTACGGCACCAGGAGCACTCACGTGGTTATCCCACGCATCCTGACTATAAATCTGTGTCCGGATCTCTTGGTCTAGTGGTCAGGGTTGCTGTCTCTGGATCACGCGGCCCTGGATAGTAAGGAAATTACATAAGAGAAGCAAAGACGAATGCAGTATACTTGATCAACCCTACCAACCCTACCAACTTTTACTCCTACCAACTTTTAACTTTTCCCCACCTATCCCACTTCACATCAGGGCTCCTCTATCCTTTTTCATCTCCATCCATAGCTATCGTTTTCCTCTTGCGAGCAGTACCCTACCCATACAACACACCACTCCTCACCCTCTGTCTTTCCCACCAACCGTATTTCCCACTATCGATCTCAGCTCCTACCTCTCATCTCCGTAGTTTTGCATTCTAACAGACCTCTATCCTTCTACCCACACCACTCAACCCTGTGGGACACACCCTCTCCTCAAGCAATACTTTTCGTCGTAGTGCAGGTCCTTCAGATTTTAAGTGAAAGTGCAGCTCTTCAGTGCTTTTATCAGAAGAATTTCAACTTCCTGCGATGTGTTTCTAAAATGTACATTTTTTTATTTTTTAACTGTCCGTCGCTGATTTTTAATTTAAAACGGAAAGCAACCCTAAACTTTGTTCCTATATCATTATCATTTTTTTGATTCGCTTGGCTGAAGAGCGGAGGATGGTTCACTGACAACCTACCCCCTGACCATATGGGGCGAGGGAGATGAAATAACACTTTAAAAGAAATGCCGTATCATTTTAGCGACGTTATAGGCTGCGAGCGCTTATGAACTCAGCTTTTTCGTGCCTTATAGCGAAACACGTCACTGAATATTGTACAGAGACTACTGAATTCAGTGAAACTACACTTTTAACTATACTTACCTGTAGCTCCTCTAACTCTGATTGCAGCAAGTTACTGTTCAAGCTATAGAGATTTCTCGTTTCACCTTACAGAAAGTACCAGTAATTATTTGTGTGTGGTGACATTAATATAGATTTTAAAAGTGATTATGCAAGCGAAAGAATGTTGAAAGACCTAAATTCATATCATTTGATCCAGACTGTATTCTTTCCAGCCAGAATGAAGGGGAACAGTAGCATAACTATAGACAACATTTTTGTTCGTTCTTCGTTGCTAGTGGGACATTCTGTTAGTAAAAGGTTAAATGCCCTTTCAGACCATGATGCGTAAATCGTAACACTAAAAGGAATTTCTGCACACACTCACACACACACACACACACACACACACACACACACACACACACACACACACACGCGCGCGCGCGCGCTTTAAATGTGTAAACTATTTAGAAACGTTAATCCAGTGACAAAATCGAGTTTTTAAAATATCATTAAAGAACAAGAGTGGCATGAATTTTATAGTATAGATAATTATAATGCTTTCCTCAACACATTTTCCGTGATCTTTGAAAATTGCTTTCCATTACGATAGGGTATCGAGTAGGCTACTAAAGCACTGTGCTGCATATGTTACAGCACTACTTAACCATATTTGTAATTTTTCCCTCTAGAATGTTCATTTCGCTGAACGATTAAAGTCACTTTATAAATAAGGAGAAAGGGATAATGTAGACAGTTTTAAACCATTTACATGCCACCACTGCTTGCAAAAATTATTGAAAAGGCTGTATTTAGAGGGTAACTGACAATTTCAGTTAAATAACTTGCTGTCAAACGCACAGCTTGGTTTTAGAAGAGGCTTAGCAACTGCAAACGCTATGTTCTCTTTTCTCCGTGAGACAATGGACACTTTAAATAAAAAATAGAAAACTCTAGGGGCTTTCTTTGATTTGGTTAAGGCATTTGATTGTGTGCATCACAAAATATTACTGCAGAAATGAGCATTATGGAACAAGAGGAGCAGCTCACAATTGGTTCCTGTCATACTTTAATCAGAGACAGCGAAAGATTCCTCTACATAGCAATGAGAACGCCCATGAATTGCGCCCGATTAGAGCACGGTTAAGTATGGGGTGACCCAGGGCACAGCGCAGGGACCGCTACGACCGTTACTGTTTCTTGTATAAGGGGCAACCAAAACTTTTCCGTTTGGGGCAGTAGCTGCGGTTTAAACGCAATGTAGTCCGATACCGATGCCGATATACAGAGTGGTCGGAAATAGGCTGAACAGCTTGTGAAGGTGTGTTGTAGGGGAGGTAGTGTTGAGAAATAACTGTCGTGAAAAAAATTCTATACACTGCTCCGTTTACGAGTTATTTAGCATTGAAATTAACCAATCAGGTCGTTGCGCACTCAAATTCAAGCACTTGCACACCCTAAAATCCGGTAAGGTACAGACATCTCCTGATCCGCGAGTCACCACTTGTTGAAAAGCTCATCACCAGTTCAAATAGCTTTAAGCACTATGGGTTTTAACATCTGAGATCGTCAGTCCCCTAGAATCAGAACTACTTAAACCTAACTAACGTAAGGATATCACACACATCCATGACCGAGGCAGGATGCGAACCTGCGACCGTAGCAGCAGCACGGTTCCACATTGAAGCGCCTAGAACCGCTCGGCCACAGCGGCTGGCACCAGTGAAAAATATGGCTTTATGTGAAATGGTAAATTTAAGCTAGGTGAGCAGAAGGAAAGTTTATTGAGTTTGAGGAAACCAAACGCAGAATACCTTTCACTGGCTGCTTGAATTTGCGTGCACGACGACCCGACAGGCTATCTTCAAAGTTATGTAAGTGGGAAACACCACATGTCCGGTTTTTCCTTAACACTTATATCTCACCACAACTTCCCCTGAAATGTGAATTATGGCTGCAATATAACCAACATGCTGTTATCCTTTTCTTTGCCGTCGAAGGACCACTAGACACTTATCGGAGAATGAAGACTGTGAATGGGAGAGCATGTCTACCGAAAACCACCGCTATGGAATGGTGCACCAAGTTCGGTGCTGGTCACGATTAGACGTAAGACGCCGGTCGATCAGGAAGGCCAGCTTCATCCATCATGGACCAACTCAAGTGGAAGACACTCTAACGTCTGCCCTATAGTCCTGACCTCTCCCCGTGCTATTATCATGTATTCTGCCTCTTAGAAACGCCAACGATCCCTGTATTACGAGGACCTGCAGCTGGCAATTACCGAATTCTTCGCCTTGTAGGATACGGTGTTTTACCGAACTGGTATCTTGAACCCGGTGCGCCTGTGGAATGATCGCCTCAATGCTCACTCGATTTGGCCTAATTGGCGTGCTGATTTTGTAATGTACCTCCTTCGAACGCAAATATTACGTGTGTGTGTGTGTGTGTGTCTGTGTGTGTGTGTGTGTGTGTGTGTGTGTGTGTGTGTGTGTGTGTGTGTGTGTGTACGATATGGCTTCTAATATGACAGGTGATTCAAAAATATTTCTTTTTGCTGCTGACACTTGGTTGTGAGTGAAAGATTTTCAGTGGAGCATAGGTAATGTACCATATACTTTAGTTCAAGACGTAGGTTGATGGGTTATAGAAAATAAGTTGAAGCTAAATTACGGTACGCCTCAGTTCTTACAGTTTCTAACACATAAATCAACTAAAACTGCCATTTTAATTATACAGAATGGACATAAGATTAGTGGGCCTGAACAATTAAAATTTCTAGTTGTTGAGATGGACAGTACACCGTCGTGGAAATCCCACTTTCAGGACCTTGTTCAAAAATAGAATGTTCCTGTATTTACCGTTAGAAATGTATGCGCAATAACTGAGTGTCCACCACGAAAATTAGTCCGCTTTAGCTATTTTCATTCTCTTATCGTAAAGTATTCTGGGATATCTCTTCCCGTTCACAAAGGGTAGTTCCGGCAGAGAAGCGGGCACTTAGAGCAATATATGGTGTAAATTCACGAAACTGTTGTCGATCTTTGTTCAGGAGTCTGGGAATATTGACACTTATCTGAAATGGTCACCGAGGTGACAAAAGTCATGGGATAGTCACACATACATATACAGATGATATTGGTATCGCGTACCCAAGGTATGAAAGGACAGTGCATTGCCGGATCTGTCATTTGTATTCTGGTGGTTCTTGCGAAAAGGTTTCCGACATGATTATGGCCGCATGACAGGGACTAATGGACGTTCAACACGTATGGTAGTTGGAGGTAGACGCATGGGTCATTCCATTTCGAAAATCGTCAGGGCCTGCCTTATTCCTAGATCCAGTGTCAAGAGTGTGCCGAGAGTACCAAATTTCAAGCATTACCTCTCACCATGGACAACGCTGTGGCCGACGGCCTCCACTTAACGACCAAGAACAGCTGCGTTTGCGTAGCATTATCATTGCTAAAAGATACCCAAAATTATCTGAAATAATCGCAGCAATCAATGTGGGATGTACGACGAACGAATCTGTTAGCGCAGTGCGGCGAAATCTGGCGTTAACGGACTATGACAGCAGACGAACAAAGCGAATGCCTTTGCTAACAGCACGACATCGTCGTGAGCGCCTCTCCTGGGCTCGTCACCATATAAATTGGACTCTTCATGACTGGAAAACCATGATCTTGTCAGATGAGTCCCGATATCAGTTGATAAGAACTCATGCTAGGGTTCCAGAGTGGCGCAAACCTTACGAAGTCATGGGCCCAAGTTGCCCAGAAGGCACTGTGCTAGTTGGTGGTAGCTCGAAAATGGCATGGACTGTGCTTAAATTGAATCGATTGGTCCTCTGATCCAACTAAATCGGTAGTTGGTTGGATATGGCTATGTTCGGGACTTGGAGAGCATTTGCAACCATTCATGGTCTTCATGTTCGCAACAACGATATAATCTTTATGGATGACAATGAGCCATGTCACCGGAGCGTAGTTGTTCGTAACTGGTATGGAGAACATTCTGGACAAGTTGAACCAATGATTTGGCCACCCAGATCGAACATATATGGGACATAATCGTGAGGTCAGCTGGCGCAAAAGATCCTGCGCCGTCAACACTTTCGCGATTATGGACCGCAGCAGAGGCAGCATGGCCCAGTATTTCTACAGGGGACATCCAACTATTTGTTGAGTCAGTCCGCGACACGTCGAGTCGCTGCATTACGCCGGGCAAAAGTAAGTGCGACACGGTACTAGGAGGCATCCCAAGACTCTTTTCACCGTAGTGGATTTCTTTAATATTGCTTATTGTTAACAGTATGAGCTTATTCCCAAGAATTAGGAACTTTCACGCAGTTGACACATGGCAGATATCCAATATGCATTTGGATAGCACCTCCTTGACTATTGTGCACAAAGACGTGAAATATTCTGTTGTATGCATATTAAGTAATCCACCACCAAATTAGAAAATCTTAGTAGTAAACCTTTCACATTCAAGTCCAAACTGAGGAATTTCCTGATGGATCACTCCTTCTCTGTTGCGGGGCTCTCGGAAAAAAATGAAGCTAATTCCTGTGTTACATTGTTTGTTGTGGTAATGAATATTCATAGCTTGTGATCTGCATAATACTGGTCTACATATTATTTTATCTCTGCTATTTCGTGATCATGACCATGGATATTAGCTCCTCAATTTGGTCCTACGGAACTAGACGTCTACAATGACAAACAGGCCGATGGTCGTTTTCAGATACGTCATAATCCCGGCGGGCCTGCGGTAGTAATCGAAGGGACCGTGAAGGCTGTGGCCAATTGAAGCTTATTGTGGACCACTTCACTGCATACTTGTCATCCCCGATGGTGATGGCGTCCTCCAGCAGCTCAAGTGTCCGTGTCACAAGCCCAGAATGATGATTCATTAGTTTGAGGAGCATATTAGCGAACTTTCGTTGATGTATTTGTTCATTAAATTCACATGTGCTCGATCTGATAGAACATATTGGGGAAGCAGCTGAGCGCCACTCCATAATTTACGGGAGCTGCGTGACTTGTACTTAAACTTCTGGCATCACTTAGCTCCAGAAACCTACCAAGAACTTGTCTAATCCATGCCACCCAGAATCGCTGTTGTATGCGTTGAAAATGCTATTAAACAATTGGGCACAGTGTGTCGGCTCGTAAGTGTAGTCACTACAGCCAGAGACGAAAGGAAGGAAAGCTATTGTGTCCTGTTCAAACCATTCCACCAAACCTTCACCTGATGTGGCTTATAGAAAGTGCGCTAAGCCTTGAATGCACTGAGGGGAAAAAGTCGTTGTATAGCTCCTAATATCGTGACGGAGCTCCTTTTATCTGGCGTAGTACAGAAACTCGACACAGCATCAAGTCACTGAAAGTCTCCTGCAGAAATATTGAGTCTTGCTGCATCTATAGCCGTCCATAATTTCGAAAGTATTGCGGGTGCAGGATGTTATGCACGAACTGACCTCTCGATTACGTCCCTCGGTGGGATTCATGTCGAGCGATCTCGGTATCCAGAACGTTCTTAAAATCAATTGCGAACAACTGGGGCCCAGTGATATGTAATATTTATTTGGGTACATAAGTTCCATTAATGACCGAAAATGGTCTCAAAGTGCCTGGACATAACTAATTCCAGTCAAGGATCGCTTCACTTGGACTAGAAGACCCAACCCATTCCGTGTAAACATAGTCTGTACTATTATGGAGCCACCACCAGTTTGGGCAGTGCCTTGTTGTCAACCTGGGTCCATGACTTCGTGGGGTCTGCGCCACACTCGAAAACGTACCATTAGCTCTTAAGAACTGAAATTTGGACTCATCTGACCAGGCGACGGTTTTCCGGCTGTCTGGGGTCCAGCCGATATGGTCACGAGCCTAGGAGACGCGCTGCAGCCTATGTCGTGCTATTAGCAAAGGCACTCACGTCGGTCGTCTGCTAACATAGCCCATTAACGCCAGATTTCGCCTTACTGTCCTAACCGATACTGTCGTCGCATGTCCCACATTGTTTTCAGCGATTATTTCCCGCAGTGTGTAATTCGTTAACACTGACAACTCTATGCGAACGTCGCTGCTCTCGCTCGTTAAGTGAAGGCCGTCGGTCACTGTGTTGTCCGTGGCGACATGTAATGCCTGAAATTTGGTATTCCCGACACACTCTTGACACTGTGGCCTGGGAATACTGAATTCGTTAACGATTTTCGGAATGGAAAGTCCCAAGTGTCTACCTCCAGCTACCACCCCGCTTCGTTAATTCAAGTCGTGCGGCCACAATCACGACGGAGACCTTTTCACATATATCACATGAACACAAATGACAACTCCACCAATGCTACGTCCTTTTATACCCTGTGTACGAGGTACTACTGCCATCTGTATATGTGCCTATTGCTATTCCACGACTCTTTCCAAATGCCAGTCCAGTGTTTATCACTGCAGTCGGTCGCTCAGTTATTTCACTTGTGTTTCGAAGAGTCACAACTTGGACAAACAATTAACATGATTATTCCAATTACGCAAAATCGTATCTTGACATACACGACCGCTAAATTTGTTTCTAAGTTGCTCACATTTTAACCTTCGTATTTACTTCTAGCGGAAATTGCGAGAAGCCAGCAAGAGTCCATATCAATGCACGGTACAATCAGTTACTTGTGCTTTTTCAACATTCCAGAATGACTTGAACAGTGAAGATTCTAACATAACTAGTCCATGATTCAGGATTTCCAAAATTCTTTTTAGGGTCTCAAAAGTTATTTCAATTCGTTCATCATCCCAAGAAAGAGTGACAATAAATGCTATTAGAATGTGCACTACGAGAAGCCACAAATATTATTTTACACAATATTTCTAGATCGCATGCTTGTTTCTGACACTCCTTAATACTGCAATCCGGTTCTCTCGTACCGCGATCAGATGTTAACAGCGATCGGATCTGCATGCTCGTACGACTTTTCTCGTCGCCTACACACCACCGTCGCTCACTCGGAGTTCAAAATGGTTCATATGGCTCCAAGCAGTATGGGACTTAACTTCTGAGGTCATCAGTCCCCTAGAACTTATAACTACTTGAACCTAAGGACATCACACACACCCATGCCCGAGGCAGGATTCGAACCTGCAACCGTAGCAGCAACGCGGTTCCGGACTGAAGCGCCTAGAACCACTCGGCCACAGCGGCCGGCTCACTCGGAGTGTTACCGACGCTGGTAGCTCTACTACTGGTCCTCTATAGACTATTGTTGCCAGTCAGTTGTAGGATTTTCTTATTCTTTCAGTAACTAGAAATTATTTGTCCTGCATTACGAGCCTATCATCGATATCCAGTCAAAATTGAAAAAGATAAATAGAAAAACTAAGTAAAACAACAAAGCAATATCACAAGGCAACTTAATAAATGTGGTAATTTCTGCGAGATACTGGGAAATTTTGTAAAGTGCCAAACGTGTTGGCAAGTGCTGTTCTTGAAACAGTTTTGCTCTAACTTCCGTATACCGTATAGAAGTGTTTGTTTGCCAGCTGTTGTAAATGGTCAGAGCCTCACCTTTGATATAGATACAAAAAGGCGAGTATTATGCGTCGACAAGAACTTTTTGTTCAACGTTTAGGGATTGCAGTCCACATTAGAAAACAGTTGCAGGAATTTCATGAGAAATAATCACCAGCAAGGAGGAATGTTTATTACTGGATAACTGAATATACCTCTGGTCTGGCGTAACTGTGAGATAGAGGAGCGTCACAGTAAGACTCTTGAGATCGTCGATGTGATAAATTTTTCACACGAATGAGTAGATACTACCTGAACGACGGGGTCGATACGAAGGAGCTAAGTGCACGTTTTTTTTTATGTCACTGGAGACAGACCACAAGCTCGAATTGTGGAGGGAAACATGCCGTGTGCTTTACAAAAGGAATAAATTTACGGAAACCACGTAAAAATTACCTCTGAATCGCCTTCCCTCTCGAATGCGAGACTAGCGTCTTAGCTATTGCGTAATAGCACGCGGAACATGCCATTGTTGTCTCGGGACTTTTCACTTCGACGATATTTCGATACCCGATTTGGAGTAAATAAAGAATAACTGGAAGACCATCCAACGCGAGCCACCATTACACCATTACAATCCAGAGATAATACTAAACCCAAAACAATGATTTGGAGTGGGTGAAACTGACCGAAAATTGTTTTACCAACTGTAGTGGTAAATACGACTGCGTTGGGACCTAAGGGCTATAAAATCGAATGTCTGCGCAAGAACAAAACAATGTCTGACTTAAAAGATGTTAAATCTTTCGGCCGACTGCATATTAAGTCGAAGGCAAAGAGAAGAAATCTAGCTAACGAATACGGACTTTTCACCTGGTCACTCTTGGACCAATGCGACGGCGGTAGTGCTCTATACGGGCTTCAATATCGCTCAGACGTGGTCCTTGCGAAACTTTCTGCCTCGTGATATATATGGGTTTGGAGGAGGAAAATTTGGGCGAATAAAGAGATTTTCTGCACTATACACGAGTGCTACGGGTAGAATTGGACCTTTCATACCATAATATCACGAATCATGTTACTAGCAAATTAAAATTAAAATGAATGGAAGTCCATGAAACAGCAATAGCTGTTTATTGTAATTCGTTCAAAGACCCACGACCGGTTTCGCACCTTAAAGTGAATCCTTAGGTGTGATTAAGTAATCACTTTGTGGTTGATGAGAATTACGATGTTCCAAGGTACACCTGAGGATGCACCGTTAAGATACAAAACCGGTCATGGGTCTCTGAAAAGACTACAGTAAACAGGATAAAGCCGTCATATGAACGTTCATTCATTTTAATTTTAATTTGCTAATAACATCTTGCGCAATATCATAAAAGTCCTTATTTCATCAATCATGTATTATTTTAGCTGTAGATGCCCGATCCTCTGAGTAGTTTGTGAGTTTAGTGCAGGAATACAAAAACTGGATCTCGAGAAGGAACTCTTTTAGAACAGCAGAGATCATCTATGAGGAAGAAAATCAGTTTTTGCGAAGAAATGACGTCTTGCACCAAACTAATAAATCCGCCGCGATTCGCGGTAACCAAATGAGAATCTCTCCCCCCCCCCCCCCCCCCCGTCCAAAACGTCATTCATTCTGAACATGCGTGCACTGTCTTAACCTCTTAACAACTGCAGTACCTGACACAGCGATTCGTGTAGTTGAAAATAACACACAAAATACTACCTTCTTACACTTAGGAGACCTGTGGACGTAAATGTGTCAGTAAATTCAGTGAAGGTCTTCAGCAGATGGCGCAGATGAACATCCCCTCAGGGCGTTTGCCTTACCTGCATTAAACATCGTTGAAGTTTTCCTTCACATGAGATTTTGTATAAGAAAAAGTGTTAGTTGGCACTGTGGCACATTGAATAATTTAGAAAAGAGAGGCCAGGAAAAGGAACGGTTCTGCTGTAATGGTGTATTCCTTGATACAGTATTCAGTATGATCTGTGTACTTCTAACAATAGCAATGTATGCAGTTTATTGATTTGCAGTAAATACCATCGATACAGGGATCATAACTGTGTCTTACCATGTACATCTATTTCCATGAGCAGAGCATTAGTGACATAGGAACATTTAGAAATAAAAAGATAATATAAAGGATAAATTACATTTTATATAAATTCTGCAACATTCATTTTACACCTATAAACAAATATTTACAATCGACAACCGACACAGTGGAGTCCGAATAAAACGAGTCTGACTCAACAATTCTAAGTAAGATTATAATGTAAGACTGCTTTTATTCCCTAGTCGCCCACACTTCGTCCAGAAAAGAGTGTTCTGTATCCCGCAGACAATGACAGGCAGTTAGGTGCTGGCCTGTATACCTAATACGGAAGGAAGAACACGTTAAGTGCGTTCGCTTGATTGGAAGTCATCACGGCCTTGTTTTTACTCGTAAAGAATAAAAAATGTTACTCGTAAACAAAACATGAGAATTTACTAAATTATTAGGTAAGAACGCAAAATAAGGTAATGCAAACGTATATATCGTAGCTATTTTATGAGAATGACATTTAAGATAATTTATATCTGGTTGCATATGGTAAAAACGAATATCGTTACTTTCAGCAGCGGATTTTTTACTGAGCAAAACTATTGACGCAAAGCCATTTTGTAAGGAAACATAGAAAATGAGAAATCAGAGAGAAAGCTTAGCTTCTTTGTAGAATTTTGTTTCACTGTGCAAAACAATCTAAAATCGCAAGCATTAACAGAGGCTGATAGGCCTGATGTCTACAGTACGTCGAATCTACTCCTTTTGCCGAACGGTTGTGCGTGAAGAGCGATCGGCGTATGGATGAGATGTGTAGGTTAAACAACTGGATTTGTTTAAAGAGAGTGAACATGAAATACTAGACGCGATGGTCTCTGGTCCACGTACCAGACTTTCTTACGTAACTCAATTACTGGTGAAAGAAGAAAAGTCCTAATTTTCCATAAAACTGTCTATGGGGCTTATTCCGCCGAAGTCCTTGCAGACGTTCCAAGGCTCCCGTATTATTTGCTGTGCGGGACAGTCTTCAGAAGTACGATTGCAATTGGAAAAATGTCAATAAAAAGCTCCGATATCGGCACATTAGCTTCAGTTGGCTTGTAATGTGATAGAGTGACGATGAATCTCCTAGGCCTACTGCAGCATTCGTGGAAGAAAGGCATGTAAGAATAGTAATGAGACTGACAACTCTGTAAGCGATCTGGCAACGCCGCCTTATTCCGCTTGTGTACACCGATGTGTTCATCTTTTCCAGATGCTCAGTCGAAGATTCACTTCAGTACAGCGATCACATGATTTCTGACAGCGCTGTCAATGATGTTTTGTTAGTTTCGTGTTGAACTGGAACCCATCATTTCCCTTAGACTGTAATAAAAACTTTTATTGTTTACATATCAGGATTGTAATTTCGACATTTTGTCATCATCAGGTAGTCTGGAACAAAATATTGAAATTGCAGTCGTGGTATATAAATAATAAAGCTTCTTTGGAAAGCCTAAGCGAAATGACAACTTTCAGCTCTTTACCACGGCCGCGGACCCCGTCCTCGACAAAATTTTGTGTTAAACTTAGGGAATCAGTGAGTATGACCATTGAAAATTTCAAACGGGCCTATGGGGAATATTCCTTATAAAGAGCACAAGTTTTTCGCTGCGACAAATAATTTTTGGAAGTCGAGAACACCTTGAAGATCGACAACACCGCTCGGGAAGAACGTGGATTTTAAAAACCAACGAAAACTTCGAACGGTTGTGTGCACTTGTAATATTGTTCTTGGAGGACAAACCGTCAACCAGGTGTTTCACAGAGATGTCCCTGAAAGGCTCAGTAAAAGGATGAACCGAGTGAGACCGGACGTTGCAGAAACATGGAAGCTGCCCCAGAGCAACGCCCGATGTCACACGTCCACTTGCTTTGAGGAATTTTTGATCTCAAAAGACATTCATGTTGTTCCACAGCGCCGCTGTTCACCTGTTCTGAGTCCTTGCAACTTATCCGTTTTCCCGAAATTGAAAAATGTCTTAATAGGATGCCATTATGGGACTCTAGAGATCATTAAAAAGAATGTGAACGACATGTTAAATACACTACCAGTTGAGCCCTTTCAGCGATGCTACGAAGAGCGGCGCCAACGGCTCCACCAGTGTATAGCTGGCGTAGGAAACTACGTTGAAAGGGACAGTATTTTTGTTTTAAAAAAATAAAAGCTTTGGTAGATAAAAAATCAGTCTCATTACTTTTCTCGCACTCCTCGTAAGTTCCAGGGTTGGTGTGATGAACTGCGTGTGATACTGCAGGCTAGCGCCGACCTGTTACACAGTAATCTTTTATAAGTTGTACAAATTCCTTGAACGGCTATCATTCGGTTTTTCTGCTAATTCTGAGTACAGTAAAAATATTTTCTGTGCAGAGAAAATCACACGATTAACAGTAACGGCAAGCGATTCCGTGTTAGATACCGTATTTATCTCAGGTATTTGACATTTCCTTATCGAATGTGGCTACGTTTTCCATCCATCACTATCACAGTACAAATTTTCGGTAAGGATGAAACACCTTTAATGCTTTTCTCCTCCTCTTGTGGTCGGTTTTGGGGTGGACAAAGAGCCGACAAAGGCTTGAAACAGCGTAGCATACGTGTGAGTTCGCATCTCATTTTTTTTTGCGAAATTAATTAATAATCAACTCCGAGACTCGCTCAAAACTAGGGACGGTCCCTTTCTCTGCGAATTAGATACCTATATATTTAGATGGAGGGCCTACGCTTTTATTTGAAAGTCATACCATGAACCAGTTTAGTATTTTTCGCAGACTCAAAATATTATCACAGGTGAAAGTCATGATAAGTGACAAAAAGAAATCTAAGAAATGGTCATCGGTTGAACCGTGAACCATTAGTTTTTTTTCCGTGTGACACACGCTTAATTGCCAAACCTTAATACTGTCTGAAACGGGAATCTGATTTAATCTTTGATTCCTCGTAATTTCTCTCAAAGAAAAATCACAGTGATCTACAAATTGTAAATAAATGAAAGGCCAGCTTCCCTTTTCGCTTTATGTTCAAATGGCACTTTAAACGACGTAAGCTCAAGCTTTAAGTACTTTCGATAGGGAGGGACAATCCATTTGCAGGAGGGTCATTATTGTTCCACTTTACGCGAAATCAGTATTCAGAATAACGGTTGTCACAAAACAGCGGCGATCCGCAACTGCCGTTCGAGAGCCGGGCCACGTGCATCGACGCGCCTTCGGAGGCTCCAGACGGCTGCAGGTCACGGTGCTGGTGTCGGGTGTGGGCGACAGGACGAGCACGACAGCTCTTCCGCCCCTCCGCTCACGGCTCACAGCCAAGAGGCCGCGAGCTCGGCCGAGTCTGCGCCGGGCTAGCCCCTGCCGCCGCCCGGTCAGAAGATGACGGTGAGGGGCCGCCGGAACTCTGCGCCGCCCCCGGCCACGGAGCCCGCGCCGCCTCCCGCGCTGCCCCCGGCCCCCGCGGAGCCGCCCCCGGAGGCCGCCGCGGCCGCGGCCGCCGCAGCCGCCGCCGCCGCCTGGTGGTAGTGACCGCTGTACTGCGCCATGGGCAGCAGGCCGGGCATGCCGCCCCCGCCGTGGTGGTAGTAGCCCAGACCCGGCGACGCCGCCGAGGAGCCCGAGGACGAGGAGGCGGGTGCCCCGCCCCCGTCTTGGCGGTCGACCGCCCCCGACAGCAGGCCGCCTGCAGCGCCCACCTTGCTCTCTGTCGGAGACTCGGTCGGCGTCCGCGGCGAGGGGTGGCTCTCGGGGGCCGTGCCGTACATTTTCGACACGTCGTACCTGCGCAACGTTATTTATTTTAAATTTCTACCTATTATGCATGTGGGACACAGATACTGTTAAATTACCCACAAATTACAGCAAGCAGTCGCCTTTTCTTTTATTCTTCAATTTTTTTTCGTTACCAGTTTCGAATCGCCTAGCAATTCATCGTTTGATGATACACGTTTGTCGCATGTTTGTAGCTCTGTGGTTGTCGTGAAGAGTTATTAGTATCTGTTGGCTTGTTCTTGGTGCACACATTGTTTTGGAAAACATAACGTATGTTTTTCAGTGACGTTGATTTTACACCAGATCACAAATTTAGCCACAGTTAGCAACATCCGGATGCTTTACAAAAGCGACACTTGTCCAACTATTTTTACAAGTAAATTACTGTACATATTATGTTACTTCTTTATTCTGAAACTGTGACACCATCACATAACGAGCACATTTGTAAAAGTTGTCCAAGAATGAATAAAACAACAGCAAACCCTAGTACTAGTACTACTACTACTACTAATACTACTACACATTTCGATAAAGCGAACTGTAGTGCCAGCCATAGTGGAAACTAAGATATGTGATTAGGTACGGAAAACGTCCTATTTCGATGTGGCGCGCTTTGTCGCCTCGCAATGTAAGCATGACAAGTGACTGCGAAAGATGCCTTCACAGGCAGGCTGTCATCGTCATTAAATTAACTGACGATGAGAAAGAGAAAAAAGAAAGACAAGCAAAATGTTGAATCTGAATTAGTCGGTTCCTGACACAGGCAAGTATCAGCTCCAAAAAAGGAGAAGAAAAGTGCCTACAATGAACGTCCCATTGGCTACATAGACAAATTTGTGCCTAGGAAGCAATTTTTGAAGCATTACGAACAATGCAAAGGAACACAAACCTCGTATAAGCTTCACTGCTCTTATTCCTGGGAACTCGATGTCAAGGTTAGCAAGGAAATTCTTAGAAAAGTTGTTCTTTCTATGCGATTTGGTTTTAAAGGGTTCCGGAATAAAGAACTCATCACGTGAGGAAGAGATGGCATAGTTTCAAAATAGGGTCACTTTCACCGAAAAAATACAGGAGGCAAAAGGATACCTGCAACGAGAAACCATGTTACTAATATGAGAGTTAAAGGTCTTTAGTAGAAGACTATTTGCGACGTTTTCAGCCTGTACAGAGAGCAGACGTAAAAGGGAAACAACGAGAAAACTAGAAAGAATTTTAAAGTTGAGTAATAACAAATCGAAATGTAGATCTTTGCCACGACATTATACTTGTCTCAAAAACAGCATAAGACTGGGAAGATCAGTTCAGGGGAATCGACAGTGCATTCACAGAGAAAAAAATGTAATGGAGAGTAATCGAATTAAATTAGGCAGTGCTGAGGGAATTATATTAGGAAATGAGACACTAAAAGTAGTAGATGAGTTTAGCTGTTTGAGCAGCAATGAATTTACAATGGCAGAAGTAGACCCCTGATATAAAACAGAGACTGTCAATCATCTTAAAGAGAGAAATTTGCTAAAACAGAATACAAATTCAATTCTTAGAAACAGTTTTCTGAAAATATTTGTTTGTTGTGTACGAAAGTGAAACTTTGACGACAAGCACTTTAGATATGAAGTGAAGTAATTCAAATGTTGTGCTGTAGAAGAATCTGAAAATTAGATAGGTGGGTCGGATAACTATCGAAAACCACTGAATGGAATCGGGAATTAAAGAAATACGTATATGCCACAACTTGACCAAATTAGGGGTTATGGTGCTGAGACACTTCCTGAGACATCAATGGATCAGCAATTTGGTCATAAGCAGCGCTTCTGAAATGCGTCCCATACCATTACCCACGTTCCGTGATTTTTTCTCAGAGACTATCTTCCAGCTTTCACGACAGCTGACTGGGACTCACCGCTGATGCGCAGCTGCAGCGGCTGCGGCCGCCTCTGCGTCGTAGCGGCCGGTCTCGACGTACATCTTGGAAGACTCGAAGTAGGCCTTGGTGAGCGCCGATGTGTGGTCCAAATAGCCGCCGCCACGCTCCATGTACGACTTGGGGTCCGCCGAATACATCGAGATGGGCGGCATGTACGCCGACCGGTATTTGTCCGCTTCCATCGAGTACTTCATCGCGTCCATCGAGCTCACCACCTGCACAAGCCGAATTACGGTCCTCCTGCGAAATGCTGTTACAGCCGTTGGAAAATACAGTAGTCTCAAACCGAAATTAAAGACAACAATATGAGTAATTATTTATTTACTAGGTAACTGTCTTGCTTCCCCCACACTGCCGGAAGTTGCGAACGTCAGGAGTTAAATGTTGTACGAGGGTTATTCGGAAAGTAAGGAACTATCGGTCGCGAAATGGAAAATACAGTGAAAATCTGATGAAGCTTTGCACAGATGCGTTGGGCACTGTGTCTAGTACGCCCGTCGATCGCATCTTGTCGCTCTTTTCAGTTCTGAACTCATAGTGAGAACGTAAAGATGGCTAAAAATTAGCGTCTCCCGCCAATCATGAGGGCCTGGTGAAAGATTTCGCCTGAAGCTATGCAATCCACAAAACATAACTGTCGTGCTGTTCGTTCTACACGACAATTCTCGGCCAAACTCTGCAGGGACAATGAAGATGCTCCTGCAGCGTTTTCGATGGGAAGTGTTTGATCACCCACAATACAGCCTGTAATTGGCTACCCCTGAGGTTCATCTCTGCTCAAATGAACCACTGGCTATGAAGACAATATTTTGACACAGACAACGAGCTGCAGTCCAGACTAGAAAATTGTCGAAAAACATTGGCGGCTGTCTTCTATAACGACGGAATTGAACGTTGGTACAACGCCACGACAGACGTATAACTCTGATCGGCGACTGTGTAGAGAAGTAGCTGGAAGGTGTATCTAACCGTTGCAAATAAAGCAGTTTTGATTTTCACTGTGGTTTCCATTTCACGACCTATCGTTCCTAACTTTCCGAATAGCCCTCGTATTATGGAGAATACGCTAAGGTGACAAAAGTTACAAAATAGAAATATGTACAGATACAAATGGCGGTAGTGTCACGTACACATGCTATAAAAGGTCATTGCATTGATGGAGCTATGCCTGCACTCTGGTAATTCATGTGAAAAGGTGTCCGACTTGATCGCCGCACCACGAGAACGTGGAATGGTAGGTAGTTGGAGCAAGACACATTGGACATTCTATTTCGGAAACCGTTGGAGAATTCCGTATTCCAAGATCCACAGTGTCAAGAGTGTGACGAGAGTATCAAATTTCAGGCATTACCTCTTACGATGGAAAACGCAGTGGCCGATGGTCTTCACTTAACGAACGTTTGTGTAGAATTGTCACTACTACCAAACAAGCAACACTGCGTGAAATAACTTACGTCCAACGTGTTCGTTAGAATAGTTAGGCGAAATGTTGTGTTAATGGGCTGTGGCAGCAGGCGAGTGATGCGAATGACTCTGCTAACATCACATCGCCCTGAACGTCTCTCCTGGCTGGTGACAATATTGGTTGGCCCCAAGACGACTGAAAAACCGTGGCCTGGTGAGCTGAGTCCCGATGTCAGCGGGAATAGCTGCGGTATGGTTCGAGTGTGGCACGGATCCCACGAATCCATGGACACAGGTTGTCCACAAGGCACAGGCGATAGCTCCTTAATGGTATTGGCTATGTTTACATGGAACCGATCTTTGACTGCAAATCGTAATATTCTGCTACTTGGATAGCATGTTTAGCCATTTATGTACTTCAACTTCCCCAAACTACGATGGAACTTTATGGATAACAATGCACCATGTCACCAGGCCACAACTGTTCGCAATTCGTCTGAAAGACATTCTAGACAATTCGAGCGAATGATTTGGCCACTCAGATCGCCCGACATGAAATCCATCGAACATTTGTGGATATAATCAAGAGGTTAGTTGCATCGGTAACACTTTCGCAATTATTGACGGCTATAGAAGCAGCATGTCTCAGTATTTCTTCAGGGAACTTCCAATGACTTGTGGAGTCCGTCCTACGTCGAGTTGCTGCACATCGCTGGGCAAAATGATGTCCGACACGATATTAAAGTTATCCCGTGACTTTTTTCACATCGTTGTAAATGTTATTCTCTCCCAAGTTTTTTCCCGAATCAGCTTTGTTTTAGATTTTATTACTAACGATTTCAAGAAAGAAAAAAAACCCGGCGTTGTCATCTTGACATACTTGAGCTCTGTGATCGATGTAATTAACTATTTCACACTCCAAAGATAAAATTGTGTAATACAACTTCCATATTTCTCCAGCCATCGTTACCGTTTAATTCTACGTTCATTCACAAGAGAGGCACAATCGCCTCCTATCTGCTGTCTATCTTTTTCTGTCTTTCGGAGTGAAAGCATCTCTTGTATTTGCTTGTAGTATATTGAAATAATAACTGAAATTTCTGATTTAGTCTATGTTTTATTTATCAAGTATAATACTACTACCGCTTACTAATGACATTTGGAGTTTTATCACGTTTTGTTTAAGTACGTTGGAAGTAGATTAGTTTCATGTCGTGTCGATTTGCGCACCATCCGCTAGTCATCATGTGCAGATTTGAACGACATTGAAAAAGTCGAAACTTGCAGTGTAATCTCGTTGTGGTTTTTGAAGGCAAATCTCGCGCGCTGTTTTTGAACACATTGCGGGTTCCATAAAACCCGTAGGCAGGGGCAACTGAATCACGCTGTATAGCGCTGTGAAACAGGATATCAAGCTTAACGTTAAAGATAACTGGTTATGTGAATCTGTTCTTCATATGTTTAGTGGCGGTCAAATACATTGAAAATAAAACTAGTGAATGGCACGAAAGTAACTGGTATAGGCATGCGTATTCAAATACAGACATATATAAACAGCCACAATATGACGCTCCGGTCGGAAACGACTATGTAAGACAACAAGCGTCTGGCGTAGCTGTTAGATCGGTTACTGCTGCTACAATGGCAGGTTATCAAGATCTGGGTGAGTTTGAGCGTGGTGTTACAATCGGTGCACGAACGATGGGACACAGTATCTCCGACATATCAAACAGTTGGGGATTTTCCCGTACGACTATTTCACAAGTGCACCGTGAATATCAGGAATCCAGTAAAACATCAAATCTCCAACATCGCTGCGGCTGGAAAAAGATCCTACACGAACGGGGCCGACGACGACTGAAGAGAACCGTTCAACGTGACAGAAGTTCAACCCTCCCTCAAATTGCTGGGGACTTCAGTACTGGACTATCAGCAAGAGTGAGAAATATTCAACGAAACATCATCGATATGGGCTTTCGGGGCCGAAGGGCCAGTCGTGTACACTTGATAACTGCACACAAAGCTTTAAGCCTCGCCTGGGTCCGTCAACACCGGCACTGGACTGTTGATGACTGTAAACATGTTGCCTGGTCGCACGTGTCTCGTTTCAAACTGTATCTAGCGTATGGACCTGTAAGTTGTATGGAGACAACCTCATGAATACATGGGCACTGCATGTCAGCAGGGGACTGTTCAAGCTGGTTGACGCTCTGTAATGATGCGAGGCGTGTACAGTTGGAGTGATACGGGACTCCTGGTGCGTCTAGATACGACTCTGACAGGTGACACTTACGTAAGCATCTTGTCTGATCACCTGCACCCATTCATGTCCATTGTTCGTTCCGACGGACTTGGACAATTCCAGCAGGACAATGCGACATCCGACACATCCAGAATTGCTACACAGTGGCTTCAAGAATACTCTTCTGAGTTTAAACACCTCCGCTGGCCACCAAACTCCCAAGATATCAATATTATTGAGCATATCTGGGATGCCTTGCAACATGCTTTTCAGTAGAGATCTCCATCCCTTCGTACTCTTATTGATTTATAGACAGTCCTGCAGGATTCACGGTGTCAGTTCCCTCCAGCACTACTTCAGACATTAGTCGGGTTCATGCCACATCTTTTTGCGGCACTTTTGCGTGCTCACGGGGGCGCTACACGATATTAGGCAGGTGTACGAGTTTCTTCGGCTCTTCAGTGTATCTTCATGCAGTTGAACGTAAGGTGACACACATGACCGTCACCCCATATACAAGATGGCGAGTATAAGGGAAGGCTAGGGTGAGAGGTGCAGCGAGTGTGAGGAGGCTGGTTCACAGTACCTGTGCAGGCGCCGAGAGCCCGGAGATGGCGGACTGCTGCGCGGCGGCAGCGGCGGCGGCGGCGGCCATGGAGGCGGCGCTCAGCGACCCGTAGGCGGCCGCCGGCGAGTAGTAGGAGCCCACCTGGCCCATCTGGCTCGCCGCCATGCCTGCGAACGGAAAACGGGGACGTAGCGCGCCACACTAACTGCAGAGGCCTACATCTACATGACTGCTTTGTAACGTACACGTAAATGTTTGACAGAGGCTTCATAGCACCACTTTTAATTCTCGAATGACACATGGGATGAAGGAAAACCTAAATATTTCCCCGTGATTTCATTTGTTTCATTACGTTGGTCATTCCTTCGTAGGTACTTGGGAGTCAATAGCGAAGTTAATATTTTTTGGGTTGCTACGCCGCGTCATATTTCTTCAAAAAATCGACGTTTCGACCCCTCTTCTGGGACATTCTTCAGGATCTTGTGATGTCCACTGTAAATTTGGCACTGTCAGAGACCATTGTCGCCTTCTCTTATAAAGGAGCACCTGTGCAAGAGGAATGGGATTACTGGGTAAAAAATCTTCAGGAACCATTGATGGGCCATCGTCTTTGGATAGTAAGAGAAGTTTTCCTGCTCTAAACCCGAAGGAGCGGGTTACCGGCTTAGACTACGTCAATGGTTAGAATGGGACTTTTCCCACACTTAATTTGGAGAAGAGTTATTGGTTAAAATTCCTCCTGCTGCTATTGGTGGGCCCACATCATTAGCTAGAAGTGAAACGCCCAGAGTTATTATTTTATTTGATTTACTTATTTGCTGCCATTTACAAATGACCTGCCACCTTGCTACTAAGACAGGTCGTACTTTCACAATACGAAATTTTACATGTACAGAACATGACACTTATTTGTTATTTCCTATTTTAAAATTGATTAATAATATTGCAGCTTTAAATATTCATAAACGTAAAAGTAATTAAGAAACGAAAATCTTAAAATTAGCGGTTTATGAATGGAATATAGGAATTTATGAAGACAGAGAAGAAGTTATGACGTATTATAACTTTCAAACGTATTATGAATTTGGAAAAATTTTTCTAAGATAGAAAAGATTCTTATGTTTAAGATGGATAGATAAAGGATGCAAAAAAATTATGAAATAAATAAAATTTTGGAAAATAGAATTTTAAACCATAACCATATTTTGGAAGAATAAAAAGAGAAGATAGGAAAGATATCAGTGGAAGAATGTCCCTTCACCAAGTGTGTATGACGGTGAGTGTCTTGGAATTGCCTATCAAGCCACCGACCGCCAATCACAGTTCAGATCAGTGTTATCACCTGATTCTACGCCGGAATCATTATTGTTTTCCAGCCTGTGGCTATTTCGTCAGTGAGTGTGTTTAACACGGTCCAGTGGTCTTCGTCTCTGAGCATTGCGTGTATGGTGTCTTGGATATCGTTGAGATTTAAGTGTCTTGTGTGTCTGAGGTTGGTATATCGTCCGCAGAAAAAGACGGTGTGTTCTCGAGAACCTTCTTCCCCACATGTGCATCTCAGACTTACGCGGTTTAAGTGCGTGGGATAAGGGCCATCCATGTCCTGTTAACAAGTGGACCATACCGCGGCTGGGATCGATAGGTTTCATTTTTAGTCCTCCCTTGCATCGGGAAAGAACTGGTGTAGCATGCGTCCCTTATCACTTGCATCCCACTCACCTTACCAGGTATCCATCATCCAATTTTTTAGTTGGCGTTTCTTGTTAATTGGTGCTCCAGTGATCTTTCAAACCTGGTCGTACCTCCCCACCTTAAATCAGTACATATCAGCTTTATATCTCATGGAAGTGCAGAGCGTGAGAGGGGAAATTTTTATGCAAAATATTACTGTCCGCAGAGGTGGCTTCCATGGCGTTGTTTGTATTGCTCGCACGCCGCGGCCGCGTATTCACTTCTTTGATGGCAGGGAGCCAAGGTGCCGGAAGCCTTTAGCGTCCTTTCTACGGAAGTTACATGCGTTCTTAGAAATTTCAATTGCTTCTCGGACTTTTCTCATACAAAGGTTTGTTTTCTTAGTCAGCACCGTACATTATTGAAATCGATGTGAAGACCACAGTTCTCGTGCTGTTCCACTACAGCAGATATCAAACTTTGTTTCCCGCTTCATCCGTATACACTTTGACGCACTCACACATCGTTTTGTAGACGCCCGCATTGCGGAGGCGAACAGATGCTCCCATTTTCCGTCGGTGGTAAAAATTTGTGATTGAAATTTCGTGAAAAGACCTCGCCGCAACGGAAGAGGCCTTTGTTTTAATGAATTCCTCCCCTTACCCCAGCTTGATTATATCCATCACATTTTCTCCCCAGTTTCGACATCCTACCCCACTGATATCTCCTGAGGAACCCCATTAGTAATGCTACAGAAGACGAAGGAGGCTGCTGGGAGTTTTTGCATCTTCTAAGTTTTCTGCCAATATGTGGCAACGTAACGTGATGATATCTGAGAAAACCTCCGATATCACCTTCCATTTCATAAGATGAAAAACAATTAAACTTTGTTTATCCAAACTAACGTGTCAATGAATCCTGAACTCAAACCCCAGAGTATGCAGCGGTTTGATTAGAGGAAAACACCACTCAGAATACGAAATTATGTAAAGAGAATTGCATTCATCGTTACCGAAAACGACGTAAGGACGCTATCAATTCAAGTCAGCAGATTTACCCGTAGCTAGTGACGCCAAGCAGGGCACCAGAAGGCAGTTGGATAAAAGAAAAAGATGGGAATGGACGTCGTGAGTGAACTGTGGTGAGTGAACTCAAATCATGTGGAGGGACACGGAGATAATTAACCGTTCTGAGACAGAATAATGAGGGCGGAATATATGGTTGAATACTGCATATAAAACTACTCTAACAAGTTGCAACACAGGGAAAACATGTGTTGAACAAATTACCCTCAAAAAGAGTACAGTAACATTAGTGTCGTAATATAACAGCGAAAAATAATAAGTGATAAGACAAAATGAATCAGTGTGTTTCCCTCTTCCTTCCGTAGGTCACTTACCTACAAATTTCCCTTAACTCGCAGATACTGCGATAAACAGTTATAAAGAAAAGGCACATTATTCTTGGCTCAGCCAGTCTGGATAAAGCTGTGAGAAAATTTTCATTGTTCAAATTTAAGTCGCTCGTATTTAATGGAAGTAAGAGAGTTTATATTTCTGTGGTTTAAAGTGTAACCGAAATTTAACAATTTTTTTAGGCCCAAATGGACCTTGCAAGTTTAATTGTTCAGAGTCAATTTACACCTCTCGCGCCTTGCAGATATCTTGTCTGAATCGTTTTGCATTTCATTCTCATATTGCATCGACTTTAGCAGACGGTAAACGACAGTATCGTCAAGAGCATCAGAAGGCCTTTTGCGAATTCCAGACATGAATTAAGGTTCACTTAATTCTAGAGGTTCTAAATTTCTTTTATTATCACGACCGGTTTCGTGCCATCATAAGCCCATCCTCAGGTGTCGCAACTGTGTTGTTTCCCCGAACGCCGCGGTGGAGGTGTACCAGGCAGGCGCGGTTTGCTACCAATGAGCGCAAAACAGTCTTCGTCTGCGATCCGGGCAAAAGTATCCCCTGATAGCAATGTGCCAATCCGTCGCACTCCGTGAAACAAAGTAATGGCGTTGTGTATGCCAAATCAAATCCCCTCTACCACCCCGTTTGATGGCGGGCAAGTTAATCACGTCTTATAAATATGATGATGTCGCTTTTCTCGTGACGAAATTAGGCTCCAAATGTATATCGAGAAATCCTGTTTCAGAGTTTTAGCATGTTTTTATGATCAAAGAACACCAGTCGAAGTACAATTTCTTATTTTATTTAATGCAACGTGTTACCAAAAAAGCATTTAAAAAGAATTTATACGTGTCGCGAAGTTTGCGAATTTATTCTGAAAAACAGTAAAGACAGCTCATTCATTGGCTATTTAGAAATCAATTCCGTCATCATGTACATTTTCACGATATAGATATTTGCTGTACCGAAACCAAGCAGCAATAAAGCTGATGACACTGTCTTATTCGTGGTCGTCCTTTCCTTGTTCTATCTTTATGTCTGTAGTTACATGTTTGCTTGTCATCCGGCTTTGATCCATACATAGTACGAGTTAATACCATTTCTTTATATACTTTCGGGTCTTTTCCACTATGTTTGCTGTATTAAATTCTTCACTTATTCGGATAAAATGAATCGGCAATACTCACATACGTGTAAGTACACAGACGCACGTTTAAGCAGAATCACGTAAACAAATTATTACAGTATTGGTGCAATGTTTAATCGTGTGTTGCATCAGAAAATTGATGGTAGCGCAAGTGCCAAAGAGTAGGATCTCTGACAAATGTACATGCAGACGGCAGTTCTGGATGTAAGCAGGAAACGGGCAGAACAGCAATAAGTGAAAAAATTACACTTCCACAGCTTATTAAAATAAAATGGCACTCTTAGTAGTTGTTTGTTCAACTACAAATAACTCCAGATTCTTTCACTGTGCAGTTTTTTCCATCTTTTATTGGTTGCATGGATATGTTTTGCGCAGCAGAGTTTTGCTTAAAGCAATGTGATTTACGAAATGGCTAGCCTATGTTCGATCATTTCTTATGCAAAATCATGAGTTAAGAACATAACAGTTCTTCAAAGATTTTGCGCAGATTGCTACTGCATCTTTTATGAGGGCATGAAGAGGAGTATTGCAGTACTGAATTATACGAATCCTTCTCCCATACCCCCTTCCACCCGGCCCATTCACTTAGGCATGCACTATTGAAAATACGTGGCTAGTCCATAACATGCCGTAGATCGTACAGTCAACACTTGGTTTTTTTTTTTTTTTTATTTACACGTCAAGTTCCGTAGGACCAAATTGAGGAGCAAATATGTTGCTATTAGCACGTTTGAATTCTTGATCTATTTCCTTATACATTCAGGAAATATATCCTTGTGTTGCACAACTGGTCTCTATTAGTATGAAGTGCTGTCAGCAGGGATCTCAAGTTGATTTCCTATTTCTAGACTTCCAGAAGGCCTACGAAACGGTTCGTCACAAGCGACTTTGAATTAAATTTTGTACCTAAAAAGTATCGCTAGAGTTGTGCGACGGGATTCGTGAATTCCTTTCACATAAGTTACAGTTCGTAGTAACTGACGGGCAGTCGTCTAATGAAATCGAAGTGATATCTGGGCACCCTTCTTAGAATATTTGCAAATGTTATCCTTTATCGTTTACTAATGTCATTAGAAGATCAAAATGAATTGAAAAATGACTTATACAAGCTATCTGCAGGGTGTAAAAAGAGCGCAGTTGATCCCAAACAATCGAAAGTGCTACATCCTCCACATAACTAATTTCGGTTACATGATAAATCATAAAAATATAATGAATGTCGATTCTATTAAATACCTAGGGAGTACAATTACAAACAATGTAAATTGGGACAATCGCACAGAACATGTTGAGGGGAAGGTGAACTGAAGACTGTGTCTCATTGTCGGAACACTAAGCAGAAGTAACAAATCTACTAGACTCTCGACATTACGTGTCACCAACCTTCTCTGTAGCGCTGCTGGCCAGCATGTGATCCTTATCGCATCAGCCTGGTAGATTGATGGAGAACAACGCAAAATTTCCAAGAAGGGCAGCTGGTTTTGGATTATCGCGAAATAGGGGTATGGTGTGTAGAATGTGTGCGAAATAAGGGAGACGATGTGTACAATGTACGAGGCTGGCGATGTACCATCAGAATTTCGGAAAAACATCATCCATCCAATTCCGAAGATGGAGACAAGCGTGAGAATTATCACAATCAACTTAACGGCTCTTGCATCTACGGTATTGACAGGAATAGGACACCGAAGAATGGAAAAAGGAAATTAAGGATTTGTTAGACGACAATCTGTTTGACTTTACGAAAGAGAAAGGCGGTAGAGAGACTTTCGACACAATTGTTGTGCAAATATTCGCACCCAATTCGCATAAGGTGATAGTTTTACTCATCACACGTCTGGTGCGTGATGATTGCTGACTAGTGTCATTTTGTATACATGAACATTTTCAGTTTCTGTCCGCTATTTATACTAACGTGCCAACGCGTTGTGACGATTTGCGTGATGAGGGACTTCAGTTAAGCTCCGGAACAAACAATCCGCATAAGGCTACGTTCTCCATGATGTGCACTGAATTCGGTTAACTCCAATAATTTTTCCGAGATACATTTTTACTGCGTAACCTTTACGGCAGAAAATAAATTGATTTTGTAAGTTAACCACCGTTCCATGTAATAGCTCTAATTTTTTTTTCTGTACGGTTACCGACGCAAAATCCACTACACAAAAATAACATGAGCAGGTGCTACTGCAGTGAAATTCACAGCCATTCACTTTTCTACATAAATGTCTGCATTTACTATCATAGCATCCAGCTGGGAAAATCAGTTTGTGAATTCTCCTGAGTGATTTTTGTGAGTAACACTGGAAGATCATTCAAGTACGAGTACGTCAAACTGGAGTCTTTCCGAAGGTTCGAATTACCAGTTCCGCTTTATCGAGATTTCCTTTTTCTTTTTAATGTTGTTATCGCCCCAGTTGGATTTTGTTAATATGCTTGTTTTCGTATTATGAAGCAAAAACTTCCCAGGAAAATTGTTTCACACTTTAAGAAATGTGCTAGACCTCACCGTAATACGCCTCACTTGCTTCGGAATCATTTTTAATGCGTTACTTTTCCTATGGTGATCGTAACGAAGTTATTTTTTCTCTTCTAATTTGTCTGTTACCAGTAGTTGCGGTAAAAAGGCTGCTAATGGAAGCATGACATTTGTGTGGGCATTTGTAACTCTATTTACTAAATATCATATTGCCTGCCTTTTAGCTTTAAAACAGTTCTGCGCTAAATATGAAGGGTAGCTGGTCAGAAAAGCGCAGCATGCGAGTAACCAGAAAGAACAGTAGTGGCACTGAAATAGTGCGAAGTAATCACGACAACAATACGATTATCAATTATTTCAGTAATAATCACGATCTTATGTGGCTCAATAGCCTGGTGCTACTTGAGCCACTTAAGAGTCCCTAACCTACCCCACTAATCCGACCACCCGGGGTGGCCGAGCGGTTCTAGGCGCTTCAGTCTGGAATCGCGCGATCGCTACGGTCGCACGTTCGAATCCTGCCTCGGGCATGGATGTGTGTGATGTCCTTAGGTTAGTTAGGGTTTAAGTAGTTCTAAGTTCTAGGGGACTGACGACCTCAGAAGTCAAGTCCCATAGTGCTCAGAGCCATTTGAACCTTTTTTGAACTAATCCGACTGGGGAAAGGGGTCCTATAGTTTAATTTAGAATCCGAACCACGTGTTGTTTCTGACGAATCTTCAAATCATTGAAAAGTGGGCGCTAGGTTAAAGCCAGACAAATTTTTCGCCACCAGGATTTGATCACACAACCATTCTGTTTACAGGTACTTGCTTTACCGCTAGACGACCAGGCCTGACTATTTCAATCATAACTAGCGTGGACTCTTCAAGTCGGGCCTTGAAATATGCTTTTAGAAGCATTATTCATCTAGTGCCATCTGGTGTGTTTTCTGACAGGTAACTACAACCTACAGACTTCCCGTCGGTTTGGTGGTCTTCATCTGTCGTTTTTACTGCATTGCACGCACTATTTAGGTTCACTTCTAATATTTTCTTCTGTCAAAGCGGTGAGGCCGCTGCCATTTTAGTATTTGCCCTCTGTAGGATGTGTGTAACACAACGTGCTTCACTTTTCCTCTTCTCATCTTTATGTGTGAAGCCCTGCATTGATCCTCCTATAGCTCTTTGCATTTTGATACGTTTTCCTTTAGTGAATAATTAAATATCAAGCTCTCGGAGCCGCCACGAATCAGCTTCGTCGAGCCTGTCATGCAGGGCAGCCTATATTCTGGTGTCTGGGAAAAGCACCTATTTACCCATTCCTCCACTCTCTGTTTGAGCGAGGAGGTTACAAAAGCAAACAGTGCTGATACTCGATAAGCCTGCTCTTTCTGCGCCGAATTTGTTCCAAGTCTTTCCAGCTGTTTGGGAAGAGATCCTGGACATACAAACATACACTCACACACTCTGCTTTATATATGTAGATATTAGGTCTAAAGACTGATGAATTTCAACCTGAAATTTGTCATCATAGTTTATTATCTGTTTTATAGCTCTGAATACAAATAAACTAAGTTGTACACGTTGACAGTGTCCAACGACTTCCAAAGACATAAGTGAGCGTTACCTGCATGACTTTCTAGGATTCGGTTGCAGTCATGGAAAAGTTTATGATGACTTGAACAAACTGAAATTCAGCCTAACAAAAAAAAAGCATAAATGTTTTGAAGGCTCTGCAGTTACCAGTTAAACTTAAAACAGCAACGGACATCATATTATAAAAATAAAAACCTCCAATGAATTTTTGAGACATGCAAGATAACATTGGAGATTAGCTACCTGTCGGTAATCGATTAAAACCATTAACAAAAACTGCAGTCGGAAATAGTCGCTAGTATAGCGCTAGTACATCGCTAGAAGTCTTAAGAGAAAAACTGCTTTTTTAATCCTCGACTTTTCCTACGAGTGCTTGGTTATATGTATATTAATTTCTTTTAAAAAACAGTCGACGTAAATAAAACTTTGAATGATCGAGTCAGAGCGAGACTAATCGTACACAGACACACGAAGAGAAAGTGAGACGAAGAAACAGGTCACTGAACTGATCTGAAATTTAAAGTGTTTCACTTAAGACATTTTCCAGAGCCTGTTCTTGTGATCTATGGAGGTAAGAAAAGATGACGGAGCCGGTGACCTACACGCACCTGAGACAAACGCTTTATGAAGATCAGGATTGCTCGCATGAAGTGCGTGGCTGAGGCACTTTGTCCATAAAATCTGCGTGAAGAAAGCGCGCACGACTCGTGCGTGAGCCGGCTGTCGCGGCCCGCTGAGAAATTCCCTCGCCGGCTCTTTATCACGCCGGCAATCAACATAAATTTTTAAAATACAGCATCTATCTTTGTTGGGACTAATTCATGCGACATCAGCCTGATAAATGGATGCGCCAATAAATTACGCCGCGACCAGAATATTCCGCCAGCGGCCGGACGGGAAGCGAAGCGGCGTGCCCGCGCGGCCGCGGCGCAGCTCCTTACAAAACCCGGGGGCGGCGCGGCGCTCGCCTTGTCTCCGCCTAATGGATTGCGCCCTCTCATGTGCCTGCTGCTGCTGCCACATGACCTCCCAGCTCGCGTTTGTTCGTGCCTGCCAGCGAAATTTGCTCTCCTCTGTGCTTATATTTCACCTTGATTCTATCTGAAACACGAGATTCATGTTTCGGAAAATCGACGTATTCTCGACCATAAAGGACTCGCAATAAACGTAAAAAAAGAGGGTAAAGTGTATGGCGCTGACTAATGGCCTTGTGCAAAATAGAATGGATGAAAATATGATGTCCATCACCTTATCGCAAGGCACAATCGTTAGTTTCACATAATAAAGTACAATATTTTTGCATGAAGCATAATGTTCCTGATTGTACGTCGGCGTATCTGATAAAATTGTGACATGACCGTTTACTACAACCAAATTAAAACTGAAATCTGTCTTGGTTTAATGTTGCTTGCTTTGCTACGCGGAATGATTTACGATCGGTGTACTGGAGGGTTTTGCTCGAAGTGTGTGTTAATTTTCTCTGCGCCTATCTGGGCAGATAGGGCTTTTAAAATGCGTTTATTTTTATTTATTTATCTATTTTTTACTGAATGACATGTTACGTGTCTTATTTCGTGTGCTGTCTTAAACCCAGATTCATTTATTCATCGTGAATGGAGATATTATATCACGAATTCATCGCCCGGACTTCAGTGCAGGATCTGCAACAACTGTATTAGACACTGCATCGGCCTCTAGTGTCGCATTTCGTATTTTCAAGCAAGTTCTCATTTAGCAATTCACTGCTGAGAAATTATCCCCGAGGTTTCACCTCTGTCAGAATACGTTTCTGCTAAACGTAAAGGTGAATTTTAGCAGAGAAATATACAGAAATTGAATCATAACATACAGAGAACATTTCAACTTTTGATTTGTGTATGACACCGCGAAGGAGAATTTTTCTTGATTCATATTATTCATTACAAACACTTCAATTGACATAAACACTACATTGGAATTTGATAATCGAGGAATTGGCATTTCATTCACTTATAATGAAATATCCCCATATGTTCTTACTGAATTTAGTTGTTTCCGCAGTCCTCAGTTTAAACCAATCTTAATCTCCCACAGATGTGACTTTCTATCGCATTCCTTCTCTGTTATCAGCTTCAGAATGTTCCCGATCTGGAGTTGACATTGTTCGTTCAATTGTTTCGATCGTTTTGGTGCAACTTTTTGCAGAACAAAACAGTAATAAAACGTACGAATTTATATGTAGCAAACGATGTTCTGTATTATCGTCTAACATGCGTTCCATCTCAGATTGCATCTTAAATTCTGTTGGAATCGGATTCTATTCCTTAGCTTTCTGTGGCTTGCAGTGGAAAAGTACAATCGCTGCGGGGAATGTCTGCTGACAGCAACAACATCCACACACTACACACTCATCTGTCGATATTTATTGCGAAAACGTATGATGGAAGCTTAGAGTTTAACATGTGTGTCGCTACACTTGGAACGTCATATAGATTTGGTTAATGATGAGGAGCTATTTCGGTTGTGCCTTTTTAAAAGAAACTACCCCGTGATTCCCCTTAAGCGGCAGAGAATCCCTCTTGACGTCCGGACGGACATTCCAACTTCAAACCGTTGGCTGCGAGTGCTGTGTTCTAGGAGGCGTATTCGAAAAGGAATGTCCGATTAGGCGCGAAATAAAAACCATTGTCAAAATCCGATGGAAATTTGCAGAGATGTTTTGGACAGTGTCTTTAGTGTGCCTGTTGATCGTTTCACGTCGCTCTTTTCAGTTCAGAGGGCAAAGCGACCACGTAGACCCGAAAACAACAGTGTCTCCCGCCAAGTATATGGTTCTGGTGAGAAATTTCGACTGAAGCTTGGCAGCCCACATAGCATAAATGTCATGCGTCTCTTTCTTAAAGATAATTTTCAGCCGCATTCTGTAAGGGCAATGAAGACGCTCATGCAGCGTTTTCGATGGGAAGTGTTTGATCACCCACAGTACAGCCCTTCATTGGCTCCCTCCGTTGTTCATCTCTACTCACATGAACCGCTGGTTATGAAGACAACATTTTGGTACAGATAATGAAAGGCAGACCATCGTAGAGAGTTGGCGGAAACCCCAGGCGGCTGTTTTCTAAGACGAGTGTACTGGAAAGTTTGTGCAACGCCACAACAAATGTCTAAGTTGGAGCGGCGAGTATTTAGAGATGTAGCTGGAAGTTGAGGCTAACTGTTGCGATTAAAAAAAAATGCGGTTTTCACTGTGGTTTCTATTTCACGGCCAATCGGACCTTACTTTCTGAACAGCCCTCGTAACTGCAGTGCCGCCACATTTGGTGATTCTATTTAAGTTCATGTTGGTCGTTTATTACTGTCGTGACAATATACGAAATCAGCCTAAATTCAAGTTGATTCTCGTCCATTATGAATTTACGATTTGTATGTATAAATTATACAACGTATTTCTTGTTAAGCAGGCCATCTTTAAGCACGTTCATTGTACAAAAATGCATATCATTTTAAGTTATATGTGTATTAGAACCAGTGATTTCAAAGTTATCAACACAATATTACTCAACATCCCTTTCCCTCAACACACACTAATCCTGCAGGGATTTATGGGGTGTCGTTAGAACGATTTTTGATCGGCTTCTCACAAAATATACCGACTTTACTCAAAAACGTACTATTCGTGCAAGATATTAACATAAAAGAGACTTTTAATTGTCATACGCAAAAGGGCATCATGGATGCCCACCTTCATACCTATATTTTATGAAGCTAACTTATTAATCAGAGGCCCCCTTTTCATGTTATCTTATTACAAATGCCATTTTATATATTTTAAAATACTTTTTAATTGAACAGCCTGTATACAGGATTGTCATAGATAGTAACCGTGACCACTGCTGTATTCCATAATCTGTGCCAGTTGTACAAATTGACTTCTCTAAAGGAGTATGCTTTCCGAAACGACAAACATTTATGTCATTCTCGCCTTGAATTGTGATGTACTTGTTGCTGTTACGGCCTAAAGAGCTTTCTGTCATTTAATTTTGTTCAAAATTCTGTGCACTGAAATACACGTAAAAGGATGTATCATAAATTAATGACTTTATTTCACGGCGCCAGGTTTATTTTGAAAGATGTTTTCTCTTCTTTCCCACAACTATCCTTACTCCAAGGACTACACTTATTCCAAATACTCTCGTTATTTAAACCTATAAAAGTGTGAAAGCTTCTCGCGGGCCCCCTGGTTTACTGTAATGTCATTAGAAACTTTTCCTGTGTATGTCTCTCTACAGGGCAATTTGGCTAAATTGCGACGCACTGCAGGAAACGATGCCTGAGAGGTCAAGAAGCAAAATACGGCATATGGATATAAGGCCAGAAACGCCCTCCCAAGGAGGTTACCCACTTTAAGATGCAGATAAAAGATCAGCACGAGGGAGGGAGCCCGTCTGCATTGGATAAAGCAAGACGTCCGTGAGGAACATCTCCATTACAACTACCACTATTCATATCACTTATCCACACCTTGTCAACTACGGACTAGCCTGTGCAGCGGTGGTTTCGTCACTGGTTCGTCGCACAGGCCACAGCAGTGCTAGGATTTCAGTCATACATCCTCATCCTGTTCACAGTTGAGGCTGCTTTTAGGATGAGACGGTATCCTCAACCTTGACAATACCCACCTGTGGGCTACAGAGTAAACCCATGGTATGGCAGCAGCTAACAGTCAGCACCGGTTCTGCCTCAATGTGTAGGCGGAAAGTATTGACGACCGCCTCGTGGGACCAATCACCCTTACGTAGCGGCTCTTACGAGTGACCCTGCCTTCCCTGAAGGAAGACGTGCCTTTGGTTGTACGAAGGATAATGTGGCTACTACATGATGGTGCTCTAACTTACTGCCCCCTTAACTACAGACAGAACGCTCCCACTTGCTTTGTATGTTCTCATGTGTGCTTTAAATTACTGAAACACTGTCAAACATATTTTATTTCCACCTTTTAGTGGATATATCACCCTTGCAGCACATTTCTGGCCTTATATCCATATGACGACTTCGTGCTCCTTATCCTGTAGGAGATCGTTTTCTGCCGTGTGTCCCGACGTATTGTGATGTCTTCCACACGATAAATTACACCAATTTAATGATTGTTGATTCAGCTAAATACCTACGGATTCCAAATACGTAGAACTTAAACTGGGAAGATCATACAGCAATGTTATTGGGAATGTCAATGAAATACTGCGTTTTATTGGCAAAACACTTAGAAGATGAAACAAATCAAGTAAAAGAATGCATACACTCCACTTGTCCGTTCTCTTCTGCAGTACTTCTGTGAGACTGTGAGACATGGTTTCCTTGCCAGATAGGATTGACGGAGGACATCGAAAAATTTCAAAGAAAGACAATTCTTTTCTATTATTACGGAAAAGGTGACAGAATGTCACAGACCCGATGCGCGAGTAGGGGTGGCAGTCATTAAAACAAAGACATTTTCCATTGCGTCGGTATCTTTTACGAAATTTTGATCATCAATTTTCTCCTCTGCATGTTAAAATATATTGTTGACTCCCACCTACACAGGGAGAAATAATCATGTAGTAAAATAAGATAAATCACTCTACAAACGTGCTTCTCCAAAGTGAAACCGAGATAAATAGTCGGAACTTAGTTCGAGAAAACCTCACCCAATATCTTAAATTGAATTGCAGACTAGTAATGTAGATTTGAATGTATTTAACAGTTTTCGAAACTCCTCAAATTTTCAATGGCAGCTTTTGCGAGGTTTAGAAATTCACGACCGGTCGGTAACCTTCAAATAATACAAGTATGAAGAAAATCGAACAGGGCCTGCCCAGAAGGCCCCTTGTGAAATAAATGAGCAACTGTAGGAGACGTAAAGTATTCTGTTTGCGAAGACAGCATATTTACAATTAATCGTCACATCACAGCACATCTGAAGGACACACACGACTGAAGAGATATCCATAACCGTCACAAACACCGCTTTGAGGTTTGCCGGCGACATTACAATTGTGTCAGAGACAGAAAACGGACATGGAAGAGCAGTTGAACGAACCGGAAAGTGTCTTCAAAAATGGTTATAGGGTGAACATCGATAACAGCAGTAATAGTTGAATGAAATCAGGCAATGAAGAGGGAATTATATTAGGAAATGAGACTCTGAAAGTAGTTGATGAGTTTTGTTTCTTGGCTAGCGTGCTAAGCGACGTCTGCTGAAGCAGAAAGGAAGAAAGCAAAGCATATATTTAGGCGAAAATCTACAGCATGAATATATTTAAAAATGCATGCTATCTTTGCTGTATTAAATTATACACATTTATTCAGACCGATTTCGGTTTTCAGCCATCGTCCAAGGACTCTATCAAATAGACAGAAAGGAACAATACATATTATTGACGAAAAATAGATGATCCATAGTCGTTCAGTAGAAAACATCATACATCAAGATAACAGTATCGGTTAACATGCAGGATAGACGTAATCGTACTTTGCCCTACACCATGTTGGCGAGCCACTTGCATGGAGCTTCACTAGTGTTCGTCGTAATATCCTGTAGAACCTGGTCTTCCAAATCTGGTGTACGCACAGTCCGCGCCTCCCTGCACGTTCGTCTGTCTGAAAGGACTCATTATCACAGAAACGCCCAAAAAGGACTTGAAATGTTGTGTAATGGGTTAGTGACTGTGAGGCCACTTGTTTTGGCATAGTTTTTATGTCCCTTGACCGTTTTCATCTGCTTGGCCGTACACAAACACCATCTCGGTTTGTTCCCGATATGAATACCGGATCATTCGTCTGCTTGCAGTGTGCTGCGTCAATCACACAGCCTGCAACGCTCAAGGGTCACAGAGCACGTAGTCAGGGGAACTGTCACTCGTCAGCGCCCTCTACGGTAGCAATGGTTTATTTCCTGACAGATGTTCATAGGACCTATCTTCCTCCTTTTCCAGTCAGGAATCTGTCTCAGCGTGTCTTCAGTTAGTACCACAGGTCGTATTCAAGCGCAGGAGAATGTCTCCCATAGCATAATACTGCTCCCACCAGCCTGAGTCCTAGGCGCACTGCTCGTTTCGAGGCGCCGTTTATCACGATGACGGCGTGTGTGGAGACGACCATCGACCTAGTGTAACAAAAATGTGATTCATCCGGAGAGCCGACACATTTCCATTGATCGACTGTCGAATCCCGATGGTCTCGTACCCACTGCAGTCGTAACTGGCGATGTCGTTGGCTCAGAAGCCGACGACGTAGGGGTGGTCTGTTGCTGGGTTCCATGTTCAACACTGTACAATGAACGATGTGGGGGGTACGGTCAATCTGGGAGGGGGGTGCCCCAAGGATCAGTTTTGGGGCCACTCCAGTTCCTTATTTATATAAATGATATGCCCTCTAGAATTACGGGTAATTCTAAAATATTTCTGGTTGCTGATGACACTGGCTTGGTAATAAAGGACGTTGTGTGCAAGATTTTAAATAGTGCAGTTCATGACATAAGTTCATGGCATGTAGAAAGAAAAACCAATGCTAAATCACAGTAAGGCTCAGTTTTTACAGTTTCTAACACACAATTCAACAAAACCTGACGTTTTAATTTCACAGAATGGGTACATCTTTAGTGAAACTGAACAGTTCAAATTTCTCGGTGTCCAGATAGTAAACTGTCGTGGAAAGCCCATTTTCAGGATCTTGTTCAAGGACTTAATACTGTCATTTTTACTATTCGAACGGTATCTGAAGTAAGTGATCGTTCGACACGGAAATTTGTCTACTTTGCTTATTTTCATTCGCTTGTGCCGTATGGTGTTATATTTTGGAGTAACTCTTGCCATTCTAAATGGAAATTTTTGCCTCAGAAACTGTCAGTTCGGACTATAAGTGGTGTAAGTTCGCGAACCTCTTGTCAGCCGCTGTTCACTAGTCTGGGTGTTATGACACTGGCCTCTGAACATATATATTCCTTACTGTCATTTCTAGCTAACAATATTATCTTATTTCCAAGAATTAGCAGCTTTCACTCAGTTAATACTCAGCAGAAATCCAATCTGCATTTGGATCGTACTTCCTGAACTCTTTTGCAGACAGGTGTGCAGTATACTGCTGCATCCATTTTCAATAAGCTACCTCTCGAATTCAAAAATCTTAGCAGTAACCCACGCACTTTCAAATCGAAACTGAAGAGTTTTCTCGTGGGTCACTCCTTCTGTTCTGTTGAGGAGTTCCTTCTAAAATTAAGCTGGTTCTTATGTTGTATAGTTGATTGCGTTTACTTAAACTTATGGCTTGACATTTTTCGGTTCATAAACATTTTATTTTTATCTGTTATTACTTTTATGTTGTAATTTTATGTACTGACACGTTCGATGACCTTGGAGATTTGCTCCTCAAATTTTATCCTACGGAACTAGACGTGTAAATAAATAAATAAATGTGCTCCGTAACACTTGTGCTTGCACCAGCATTGTGCTACTTCGGCAGAGACGCCACAGATCACTGTCTGTCCTTCTTTACAGGGCAGATAAGCCTCCGAACCCAACATTCTGTGGAGAGTTGTGGATGTCCATCAACCTGGTGATATTTCACTGTCCTTCTGCTTCTTTCCGTAGATGCTCACGACCGTAGCACGTGAACATTCGTCCAGCTTCACCGTTTTCGAGATACTCGTTCACAGCCTGTGTGTAATAATCTGACCTCTGTCAACGTCGCTTATCTCAATGGACCTTCGTTAGTGCGATCCCACGTCGGTGTCTACTCCGGTTACATGCTTTTGTTTCCGCATTACGTGCCCGCAACGTCATCAGGCGGCAATCAACAGCGCGGTGGGTAGTGGTCATGTTTTAGCTCATCAGTGCGTGTGCATGCTTGTGTATGAGTGTGCATAACCTCCACAGGTTTCTTGAATACCTTATGCCATTGGGTTTTCCGCTGTCGGGCTTGAGCAGGTGCGTGAGGCCGGACCGAGAGCGACCTCGGTGTCGTCAGCAGACTCGGCGACAATAGCGTCGAGTCGAGTGTTTGGCGCGGCGCTGACGAGCGCCGGGTTCGAGCCCCGGGCCGGGCATTGTGGGCGCGCCGTGATGGAGTGCGGGCACTCTGCGCTCTCATTAGCACGGCCATTCACCGCCACCCACTGCGCTTATTTACTGGACGACCCTGCCGCATTCAGCGCACTGGCCCCTACAGTTTAAACACACAATCGTGTCAATCACCGACATCTCTCTCTCTCTCTCCCTTGTCCTACCTCCCTCTCTCTCTATCTCTCCTAATTTTTCCTGCATTTTACAATTACGCCCGGCCGTAGAGGGTGATAAAACGCGTGTTTTACCTATTCATTTATTCATAATTTATTGGCGTGTTTTGATCGGCGAGTGCGCATTATAATTATGCGTGTTTTTGCGGCTGCCATTGACGGCGGCTTAAAAGCGTTTTGTGCCGCGGGTGATGAAACGATACGGCCGCGTGCCCGTGCTGGCTGGCGCTTCCTCGTTACGGCCGCTGCCCGCATACCGGGATGCGTACAACACGAACTCTGCTGCGTCTTACCTTACCTACGCTCCATATTGACCAACGAAATACATATATCTAAACAAAATCCGTTTTCTTTCATTCTTTCCAGTATTCCCACTTCCACAATTCTGTCCATACAGTTCTAAATTTGCCGTTTCTCTATAGAGATTGGTCTACATTAGTACTCAATTCCAAAAAGAGTTCTTCTAAGTTATCTTTCTCTCTCTCCCCCTTCTCCTTTTTTTCGTCTTGGTAACTTTACGCGTTGCATCTCAGTTTCTAATATTCAGTCCAAATTTTGACTGTATTAGATGCATTATATTTCTTATACTACGTCTTTTGTCTCGAGGATGTCCTAGTTAAATCACATGATTTTCGTTTAACGGTTCTTCCTTCTACTGCGATCTGTCTAACTCTTTTCCTTATATGCGTTTTGAAACACTGGCAAATTTTCTTACCGTTTCTATTATCCCGTATCTGTTGGAAGTTTTCGGCACTTTCGATATTTATCATGAATTTTGTCTTTTCCTGTAGCAGTCGCAATGCAGTAGAGTCTCAACACATCGAAATGAAAGGGAACAGGACAATCTCGAACTACTGAAAACAGAAATATAGAAATTTATGGGGGGGGGGGGGGGGGGAAGAAATAAAAGGATGTTGAAAAGAATATACCACATGCACAGCGCCTCACTTTTTCCTTCAAACTCCGACTTCTTTATAAAAATGGTTCAAATGGCTCTGAGCACTATGGGATTTAACTGCTGAGGTCATTAGTCCCCTATAACTTTGAGCTCCTTAAACCTAACTAACCTAAAGACATCACACACATCCATGCTCGAGGCAGGATTTGAACCTGCGACCGTAGCGGTCGCGCGGTTCCAGACTATAGCGCCTAGAACCTCTCAGCCACGACTTCTTTATAATTTTTCTTTAAAGAAAACTGTTCCACTTTCAGCCTACTTCTTTGCCAGTCACCGACGGTAACATTGCGGACACCCTATTCCAGAACAAGTTTGTTGATGTTTCTCCTTCCTCAGGTCGTTTCAGTGCTTCTAAATTAATGTTCAGTCACAAATTTTGTTTCGTTTATTACAGTATCCATTTTGTAGGTGTACAAACAAAAGCAGTCAACAAAGAAAACGCAACCCAACACTGTACTCTACCGACAGTAACAAACCAAAAACACCGTTTTCAACAAAAGGTTTGCCAGTGTAAACAATTAAGAACCTAGAGAAGTGTATGCTTGGAGCCATTGCCACCGACGCAGCTAAGACGAGTGAGTGGTTCGACGGTGTTGTGCTACGAGTCGGTGGGGAAATGGATCGAAGAGCCTCGAATTTCTGGGAAACTCGTAATTCCGAGACTCAAATTCCGCTACTCTGTTGTTCTTAGGCCACTCAGTGAATTAATCTCTTCCCAGGGTTAATCTGTGTAAGTTCCTCTCTTAGAGTTTTTAAAAGTAAGTAGTCATTTCATGTTTCATGTAATGATCGGAAATAAATCTGCAAAACAGATGTAGAAACAAAGAAATGTTTACAAGCGCATGGGCCATATTGAAAACTAGCTAAGAAGTCAGAATGTGTAGGAGCTTGGTGTTCTCAACTCTGCTGCACACACGTCCAGTACATAACGCCAGAAAAAACTTCAGGCATGACATCTATTCACTGCACAGATACACTTCCAACAACGCTTTATCTTAGTAAAACACTGAAACCCTTACATAAAAAAACACTAACACACTAGTTAACATGGTCTGGTTCATTACAACCTATCACTGAGATTTTATCCACTATAAAATGACTGTAAGGATGAATAATATTTCAGTAAGAAAAGTACGCATGACACCCATCACATTTTTGAGAGGGTCTGTGTGGAGAAAAGCCTAATTTTTATTTTGCTCAAGGCGGATTCTCTCCAAGACAAATCTATTTGTAAGCAAACGCGAACGCAAATGTCAACCTCTAGGCGATAATCACCTTTCAGACTACAGACTCACACAAAACACAGCTACTTTGTGTTAAAAATACCTGTGATGGTCTCACTTTAGGCGCTAGCGGGAATCGTTCCTACAGCAGATGGATTCAAATCCCTTTTCCATACCTTTCATCTGAGCTAATGCCCAATCTGTCACCAGTACGACACCGACGGAACTTCTAACTCGTAATAGAAACATTTGGTTTTGTTCGTGGTAAGCAAATTTGCCACAGTTCTGTCGTGTAAGACTTCTGTTAATAAAAGCATTTTACAACTTTGGTGTCATGTAAGACTTCGGTCAATAAAAGAGTTTTACAGCTGTGGCGGATTTGTTTAGCATGAACGTGTTGCAGAAGATTTGTGAATGTCCAGAGAACCAAAATGTATACTTCGTTTTGTGTTGTCAGGAAGTACACCGATTTGTAGCAGATATTTAAAGAAAACTGCAGTACTATTAGAAGAGAAAATGTCATATAAGGGAGGAGGTAGCTAAGACAGGGCACCCCAAATGCAGAGTGTTTCAAAATGACTATACGGGTTTTAAGGTTTTGTAACATTTATTGATTCAACTTACGATTATAAGTAATACATCAAATGAAAGAGCAATTCAAACAGTTTTGTTTGTATACTTGTACTCAATGGGAAGAGTATGCAAGGACCAAGAGTGACAGAAGAACGTGAACGAGTGAGAGTCTTTCACGCGTAGTCCCAAGAACTTTGGAAGCCAAGGAGACGCTTAAAATGACGTCCAACTTTTGCAGTTGTTACAAGCGCTAAAGCCAACAGACTACGACTTACTTACCAACTTTGAAAACGAAATGTTGCTGCACGACGATGGAGATTATCTGGATCGAATAGTCTTCCGTGATGATGAATTGACATTTCACCTAAGTGGAAATGTGAACACCCATGATGTGTGTGTCTGGGGGTCAACAAGTCCCCACGAGACTGTATGACAGCAACGAGACTTCCCAAAACTGATTTCTTTTTGTGCCATATCGCGGTGGGACGCTTATGGGCCTTTGTTTTTAGTGAAGTAACTGCAATTGGTGTTTCCTACCTTGATGCACTAGAACTGTGGGTCTTTCCTCAATCGAGGAAGCACTACCACAAAACTTTATTGGCAGCGAAATGGTGCGCATCCTGACTGGCTTAACTCAGTATGCAATTGGTTAAACGCCGTTGTACCCGACCGCTGGATTGGTCGCAAGGAGCCGGATGACACAGCTTGTTTTGCACACCTCCACGTTCACACACGATCTGACGCCATACAATTTTTACCTTTTGGTGTGCATAAAAGACCATATGTATGTGACTCCACCTCCAACTGATCTACTCCACTTTAGAAACAACGTTGTTGCAACTGTTACTCCAGACGCACTGATCAAGGTTTGGGAAGAACCCTCCTATCGATTCGATGTGTGACGAATCGTGCTCACATTGAACACTTGTAAAAAAAACTGTTAGAGTTCCTCTTTCATTTACTGTATTATTTATAACTGTAAGTTGAATATAAGAAATGCTACAAATCTTTAAAACCTGTATATTGATTTTGAAACGCCCTGTACATCAACAATAAATATATCGGGATGCAGTTTCTCCAAGTTATAGAGGACAATATTGCGTATTTCCTAACATTCGCAAGTAACTTATCATTTAGGGCATATTTTTCTAATGGAACCATATACTTTTTTCTGTGACATTTGAAAGCAGCTTCCAAAAGAACTACAACTACATAACGAAAAATGTTCAGATGTGTGTGAATTCCTATGAAACCAAACACCTGAGTTCATCGGTCCCCAGACATACACACTACTTAAACTAACTTACGCGAAAGACAACACACACACACACACACACACACGCCCGAGCGAGGACTCGAACCTCCGGCGGGAGTGGCCGCCCGAGTCGTGACATGGCGCCTCTAATCGCGTGGCCACTCCGCACGACTAGCGACGTAACATGGAGGGGACTTAATGAAATAGTACCAAGATAACAGAGCTGCAAACCACTATCTCGCCGTCAGGAGAAGAGATTCCACAAACGTCTGCCCTATTATACCGAACGTAAGCAAGCACGTTAATTCAGATTTGGTTCTTGTATTTTCCTATGCACTTGAAGCCTGTCAGTCTCCGTTCTGCTGTTGTAGCATTCAGATAACTTGCTCGTAAAGGTATTGAGACATTCACAATGTATACGAGTGTAGTAAAAGTGAATACCGTTAATGGCAAATGTCGCCACACTATTAGAGCAGCGATGCGGATTGACGCTGAAGAGTATCCAGACCGTGCCAAGCACTTACGATCGGTCTTTGCAAACATTATAAAAAAGTTGTTTAGAAACGGCAACTGTGGAGACCAAAACACGTTAAGGAAAAAGAAGAGCAACTGCTGAAAGAAATGAAACTAACATTTCAGCAGCAATATCACACGATGCAAATCTCACTAAGAGGCGTCTCGGAAGTACGAGAGGGTTCAACCGAACGAGTGTTCTGCGAACACTACAGTCCATCCCATTTATCCTCTTCACATTTCGCTGCATCTATAGCTTCGTGGCAATGACTCCCAAAACTGATTTCAGTTCTCCGAATGTTATCTACGAAAAGTGGAGAGTCATGCGGTGTACCTAAACAAAATTATGATTAATAGAGAAGCATTGTTTACAAATCACGGGCAATGCTTGTTTTTCACGACCCGCACCACTGGACCCAGTTTTATTGGTGGGAATCTAAACACAGTCAGGTCTCTCGATTTCCTAAGATATGCTCCTGCCGCAGTTATTGGAAGACACCCCACTGGACATAGCACAATCATTGTGTTACAAACATGACGGATATCCTCCCATTCTGCGCATGTAATGGCAGAGCCTCTTAAGAGAACATTTGGAGAGCACTGGAGCTGTCGTTCAGGAAACGCAAAACTGCCTGCACACTCACCGGACTTAACACGTCCGTACTTCCATCTGTGCCGAAAACTAAAACAAGAGGTCTATTAGGAAACACTGACGACTCTCGGAGGTATAATATGCTTTATGATACGGCCTTGTGCTGTCGATAACTCCAGATGTAGTTCACCGCGGGACTGCTACGGTCGCAGGTTCGAATCCTGCCTCGGGTATGGATGTGTGTGATGTCCTTAGGTTAGTTAGGTTTACGTAGTTCTAAGTTCTAGGGGACTGATGACCACAGAAGTTAAGTCCCATAGTGCTCAGAGCCATTTGAACCATTTTTTTGTAGTTCACCGTGCAGTAGTGTTTCTCCAGAATCACTTAATATAGCGTGTAGCACTGCTCAAGGTCAATATTTGAGCACTTGGTACGACAGCCCTGATAAGAAATACACTAACCGTGCTTACATTTGGTACAACAGGGCAGACTTTTGTGGAATCTCTCCTCCCGACGGCGGGACAGTGATTTGCGGCGCTATTATCTTTGTACTATTTGATCATGTCCTATACATGTTACGACGTTGAAGTTGTCTAAGAAGCTACACTCAAATGCCAAAGAAAAAATAATATAGTTCCACCAGAAAAAAACTCTGTGCCGTAATTCGGCTACTGCAAACGATAAAAGTTATTTGCGAATGTCGGAAAATTCGCCGTATTGTCCACTATAACTTGGCTAAAACCGTACATCGATATATTCATCATAGATCTATTTTGTGTGTCCTGTCTTAGCCACCTTATCCTGTACTTGCGTTACTGTATGGTAAACATCACCAAACGTCAGAATAAATAAATGAATAAATATGAAAAAGAAGTAGTATTTCCTGTCTGATATTCACTTCTCCTCACAGAGTAACGTGCCATTGATCGCGACAGGAAAATATCTTACGGCTTCCTTCAAAAACCTAGGTCATTACGAAACCAGTCTTAATACCAGCCTGTAAAAGCACATATATTCACCAGGATACAGACATGACAAATATTTGTCTGCATAGCAGTTACGTCCGTAGTCGTAAAGAAAGGCAACAAGAAACCACTACTTGCAAATTTATCTGTCTGTTTGGCTAACTGAAGTTTTTGAAAATTTAGGTGTTTAATATTCTCAAAACGTCACAAGACAATCTCACTACAATGGGAGAAAGAGTGGGCGCTAGAATAAAAAGATGTAAAACGTTAAAGACTCGGGAATTCACTGCTGAACATTTTAGTAAATGGCAGTAGGAACTGAGCCACAGTGATATTAGAGAAGAATTCGTAGGGTGTAAGTTAACTCACGACGAAATACGTGAAGGAAACAGACCTAACGTACGTAATAATTTACTGATAGTATTTGTTAAGCGTCTTTGTAATCGACAGGTAGAAGTTTTCACAAGTGCTGGTAATTTTATAGTGTTATGGCTGGTACACACAAAACAGAAAATTATTTCAGAGAGGCGTAATGGAATTTTAAGAGCATACGTGTCAAACATGAAGCATGCAAAACTCCTCGAAATCATGAATGAATACGTTCATTTCACTTTTCGGGTTACCAAACGTGTGTACAAAAAGTCTATTTAAAAATAAATAAACGTAAGTGGAGAAGAAACGATGCAAAGTTAGTAAATCGTCTATTTAATCTAGATGACGTTTTCAGCTCTAGGAAGCTGCAAGTTCACTGCTATATTACATTCATTGTCGAAGTCAGATAATTTGTAGAATATTAAATAAATGTTTGGGAAAACGTATTGGATATAAAGTAAAATATACGTTCGCCCGTTATCTTTGGAAGAATGACATGTAGCATGCTGTGAAATAATGAGATGCGATTCTGTGATTACGGTCCAACGGCAACACACTTATGAGTCTGTACACTTTATTCCATTGACGAATCTGACAGCATCCACTGGTTCTCTGTGTTCCATGAATATGTTGGCCTGAAATAAGAGATGGCACAGTCATGATATTATCTGATGATTTGTCAGTCAATCTTATTCAATGAAATATTCACTTCTAACTGTTTTTAAAACATGTTAATGGAAGATTCAGGTTAGACGAGTAATTATAAGAGGTTTAGAAAATAGTGAGCACCTCTTTTTTTTTCGTAGCCTTATTAACCACTGAGTTTTATTGTTTCGCTCGAAAGTAAGATACCTCTGCGAGACAAGTTCGTAGTCTGATAAGTAACTACAGAGTAAGAATGCATTTAAAATTCTGGTTTGTTGTTTCTCTTGTTGCTGCTTGAAAAGCCTACTACCTGAAGTCCGAGCCAATCACAACGCTAAACAGCTTCGTCGACATTTTGTATAACTGATCAGTTGTATACTGATTTCCTTGAGATTTGAATGAAGTACACGGGATCTAATGTTTTCATATATCAGGTTTATTAAAAGATAGGCCGAATTTCGTTTAGACGATGCTCATCGTAGAAATTTACTTTTCTAAATGTTATTAAATCTTTGGTCGTTTCAAGGCCTGCGAAATATTTAGTAATGAAGAAATGATTGACATGCTATTAACGTATAGAGAGTGTCACCAAGGTGCATCAGGTGAGGGTACAAAGTAGACTAGCCTCCAAGTGGTGTATCCCGGGCAACGTAACAAAGTTACGGCTAAATAGTCTACAGATATAGGCTGCTGGACCTCTGGTGGTTGCAAATTACCTTAGGATATCCCAGCTGTTAGAGGATACATAGCAATGAAGCAAAACAGTTCTGCCAAGAACTACCTGACAAAGGACTTAGGGAATACCCTCCGGCTCTTACAGCTAAACATAGAGGGAACAAGCAGAGCAAAAAGTGAGTATCTCACTCAAATATCGATTGAAAACAAGGTGGACGTTGTTCTACTACAGGAAACCTACTGCTCAGACGAAACCCAACTTCATTCCAGGTGTAAGCTCCCTGGCTACACGTTAGCTGCTGCGACATACCATGCAAGTTACGGATCTGCAACATATATCAAGAATGATGTTGAAGAGGTAACAGATGTCCAAACAAAAACGGAAAATAACATCCATACCATCAGGCTGAAAGTCGCCAACACAGAGATTGTGAACATCTATAAGCCCCCAGCACAACCATGGGTAAATGAAGCTGCTCAACATATTCCACATCCAGGAATAGTAATTGGATACTTCAACAGCCGTAACACACAATGGGGCTACAGAACCACGAATGAAGATGGTGAGAAAGTATCAGAGTGGGCTGAAATGGAACGCCTTTTCTTGCTATTTGACGGAAAGGACAAAGGAACATTCCGCTCAGCTAGATGGGCTCAGGACTATACTCCTGATCTCTGTTTCGTTACCACTAACAAAAAAGGATTACCCTTGCAGAGCAGCAGGAAGGTGCTCAGTGATTTCCCTAGAAGCCAACACCGACCTGTACTGGTGAAAATTGGACTCGAAATTCCAGTTGTGAAGTCTATACCAAAGCAACGATGGAACTTCCAAAAAGCCAAATGGGAAAAATTCTCTGAAGAGGTTGATCATATTATTCAGTTTATTCCACCTAAAGTTAGGCACTACGACCGCTTTGTTAGACTAATTCATTCCATTGCCAGAAAACATATTCCAAGAGGCTACAGAGAGAACTGCATTCCTGGATGGATCCCTAGATGTCAAGAATTGTATGACGAATTTAAAACGACTCGAGACACCAAGGTAGCAGATGAATTGATTTCGGCCCTAGATTCAGCTAGGCAAAAGAAATGGATGGAACTAACTGAAAACATGTCTTTCCAACACTCGAGTAAGAAAGCTTGGAATTTATTAAGAAAGCTTGGCAGTGCCACAAAAGTTAATATCTTATCAGACGAAATAAATCCTGACAAAACAGCAGCCATGATTGTTAATATAACGTCATTCTGTTGGCTGCAGTAAAAAGATATAAACAGAAATGAACATTATAAATGAATTTTGCGTCCGACATTTCTCGCCAGTCCTGCGACGTAGCGACAATGATAAGCGCTATTCTGGAGCAAAGTCGAGTGTCGATTTTCCATTTACAAAAATTAAGATGTCTTTATGTATAAGGTTTATAAGGTCACAGAAACCCGCCGGTTATTCTTGAGCATGCTGTGGCTGTTTTATTGGATGGAAACCCTCAAAACCTCGAACTTACCAACGGGTACACAGAGGAATTAGTGTTAGCAGGAACTCTCTGTATACAGAGAAATCTGTTCTCGACCTAAGTGTGGAACAGCACCGACGAGGTGGAGCATTAAAAGAAACTGGATTCGTTTTCGGGAGGGCTGTGGCTTAAATCTCCGCCCGTCCACCCAGGATTAAGTTTCTCGAAATAGTTTTCCTTCTTTGCTAACGAAAACCGGCATTTAAATTAACCGTTAGATTCCGTCTCTTACGTTGGCGACTGAAAGCGTAGGGTGTTTACGGATGCCAAAGAATATTTAATTACAAATGCATCTGTCAAGGCATATAGGCAATTATTATCTCTATGTTACAAAATGAATAGGTAGAAAGGATGGCTAAGTAAATATCAGCTTAGTAGTCGGAAAGTATTACGTAGCCTTCCCCGGTATAGAACTTTTCCTCCTTTTTGACACGCCTAATATGCTCTTCTTCCACAGTGTATGAATGAACAGATCTAACTTCCTTTCAAGCCAGTACACGCAGCGGATTTCGGTCTAATTACCACAATAAATGCATGTTCCCATTGAAACTACCGCTCCTAAAAAACGCCGGTGATGATTAACCCACTCTTCGTGATGATGACTACAAAACACTCACAGTTCTTCAAGCAGTATTTTTCTAAATAGTAAGGCGTAAGTTTCACGCTATACTTGATCGTTCTTTCAAGTACATCATTAATTGTGTGAGAATAGCTCTCCTAGCCGTTATGTCTGATCTCTGCAGAAAATATATCTTGTTTGCATCACGTCCTTTGTCCTGCCGTACCTCACCATATCTGGATTATTCCGCGAACAAAAAATAACAATAAAGAGAAGTCGTTGCCTTATTATGTTGTGTAACGGGGAACGTCGCCATGGAAATCCTCTGTTACGCAAACGTCGATGTTTGCTGCGTAATCCACCAATTACTGAGGCCCTAGTCTCGATAGCTAAGGGTAACCAAGAAGCATCGCGATCTTAACGATTCTCTTTGTTTGCTACTTTCAGCCAGCACACCTCGTTGAAGGAAAAAAAAAAGAAAAGTCAGCAACGTTTGCGAAAACACGCTAAATATTTTTGTTTACAGTCGCAAGACATTTGAAGCATTTCCTTGTCCCCAGAAGTGTTTTTTCCTGCTGTATTATTTTATTCCAATAAATAATGAACATCGTTGTCTTACATACTGACGATACTGAGTTATATCTCTGGATTCTCTTAAGCTTTATTGTTATTACGATTGAGCTTAATACGATAAAGTTATTAGCTGTGAAAAATGCTTTTCATGACTTGTATTTGACTTACACACTTCTTACTACAAGCAGTACTAAATGTTTATAATGGTCAACGCTGTGATGCTGTAGTGGAATATGTTTTGCCTCCGCTTACAAGTGAAGATCTTTGGAAGACGGACGACTAAACAAAAGAGTGTGGCGGATCGCACTTCAGCATGGAGGGAAAAAAAAGAAAGAAAGAAAGGAGATGGCGCTATAGACTTACGCTGTGCGTTCTTTTGAAGCCAGAGTGTTGCCGGGGTCTGTTGCCGTCTTAAACAGCCCAAAACACTTGCAGACAACTGTTTGCGATTGCCTCTTGTTCTTTATTTTTGTAGCGTGCACGCAAATTTTAAAACTAAAAATTATGTTACTTACACGAATAACTTAGTGCAAGGAAAGCAATTTCGAATTGCGAATGCGCATTTGCTGTATAAGTACGACACATTTCGCTTCGTTAATGTAGCTTGTTTTTGGTGATAAATTTTGAGCAACCAAGAAGAGAAGGATGGGATATGAAAAAGATGCTTTCGTTATGCGTTTTATTCCACTATTACTATATTTGTATCGATAGCTAATAAAGCTTGAATTTCGATAACCGGTGCTTGTTCGGTTACTGGTATTGCTTCTTGTTCATCACAAATTTTGCTTTCAACTCGAATGCACGACATTTTAATGTTCACGTTTGCATTCTATTTGTTAGCCAATAAACGTGTGCAATGAGGAAAGAATCAAGGCATGCTATCGCGTCTTGTGCATGTCAACAACGCTAGCGATTAATGAAATATCAACGAAAAAAAACTGCATAGAGATATATCTCCATGCAGAATAAAGTTCTCTTTTTATTAGCTTGTCAGTGCATTAGTCTCACTGTAGTTTACACTTATTCTTAGTTCTAAATCTTAACTATGATGCGTCATTCAGTGTCTAGCAAATAATAGCAATTTGCAGCTATATAAGTTTTTAAACATCTTCCAGCATTGTGGAATGCTATAAATGTGATTAAGGGAATGGTCTCGAACACTTAAGACCCCGTAAAATGGATATTTTGCTTTAATATGAACATTAGTATTCTTTTAATAATTATAGCGTAACCTGTATAAGACGTAGGCCTACCTTTCCAAGAGTAGCCTACCTGCGTCTTTTCCCTGAATATTTCTCGCCGGTAGCTCTGTCAGAACCAAACATAGCACAATTGTAATATACGTGTACTTTGATCATCTGCTTAGTTTTACTTTTGAATTTGATTTTGAGGTTTTCAAAGAATACAAGCCTACGCCATGCCTTGTGATATACAAACGGTTAGTTACTTAGGTAGATTCATGTTCCATGTATCATTTGCACGACACATCGTAATGATGTGGAACGAGTCATTATATATTGATACCAGTTTTTTGTAACTATGCGTCCCTGCTAATCATTTATTAGTTCTTTGTTTTCTAATTAAAAAAAGATAAATGTTAGTAATTCCTCGTCATTATGATTCACACATTACAGAACTACACAGTCTTCTGAGGAATAGGACGAATTGTCTCAGTTTAGTTTCAAATGTTACTTTGTTGTCTGTCAGGCATTATATATCAATGGCTAAGTGATCAAAACTTTTCGCTGCAGCATTGTGAACCCCTGTTTGTCTACAGAAAACCTTAATGTAGCGTAATGAAAAAAAATGGCTCTGAGCACTATGGGACTTAACTTCTGAGGTCATCAGTCCCCTAGAACTTAGAACTACTTAAATCTAACTAACCTAAGGGCATCACACACATCCATGCCCGAGGCAGGATTCGAACCTGCGACCTTCGCGGCTGCGCGGTTCTAGACTGAAGCGCCTAGAACCGCTCGGCCACACCGGCCGGCAGCGTAATGAATATAATTGCCTTCCTCTGGTATTGTAATTGTGTACATCACTGTTCATTCTGAAGTGCAGTAGAATTACTTATAACAGACTGCATGGGGGAATGACTATACTGTGCAAGGGATAGACTGCTCTTCATACACCGAACAGCAGGCAGGCACGACGAAAGAGTGTTCGCATATTTCAGCCAAAGCCTTCTTCAGAAAGGGAGCAAAGCACATATGCATATTCATACAATCAAACACACAAAACTCACATACACATGACCGCTGTTCCCGGTGGTTCTTGACAGAATCTTTTTTTAAAGGGAGAGGAAATTTAAATAAAGAATAATTATCGGCAGGAGGAATTTAGGGCACGAGATACTGCTCCAACAATCAGCACGGTTACGTAGCCGAGCGCTGTGCGGGGACGAGACGGTTGATACAACGTGGCTCGCATGGCGGAGCGTTTGCGATTTGGAGGCCAATGAAAAAAACCGGAAAGAAGAGAAGAAACGACACTGAGTAAAGTAATGCAAATCTAAAGTCAAATAATAGAAATAAAACCGTAACCATAAGCGTAAACAGTTCAAAAATAATTCATATATACAAAAGAAAATATTGCTCGAATGGGTCCACTTACAAATGAAATTTGATTCCTTTCAACTTTAGAAGACCATCAGATTGGTTAGTACACTCATAAACACGGGAAACTGGGAGTTTTGATGAAGCAACTACGTCTCCGCACAATCAAAGCACCAGATGCTGGGAGATGACCAACAAAGTCGCTAGATATCCCTAAAGGTCAAAACAAACCAGGGACGCTTCAGAGTGACATCAGGGGGGAGTATCACCGCGGTGAATAATGGAGGTATTAATGCATTGAACCTAATGCTTTGGGCTACACAAGATGGCGGATGTCGGCTTCAAGTTTGTGACGTAATGACAGCTCCCTTTTTTTTTTCCTCTAAATTTCAGCAATGTAACGTTGAATCTGCGGTTTTGAAATATGTGGCGTTGTCAGTGCTCGTTAGTAACATAATTCAACAGTATATACAAGATAACGATAACCAAATAACTGAATACATAACGCAGGTGAAAAAATTGTACTGGCTAGCAAACGTGGTTGACATCAGAGGTCAAAATAGTGTACCGTGCGTCGTGACGTAGCGTTCGCGTCTATTCACAGCAACAGAACGAATGTTATTTGGACAATCACATCAAAAGGCCTAAAATGGAAGTCGAAACGGAGTTATTTGCAATCATCTGAATATGAGTTTATGTAACGCGGAGGAAACTTCCAGCACCGTAGACGTATTTACATAGCGTATTACATGTGGAAACGAACGAAGTTCTCTGACAACGATTTTAGAGATATCACTGCAGTCCAGACTTTTCAAGGTAGGTGAAAACAATAATGTAAGTCACATTACCAACATTATATTGCTTCTAGCGTAAAGCCAATGTCCATTAGGAAATACTAACTTATGTGAGGACAACATTTCCTTACTAACATTATACTTTGTAACGTAGATTTGTGTATTAATTTACTAGTCTCTGTTTTTATCTAAATACACTGCCCCGTAAACGAATGGCAGGCTATCATTCTTCTCTATTTTAACCCATAGAGAAATTTTATCGAACATCGTTACTCCTTCTTCAAAGCTGTGTTGGGTTCAGTACTGCATATTTATCCTGTAACGAACAGTAGGTTATTTTTAGTTTTGAAGATTATCGTGTGGAAAAGAGGAACATATTAGCCGATTCCAGAAATCAACATCATTTCCATGTTTTGGTGAAACTGGAGCAGAAATCCAGGGCTTCTGTTCATACATTTAATTCTGAGACTTCTTGTAGAAAATCTACACTCTCCGATAACACATTGTTATGCTACTTTTCACTTTATTAACATGCAGAATACGAGACTATACTCTGTGGCTGTATGTTACGTACATTCAAACAGATGGAATAAGAGAGGAAGCAGTTATCTCAGACTCAGGTGTCGTCCCTGTAACGATACCTGTGTCATAATACGAATCTAAACGGCATGTTTAATGCAAAAACTACTCTGATATTAGTCATAGGGCCAAACACAATTTCTTAGCACTTAATATACCGCAGGAAAAATTATAATTTAAGCTGCGTTGTCACACGTCACAGACATGGGACACGCTTCACATTTCAAAAATAAATTTCATGCGATAAAAAATCTGCGACAGCCAGTCTGTACAATGTAGTTACTGACACACGACGTTTATATCAACGAAACTTTTAAGGAACTGAGAAAAACAAATAATGCAACGGGAAGTCGACGAAATAAGTTCTTGCGAGTTCGGTGGAAGTGCTAACGGTGCCCCGAGAGAGCGTAGCAAAACTTTTCACTTTATGAAGTTGTATCGCTGCTTGAGAAGAATTTTATTATTTATTTAATAGTATGGCTAGGGCCCCCTGTCGGGCAGACCGTTCGCCGGGAGCCAGTCTTTCAATTTGACGCCACTTCGGCGACCTGCATTCGATGAGGATGATAGGATGATGATGAGGACAGCACAACACCCAGTCCGTGGGCAGTTGAAAATTCCCCGACCCAGCCGGGAATCGAACCCGGGCTCAGAGGATTGACAATCCGTCACGCTGAATATTCAGCTACCGGGGGTGGACCTTGAGAAGAACGAAACGCATAGTAAATTGGTGGACTGCAATGATGCAGACTGATTATAGTTAATGGAATCGCATTCAAGACGTGGCTTATTATCATATTTCCATAAAGTGGGGTGGGACTATACGACAGCATTCCTCGATAAACGGTAAACTGTGTATGACATTTAGACCCTCCCGGTGTATGTATATTTTGAAATAGTCAGCTAAATGGTGTCGCCCAAATCGTGTGATATTTCGCCAAACTGAGTTGTTGCCATCTGCAGACCGCTTGCCTTCCGCCAGAAGTAATTGTCAGTATAGAAGTATGTGCTGTTTGTTATTTAAAAGAAATAGCTGAGTACTTTAATTAACAGATGGTAGCCAACTTATTAAACTATCGAAACATAGTGCCTTTCATGGAAGCATGGATGCCTTTACATTTTCTAGAGTACGTATTCTTAAACGTAGAGGAGTGCTGTAATTAATGTGTTTTAAGATGCAAGGAGAAAGAATAATAAACTACTTGAAGCTTTAGTAATTCCTGCTCATAGGAAATATTTGTTTGGCTAGCTACTACCTCAGAACATTTGTGTTATTGTTGTATAGATGCACAGAAACTTGTGTCACAAATTTTGAAATTCAGGAAATATTTAACACAATCGTGTTACACCAGAATAGTTAATATGCACTTATAAGAATTCATTTCATCATTTGGGGACGACACTTACTAAGAACAATCAAGAAGGTACCTTACAAAATGATTATCCTAATAGCATTCTGGATGCAATAATAGGCTTTCCAACAAATGACAACGCTCATGAATGCATGTATCTACATCTACATCTACATCTATACTCCGCGAGCCACCTTACGGTGTGTGGCGGAGGGTACTTATTGTACCACTATCTGATCCCCCCTTCCCTGTTCCATTCACGAATTGTGCGTGGGAAGAACGACTGCTTGTAAGTCTCCGTATTTGCTCTAATTTTCGGATCTTTTCGTTGTGATCATTACGCGAGATATATGTGGGCGGTAGTAATATGTTGCCCATCTCTTCCCGGAATGTGCTCTCTCGTAATTTCGATAATAAACCTCTCCGTATTGCGTAACGCCTTTCTTGAAGTGTCCGCCACTGGAGCTTGTTCAGCATCTCCGTAACGCTCTCGAGCTGACTAAATGTCCCCATGACGAATCGCGCTGCTTTTCGCTGGATCATGTCTATCTCTTCTATTAATCCAACCTGGTAAGGGTCCCATACTGATGAGCAATACTCAAGAATCGGACGAACAAGCGTTTTGTAAGCTACTTCTTTCGTCGATGAGTCACATTTTCTTAGAGTTATTCCTATGAATCTCAACCTGGCGCCTGCTTTTCCCACTATTTGTTTTATGTGATCATTCCACTTCAGATCGCTCCGGATAGTAACTCCTAAGTATTTTACGGTCGTTACCGCTTCCAATGATTTACCACCTATGGCATAATCGTACTGGAATGGATTTCTGCCCCTATGTATGCGCATTATATTACATTTATCTACGTTTAGGGAAAGCTGCCAGCTGTCGCACCATGCATTAATCCTCTGCAGGTCCTCCTGGAGTACGTGCGAGTCTTCTGATGTTGCTACTTTCTTGTAGACAACCGTGTCATCTGCAAATAGCCTCACGGAGCTACCGATGTTGTCAACTAAGTCATTTATGTATATTGTAAACAATAAAGGTCCTATCACGCTTCCCTGCGGTACTCCCGAAATTACCTCTACATCTGCAGATTTTGAACCGTTAAGAATGACATGTTGTGTTCTTTCTTCTAGGAAATCCTGAATCCAATCACAAACCTGGTCCGATATTCCGTAAGCTCGTATTTTTTTCACTAAACGTAAGTGCGGAACCGTATCAAATGCCTTCCTGAAGTCCAGGAATACGGCATCAATCTGCTCGCCAGTGTCTACGGCACTGTGAATTTCTTGGGCAAATAGGGCGAGCTGAGTTTCACATGATCTCTGTTTGCGGAATCCATGTTGGTTATGATGAAGGAGATTTGTATTATCTAAGAACGTCATAATACGAGAACACAAAACATGTTCCATTATTCTACAACAGATTGACGTAAGCGAAATAGGCCTATAATTATTCGCATCTGATTTATGACCCTTCTTGAAAATGGGAACGACCTGCGCTTTCTTCCAGTCGCTAGGTACTTTACGTTCTTCCAGCGATCTACGATAAATTGCTGATAGAAAGGGGGCAAGTTCTTTAGCATAATCACTGTAGAATCTTAAGGGTATCTCGTCTGGTCCGGATGCTTTTCCGCTACTAAGTGATAGCAGTTGTTTTTCAATTCCGATATCGTTTATTTCAATATTTTCCATTTTGGCGTCCGTGCGACGGCTGAAGTCAGGGACCGTGTTACGATTTTCCGCAGTGAAACAGTTTCGGAACACTGAATTCAGTATTTCTGCCTTTCTTCGGTCGTCCTCTGTTTCGGTGCCATCGTGGTCAACGAGTGACTGAATAGGGGATTTAGATCCGCTTACCGATTTTACATATGACCAAAACTTTTTAGGGTTCTTGTTTGGATTGTTTGCCAATGTTTTATGTTCGAATTCGTTGAATGCTTCTCTCATTGCTCTCTTTACGCTCTTTTTCGCTTCGTTCAGCTTTTCCTTATCAGCTATGATTCGACTACTCTTAAACCTATGATGAAGCTTTCTTTGTTTCCGTAGTACCTTTCGTACATGATTGTTATACCACGGTGGATCTTTCCCCTCGCTTTGGACCTTAGTCGGTACGAACTTATCTAAGGCGTACTGGACGATGTTTCTGAATTTTTTCCATTTTTGTTCCACATCCTCTTCCTCAGAAATGAACGTTTGATGGTGGTCACTCAGATATTCTGCGATTTGTGCCCTATCACTCTTGTTAAGCAAATATATTTTCCTTCCTTTCTTGGCATTTCTTATTACACCTGTAGTCATTGATGCAACCACTGACTTATGATCACTGATACCCTCTTCTACATTCACGGAGTCGAAAAGTTCCGGTCTATTTGTTGCTATGAGGTCTAAAACGTTAGCTTCACGAGTTGGTTCTCTAACTATCTGCTCGAAGTAATTCTCGGACAAGGCAGTCAGGATAATGTCACAAGAGTCTCTGTCCCTGGCTCCAGTTCTGATTGTGTGACTATCCCATTCTATACCTGGTAGATTGAAGTCTCCCCCTATTACAATAGTATGATCACGAAACTTCTTCACGACGTTCTGCAGGTTCTCTCTGAGGCGCTCAACTACTACGGTTGCTGATGCAGGTGGTCTATAGAAGCATCCGACTATCATATCTGACCCACCTTTGATACTTAACTTAACCCAGATTATTTCACATTCGCATTCGCTAAAAACTTCACTGGATATTATTGAATTCTTTACTGCTATAAATACTCCTCCACCATTGGCGTTTATCCTATCCTTGCGGTATATATTCCATTCTGTGTCTAGGATTTCGTTACTGTTCACTTCCGGTTTTAACCAACTTTCCGTTCCTAATACTATATGCGCACTATTTCCTTCAATAAGAGATTCTAATTCAGGAACCTTGCCCTGGATACTCCTGCAGTTTACCAATATTACGTAAACTTTTCCTGTTTTTGGTCTCTGAGGACGGACGTTCTTTATCAACGATGATAATGTCCTCTCTGGTAAGCCGTCAGGTATTTTATCATTTCGCCCAAGGGGGGGGTCCCTCTAACCTAAAAAACCCCCGTGTGCACGCCACACGTACTCTGCTACCCTAGTAGCTGCTTCCGGTGTGTAGTGCACACCCATACATATAGTAAACAAATGAATAAAAAGATAGCAGCCTTTCCGATAATAAGTGGCATATGTCGAGGCTGTCGGAGCACATTCTCGTGTTTAAAATTTAGTTCCTGTCAGCTCCGTCACGCAGCAAAACATGTGGACAGACGATAATGTAGTTACAATGTAGACTATATAAGCTTGTGCAGAAACAATAACATAGTAGGAGTTCCTGCTGCATCTGGTATTCAAGCTGTGAGCCCCTCTATTGCCTCAGTTGATGTGAAGAGTATGTTTCCCAGACATATTCAGGAAAGCAACCTTGCTGCGTACTGAGCTACAAACCTTTCTTACATTTCATATAGTACAAGCCAATGACAGAATTTTATTCATTTTTGAACTTATACATGTTAAGCAAATTTATCACAATTTGTACCTCACTCTTGGCCTAAGCACTAGACGTGTGTGTAACAAGCATTAGGATGCTTTAGTTTTTCATGAATGCTGTATCCTTCTGAGGGTTCTGATATCTATTGATCTGTTGATAGGAAACAATTTGTTGCAGCATGGAATCGTCAGTTCTAGTAAACCGATTCAAATGGGTGTAGGTGGCTGGAGTTATGAAAGTTCAGGTGGGTGTAGGTTGCAGCAGCTAGGCAAGCAGGACAGACTGGTATTAAGATCTGCGCCAAATCAGTCTTCGCAATGAAGATCACAACATTAAAAACAACAAGAAAGTTTCTACGTGCTTCATTTATTATGTTTAGGACATTTTTCACTAATTTGTTTCGTGGTCGTCCACAGACAATCTTGTCGGCCTCCATCCGTTCTTCTCTTCCCCCCTCCTTGTTTCTGTAATTGGTTTAATTACACAGGGTATCTTTGTATCTGAAGAGCTCCCTGCACGTGCCCAACAAATATAAAGAGAGTGGTGGGTATATTCATCGCTTCCTTGGCCTTTTGGAATTCAGTCGATATGGACCACTTCTCGGAAGCGGACTGCGCTTTCTGTGTGCGAGAATTTTACAAAAAATGTGATTCGGCGACTGTAACATGGAGGAAATTCTGCAGTGATCGTGGATTGCGTAATATAAACGATACTCCCAGAGTTCCCCTTATCCGGAAATGGATCAAAACGTTTGAGGAGACCTCTTCAGCGCTGGCCAAACCGAAATCCGAGCGACCAAAATCTTCAAGAACTGGCGAATCCGTGGAGCGTGTAAATCGGTCTGTTCGTGACGATCCTAACCTCTCCATTCATAAGCGCAAAAGTTCTTTAATTGTGCATAGGTCAACACTGCACCGAATTCTGCAAAAAGATCTTAAACTGTATTACTAAATACAGTTGATGCAAGAATTAAAGCAAACACAGACTGCAATTGTTAATGGTGTCACTGAGTTTCCTTTATTTAACATCATCTTGTTTTCTGAGGAGGCTCATTTTCACCTGAACGGTCATGTCAGTAGACAAAACTGCCGCTACTGGAGTGCAACGAATGCTAAACAGAAGCCTGAGAAACCTCTTCATTCAACAAAAGTTGCTGTATGGGATGCGATGTCGGCTCGAGGAGTAACTGGCACGCACTTTTTCGAGGGCGAAAGAGGCCGCGCAGTTACATTGAGTTCAGAACGTTATGGGATGATGTTAAATGATTTTTTGGTGTCTGAATTGCAAAATATTCCTGGTTGTAACCACAGACAGAGCCACAGCATGCACGTCCAGTACGTCTGTACTGTGAGTTCGTGAAATTTTCCATGACAAATTGATCTCCAGGTAGGGTGACATAAATTGGCTCCCACGCAGTCCAGATCTGAACACCAAGGACTTTTTTACTACGGAGATATGTCAAATCTAAGGTGTATGTCAATAATCCGACTTCTCTGGAGCAACTGAAAGAAAATATCCGTAGCGAAGTGGCAGCCATCTCAGTGTCCACATGCAGAGCCGCCATGCACCGTTTAAATGAGAGCCGTAGACACGCTGGGTGGCATTTAAAAGAGATTATTTTTAAGAAGTAAATTCCTAAACTGTATATTTCAATAATAAATAAAGATTTTGGCGATAGACTTCAACCTCTATTTTTTTCTGACCCTTTATTTTCGAATATTTTATGTTTGCATGGAAAATGGTTATGACTCCATAGTTGTCAAAGGCCTTTCGTCCCATTTCTAATAACAAACGAAAGTTACTTTTTGATAAGTCACGTACAGTTGTGTCTAGTGTTCCAAAATCAGTTGTACCATGTAAGTGACCTTTGTTTAAAGTTCAGATCATCGTATTCCAGTAGTGCAGTAGCAACTAGAAGTTACTAAACGGCTAACCCGGCCTATGATTCATGGTGCATGGTAAAATGGAAATGCCGTGTGGCTAGGGCCTCCCGTCGGGTAGACCGTTCGCCTGGTGCAATTCTTTCGAGTTGACGCCACTTCGACGACTTGCCTATCGATGAGGATGAAATGATGATGATAAGGACAACACAACACCCAGTCCCTGAGCGGAGAAAATCGCCGACCCAGCCGGGAATGGAACACGGGCCGTTAAGTATGACATTCCGTCGTTCTGACCACTGTTTTTCTTTTTTTTTTTAATTTTGTTCAGCATTGTTCGTTTCGTTTGGTCTGGGTGGACGTCACATGACGTCTGTTCAAGTTGGTCGTTGATTCCTTCACTCAGTTTTTTATATTACAGAGGACAATTGGCCCTCTGACCGAACACGATGAGCTACCCAGTCGGCAACCACTCAGCTACCAGTGGCGGACATGGTGCACGGTAGCATTTGCCGGTAGCCTTTCTAACGGCTTCTAGGGGCAACAAAATTTTTTCAATATCTAATATAATTCTTGACAAAATGTAAAATTTAAAATACTGTTATTGCCTGCTCATTAAAATGTACAGTCTTGTGTTAACATAGTACTTCAAATATTACAGACAGAAATTGTGTATACGTCTTGAGGCAGCGGAATTCATGGCAAGCAGATCAGCCATACTATATTCATCCAGTAATTCAGAATGAGAGTATTTAGCAACTTCGAACAAAATTGTCATAATTTCAAACTTTTACCAAACTTTTTCCCTCGACATCGCGCACAAAATAATAACAGGAAAAAAGTTTATCGCCTACTACATTTTCGATGTCTTGCAGTAAAACTTCATCATCAGGCATGAGGTTTCAATTTATTTCTTTTTTACTACTAACTTAATCATTGTACGACACAAAGTTCGGGTGATGTGACATCATAAACATTGAGATGCATGGAAAACTAGCTTTTGCTTGCAGTGGAGAGCGAATTATCAAGACTATAGGCCATCTCATCCAGTGTTAGATCACGACAGCAGTTGTCGACTTTTAACAAATATTCAGAATAATCTCAAGCCATTCCTAAACTTATACTCGATTACCTGCTTAAGGTCAAATACGTACGACATTAACTCATTTCCAAACCGGTGCTTTATATAGAGGAGTTAGATCCTTTAGAAAATCGGAGGTTCATTGGTGTCAATCTAACCCAGTAGTTTTTTTTCCTTTCGTGAGTTAGGATAAGATGTTCTTAAACACCTCCATGAACTCCGCTACGCCGGTCCCAAGCCCGGGGCCTCACCATACAAGAGGTGAGGAAGGAGGAGGGGGAGGAGTTACAACCTCGTTAAAAAACCAAGGTTCACCTGGCCCAGGTGATAGCACCTTGTAAGGGCTCCTCGCTAGGACTACAGTGAAGACCTCAACGGTAGTGAACGCGGAGGGAATAGTTCTCGGTACGGCGGAACTAGCGGAAGAGGCAACCAAAGAAAAAATCCACTTGGCGTCTGTCTTGAAACAAGCGGCTGAGTGGTCAGCGTCTGTCCACCAGTGGTGCGGCTGAAAACCATTCCTCGGAGCTAATAACCTCGAGTAGAATCCTTAGGGGACTTGTTCCCCTAACCCAACAAACAATCAACAATGGATACGCACCTTGTAAGAGATTTTACCCCAGGGAGTAACCAATCTCCATTTTCTAAGGAAATTAAAAGTAGGCATTCGGATTCTGGGGGCCTACAGCAATGTGCGAAGGATGAGTCGGAGTATCGTGAAACCTGCCTTAAGCAAGCAACAAATAAAATTAAACAAAAAAATATAAACTACTTGGCAACGTTCAACGTAAACTCACTTCTAAAAACAGAAAAACTTAAAACGTTAATAAATTTTATAAAACAGAAAAATATAATGATAACTGCACTCCAAGAAACAAGGTATACTCATGAACATTCATTTGATTCAGAGGGATTCAGAATCTTCAAAGGGAAGCCAGGAAAAAGAGTTATGAAGAATGTACCCCAATTTGGAAGAGGATTCACTGTAAACCAAAATATATTAAACTCGATAGTAGAATTTAAATCTGTCAATGAAAGGCTTTCAACATTAACCTTCAAATCAGTAAACAAACTGTATACCATTGTAACTCACATGTACCAACAAATGAGAAAAACAGAACACAAAAAGAACAAACAGAAATTTTTTGGCAGGAACTGTCAAACACCTTAGACCAGATTTCATCCAAAAACACAATAATATTGTTGGGAGACTTTAATGCTCAAATCGGCAAAGAACGTCATCACCAGTCCATAGTAGGCAAATTCCCTGCACATAAAAGAACCAATGCAAATGGAGAAAGACTTATTAGTTTATGCAGAGAACATGACATAGTTCTAAAGTCTACACATTTCAAAAAACTCCCTAGAAAACAAACTACATGGGTATCCCCGAATCCAGTCTGTGGGGAGAAACAACTTGGCCATGTTGCTATAAGCAGACTGTCTGCATCAGAGATACTCAGTGTAAAAGTTGCTAAGAGTGCAAGTTTAGATTCAGATCACTATCCATCTGTCGTTAAATTCAAAATTAGACCAATATATAAAAGAAAGAGCGAATATCAACCTAAAAAGTTTGACACTCAGAAATTAACCAAGGAACACAATTTCAGGACACTTTTGGAAAAGAAAACACCTAAAACGGGAACAACGTCAAAAAGATATAGTACAGACAGCAGAAGAAACCATTCTCCTTACCAAAAAATGGAAACATGCCTGGTGGATTGATGAGTGTGACAAACTAATCCTAACAAGACAACGAGCTTGGAACATTTGGAATGCCAACAAAAATGATAAAAATAGGAACTCCCTAAAAGAAGCTCGGAAGCAAGCTTCAAAAGGCCTTAAAAAGATCCAAGTTCAATACATAAAAGACCAACTAGCATCAGTAGACTCCAACTTAAAACAGAACAATGCTAGGGACTTTTACAAAACCTTCAAAAGTAACTTAAAGAAATACTCTCCTCCTAGTCTATTTTTCACGGACCCAAAAACGCAGAAAACTGCATACAATAGCATAGAGAACTGTAGAATACTTGCTGAATATTTTGAAGAACTACATAACTGTTATCCACCGAAAGAAAAATTTAATTTCAATATTGTAAACCCAACACCACCAGACTCCAAGCCGCCAACCACAGAAGAAATAAAAGAAATCATAAAAATAATGAAGCCCCTGGAGAGGATAATATAGTTGCTGAACTATGGAAGTACTCTAGTGACAACATGATACAGTGTCTATCAGAAATACTAAAAGAAATCTGGACAACACACAGATTACCACCAGACTGTACATCTGCATTAATACAGCCACTACATAAAAAAGGGAAGAAAACAGATCCTAGCAATTATAGGGGAATCTCCTCTTACCAGTGACCTATAAGATCTTGTCTAAGGCGCTTTTAAAAAGAGCAGAAGAGATACTTGACAAACAGCTAGGAGAGTATCAGGCTGGATTTAGGAAGGGAAGGTCATGTGCAGAACATATACTAAATTTAAAGAACGTAATAGAAATGAGGAAAATCAGGAACTTAAAATATGTAATTACTTTTGTGGATTTAAAGAAAAGCCTATGATTCAATTGACAGAAATACACTGCTTGATATCTTAAAAGAATTGGGACTCGATGCTAAAACAACTGCAATAATTAAAGGTACTTTGACAAATACAAAATCGAAAGTAAAATTTAGGGGAGAGCTCTCAAAATCGTTTGAAATAAAGTCAGGTGTTCGACAGGGAGATGGTCTGTCACCTCTGCTTTTCAGTTGTGTCTTGGAGAAGGTAGTTCAAGAATGGAGGAAGGCCATCAATACTAAAGGGATTCAACTAGGGAGAAATCCAAACAAGATCACTGTCGACTGTTTAGCCTTCGCAGATGACATGGCATTGATTACAGATTGGCTAGACAATGCCCAAGAACAAATAAGAGAACTACAAAAACAAGCAGCCAAAGTAAGACTACAAATATCCTATGAAAAAACAAAGTTTATGACAAACATCTGTGATGCTCCTCAAAATATTGCAGTTGACAACAACACAATACACAAAACAGATTCCTTTAAATACCTAGGAGAGTGGATTACATACAATGCCAAAGAAAATATAGCTATAGAAACTAGAGTGCACAAAATGGAAAGAGTGTTTCATATGACCAAAAACGTTTATAATAAAAGATCCTTGTCCTGAAACACGAAATTAAGACACTACCAAACAGTGGCCAGACCTGAAGCTCTCTATGCGGCAGAAACACTTAAACTAACAAGAAATGGAGATCTTGAGAAACTAGAGAAGGTCGAAAGAAGAATTTTAAGGAAAATACTGGGAGCTAAAAGAAACGATAATGCTGAATACAGGTTAAGACCAAACAGAGAGCTATATCTGAAAACGGAGAAACTAACTGATGTAATGAGGAAGAGGAGACTACAGTTTTTTGGACATATATTCAGAATGGATAACAACAGACTAACCAAGCGGATATTCACATTACTCAATAGCTACAAATCCAAGCCAGCATGGTTCATAGAGACTGAAAAGGACATTGAAAATGCTGGAGTTACAATAGACACAATAGAAAACAGAACACATTTCACAAAGGCAGTTCAAAAGGCAGAATTTCAGGAGAGAAAGAAAATAACTAGACGAAAGTGAACTCAATAAGAAAGGGAACAACACTCTAAAAGGATGAAGGAAATTTGGAAACTGAAGAAATCTAATACAATGAAGAGTAGCCAAAGTTGATTCATCGTACCCTTCAAATGGGTTATTCGAAAGAAGAAAAAAAAACACCTCCATGTCCAATAAATCTGCAGGACTGGGATCTTCCTCTTGTAGGTTGCCTATTATGTCTGCTACAAACGGGAAGTTCCTGTTACATTCTAACAATTTCTGTCGTTTCATTATATTTGTTCTCAGGTTTCTTGTTCCGTTAATATTGAAAATAAAGGTGTCTAATGAGAAAACTGTTTTGGTGAACTATAATATCCATTAATCATTATTTGTCATTTCTGTTACCAGTCGGATTTATTTATTTTATGTTTAACATATTCCAAAGTATTTCAAGTATGTTTTGTTCATCATCGGGTGTATACGCATACAGAAGAATGTTGCTTGAAAACAAATAGTTTTGATCTAAATTAACATAGAACTGTTGTCTTTGGTCGCTACTCGACTTTTATTGTGATTGACGTCACAGCCTGTGTGGAATGTATCAGTTTTTCATCAGTTGTTGTGGTGCGATATTCGGCAGCGCGGAATGGCTGTGCGGTTTTAGGCGCCACGTCACGGATTGCGCGGCCCCTTCCTCCGGAGGTTCGAGTCCTCCCTCGGGCGTGGGTGTGTGTTGTTCTTAGCATAAGTTAGTTTAAATAGTATGCACGCCTAGGGACCGATGACCTCTGCAGTTTGGTTCCTTAGGAATTCACACATATTTGAACACTTTTATTTTGCAATAATCGCGTGTCACACTTTTTATACAGTGTTTCAGTTCTTCACTTACTTTTTTGGCGTCCCAAAACTTAATTTTTATCATCTGATACAGTGGTGGAGCTATTGTGTAACAGAACACTACTGCACTTCTGCATCTTCTATGCTTTGGACGTAATTCTCTGCACAAACATTTCTACGTGGATAGCAAAATACAAAATGGCGGTCTGCAAATACGTGTTCGGCCATCGACTATCGCTTCTTTACAGCGATATTCGCTATATTGACAGTGTGGTGATCGTTTGATTAGCACTGGCACATCAATAAGCTATTGTATCAAAGGGTTCAAATGGCTCTGAGCACTATGGGACTTAATTTCAGAGGTCATCAGTCCCTAGAACTTAGAACTACTTAAACCTAACTAACCTAAGGACATCACACACATCCATGCCCGATGCAGGATTCGAACCTGCGACCGTAGCGGTCGCGCGGTCCTAGGCTGAAGCGCCTAGAACCGCTCGGTCACCACGGCCGGCCTATTGCATCGGAACTGGCTTTAGGTTACTGATGAGTTTTGAGTTTTTTACTTCAGTTATCTCATCAAGAACATCATCTCAATTTTTTTTTATTATGAACGAGAATTTCCATTTTATCGATAGTATTCATTCTTTTACTTTTTCAGATTCTCTGCAACATTTCAAGGCTCTCCTCACAGAGTAGCCTTTGTCTCGAATCTGTGTTGCTACTTCTGATTTGCTACATTTTTCCAGTCTGTAGCAGTCTACATAAACAATTGTTAAGAAAAAATTCGCTACGCCGAGCTGTTTGCAAGTTATTCGCATTGAAGTTAGGCAATCAGGCCGTTGCGTGCGCAAATTCAAGCTGCCCGCCAGATGCAACTGACGAATTTTCCAGAAGAAAGACTCGTTGGACAAAATGGTAATTTGAGACAGGCGCGTTCAAATACTTACGTTTAATATATTTGAATAACAACCTGATTTTCATACACAAGTATAATTGATAGGATGTGTACTGCTATTACTAATCTTTCCTTAAAACCAGATATTTCAATCTATGTTCTTAATGTGGAAAATAATACTTCTGATAAACATTTATAGTCCTTTCCTCATAAATCAGTGTCATTAGGTTATAATGAGCAAACATTATTTCCATCCAATGCTATTTTAAACCTCTTAATAATTAAAGCATAACAATAATAATCTCTATCTACAATTATATGTGCATGATTACTCCGCGCTGCAAAATTAAGTGGCTGGCAGAGGGTTCATCGAAAAATCTTCAAGCTATTTGTCTACCGTTCCACTCACGAGCCGCGCTAACTAAATACGAGCAGTTACAAGTTTCTGCGCTAGCTCTGATTTCTCATATTTTATTATGATGATCAATCCTCTTTATGTAGGTGGGCACCAACAAAATATAGTGTCATTCTGAAGAGAAAGTTGCTGATTGTAATTTCATGAGGCGATCCCGCGGCAACGAAAAACGCCTTTGTTTTAATGATTGCCACCCCAATTCACGTATCATATCCGTGACGCTCTCTCTCAGGAAACCCCTTTAAAGGTACAAAAATAAAACAACACGGAATAAATTAATAACAAATCACAGCTATGCAAATAAAATGCCACTGTTTTATCCTGTATTCCATACAGTATGATGTACAGTTTCTCTGGTAAAGTTTCTATTTACTGAAGGGCGTTTTGTCTCTCTTCTTCTTCTTCTTCTTCCTATCCTGTATGGATGTCTATTTTGCAAATAACATCTGGTTGCTAATGTTTATCTCCAAGCATCTGATGTAACCATGAACTACTTTCATAATCCATGTACTTGAATAAACCCTGACATTCTTTCCTTTCTCTGGCTTCACTTGATTAAACGCCACTGTTGATATTCTCAGTTTTTTCAATGCTCCATTACTATATGTCGATTTCCAAAATCGGAATGATGTTTATGGACCTTTGTATATTAGTCAGCCTAGTACTGAACCAACTGCCGATGCTACAAGTAAGCAAACTTGCATATAACCACTCGCTACATTAAACTCAGTGAGAAGTGCTGAGCGCACACACATCACGAAAATGCTAACCTGAGCTCTAACATTAAGATAAACGTAAGCTTGGTAAAATATTCTACGTAACTCGACGGTTAATTTTAAACAGTTTCCCGAAAGAGGGAACATAGAGGACATCCGGCTAATGATTCAGTTAGTGTCAATTGTTCTCACTGCGTAGATCATAGCGCACTGCTCAGCATTTGGCTTGGGTTCGATTCTTACTAACGTCTCACATTTTATTTTTGTATCGTTCTTTTGTTCAGTTTTAGTAAACCAAACGAACACGTTTGGCGACACCGTCTCTGTTGGGCCACTCGCATTTGCGTGCGCTACTGCTTGATTGGCTATCTCCAATGCTAATTATATCGGAAGAAAATTTTTTCTTAGCAATTGTTTCTCAGCACTACCTACCCTGCAACACCCTTACAAGCGTATCAGAATGTTTCTGACCTCCATGAATTTGGGACTGTATGGTGACAAGCCTGGCAACAATGAAGTATAATTTCTACGTATACAATCGGACAAGTGTCATGTTATGCTGTAGTTGCTTTGTGTATTCGCTTATTAACGTGTGTGCCTGGCCAGACTTACAAATTGGAGCTGACTGTCCGATTCGAGTGTGATGTGTCGGGTGACGACTTGCAGCGCGGGACAAAGGGGCGCTCGGGGGCAGAATTTGGACCTGTTGTGTTGCGACCGACCGCTCGCTCGATCTGGTGACATTTATAGGAACGGCACACGCAGCGTAATGGCCACTAATTGTTGTCAGTGGGGACCAGTGCGGCAAGAAGCCGTATATCAGCGTTCCCGTTCTGTCGCGCGGCGCGCGTAGACAATGCGAGTGTCCGCCCCTACAAGTGGCACCGGCTAAAAGGCGGAAAACTGCATTAACCGGCCCGACAATAGATAAGGCCGGCGGGCCGATGAATTAACGCGCGCCGGCTACGACCATTAATTGTGTCGCTATTGTCGACGATTATTTCCGTTTCATACGCCTGCGACGGTTCTCATTCTTTCGGGGCCCCGTTCAATAAATTCCTCTTATTAATATGCATCATCCTGAAATATCCCTTTACAGTATTTTACAAATAATGGGGTCTTTATGGCGAATGAGTTACGGGGCTGTTGAATGGGCATATTCGCCATTGTTCTGCTGGCCCGCTTTGTGGGCCGGCGGTCATAACTCGCGGGCGGCAAAGAAGCAGTTGAAACGGAACGCAAGCCCGTGGGGCACGGCTCACGGCTCACGGCTCGGAGTGCGCCGCGGGGCGCCCCGGGGTCGGCCTGGGGTGCGCGCCACGCGCTGTCCTCGAGGGCCGCCACCCTAAACCGCCCCCTCGCACCGCCCCATATGCCGCTCGCCGCGAGGGCTGTTGACACTTTAACTGTCCTTACTGCTGCCTCGCGTTGTGTTTATGCCGGAGGAAGGAAGGAAGGATGATTAGGATGCAGCGTCCCGGCGATTACGAGGTCACTATACTCGGATCACAAGGGAACAATTGACAGGAATGGGGGAAAGAAATACAGTAGAAGAAGAATGGGTAGCTTTGAGGAATGAAATAGTGAAGGCAACAGAGGATCAAGTAGTTAATAAGACGAGAGCTAGTAGAAATCCTTGGGTATCAGAAGAGATACCGAATTATTGATGAAAGGAGAAAATACAAAAACGCAGCAAGTGAAGCAGGCAAAAAGGAATACAAATGTCTCAAAAATGAGATCGACAGGAAGTGCAAAATGGCTAAGCAGGTATGGCTAGAGGACAAATGTAAGGATGTAGAGGCTTATCTCATGAGGGGTAAGATGATACTGCCTACAGGAAAATTAAAGAGACCTTGGAGAAAAGAGAACCACTTGTATGAATATCAAGAGCTCAGATGGAAACCCAGTTCTAAGCAAAGAAGGGAAAGCAGAAAGGTGGAAGGAGTATATACAGGGTCTATACAGGGGCGATGTTCTTGAGGACAATATTATGGAAATGGAAGAGGAAGTAGATGGAGATGAAATGGGAGATATGATACTACGTGAAGAGTTTGACAAAGTACTGAAAGACCTAAGTCGAAACAAGGCCCCGGAAGTAGACAACATTCCATTAGAACTACTGACAGCCTTGGGAGAGCCAGTCCTGACACAACTCTACCATCTGGTGAGCAGGATGTATGAGACAGGCGAAATACCCTCAGACTTCAAGAAGAATATAATAATTCCAATCCCAATCCCAAAGAAAGCAGGTGTTGACAGATGTGAAAATTACCGAACTATCAGTTTAATAAGTCACAGCTGCAAAATACTAACGCGAATTCTTTACAGACGAATGGAAAAACTAATAGAAGCCGACCTCGGGGAAGATCAGTTTGGATTCTGTAGAAATATTGGAACACGTGAGGCAATACTGACCCTACGACTTATCTTAGAAGCTACATTAAGGAAAGGCAAACCTATGTTTCTAGCATATGTAGACTTAGAGAAAGCTACTCTCTTTCAAATTCTGAAGGTAGCAGGGGTAAAATATAGGGAGCGAAAGGCTATTTACAATTTGTACAGAAACCAGATGGCAGTTATAAGAGTCGAGGGACATGAAAGGGAAGCAGTGGTTGGGAAGGGAGTGAGACAGGGTTGTAGCCTCTCCCCGATGTTATTCAATCTGTATATTGAGCAAGCAGTAAAGGAAACAAAAGAAAAATTCGGAGTAGGTATTAAAATCCATGGAGAAGAAATAAAAACTTTGTGGTTCGCCGATGACATTGTAATTCTGTCAGAGACAGCAAAGGACTTGGAAGAGCAGTTGAACGGAATAGACAGTGTCTTGAAAGGAGGATATAAGATGAACATCAACAAAAGCAAAACGAGGATAATGGAATGTAGTCGAATTAAGTCGGCTGATGCTGAGGGAATTAGATAGGAAATGAGACACTTAAAGTAATAAAGGAGTTTTGCTATTTGGGGAGCAAAATAACTGATGATGGTCGAAGTAGAGAGGATATGAAATGTAGACTGGCAATGCCAAGGAGAGCGTTTCTGAAGAAGAGGAATTTCTTAGCATCGAGTATAGATTTAAGTGTCAGGAAGTTGTTTCTGAAAGCCTTTGTATGGAGTGTAGCTACGTATGGAAGTGAAACGTGGACGATAAACAGTGTGGACAAGAATAGAATAGAATCTTTAGAAATGTGGTGCTACAGAAGATTGCTGAAAATTAGATGGGTAGATCACATAACTAATGAGGAGGTACTGAACAGAATTGGGGAGAAGAGGTGTTTGTGGCACAACTTGACTAGAAGAAGAAATCGGTTGGTAGGACACGTTCTGAGGCATCAAGGGATCACAAATTTAGCACTGGAGGGCAGTGTGGAAGGTAAAAATCATAGAGGGAGACCAAGAGATGAATACACTAAGCAGATTCAGAAGGATGTAGGTTGCAGTAAGTGCTGAGAGATGCTTGCACAGGATAGAGTAGCATGGTGAGCTGCATCAAACCAGTCTCTGGACTGAAGACCACAACAACAACAACGTTCATAAGGAGCCATCCGTACTTAGCTGCAATGGACGTAGTACACCACAGAAAACCTAACCCTCGATGACCGGATGGAGAAAGGACACGGATTTTAGAAAGCATCGCCCGTCTGAAACTCAGTTTGCCTTTTTCTCGCACGATGTCCTGCAAACTTTGGATGAAGGGCAACATGCAGATTCCATATTACAATACTTCTAGCAAGCGTCTGACTGCAGACTGTTAACGAAGGTCCGAGCACACGGAGAAGCTTCTCAGATAAGTGAGTAGCTCAAAGACTTTTTAAGTATTACAACCAGCACGTTATCGTGGGCGGCGAACATTCTTCAGAGACAAAGTTATCGCCGTGACTGCTCCAGAAAAGTATATTAGGGCTCCTTTCTTTGTCCTTTCGAGGTCCGATCGGTCGCCAAATTAAAACTACTGTAAAAATCCGGCCAAGCTTTGTGCAGATGTGTTGCACAGTATCTTTAGTGTGCGCTTTTGGTGTCATCACGTTGTAGTTTTCAATTCCGAGCGCACAGTGAGCACGTAAAGATGCCTCGAAGAATAGTGTTCCACCAAGTATGAGGTGCGCGCAGTCATTAGATTTCTTCATGCTGACGGTTTACGCCTGGTTTCATGCGGGCCACATAACGTATCTCTTAAGAGTGACGGCGAGGTGCAGTAATATTGGAACAACTTCGAAGCAGGACGTACAGACGTTCATTATGACGTTCATTATGGAAAGAAGCCAGTGTCGCCGATGACTTTGTTCAGCGAGTGGACCAGGCGCTTCGAGAAAATAGTCACCGAAGGGCAGCTCGGAACAAGTGAAGAAGAATGTTGCCATTCCGTCGCACACCACAGCTAAAATAAGAAACGCTCCTGCAAAGGTTTCAATGGGAAGTATTTGATCACCCGCCATAGGGCCCGGATTTGTCCCCCTCTAACTTTCACCTGTTTGCTCACGTGAACTGTTGACTATTTGGATAGTGTTTTGCATGTTGCAAATAAAACATTTGATTTTCAGTTTTGCTTCCATTTCACGACCGGTCCGACCTTAAAAATATAGTCCTCATGTAAACGATCTGACGGATACTGTGATCAGCAATCTGTGACTGTTTGCCGATGACACTATAGTGTATTGGAAAGGGTCGGTGTTGGGTGACTGCAGGAGGACATAGGATCACTTTGATAGAATTTCTGTTTGGTGTGATGAATGATAGCTATCTGTAAATGTGGAAAAATGTAAGTTAATGGAGATTAGTAGGAAAAAAAAAACAGTGCTGTAATGTTCCAATATGGTATTAGTGCCGTGCTCCTTCACACACTCACGTCAATTAAATACGTAGGCGCAATGTTACAAAACGAAATTAAGTGGAACGAGCGCGTAATGTCTGTTTTATAGAAGGCGAATGGTCGATATCGATTTATTGAGAGCTAGAAAAATGTAGCTCATCAGTAAAGGAGACCGCGTGTAGAACCCTCGTGCGACTCATTCTGGAGTACCGTCTGAGTATTCTGGATTCTCAGCTATTTTTGAACAATTTCTTTTGGAGGACTGGCATGTTATTCATTATTGTACACCTCCTTTAAAGAGCTAATGAAGTCCGTGCAAATAGCACATAATTCCTTAAAAAAAAGCAATATTTTCGTCAATATCGTGGTACGTAAGAGTTAGTATATACGACAGAAAATACTTGCTCTGTTACGTACAATCGCTTGTCAGAAATCTCGCTTATGTCATTTGTAAACCACGTCTAAATTGCGCTACATGCACAATGTGCATCGTGTCTGATAATCATTATAATCCAAAACACTGCATCAAATGAAATAACGCTTTTGTGACGAAGTTCGTTATACCTTAACTGTGTGCTTGCACCGAGCGAGATGGAACTTAAACATCACACTGGATTGAACACATACACACTATGCGAACTCTCAGCGATTTGATGGTTTATGAAAGTCACTGAAACGATAAAACTCGAATGATACCACAGGTCATTGCAACGTGGCAGGCAACACTGTGTTCAGTGAACCAAAGCAGAAGTGGCACGCTATTTTGACAATCATGGGAATGTTGTTTGTAATTGAGTCTGACATAATTTTACTGCCATGTTAACCGCATTAATAACTGAGCTGTCTGCAGGCTACAGCTGGTAGCAACTGGAAAGCATCCAAAACCGGTCAATATATATCGATTTTTATCGATTCAGCTGCTCCCCGCAGAGGGTGTGCTGAGTATTTTATTAGAGTGTGGGTATAACAGAGGAGGATGTTGCCTACAGGACTTAATTTGCAAACCAACATTGTTTTTTGTTACTTAATGGTACTAAGTGGGCGAGTACTGTGTTTATCAGGACTACGTTAAATCTACGAGTACACTCAGCAAACAACGTTTAGGTGTGTGGTGAACGGTACTTCTTGCACAACTAATATTTCCCCCATCCCTGATTAATTCGCGATTGCAGATCAAACTCCCTGGGAACACTAATTCCTCCGATATTCTCGTCGTGAACGTTTCACGAGACATATGTGGGAGGTAGTACCATGATGCACGGATCTTCTTCGACTGTACAGTCTCGGAATTCAAACAGCAAACCTCTCTGTGATGCGCAGTGCCTATTTTGTAGCGTCTCCCATTCGAATTTGTTACACATCTTTATAAGGCTCACGCACTTACTACAAGATGTATGTCGTCATGAAAAGTACCGTTCTTCGTTGGATCTTACCTCTTCTATTGGTCCAGCCTGGCAAAAGTCCAAGACCTATCAGCAATACTTGACTCGGCCTTGCAAGTGTTTTTTAAGGCAGTTCTTTCCTAGGCAAATTTTATTTCCTTAAGGTCCTTCCAGTTAAGGATGGAGGACAAAAAGAAGTGCTGAGTCTAAAAAGAGTCTGAGACAAGGATGCCGTCTTTCGCCCCCAATGTACATCAAAGAAACAATGACGGAAACAAACGCAAGGTTGGAGAGTGGAATTCAAATTCAGAGTGAAATGATACTTCTACCAATAATTAAACTGTAAGTTTGCCGTGACCTTACACTGAAAATATTTGTCAAAAACTGATTTCAGATGATGTAGAGAATATAATACCACTATTTTTTTTAATTGTCTGCCTGTTTGTTTGAACACGCTAATCTCCAAAACTATTACATGAATTTTCATGGGGTTTTCACAGACAATTGAGGGTAACTTGGGGCAGCATATAGGCTTTATGTCATCAACTTCTGACCACACCAGGAAGATACTTAAAGTTTTTGGAGTCTCTTCAGTTTAGTAGTTCGGATGTTTATCTCAGCAACACGATCATCGCGGCGCAGTACACCAAAAGAAACAACAGGTGGCGCTGTTAGTTCAGTAGTTCATAGAAGAACCAATAAATGGCACTGTAAGTTTCTTTCCTGATTGACAGAAATGTTTTCGGAAGTTCACGCCAGTGACATAATTAACCGCCGCAATCTTATCTTTACGAATGCAAACTGACATCGAATTTACTTTGTTAGGACACGTGGACTCACTGATTATGCTTGTATATTACAAACTTAATGGAATTTCTTCGCTTCCTTCAGTAGGTTTTACTTATAATTGTGTTATTGTGTGCCTACTTATTACATTTTGATTTCGTTTTGTTTACGAACAGAAATGCATAGAAAACCGTGGAATCTTCCTCAATAGGCTAGAACGGTACAGTCTGGACCCACGCGACCGCTACGGTCGCAGATGCGAATCCTGCCTCGGGTATGGATGTGTGTGATGTCCTTAGGTTAGTTAGGTTTATGTAGCTCTAAGTTCTAGGGGACCGATGACCTCAGCAGTTAAGTCCCATAGTGCTCAGAGCCATTTGAGCTAGAACGGCTGAAAGAGAACTATACTGTATCAAGAATCAGATGAAGATCGTGAGGCTAGACTTGTTGCAGCTCGATAGCATTAGGCATTAACTCGCTCTTTGGAAGCTCCTTCCGAAAGCAAGGTGTGTCGTAACTCTGAACGAGAGCGTCACAAATTATCTCGCTTCTCACTTCATAATATAAACAAGTAGTCCGGCTAAAGGTAAATACGTGGGCCGCTTGTCAATAATACGATTCACTGAAGGCAATGCCATTCTTAGTCAACGTGAAAAAGCATCACAGGGCCTGTAGAATGCAACGACACACTAATGCTTATACAGTATGGATTGAGAGTAAACCGCTGAAAGACGAAATTTAAAGAGGCGTAGCAGAAATGACATTAGCGATAAACTTAACTTCGAAATACTGGGTGATCAAAAAGTCAGTATAAATTTGAAAACTTAATAAACCACGGAATAATGTAGATAGAGATGTAAAAATTGACACACATGCTTGGAATGACATGGGGTTTTATTAGAACCAAAAAAACAAGCAAAGTTCACAAAATGTCCGACAGCTCTCATGCGCGTGTCGTTTGGTGATGATCATGTGCTCAGCCGCCACTTTCGTCATGCTTGGCCTCCCAGGTCCGTCAAATTATTGGCTTTGGGGTTACCTGAAGTCGCAAGTGTATCGTTATCGACCGACATCTGTAGGGATGCTGAAAGACAACATCCGACGCCAATGCCTCACCATAACTCCGGATCTGCTTTACAGTGCTGTTTACAACATTATTCCTCGACTACGGCTATTGTTGAGGAATAATGGTGGACACATTGAGCATTTCCTGTAAAGAACATAATCTTTGCTTTGTCTTACTTTGTTATGCTCACTACTGCTGTTCTGATCAGATGAAGCGCAATCTGTCGGACATTTTTTGAACTTTTGTATTTTTTTGGTTCTAATAAAACCCCACGTCATTCCAAGCATTTGTGTCACTTTGTACCTCTCTATCTACATTATTCCGTGATTTATTCAGTTTTCAAATTTATACTTACTTTTCGATCACCCGGTAGACAAAGTGAAGCAATTCTGCTACCATTTTAAGAATGCTGAGGAAGCATGCTTAAAATTAGATGGAATTATGCGAGGAGAGGAACATGCGGACAACACTGACATGAAGAAAGTACATGATGACAGGACATGTGTTAAGAAGTCAGGGAAAAATTTCATGGTACTAGAGCTACAGAGGATGAAAAACCAGGGGGCGACAGACACTGGAATATAATCAACAAACGATTAAAGATGCTGGATGCAAGTGCTGCTCTGCGATGAAGTGGATGTCTCAGGAAAAAAATTCGTAGTGGGCTGCATCACACCAGTCAGAAGACTGATAAAAAAAATGTTACGCGTGACTTTTCTGCAGGATTTCAGTTATACACTAGTGTCCATTACAATTGCTACACCAAGAAGAAATACAGATGATAAACGTGTATTCATTGGACAAATATATTATACTAGAACTGACATGTGATTACATTTTCAAGCAATTTTGGTGCATATATTCCGATAAATCAGTATCCAGAACAACCACCTCTGGCCGTAATAACGGCCTTGATACGCCTGGGCATTGAGTCAAACAAAGCTTGGATGGCGTGTACAGGTACAGCTACCCATGCAGCTTCAACACGATACCACAGTTCATCAAGAGTAGTGACTGGCGTATTGTGACGAGCCAGTTGCCCGGCCACCATTGACGATACGTTTTCAATTGGTGAGAGATCTGGAGAATGTGCTGGCCAGGGCAGCAGTCGAACATTTTCTGTATCCAGGAAGTCCCGTACAGGACCTGCAACATGCGGTCGTGTATTATCCTGCTGAAATGTAGGTTTTCGCAGGAATAGAATGAAGGGTAGAGCCACGGGTCGTAACACATCTGAAATGTAACGTCCACTGTTCAAAGTGCCGTCAATGCGAACAAGAGGTGACCGAGACGTGTAACCAATGGCACCCCATACCATCAAACGCTGGGTGATACACCAGTATGGCGATGACGAATACACGCTTTCAATGTGCGTTCACCACGATGTCGCCAAACACGGATGTGACCATCGTGATTCTGTACACAGAACCTGGATTCATCCGAAAAAAAATGACGTTTTGCCATTCGTGCACCCAGGTTCGGCGTTGAGTACACCATCGCAGGCGCTCCTATCTGTCAAGGGTAACCGCAGCCATGGTCTCCGAGGTGATAGTCCATCCTCCGAGGTGACTTTTATCAAAGTCGGAAACGTGATGGTACGCGTTTCTCCTCCTTACACGAGGCATCACAACAACGTTTCACCAGGCAACGCCTGTCAACTGCTGTTTGTGTATGAGAAATAGTTTGGAAACTTTGCTCATGTCAGCACGTTGTAGGTGTCACCACCGGTGCCAATCTTGTGTGAAGGCTCTGAAAAGCTAATGATTTGCATACCACAGCATCTTCTTCCTGTCGGTTAAATTTCGCGTCTGTAGCACGTTATCCTCGTAGTGTAGCAGTTTTATTGGCCAGTAGTGTAGAGTGGGATCGGTGAGCTGGCCTCCGTTTTAGGAGCGGATGGGGAGCGGCTGTGGCGATGCGCGGTCTCGGCTCGCGGCTGCGTCCAGCGGCGGTGACTGCGCATTCCTGGGCGCGCGCTGCGCGGGGGGCCCACCAGGAATGCCACGACCTGTGAGCGCCTCGGCAGCGGCTGCGGCCGGTTGGCGCGTTCGCCCGTGCCGAGCCACGTCGGGGGGCACGCGACAGGTTTCACGGCTCCCGCGTAACCACCATTAGCCTCCTCCCTGGGTGGTGCGGCGCGCGGAGGACGCCGACACTTCCGCGGGTTCCGTAGGCGTGAGGATCGGGAAGGGGCGGCTGAGTTCCCGATTGGCTGATGTCCGTAATCGAACTTTGTGTTTCGACCATAGACTTAGTAATTAAAAACTAGACCGCACATTGGCGCTAGTGTCGCGTCCCCACGTTGAACGTGATAGAAGCCGCCATTTGCAGGGAAACAGTGCGTAAACATGGTTCGTTCGTGCGCTGCTTTTAATCGTAACAGTAAGAATGGAAGCAAAGACAAAGACGTAAACAATGTTACATTTCACAAGTCAGTCATTTCTGGTTGTTTGTTACATTCTATTACTTGTATGTAGTATTTTCATGGAGAAATGATACATCATGAGCGTTTGCTTTTGTTTATGTTTCCCCTTACAAATGATTTTCTAAATCGGAAATGGATAGTTGCTACTCGGAGAGAGAACTTCCAACCGACAGCAAATCATTTGCTGTGCTCTCTTCATTTTGAAGAGAATTGTTACATGGAAAATTATGTGAATAGACGTCAACTGAAGAACGATGCTATACCGACAGTATTTGGATTTCCAACTCATTTAAAAAAGGTATAGTGTCCTGGAAATCGTGAAATATAGGTTAGGTTAAATAGCGTGGAAATACTGTCAGTGTGTATAATTTTGAACGTTCCTTTTCCAAGTTACCAAGGCAAGGAAACCTCCAAAGCCAAGACCAAGAAATGTTGAGGCAGCAGAAAACGTGTGTGTGGATGTGCACGTTTCTGGTTACACTGGAGACCACAATTATTCATTTCCATCAAGTCCAAGTAAGCTGAAGGAAAAGTTCGAAAAAATCGAGGAAAGCAAAAATTATACAATATAAGACTAAGTTAAATACAGTGAGCAAAAAGTGCAAAAGACAGACGCAGAAGATTTGCAAATTAGCAAATATTTTAGAAGAACTAAAAGCTGAAAACTTAGTAAACGATAAAGTAATCTCGCTTATTCACGCTACTCACAGTGAAATGTTATTGGAGATGGCCATTACAGTGTTGTATGATGTAAATGTCAATGTGTTAGCTGTTACTTGTGATGGAATTTCCACTAATATTGCAATGGCAGAGGAGTTAGGAGCAAATATAATCGTACTGTCTGCTACTTTAAAAGTTTCATGTAAATATCTAATGCAAATAACTCGATGTAAACTCGCTCCACCTTGTCAGGAAAGAGCCTTACATCCTTAAATTTCGCGTCTCTATGCAGACGTATTTCGCAAACTAGGATACTTTATTCATTTAAGTATACTTTTAAAATAGACTCGAATACTCAGTATTTTTTCAAACAAACATGTGTTTAATTTGTGCTTCAATTTGCTCTTGTTGCGTCACATATACTTCAAATCACAACCCCAGTACTAGGATTCACCCTGCAAATGGCGGCGATCAGCTGCTTCAATTGGGGGCAGTTGCTTCGCTTCTCCGCTACGGCGTGGTAGGGGCTTGGTTTCGACTGTGGCGTTTCACGGAAGCTTCACAGTAAGACGCTTTTACACGATCGACTTCCTTGTCTCGCCTACTCGAGACAAGTGCGTCTAGTGCAGCGCGTTTTATTCCTGTACCGAGTCTCGACTGTTCCGAGTGGTCATTTTCGTCTACACGCCAGAACCGAAAATGCGTGTGTTGTGAGACTGCCTGCTGAGCAGTTTGACATCTGGCCAGTGACCGTAGCGATGCGAGGGACTATACTTTTTACGAAAAATCGAAGTATACTAATAAAATGTAGCAACAAGCAGGACAATAGATTTTACACTACTGGCCATTAAAATTGCTACACCACGAATATGACGTGCTGCTGACGCGAAATTTAACCGACAGGAAGAAGATGCTGTGATATGCAAATGATTAGCTCTTCAGAGCATTCACACAAGGTTGGCCCCGGTGGCGACACCTACAACGTGCTGACACGAGGTAAGTTTCCAACCGATTTCTCATACACAAACAGCAGTTGACCGGCGTTGCCTGGTGAAACGTTGTTATGATCTCGTGTAAGGAGGAGAAACGCGTACCATCACGTTTCCGACTTTGATAAAGGTCGGATTGTAGCCTGTCGCGATTGCGGTTTATCGTATCGCGACTATGCTGCTCGCGTTGTCGAGATCCAATTACTGTTAGCAGAATATGGAATCGGTGGGTTCAGGAGGGTAATACGGAACGCCGTGCTGGGTCCCAACGGCCTCGTATCACTAGCAGTCGAGATGACAGGCGTCTTATCCGCATGGCTGTAACAGATCGTGTAGCCACGTCTCGATCCCTGAGCAACAGATGGGGACGTTTGCAAGACAACAACCATCTGCACTAACAGTTCGACGACTTTTGCAGCAGCAAGGACTATCAGCTCGGAGACCATGGCTGCAGTTCCCCTGACGCTGCATCACAGACAGGAGCACCTGCGATGGTGTACTCAACGACGAACCTGGGTGCACGAATGGCAAAACGACATTTTTTCGGATGAATCCAGGTTGTTTACAGCATCATGATGGTCGCATCCGTGTTTGGCGACATCGCGGTGAACGCACATTGGAAGCGTGTATTCGTCATCGCCATACTGGCGTATCACCCGGCGTGATGGTATGGGGTGCCATTGGTTACACGTCACGGTCACCTCTTGTTCGCATTGACGGCACTTTGAACAGTGGACGTTACATTTCAGATGTGATGCGACCCGTGGCTCTTCCCTTCATTCGCCGGCCGGAATGGCCGAGCGGTTCCAGGCGCTACCGTCTGGAACCGCGCGACCGCTCCGGTCGCAGGTTCGAATCCTGCCTCGGGCATGGATGTGTGTGCTGTCCTTAGGTTAGTTAGGTTTAAGTAGTTCTAAGTTCTAGGGGACTTATGACCTTAGAAGTTAAGTCCCATAGTGCTCAGAGCCATTTGAACCATTTTCCCTTCATTCGATCCCTGCGAAACCCTACATTTCAGCAGGATAATGCCTGACCGCTTGTTGCATGTCCTGTACGGGCTTTTCTGGATACAGAAAATGCGCGACTGCTGCCCTGGCCAGCACATTCTCCAGATCTCTCACCAATTGAAAACGTATGGTCAATGGTGGCCGAGGAACTGGCTCGTCACAATACGCCAGTCACTACTCTTGATGAACTATGGTCTTTGTGTCGTCTATACTTCTGGCGCCAGTCTTGGTTTCATTTATTTGAACCGGAATTCTGCTCCATTGACAGAGTGCTGCAGGAGGAAAATTCACAACTGTGCAGTCGCTAGCGAGTACGCCAGTGAGTGTATTTTGAAATGAGAAAAGTGTTTTCCAGAGAGGTTCATTGAATTTAAATAATAAAGTACTGCATCGGCTGCGTTTCTCATGTGGAGACACGCATGGAAATGCGTAACTGGCGAAATATTTTATTATTTAAATCGTTATTTGCATCTTTGCAGGCTTTCTATAAATTTCCCTTACGACAATAAAATTAATATTGTTTGAAAAACGACAAGCAGTTAAGTCTTGTGTTACATGTAGGAACTTACAGTTTGTCATCACCTAACACTGTTTTTGAAAATACGGCAGTGCAAGATCGTACGCGAGTGCACAAAACTAATGCCGAGATTGCAACACCCTTGTGCGCAACTCGCTTCCCACGCCCGGGTTCCCGGGTTCGATTCCCGGCGGGGTTAGGGAATTTCTCTGCCTCGTGATGACAGGGTGTTGTGTGATGTCCTTAGGTTAGTTAGGTTTAAGTAGTTCTAAGTTCTAGGGGACTGATGACCATAGATGTTAAGTCCCATAGTGCTCAGAGCCATTTGAACCTTGTGCGCAGACGTTTTCCATTCGTCTCATTGTCTGGACAAAGCACCAAACGACTATCAATTCGGCCCACTGAAGGTCTGGTGTCGACAGTCTGTTGATCCGCAACAACGAGCTCTCAACCACCGGCTCACGTAATAGTTTAGTGACTTAAACGAAGGGAAAAGCAACACTCGCGTTGAAAGGTGAAAACAAACCCACTCTTAAAGGAACTGAAATGTTACTGTCAAACAAACAATTACTGGCAGTGTTTGTGACTTTAAGCTACGTATATGTCACTTCGTTTTTTCGTGAACTGAAAGAGGAAACAATTTCTGTCCAACTATCGCATATAGCAGAAAGAATGGATAATGCTTTACTTCAACAATCCTTAATACTTGTGCATAGGGTTTTCTTAACTTACAGTTGCCAGCAGTTGGCACTAGTGTGTGAATGCCGTTACATTTGACAGAAGAATCTACTATTCTGGTGAAAAATACGGGAGCCTGGGATAGGCGAGGCAGAGAGAGAGTGTTAAGCCGGCTTGTGGGTATAATGGGCGTGTGCTGGAGATAACAAGCGCCGGCTCCGTAATTGGCGAGCCTGCTGCGCGACCCATCCACAACACCTTCCCTCCTTTTCTCCCTCGCAACCCACCCTCCCCACCACTACCGTCCTTACACCTACCTTTTCACCTTCGCCATCTGCTGTAACTGTTTGATGTTCCCTTCTTTGCGTGTTACTGCTTTAAAACGTTAACGCAGAGACTACCTGAAATTTTGTAGCGCCATCTTTACTGTTAAGAGGCAGAAAAATTATTGCAGGCGCTTAGCTTCATTGCTGTGTTAGATAGGCCTGTTGTCTCTATCCATTCACTATCACTGGCAACGATGTATAATATCTTCACACATTGTTAAGGGAGAAGATTTATTTCAGTGAAATGGATATGAACTGACGCAAAAATAGTCGCAACACCAACATATAGTTACTGTAGAGCAGGGCTTCCCAACCTGTGGTCCGCGGACCCCTTCGGGGTCCGCTGGCCCTTTCTAGGGGGTCCGCGGCCACCTTTCACCAAATCGTGTAAAATAATGAGTAAAATAATTGAATAAAAATGTAAAAATCTAATTAATCACTGTTTTTTTTCATGTGAAAAACATGTGTACTTTTACTTCAAGTCGTATCCCCAAGCAGCCTTTGCGGTTCCTCAGTGAGAACGTATACGCAGTTTAGTGCCGGAGAATGCGGCTTCTCTGATCGACTGTTTAGCCCCTGCTCACGGCACTAGATGTGCTGAAACCTTTTACGCATGTGAGGAGCGAGCTTTGTCGACCAATCACAGCGCTCGCTGGTACGTATGCGGCCCCAGGCATCATTAAATGTTAAACTTGCTTTGTCAGTGCACTACCTATTTCATAAGTCGATTTTTGATCACTTTATTACTTCTAACATGGATCGGTGGCTGAGGTCAGGATCATTGAAGAAGGGTGCAGTTTCTCCATCGCCTTCACAACAAGGGAAGTTTCCAGTTGAAATGAATGAGGAGGGAGAACGACCAAAGGAAGACTTTACATACACACACACACACACACACACACAACTGTTATGAAATATGCATGCTCCTTACACAACAGTAGCCAAATAGTGGAACTGAACAGACCATAAGCGGCAGCTTGTCAACAACGAACAGTTTGGACGTGACGTTGATTGCTCTTGGAGGAAGACAGCTCCATCGTGTGAAATTTCAATTACCAAGTAATTCTAATCAGGCTATAGTGTGTTGAACAAAGGGAGTAAATCCACTAGTAAGCGTCTGGATACAGTGGGAATTCAAATTGGGTCGTTAATTCATCTTGGGGGTGTGGGGGGGAGGGGGGGGGTCATTGGGAACATGACACTTCCATTAAGAAGCATTCAGTTCCCATGGGTTTCGCTCTGAAATTTAAAGTTACTGTGCTCTTAACTGACTAGGGGTCCGCCATGGATTTTCGACTGAAGAAGGGGTCCGCCAGCTGAAAAGGTTGGGAAGCCCTGCTGTAGAGTAATAAAATTTCGGGAACACATTTGTATAGGTAAGATTCTTAAGTGATTAACAATGCATGATCATAGATTAATGTAAGGGCTGGGTAAGCTGTTACAAATGTCTTATGCTAGTACGTTGATAACCGTTGTAACAGCCATAATGTCGTGAAGGTGCTGGATGTCAGTTTGTGGGATGGAGTTCCATGCCTGTTGCACTTGGTCGGTCAATACAGGGTCAGTTAATGCTGTTTGTGGATGACGCTGGACTTCTCGTTCGATGATCTCAGATTCGTGCTCTATTGGAGACAGATATGTTAATTGACCTGGTCAAGGCAACATGTCGACACTCCATAGAGCGTGTTGGACTACTACAGTGGTATGTGGGCGAGCGATATCCTGTTAGAACCCACCCGTTCCCCTTTTAAACCCTGCTCGTGAGTGGCAGCACAACAGGTCGTATCACCAGACTGACGTACAGTTTTGCAGTCAAGGTGTTTAGGATAACCACGAGATTGCTCCTTCTGTCATACGAAATCGCACCCCAGACCATAACTCCAGGTGTAGGTTGGTTGCAGGCCCACAACTAGCTTTCTTGCAAACGACACATGGTCATCACTGGCACCGAGGCGGAACCACTCTCATCAGAAAACCACGCTGCCCTCCAATGAGCTCTCGCATAACACCACTGAAGTCGCATTTGGCGGTGGTTTAGGGTCAGTGGATTACACGCTGCGCGGCGCCTTGTTCGGAGCTGTCCCTGCCGTAACCGATTGTTGCGTCACTATGGTGCCTACTGCTGCTCAAATTGCTGTTGCAGATGCAGTTACGTTGCGCAACAGCCAAACGCCGAACAGGATGGACTTCTCTTTCGGTAGTTCCTTCTTGAGACAGCACATTCTCATGATCACCGCTGCCGCCAATCATGTGTAGTGCTCCATTCTTGCCTAGTCTTTTTTCAGTATTGCAGAAGGATCATGCAGTCTCTCGTAGCTCTGTTACAGGACCCTATTCAAACTCAGTGAGATGTTGATAATGGCGTCTTAAAAGCATTCTTGACTAACATCAGCTCACCACGTCAAGTTTCAAAGGTATCTAATGTTCACGACCGTTACAACGTATTAATAACAAATTTGATCTGAATCCTTATAGTGGCGCTATTAGCGCCGCACTTGCGCGACTGGAGTGAAATTTGAATAGACATCTTTCAGACGTGGAATTACTCCTTTCAACTTTCGTTTATATTGCTCAACTCCTTCTTGGTGTGGGACTCTTTTATTTTCCTCAGTGTATGTTGGGTAAAACAGAAATTTTATGCACGAAGTGGCGTAAAAGGTAACACTTGAAAACCAATAATCCTTTAAGATTTCCAAATTGCGTTAAATAATCCTACAGGAAATAACATTCACTACACTGGAGGTGAAACATTACTCATCGAGCCAATCTATTAGTGAAACACGTGAAATCTTGAAATCCTTTTAAACTTCTATCGGGAAGCTTTCCTCCACAGAGAATTCAAGAACGTCTCGTTTAATGCCATGAGGTCACTGGGGGAAAACTCATTAACTAGTACCATGTGCCCATTTGAGGTAGGGGAGTTTTGTCCTAACAAGTCAATGTGGAAGAGACAAATCGAAGACCGTCTAATAAACACGTTCTTTGAAGACAATGGGGGGATTACGCCACGTAGCGCAATCGGGACAGGTGGACGACTGTGGTGAGCAGGTCTTGTATGACAAAGCAGATTTTACTATAAAGTTTATTCCAGTCGTTGACGGCCACCGTAGATGACGGGTTAGCGTTGCTGCCATTTGTGCAAAAGGATCCGAGTTGGATTCCAGGTATCTTCTCGGATTTTTCTGCGGTTTGGGGCATATGGAACGGGTCCACTCAGTGTAGTGAAGTCACCTGTGGAACTTCAAATGGTTCAAATGGCTCTGAGCACTATGGGACTTAACTTCTGTGGTCATCAGTCCCCTAGAACTCAGAACTACTTAAACCTAACTAACCTAGGGACATCAAACACATCCATGCCCGAGGCAGGATTCGAACCTGCGACCGTAGCAGTCCCGCGGTTCCGGACTGCGCGCCTAGAACACCTGTGGAACTCCTTGAATAAAGAAGCATCGGCATCACCAGAATTCATCTACTGTCAATGACCGCTGGAGGGATCGGCGACATGTTGATCACACATCCCACGGTCAGGAATCAGTCCTCGTACTGGTTTGTAGGCAGTAGTTGGCCAGTCGGAACACGACTAAGGCTTAATTCATCTATAGTGCGGATGTGCGTGTGTGTGTGTGTGTGTGTGTGTGTGTGTGTGTGTGTGTGTGTGAGTGCGTTCCAGTCAATACTCACAAAACTGACTGGTGGTTGCAACGATTATGACTGTCTAGTAGCTATTAATAGCCCATAAGCATTGATCGACATAGGAGCCTCAGTTAAGTGTTGATTTCTTGCATGTTTTGAAGCAGCAGTGACCAAAAAATATTTATTGACTAATGACAATGTCTATACAGTCGAAACCGGTGTAGTTACTAAACAATTTTCTAAGCATTGACTGACATAAATTTATAGTGAAATGGTGCTCTCAGACGATTACACGGCAATGACGAACAAGCTGATTTAAGGCACATTTCAGGTTATGCGTATTTTGGTGAAATCTAGTAATTAAACCGAGTGTGACTTGCTGTAATGTGAGAAATATATCCGCTGTTACAGGGCAAAGTATCCCATGTTGACTCTTGTTATGGTTTTTTATGTTTATCAAAACAGATGTTCATCACCATATCATAGATACGTAGGAATGAATCCAGATATAAACAATGACAAGCCTAGAATACCACAGTCCTCATAGCCTAAAAGAGAAGTCTGGTGTATGGACGTTCCTAACAAAAGCAGTACGTAACGTAAGTTCCAATCACAAATAATGAACGTAAGAGCAGTCCGTTGTGGGTATCCGAGAAGATACTGACATCATTCACGGCAGACACTGAAAAGTGAGGTTCTTTGCGGCCATATACCAGACGAGTTGGTAATGGAGGTGTGGTAGTCCCAGTTGGGAATATTTGGAAGGGGATTTCAAGTTCTAGCATTCGCATTTGCAACCAAAGGAAACCTACCAGATACACTGGTCAGACTCGGTGGACGGAATCTATTTTTATCCTAACTCTGGGCAATACGTCAAAGACAAAAATATGAAAGTCTGGAGTGCATGGAACCCTGTTTGTTCGTGTCTATAACGGAATAAAGTCGATGAGTTGCTCGACATGTGTCATGTAAATACCTCGTCACTCCAAAAAGTTTCTAGACAGGGTTAGTAACAAATAGAGAAAAATTAAGATGGTGGTTTTAGCGATTCAAGTGTTCTACATTGTCTCGTCCCATTTGAGTACACCGCACAGAACTTTCTTACAACCATGTGAAACTGCAAGAAAATTCCTGCTTTGAGATGTTGTTAAACTCGCGCATTGCATTAGCTTCAACGTTGGTTGGGTCGTCAAAACGTTGAGTCCTCACGTGAATTCCTGCTCCTTGTCGTTTTGTGGTAGATTCGTATTGCTAAGACCAGTTCTCATCAGATGCGAACACTTAAGCTAGAAATAAACTGCACCAGGCCTCTGCTCATTATATTTTCATTCGGGAGTGAAGGTGTGTTGGAAAATCTTTGCAGATTTTTTTCTCTTCTTCAAAACATTCTGGACAATGTATTGTATACCTCATTCAGATATGTTGCTCCATTGCGATTTGTGAGCTAACAACGTTGATACACTAAGGCCGCACGTCCACTTCGCAACACAACTGACTGGTCAACGGTACATTTACTGTCTACTCTTGTTTGTTCAAACTGCCACCATAGTTATTGCGCTGATGTCGCTTCTACGCCAGGAATAAAACCAATCTCGGAACTTTTTCGACGGATAGTGTATGTCAATGCCGATCACAGAGGTCAACACTGTCTGGCAGGGAAACGAAGGGGGATATCAAAAGTTGACCTCGTCAGTTAATGCAGGCCGCTCGGTTTTGGCCACAATTACACAATCACCATAGACTTTTGCTACAGCTCTGGACAATCTACTTTTATTTCATGTGTAAGCTCATAGTAATGCAAACAACGCTGTGTTGAGGTGCGATCTGTCGGCACTGAGTTGTGGTTTTCGTGCTCTTATCTAACGCGCGCCTGAACAATTGAATGCGAAAGGTTGAACCACAAACACCAGAGACGACATATTTACGCAGGCACCGCTCGATGAAATACTTTCGCTGACTTCAATATTCTTTATTTTTTATATAACTCTGGCTTTAATCGTACATGAAGGTAGACGTGTTCTACACTGGAGTATTTATTGTTAATTGTCGTGGACCATGTTAGGAACATGAGAGAAATTTTATATTTGAAGTCAAATGGAAATGAAAATATTATGTCAAATGTATGGAGACTACTGTAAGAAGTTTGCTCAGTATGTGTATAAAATTAAGGTGCGCTATCAAATATAATGATTGTGTTACCAAGAACTGTTAACATTGTCTGACTGCTACACTATAAACTGGAGTTGCATATAATTCGGTTGCGTGAATTTCTACACGATCGTTATATTCCTCTTGTTATCAGTGGATCATTTAACTTGCAAACTGATTTCACTTCGCTCCACGAACTCCGAATTTATATGTGACAATTCATCGTTGCCCCCAGGTCAGTCCGTGATCTATCTGCACGACGTCGGAACTATTTTTGTGTGTGTAGCACTAAAGAATTTCGGAGGGAGCAGTTGTTTCCTGAGATCAACATAAAAAGTGACTGAACTTCATTACGAAAGTGAAAACTGTGTGTGTGGCGTGAGTGATCAAGAGTTGAAGCTATACTGACAGATCATGGAGTTAAATAATTCTTTCGTTTAGAATTAAATTCGATAACCGCATCTTTCAAAAAAAAAAAAAAGTGTGTGAAATCTTATGGGACTTAACTGCTAAGCTCATCAGACCCTAGGCTTACACACTACTTAACCTAAACTATCCTAAGGACAAACGCACACACACCCAAGTCCGAGGGAGGACTCGAATCTCCGCCGGGACCAGCCGCACAGTCCGTGACTGCAGCGCCCTAGACAGCTCAGCTAATCCCGCATGGCAATCGCATCTTTATACCCGTTCAGAAGTTTACCTTTTGTCATTCAATGCAATTATTCGTGATTCGTGGCAATGACTGCTATCATTCGAAAGTCACATTCATACTCAAGAGCTACTTTAATCTGTTAATTGACAATGCCATTTAGTGAACTATTGATTCAACAGTCGAAATATTCGGATATTTCGTTTATAATTTTCTCAGCATTAAACGATGTGATCTATGTGAGTGTGTGCTGTGTAGTTACAACACGTTAGATTGCACTGCTTGCTATCCAAACCATTTGATTTTTCGCATCAGGTGTATTTTGTCATAAATACATCAGCTCAGTTACCAAATGAGAAACTCAGACATATACATCTACACGTATATCGCTAAAGAGAGAAATAACGTAATTACCAATGTTGGGGAACAATCTGGCAACAGCATGATCGGAAGCACAGAGATTTCGTATCTTGTCCATTTGTGCATGACTGCACTAGGCGTGGCTGTGATGCCATGTGCAGCTCCGACTGTTCGCTTCACGAGGCAGACAGGATCACCTTCTGACCGGCACGACACCTATCTCTATTCAGTTGCACATTACGTACAGACCTCGATGTAATCGATACGAGATCGTATTGGATCGTGGTCCTACTCGGTTGCTGTAGCACTACGGTGGACCATTCTTCATTTTTGTCCGTTTAGAGGGAGTTTACAAATAAAGCAAGTTGGTGGGCGCAGTGAATGTTATCGGGAGGTGGTATCGCAGCCCGGGCGTCCCTCGAGACGGTGGCAGTGACAGCGGGTGGGGGTGGAGCCGCGGCGTCTGGCGGCTGCCGACTGCGGTGCCGGCAGGTCTGGCGAGGCGGTGCGGGCCACGGACCCGGGCCTCCCCCAGGAATGCCGCCGCCGCCTACCTGGCCGCAGGAATGTGGGCCGCCACAGTTCTCACGCCTTGCGACAACACCGGCACACCTGCGCCTTCTCCCTGATTTACATCGCTTCCTCACAGTTGCGCAGCCTCATCGGGGCGAGATGAGGTAGCACCCGCGCCCCTGCAGGCGGGCGGCTCTTCAGCCGTCATTCACACAGCCTCATTGCCATTGTAACTACTGTCGTCGGTGCGCTTTCATCTCCGGCACCGTCCATATGGAGAATTACAACATACAGCTGCGTAATCAGTAGTTAATGGCTTGTTCTGTAGACTAGAAACTTATAGTTAATATTGGACAATTTACACTTAAGATCCAAAGAAATTGGTAGACCTGCCTAATTCCGTCTACCGCCCCCGCGAGCGCGCAGAAGTGCCGCAACATGACTGGACTCGAATAATATCTAAAATAGTGCTGGAGGGAACTGACACCACGAATCCCGCACGGCTGTCCATAAAGCCGTAACAGTACGACGGGGTGGAGATCTCTTCTGAACAGCAAGTTGCAAGACATCCCAGACATGCTCAATAATATTCATGTCTTAGGTGTTTGGTGATCTGCGGAAGAGTTTCAACTCAGGAGAGTTTTCCTGAAGCCGCTCTGTAGCAATTCTAGACGAGTGAGGCGTCACTTTTCCTGTTGAAATTGCCCATGTCCATCGAAATGCACATGGACATGAATGAATGCAGGCGGTCAAACAGGATGCGTACGTACTTGTCGTCTGTCAAGGTAGTATCTAGACGTATCAGGGGTTCCATATCAACCATATTGTACACCCCTCACACCCTTACAGAGCATCCACCAGCTTGAACATTTCCCTCCTGACATACAGGGTCAACGGATTCATGAGGTAGTGTCCATATCCGTACACGTCAATCTGCCCGATTCAATTTGAAACGAGACTCGTCCGACCAGGCAACGTGTTTCCAATCATCAACAGTCCAATGTCGGTGTTCACGTGCACAGGTGATGCGTAAAGCTTTGTATCGTGCAGTTATCAAGGGTACACGTGAGGGCCTTAGGCTCAGAAAGCCCATATCGATGATGTTTTATTCAATGGTTTGCACGCTGATACTTGTTGATGGCCCAGCACTGAAATCTGCAGGAATTTGTGAAAGGGATGCACTGCTGTCACGTCTATCGATTGCCGGCCGCGGTGGCCGAGCGGTTCTAGGCGCTTCAGTGCGGAACCGCGCGACTGCTACGGTCGCAGGTTCGAATCCTGCCTCGGGCAGGTGTTTGGTGTCCTTAGGTTAGTTAGGTTTAAGTAGTTCCAAGTTCTAGGGGACTGATGACCTCAGATGTTAAGTGCCATTGTGCTCAGAGCCATTTGAAGGTCTATCGATTCTCTTCAGTCGTCGTTGGTCCCGTTCTTGCAGGATCTTTTTTCGGCAGCAGCGATGTTGGGGATTTGATGTTTTACCGGATTCGTGATATTCACGGTACACTCGTGAAGTGTTCGTACGGGAAAATCTCCAATTCATCGCTACTTTGGAGATGCTATGTCCCATCGCTCGTCCTCCAACTATAACACCACGTTCAGACTCACCTAAATCTTGATAACCTGCCATTGCAGAAGCAGTAACCGATCTAAGAACTGCGCCAGACACTTGTTGTCTTAGATAGGCTTTGCCGACTGCAGCGCCATATTCTCCCTGTTTACATATCTCTGTATTTGAATACGCATGTCTGTACCAGTTTCTTTGGCACTTCAGTGAATATTGATACTACGACGAATCATGTTTTCCTTATTTCAGTTATTTTATTTTATTTTTTTTCTCGTACTGATTTACACTATCTCACCAAAAGAATCCGGACACCTATTAGCGGACATTAATAACGGGCCGTGTCCACCCTTCGTCTTTATGACGGCGTGAGCTCTGGTGGAGACACTTTCAACGTGTGTGGAGAATTGCCAGCCCATTGTTCCTCAAGAGTCTAAACCAGAGAAGATGATGTTGGACGCTTTGCTGTGGAACGAAGTCGACGTTCTAAGTCACCCAGAAGGTGTTTCTTGGGCTCATGGCGGGGCTTTGGGCAAAAATGTTAAAATCAAAAAAACACTGTAACAAATTTATGTATGCGTATGTGGGGAAAACAAACTGCTAAATAATCGTTGAAATTCATGACAGAAATCATCAGCCGTCTTATTTCGCGCAGTGCTACTAGTTTTGGTCATAGACCAGTTTCAAGCTTAGCCTAAACGAGGAAATACAAAGCCTTAGAGATTGTACAAATAGACAAGGTAGTAAGATCAACATCGTACTTACAGGTATAAATGGCAGGAATGCTGTAGAATGATGTAAGCGACTACAAGTTGCCATTGCAGGCCAACCGAAGTCAGTAAAATTGTCAGCAGTATAATAACTGTACAGAGCAAATATCACCAGAAGATTTATTCACCTCGAAAGTCAATAACAATCTAACAGACCGGAATAGGTCAAGCAGTACATGGAAAATAGGCAAAGATAATACCATGTTAAAGACAAAAAAGGTATAGCATATAATAACAAGTGAAGCTTTAACCTAACAAAGTGATACAATGTATTCTTTCGTTGAAAGCAAACATCTTATGTCTATGAAGTAGATCGTAACGTTTGGTGCACCGAGCGGTCTAAGGCGCTGCAGTCACGGACCGTGCGGCTGGCCCCGGTGGAGGTTCGAGTCCTCCCTCGGGCATGGGTGTGTGTGTTTGTCCTTAGGACAATTTAGGTTAAGTAGTGTGTCAGCTTAGGGACTAATGACCTTAGCTGTTAAGTCCCATAAGATTTCACACATATTTTTGAACATCTAGTGCACAACACAGAAACCAAGAAAGTGAAACTGACCGAAATGTTTGGCAATAAATTTATAATGGCTATAAAGTATGTTCAACTGAACTGAGTGCTTACACTACCTGGTCAAGTTGTAGAATCTCTGACTTCTTGTATTTCTTAGTTTAGGCCAAGCTTGAAAATGGTGATCGAAACCAGTAGCAATGTACTGAATAAAAAGGCAGTTGAAGGTTTTCCCATGATTTTCAACGACAACTGGAAGACAGATGCTGCTTTATGACAGGGTGCTTTGGTCATCGTTTCCGAACTGCTACTCTACTGTACGCAGTGTAGAATGCTGTAAAATGTGTTCGCCTCCTTCAGCAGTACGCGTTTTCTTAAGCGCAATAAGGGGAGCGTGCTCTTCTACGGAAAACATCGCTGCAGGATAACACAACCTCCTCCGTAGTTCAGTGTCGACTCTACAAGTGATGGTATGTAACATTCTCCAGCCATTCGCCAAACCAAAACCCTTCAACCGAATTGCCACAGGGTATAGGGTGATTCATTACTCCAAATCACTCGTTTCCAGTCATCCACTGACCAGTGGCGTTGCTCTTTACACCTGCTCAGTGGCTTCTTACTACTGACTACAGAAATGTGAGGAACTTCTCGGCCTTGGTACCCCATTCATCTTAACTCCCAACACACAGTCATTGTACTACATGAGTTGCTGGTAGTACCGTGGAACTCACGAGTGATTCCATCCGCTAGTTTCATGCGATTTCTTACAACCACAATTCACAGTCCTTGACGGTCCCTATCCCTCAGTACGTGTACTCTGCCTGGTCTTGGTTTAGATGTGATTGATTCTTCGCGTTTCCACTTCACGATCATTACATTACCCAGCAGTCGACTTGGGCGGCTTTAGAGGGAGCCTTGTTCCTCAGGTGACGTCCAGTGATTAGTCCTTGTTCGAAGTCCCTCAGCTCTCCTGACCGATTCGCTCTGCTTTTACTGCTCCTCTACTGACAGCACAATACTCCTAGCCTCGTTTTCTAATGGCAGATCCGTCTCTTGTGACATCTAATCGTCAATACCGAATTACATTGGGATGTGCGGATACTTTTGAAGAGATAGTAAATGTGACCCAGCAAAATTAGGAACATGACAGCACTGTTTCCATCTAATCAGCCATTCTATGTATTTTACATTACGTTCTACATCTACTTCTATATCTATACTCTACAGACCATCCCATGGCGCGTGGCGGAGGGTGCTTCTCATACCACTATATTTCCCCCTTTCAGGTTCCAACCACGAAACGCGCTTGGGCAGAATTTAATTTCTGTGATTTTCTCGTCGTGAACACTTCGCGAGAGGTACGTGGGAGGAAACAGTACTTTTCTTGACTCTTTTTCGTGCATACGCTCTTGGGATTTCAACAGAAAACCTCTCCGTGATCCAAAACGCCTCTCTTGTAGCATCTGCCTCTGGATTTTCTTGAGAATTTGCGTAATGCTGTAGTGACGGAACGCGCCGCTCGTCGTAGCATTTTCTCTGTTCCATCTGTCAATTCTATCTGGAAAGGGCCCTAGCATGATAAACGATACTTAAGAACAGTCAAAAGTTTTTAAGTCATTTTCTTCGTTGATCAATTGCATTTCCTTAAGATTTTCTCAGTGAATTTCCGTCTGGTATCTGCTTTTCCTGTTACTTGCTTTACCTGATCATTATGTTTTAGACTGCTCCGGATAGTTACTCCTCTTTACCTTACGGCAGTTACTGTTTCCAGAGAATTGATGCCAACAGTGTAAACTAACAGTAGCGGATCTCTTCGCCTATTTATGCGGAATACGTTACGTCATGTCTTTACATTCATTGGAGCCACGTGGGATCAGCCGAGCGGTCACAGGCGCTGCAGTCATGGACTGTGCGGCTGGTCCCGGCAGAGGTTCGAGTCCTCCCTCGGGCATGGATGTGTGTGTTTGTCCTTAGGATAATTTAGGTTAAGTAGCGTGTAAGCTTAGGGACTGATGACCTTAGCAGTTACATCCCCTAAGATTTCACACACATTTGAACATTCATTGTAAACTGCTAACCTTTAGAAATTACTGTAAAATAAACTCGTCGAACTTACTTCCATGACTATCTATCCGTCCAAGCCGGTCCTAAGCGCACTTGAAAAAGGAAGAAGGGGAGAAGTAACACTTCGTTAAAAAACCTTGGTTCACCTGACCCGGATGACGGTACCTTGTAAGGGTTCCTTGCCAGGATGACGGTGAAGACCTCAATGGCAGTGAAAGCTAAGACGAAGATCATCATAACGGCAGAACAGGCTTTTACATAAAAGCATAAGACTGTAGCGTATGTTCTCACAGTGCACAGTAAGCGGGTGCAATAGGCGTCTGTTCCACACTTCAGTGACAGTCCCATTTATAATTCTAAGCCAAATGCCTGAATTTTAATAATGGAAAGTTTGAACTATCTTTCCCCATACTGAACTTTAACCTAAGGCATGATGGCATATTTCAAAAGGAAAACTATTCCAGGAAGTAATGAATCTTCCATCGCTAGTCATCGCGATGCCACTAGGCCTTTGAATCCTGGAGAGCCTAGAACATCATGTAAGGAAGATTCGGAGCTTCCTAGAACTTTTTCAAAGATGAGGCACAAGAAAAGAGACCTACTGAACACTCTGAACAGCAACATGCTTATGAAAGTTGGAAAACTAAAATGCCTAACTGATACCCTCCGTAAAGCATCATACTTATATTAGTACTTCAAGAAACAAGTTTTCTGGTTGAAAATCCAATTGAGTCAGGTGGACAAACAATTTACAAAGGAAAACCAGCCATTAGAAATTGAATAATTTCATTTCTGACTTTTAAGTCAGGCAATAAACTATTATAAATGAACATGCAGTATCAAACAATATACTAGAACAAACGTTGAAAAAGTGAAATAATGGGAAATGCTAGAATACGAAACATCCAAACTACCAAAAGAACATATTTTTGAAGTTTTTAATGCACAAGTTTGTAAAGAAAGAAAATGTAAATCAGTAGTTGAAGACTATCCAGCACGTGAAAGAATAAACAGATATGGGGAAAGACTCATAGACTTTTGTAAACAATTAAACCTAAAATTAACGACATTTTTCAAGAAACTTGCAAGAAAGAAAAAAAAAGTGGGTATCAATTAACTCAAATCAAGTTGAATATCATATAGATCATGTGCCACTAACTCTTCGTAATCATAAAGAAATCTTGGATGTCTGAGTGAGGAAGGGCCTTAACATAGACTCAGACCATTACCTAACAGAAGCAAAGACCAAATTTCAACCGAAGAAACACAAGCCGAAACCAAAAAGATTTCCAAGAGTAAACACTAAATTTCTCACCCAAAATCGGGATAAATTCTGTGATGTATTAAACGCGCGGAAAATGGAAGATGGGGAAGAAACTAAAGAAACAGAGTTTGTTAAAGAAATCGGACAACCACAAAAAGTACCAAGACACGATGTTGGAAGGAGTAACATGACGAAGCAATTGACAGTCGACTAAAGGCATGAAAAAGTGGTACAATAATAAGAAACGTGAATATTGGGAAGAGTTTAAAGAAGAAATGAAGAAACGGCAAAAATCGTCAGATCAGTGAATAGAAATTACAACAAAGACATACTAGAGGCAATGGGTTTAGACTGTAAAAGGAACAATACTAAGGACTTCTATACAACTTTCAAAGAAGTTTTAACAGGTTTCCAGTCAGCAAGTTTACATTTTCAGGATAAAAATGGAAACATGGTTTTAAGCAATAAAGAGAGCTGCCAACTTTTAGCTGAATACTTTGAAAACTGATTCAACTGCAAAGAACTTATTGACAGGTTATAAAAACCAAAACACAAAAACCCACCAACGGAGCCACCGACAACAGAAAAAAATAAAAGATTATCAAGCCGCAGCAGAATAACAAAATATGTGCTTCAGAAGAAATAATACGTGACAGGGATCACTTCCAGCTACTGATATAAAACGCATCCTATGAAGAAGATACGGCCAAGTGAATGTGAACAGATGATCAGAGACGAGCGGTTGGAGTGAAACTGAAGAAATGAAGAGAAAGAAACACCTTTAGTCTTTAAGTTGTATGCCGTCCATAGCTGGCCAAATTTTGTAATACAAATTAAAAATGTTCCTTGCGCTGTGAAAACTTGCTTACTGTAAAATGTTATGATTCTAGAGCAGCGGTAAGTACCCAATAGGTTTTGATGAGTGAGTCTGCGAGCATCAAAATATGGTATGAACAGCCCCATCGAGGTGGTCCCATAAATTCTCGACTGTGTTTAAATCCGGAGAGTTTGATGATTAGAGTAGTACAGTAAACACATCCTGGTGTTCATCGAACCACGCAAGTTCACTGTGAGCTGTGTGACACGCTGTATTCTCTTTTTGGTAGATGCCATCGTGCCAAGAAAAAACAAACAGCATCAGAGGTGAAAATGGTCTCCAAGGATAGATGCATACTTATGTTAATCCAATGTACCTTCCACAATGACGAGATCATCTAGCGAATGCCACGTAAACATTCCACAGACCACTGCCCTCGCTCCTGGTTGCAGGGTGTTTGCTTTCAGACGTCTCACGCTGTACACACCAACGGCCATCTGTCAGATGGAGTATAAAACTTGATTCACTAGAAAAGGCTACTTGCTGCCACACAGTTGTAGTCCAGTTGCGTTATTGAGATGCAAATTCCAGCTTTCGTCGCCGATGAACGTCAGTGAGCATGGGTGCGTGATTCTGCAGCCTGCTGCGAATGTTCAAATGGCTCTGCGCACTATGGGACTTAACTTCTAAGGTCATCAGTCCCCTAGAACTTAGAACTACTTAAACCTAACCAACCTAAGTACATCACACACATCCATGCCCGAGGCAGGATTCGAACATGCGACCGTAGCGGCCGCGCGGTTCCAGACTGTAACGCCTTTAACCGCTTGGCCACACCGGCCGGCTGCTGCGAAGGCCCATGGACAGCAACGTACGCTGAATAGTCGCTGTGGATACACAGTTGGTAGTCCTTTGGTTCATCTCGGCGATCAGTTACTCATCACTTGCACGTCTATTCGCCGCATTCATTTCCGCAGCCGTTATTCACTGCTGTTTATGGCCCGTGGTGTATCACAGTTGCCCCGGCGCCGGTTTTGGATAGCGCCAGTTTGCCATGCACAGTATACTTTAACCAGGACGGCACACGAAAGGTTCACAAACAGCCGTTTCGGAAATGCTTCCATCCTTGGTCCGAAACCAATGATCATGCCCTTTTATACGGCAGACAAATCGCACCGTTTCCGCATTACGACAACAACTGCATTGTTTGCCGCTCCCTGCCCCCGACACGTTTTAGATACCATCCACTGCTAGTGCTGCCGCTTGCCGTATGTGAGTCGTTACTGCACGTTGACGTCGAACACAGGCGGTGGTCGCAGTAACGTGACTCGCACGTGTACTGCCGAGGCGGTATTCGTTATCGGGTGCAGGTCTTCACGTTACTTTTTGACTGAAATATTAATATGTCTGTGATGATATTTCTCTGTATTTGTTTTCGTAGTTTTAGTAGTTTTTCTTGAAACACAACACTTCCGTCACACATACAGAATGGAAGTTGAAGACTGAGAAGAAGTGAAACTGAATATTAGTTGTTGACTTTCAGAACGCCATGAATGAAATTTATGCTTTAAACTGCGATTGGTTATGCTGCTCATTTGCCTTTTTTTATACTGGATGGGAGTGTTCCGCAGATTTTACCAACCACTTGGAACGCTGTTCCTACAGCAACCTACGGAAGGGAACTATTAGGATACGACCAAATCCTTTCCCATACACTGTGCACAGTCTTATAGATATTTCATCAAGTCGAGTAGCCTTTCCTTTAATCAGCGATTTTAGCTGATTTTCTATCTCGCTGCCGCCTATTTCGATGCATCGAAGTGCAAAGTCACAGTCGTTCCTCTCACATCCTTGTTCAGCAGTTCATAATAACGATGATGTCGACTAGATGTGAAACTGTAATTCTTGTCCTTCCATCCTTTTTGAAAACTAGCCAGCAGCATGTAGCATATTCAGCTCAGTTCTTTAACTGAAACATTAACTTTAAATACTGAGTTTCACACCCACCTCTCTGTGACATCATTTCGACAACGAGGAAGTAATGCGATTAAAACATAACCTTCACAATTGTATCCCATCAAAAGATCGAATGTCGCTTCCTGTTGCCCGTAAGGTAACCGATTTCCAGTTCGGTGAGGCCTCACACGTGGAGCCTTTGTTGTCCCCATCGGCAGGCTGTAGCTGGTCGTTGGCTCCCACGTAGAAGTCACAGTTACTTCTTCTCCCGTCGTGGCGTCTGCAACGGCTCCATTGTGTCTTTCGCAGAGTCATAATCACCAGCGTGGCGCAGCGAATCTCCGATGCGCTGAATCTGAGTGCCGTAAACCTGCCAACGCCGGACAGCACGGCGAAAGCTCACGGCCCACCCGCTAGCGTGAATTGCCACTTCGCTGCCCGGATATTAAGAGACGTTCCCGAAGTACGTATTGTAAAACAGATGCGGCTATAATACCCTCAGAAATGTGTTGTGAAATATGTTCTTCCGCGGTAGGTATAAACGAGACACCAAAGGAAACGCAAAACAAACCTCACGAAGAAGTCATTTGGTTTACTGAGCGCGGATGCTGTTGAGGAGGTGACGTGAATGTCTGTACGGACCTACCAGACGCCCCGAGGGTCCATTATCGCGCGCGGTGACGAGTGTTAGTTACCGACAAACTCGTTGCCTAAGAAAACATACTGCATGTGACGCTGCCGGTCGCGGTGGTCGTGCGGTTCTAGGCGCTTCAGTCAGGAACCGCGGGAGTGCTACGGTCGCAGGTTCGAATCCTGCCTCGGGCATGGATGTGTGTGATGTCCTTAGGTTAGTTAGGTTTAAGTAGTTCTAAGTTCTAGGGGACTGATGACCTAAGATGTTAAGTCCCATAGTGCTCAGAGCCATTTGAACATTTGAACCATGTCACGCTGTGTTTGCTATTCTGAAGTCTTGAAACTGTCTAATAGGACGCAGCATGAAACTTTCATTAAGACTCCATGATAGAGCAGACTTAATATGTGGGACTTATACACAGTTACGCTGACGGGAACTGGTTGGGTAATTAAAACTAAAGAGAGGACAATATAACATAAAATCCCGAGTTATCTCGTTTTTTATTATTCTGATAGAAATTTAAAGCCTAACAACAGACCTAAGAAAAAAATAAAGCCCTGCTTATATAAGTTTCTGCACTGATAGTTAAGTATTCGACCGCTGAAAAGCATATGGTCATACATTTGTAGCCTGAGAAGTGTTTTAGTTGAGGTGGTTACCACTAGATATCGTTTTTGCTGTGTACAGCTTTGGATACCCGACAACAAAACCCACCCTTTCAGCCTCTCTCCTGTATTGTTGTTTAGGCAACTCTTTCAAAAAAAGGATGTCTGTAGGGATGCTGAGACTCGGAAAGTGAAGAAGAGCGTTATGTTATGTCATTAGAGACTAAAAAGAGACGACAGTTCATCAGCTGAGCGGCAAGTGCTCGCCAGAGCTAAATACGCCCACCGTGCTCCAGCTAGCTTCTCTAAGATTTATGTTCACAGGAAACCATTGTGAAATAAATGATTAGACTTCGTACCTACATGGAAACTAAAAAATGACTTCAAGTTTCACAATATTTTAGTCAACGTCCAACACATGAGAATACTCGAAATTTTATTATTGGTGGTCTTCAAAATGTTATAGTTCGTTAATTTGAGCGTTCAGATGTACCTTTATATATCTATACGTGATATCATTCATTAAATGTTTTTTCGTTAACAAAAAATATTATTTTTGGAACATAATTTGAGAAAAAAATCAGTATGTTACGGAGATAGCGAACTTTCGACCACTCAACTAAACTTTCGCATTAGTCGTTTTATCAGAAGACTTCTCGGTAGCACCCGTTCTTTTTTAAGTCCCACCCACTTCATACCACTTCTGGTGCTTGTCCGCTAAACTCGTTTCATATTTATTTGAAATGTCTTCTCATTTGGCCTCACTAAATAGATCTAAGAAAATGTACCTAAGCGATCGAGATAGATCCCTACTTCACATTAGCGAACAGTGCTTACCGCTTGACTTCAGAGGTTAAGGACACGTAGAATATATACTTTCATTATAGTCTACCGCACAGGAACATCATTAAGAGCCAGCTTTGAAAATGTTGTAATAATGACATTCCCTACTCGTATCACTCAAACGACTAAGGCGATGGTTCCCAGACGTATTGTAGATCAAGTAAAAACCAAGTACTCGCTGACCTCTTTTGCATCATTTTTCAACTTGATGTTCGAACTATTTAATTGGACGATCACAAAAACGAAGGTCATTACATGATTTATATCTATCCAGCAACGATTTCTGTGATAGTGGAGAGGATTTCACTCTCTGAATAGAATGAGGCCTGACAGTAAGTGGCCCAATGTTTCGTTACATTGGTTAGTTAGTTAGTTACACGTTCCATAGATCACCTGGACGATTCTTTTATCGAAATGATGTGGAATGAATAAGTTTATAATATACGTATACATGATTAGTGTTAATATTAGCAAACACATTATTATTTTAGTCCTAATCATGATACTACATTTAATTTTCTTAAATTTTATTATGTTTTATTTTTCAACTAACTACCAGTTTTTAAGTAGAAATTAATCAATGGAAGAGAACGGGTAGTCCAGGAGACATGATTTTAAATTAGATTTAAATCTTGCTTCGATATGTTTGCTTGTAGTTACGAACATAGGAAATACGAAATGGAGAAAAGAGTAATACAAATAAAGCAAATATTTTGTAGCACATAAATATGCTAACTAACAGTATAATTACTTTGGAATGAAGATGGCAGCAGTAGGAAAGAAGAACATTTGAAACGCCGTTAGCCGCCATTTCATTTCCAAAAAAACACAGACCTTTCCTTTTACGCGTTACAGGAAATTAAACGATAGTGCGAATAGTGTCCTGGTTATAAATGACATTTCCAGCGTCTCACTGCATAATACAATGAATCGATTTTTTTAGTCAGCACTAACGTCTTCACTGACAGATGTAAATTCTTCTTTCAGTGCAAACCGTTACAAAATCCTTTATTCGAAGTAGATTAAGATTTGTTGTATGAAGATCCTTCCCTGTACACCGAAGGAGAAAACATGAAATTAAATTCTATAGCGGCAACTAGTGGTTATTATATTGCTCCAGTCTTTTGTGGATGCGCGGAATGAAACTGACATCGTAACTGGTCTTCCGTTCTTTGCGTTCAATCTTCACAAAAGTATTATGAATGTTTAGAGCATATTTTAATCAGTCTACTTACGCAGCGGGAAAACAGATAAGTGGAGACAAAATATCAAAGATTGGGCAGGTGCGAATAGGATTCACGCTCTGAAGGTTCCGTACAAACTTAATTGTATATGCACACAGCTCATCCATCTCGGGAACTGGGGATGTTTGCGATAATTGCCTATCGACACTGCTGCTGGCGACATAGCGGCCCCGAGAATTCCTAGACTTTCGAGAACGTTTTAAGTTTTATGTTTTATACAATTACAGATTAATCATTTTCTGATTTTTTCTGGTATTTGTACTGTGAAGCCTTGCTTCTTGCCAAATTTAATGATTCTAGGTTAAGAGGAAGTTGCCTGTAAATTCTGATGAGTGAGTTTGAGAGTATCAAAACGAGTGACTTAAATGGCCGTATCTTCTGATTGCATTTACTTAGAAGTTTAAGTATTTTATACCGCCAAGGGACCACAGACTCAGGTATATAATACTCAGCTTTTTACGTCTGCCTGTTTACTAGGAAAAGGGTTTTTAGAGCCGGATAGACGGACAGACGCACAACAAAGTGATCGTATAACTATTTCGTTTCTACAGACTGAGGTACGCAATCCTACAAAGACCAGCAAAAGAGTCGAGTTAGTGTTAATAACTGAACAAATTCTCGTTTAAATGGTGCAATGGTTACTCAAATTTCCTGGCAAATTGAAACTGGGTACCGGACCAGGTCTCGAATCTGTCTTTCTCGGGCAATACCGTTACCGACTGAGCTATCCACGCACAACCCACGAACCACCCTCAGTTTTACCTCAGTCAATACCTCTCTCCAACTTTCAGAACCTGACGGAAGTTCCCTGCATAGCTTGCGGGACTAACACTCCTCGAAGTCATAGACTAAGGAATTGTTGCAGACTAATTCTTTTACAGAGCTGTGGATTGTAAGCAACGCATACTACGGCACAGAATGAAAGACTCATTCAGCAAATGGTTGTTGTCTGAGTGTAGGAACGACTTCGCAGAAGTACATTTGCTACCTTGCTACAGTACGTGAAGTATCGTATAGATTTTTTAGGAAAAGAAAAAAATAAGCAATAACAGTAGCTGTCTTCTAATCCACCTGTACTCTAAATCACAGTCACTGAACCGAGTAAGACTAAACATCAGATCTGTCCGCCCTTCTGCGTATCACCTTGTAAGAGGACGTCCATTAATTAAGTGAGGGGTTTTCTTTAAAATTTGGAACTCTCTCTCCGCTTGTTTAGATGCGGTGGTCCACCTCCCCTCACGTGAGGTTTACCCGTAGATAGGTAGAAATACGTAAAAATGAAAAAAAAATATTTATTTTATACACTGATTAAAACACTATAATAAAATTGTGTTTTATTTAGGAAGTGTGCGAAACAGAGTAATAACATGTGATTAACACGCTATTTTAAACATACCCCCTGAGTAGTATTCGCACGGACAGACAAGCAGCGACAGGGGGACAGAAAGGGTGATAGAAAATAGTATTAACCGTTTAGACGGATCCCTAAAAATGACCTTTCATTGGTATATTATATACGTTATATATTTTCAACTCTTTCTTGCTTTGCAGGTGAGACAACATTGTATGTACCTTCCACTGAACCCTATGGTTACGTAACTTTTCAGTCTCTTGAATTTTATAAAGACCAGCAAAAGAGTCGAGTTAGTGTTAATAACTGAACAAATTCTCGTTTAAATGATGCAATGGTTACTGAAATTTCCTGGCAAATTGAAACTGGGTACCGGACCAGGTCTCGAATCTGTCTTTCTCGGGCAATACCGTTACCGACTGAGCTATTCACGCACAACTCACGAATTTACTAAAAAAAATTCTTGTTGGTGAACTTCAGCTTAACAGCCTTCCAAAAACAATTATCTTTTTGCTCGGACTTGTGTTTCGACTTGTCGGCATGCCGCTTAACATACGCTTTGTAAAAGCTTTGATACAAATTGATGTTGAACACAGTAGTATTGGCTTTATATGCTTTGTAGAATATCACGACTGACTCACTGACTGACATGTAATGATTACGATCGGTGCGGTAGAGAACCAGCAGAATGAAATTTCACACTTGTGTGGCACTTGTTTCAAATCGGGGGACTCAAGCATGCACATGTGTAGGGCATTCAGTTCAGTGAGACCATAAACACCGGTCAGCACTGTGTTTCCGTTATACGAGGGCAGTTCAATAAGTAATGCAACACTTTTTTTTTCTGAAACGGGGGTTGTTTTATTCAGCATTGAAATACACCAGGTTATTCCCCAATCTTTTAGCTACACAACACTATTTTTCAACGTAATCTCCATTCAATGCTACGGCCTTACGCCACCTTGATATGAGGGCCTGTATGCCTGCACGGTACCATTCCACTGGTCGATGTTGGAGCTAACGTCGTACTGCATCAATAACTTCTTCTTCATCCGCGTAGTGCCTCCCACGGATTGCGTCCTTCATTGGGCCAAACATACGGAAATCCGACGGTCCGAGATCGGGGCTGTAGGGTGCATGAGGAAGAACAGTCCACTGAAGTTTTGTGAGCTCCTCTCGGGTGCGAAGACTTGTGTGAGGTCTTGCGATGTCATGAAGAAGGAGAAGTTCGTTCAGATTTTTGTGCCTACGAACACGCTGAAGTCGCTTCTTCAATTTCTGAAGAGTAGCACAATACACTTCAGAGTTGATCGTTTGACCATAGGGAAGGACATCGAACAGAATAACCCCTTCAGCGTCCCAGAAGACTGTAACCATGACTTTACCGGCTGAGGGTATGGCTTTAAACTTTTTCTTGGTAGGGGAGTGGGTGTGGCGCCACTCCATTGATTGCCGTTTTGTTTCAGGTTCGAAGTGATGAATCCATGTTTCATCGCCTGTAACAATCTTTGACAAGAAATTGTCACCCTCAGCCACATGACGAGCAAGCAATTCCGCACAGATGGTTCTCCTTTGCTCTTTATGGTGTTCGGTTAGACAACGAGGGACCCAGCGGGAACAAAACTTTGAATATCCCAACTGGTGAATAATTGTGACAGCACTACCAACAGAGATGTCAAGTTGAGCACTGAGTTGTTTGATGGTGATCCGTCGATCATCTCGAACGAGTGTGTTCGCACGCTCCGCCATTGCAGGAGTCACAGCTGTGCACGGCCAGCCCGCACGCGGGAGATCAGACAGTCTTGCTTGACCTTGCGGCGATGATGACACACGCTTTGCCCAACGACTCACCGTGCTTTTGTTCACTGCCAGATCATCATAGACATTCTGGAAGCGCCTATGAATATCTGAGATGCCCTGGTTTTCCGCCAAAAGAAACTCGATCACTGCCCGTTGTTTGCAACGCACATCCGTTACAGACGCCATTTTAACAGCTCCGTACAGCGCTGCGACCTGTTGGAAGTCAATGAAACTATACGAGACGAAGCGGGAATGTTTGAAAATATTCCACAAGAAATTTCCGGTTTTTTCAACCAAAATTGGCCGAGAAAAAAAATGTATTGCATTACTTATTGAACTGCCCTCGTAATAATGTGTATTCTACGAATTAAGATATTGACCACCAGCCCTCTTTAAATGAGTTTTGTTGGTTTTGCCTCCCCCCCCCCCCCCCGCCCCCACCACCTTTTACGGTCACGTAATGGTCCGTTCCATATTGACAGTGGCAGACGAGATTTTCTTGTCGAAGAGACCAAGAATGAAGCACCAAGTCAGACTGAGTCGGCTACTTCAGCCAGTGGAAAACGTTGCTTACAGCGGGAGAACGCTTGGATGGGGTAGGAGAGGAGAAGCGGAAGCATTTCCTGAGAATTTCTGTCCACCAATAAGTTGAACTCGATGAAGTCGTGCTCACCGTCAAACCGCATTTCATGCCGTTAAAATGACATCATTATAGCGAGCATACGTCGTGTTTGCTATACACCAAACGGATAATGTGGCTGCTGAACTCACTGCCGAATATATACGCAGCAGCAATCTCCGAGTCGGCGGTTATCGTGCTTCCGCCTACACCTTCTCGCTGGGATCGATGATCCGCCAGCGTTAGCGGCAGGAAGCAGCTTGGAGGAGTGATTAGCCAGCGTGACTGGCGCGCCAGCTGGAGTGGACGGTCGTGGGAAACTGCAGGCAGACACAGTTCGCCGCTCGTCATCGCTACAGCCTCGCTGGTCATCAGAGCAGTGTCTGCTACGGCTATTTGGTGCGGCCCATTAAGCTGCACCTGCCAGAACACTGGCACCTTACTTCAGCGTTGGACTTATGGAACCAGTCTCATCGACTAAATGTTTTGGCCTTCACTCTGAATACTAGATTGATGTTGCTCTCTGATCTAGTCTATCCTGTGCAAAGCTCTTCATCTCTGAATAACTACCGCATCCTACATCGGTTTGCTCACCATATTTAAGTTTGGTATGCCTCTGCGAATTTACACTACTGGCCATTAAAATTGCTACAACAAGAAGAAATGCAGATGATAAACGACTATTCATTGGACAAATATATTATACTAGAACTGACATGTGATTACATTTTCAGGCAATTTAGGTGCATAGATCCTGAGAAATCAATACCCAGAACAACCACCTCTCACCGTAATAACGGCCTTGAAACGCCTGGGCATCGAGTCAAACAGAGCTTGGATGGCGTGTACAGGTACAGCTCCCCATGCAGCTTCAATACGATACCACAGTACATCATAAGTAGTGACTGGCGTATTGTGACGAGCCAGTTGCTCGGCCACCATTGACCAGACGTTTTCAATTGGTGAGAGATCTGGAGAATGTGCTGGCCAGGGCAACAGTCGAACATTTTCTGTATCCAGAAAGGCCCCTACAGGACCTGCAACGTGCGGTCGTGAGTTATCCTGCTGAAATGTAGGGTTTCGCAGGAATCGAATGAAGGGGAGAGCCACGGGTCGTAACACAACTGAAATGTAGCGTCCACTGTTCAAAGTGCCGTCAATGCGAACAAGAGGTGACCGAGACGTGTAACCAATGGCACCCCATACCATCAAGCTGAGTGATACGCCAGTATGGCGATGACGAATATACGCTTCCAATGTGCGTTCACCGCGATGTCGCCAAACACGGATGCGACCATCATGATGCTGTAAACAGTACCTGGATTCATCCGAAAAAATTACGTTTTGCCATTCGCGCACCCAGGTTCGTCGTTGAGTACATCATAGGCGCTCCTGTCTGAGATGCAGCGTCAAGGGTAACCGCAGCCATGGTCTCCGAGCTGATAGTCCAAGCTGCTGCAAACGTCGTCGAACTGTTGGTGCAGATGGTTGTTGTCTTGCAAACGTCCCCATCCGTTGACTCAGGGATCGAGACGTCGTTGCACGATCCGTTACAGCCATGCAGATAAGATGCCTGTCATCTCGACTGCTAGTGATACGAGGCCGTTGGGATCGAGTACGGCGTTCCGTATTACCCTCCTGAACACACCGATTCCATATTCTGTTAACAGTAATTGGATCTCGACAACGCCAGCAGCAATGTCGCGATACGATAAACCGCAATCGCGATAGACTTTCCTCATGTCAGCACGTTGTAGGTGTCTCCACCGGCCCTAACCTTGTGTGAATGCTCTGAAAAGCTAATCATTTGCATATCACAGCATATTCTTCCTGTCGGTTATATTGCACGTCTGTAGCACGTCATCTTCGTGGTGTAGCAATTTTAATGGCCAGTAGTGTAAAATTTAATCCCGCCGTCTCACGCACACTTCCTTCCATTCCCAAATTGACAATTCTTTGATGCCTCCAGATGTGTCCTCTCAACCGAACCCTTCTTTTAATCAAATTGTGCAACAGCTTACTTTTCTCCCCGATTCGTTTCAGTACCTCCCCAGTATCTATCTGATGAACCGAGTCAACGGTATTGCGTTATCGAATATGTTGATTCCGGTCACATCACCGAATTTAAGAAACGCTGGGCGTAGCTATTACTTGGACCCATAATCGGCCGAGTAAATCATACGCTCTTGGCAATTTTCCCTTACCGGAAAGGCGAAGAGGAGTGGTGGCGTTAAGTTCACTATCGACAATGTTTCCGTTAATGTCCTGGCCTAAATTCCAAAGCTGTCCCCAATGTCTCATGGAGTGACGACATGTGACGCTCTTCAAGGTGATCCGTCCGTCGGATGGGAACGTTAAGTTCGGTGGCCCCTCGGTGCTGTTCGAAAGAAGCAGGCTATGTGCCGGTATCGGGCTTCAACCTCTCCCTTCTCTCATCTCACAAAGCAAACATGACGACACTATGCAAACACCGACTACCGTCATCCACATGTATCAAATACACTTAACACACAAATCTCTCACTCTGAAGAGGAAGCGCCAGTTGCACGAACCTGCTCCTCGCATCTACTAGCCAATCATATGAATTGATTTTATTCGACCTACACATCAAATTTTCAACATTCTTCTGTTGCAAAAGATTTCAAAAACTTCTGTTCTCTTCTAGTTTGAATTGGTAATCGCCCACGTTTCGCTTCGATACAAAGCCACACTCCATACCAACACTCAAGTTTATATTACATTTAAACAAATTTCCCCTTTTTCCGGAACGATTTCTTGCTTTGCCACGCTGTCTTTTATACAGTGTGTCCCAAGAGGAATGGTCAGTATTAAGGTGTGTGACAGGAACAACCATTTGAAACAAAGAAGTCCAGTACACATGGGTTCTAAAATGCATACCTCAAAAAAGCAATCAGCACTTGTTTAGTAGAAAATGTGTGTTTCATAGTAGTGAAGAGGAACAAATGCTCATAGCACTTTAAGAAATGCAGTTTGGAGCCTATGTTTTATGGAATTTTTTTCTTATTTTCGTCCATATTACCAACTCCCGAAACAGGAGGAGCAAAGGGCTTGCAATAGAAGAGATATGTTTCATAATATCGAAGATGAAGAAGTGCATATACTTCTTAAAGTACGCATTTAAGAGCCAGCGTTTACTACATCTTTTTGCTTCGTATGATTATTCATGTCAAATTCCTGAATATTGACCATTCCTCGCGGATACCCTGCATCTTCTCTACTTAGGCCGTCGTCCGTTGTTTTGTTGCCCAAATAGCATTACTCATCGACTACATCTAATGTCTCATTTCCTAACCTAGTTCCATCAACGTCGCCTTATTTAATTCCACTACATTCCATGAACCTTGTTCTACTTTTGTCGTCATCCAGCTGATAACTTCTTTTCAAGACACTATCCATTCCGTTCAAGTACTCTTCCAAGTCATTTTTTGTCTCTAACAGAATTGCAACGTCGTCGGGAAACGGAAAGGTTTTTATTTCCTCCTTGAACTTTAATATCTCATCCAAGTTTCTCTTTGGCTTACTTCATTGTTTTCTCAGTGAACAGACTGAATAACATCGGAGACAGGCGGCAGCACTGTACCACTCCCTTCCACTAGTGCTTCCGTTTCATGTCCTTCGACTCCCATAAATACAGTGTTGTTACTCTAAATGCTGTATGTCAGATTTAACTCCCTGAAATTTACTGCTGCTGCCTTCAGAATCAAATATATATCTTGAGTTAATACTAAGAAGTAGTACGAAGTCATTAGTGGAAGCGGCGAATAGAAATCCTAGATTTGTTGGCAATCTTGTGGGAAAACACGTAACAGTCTCTAGTGTGCACGTATAGACTGCTGCCCAAGTGTTTAGGGTCATTAACTGATGGACCAGGTGTAAGAGGCCTTCAGAAGTCCCTTGGAAGGTTGTTAACACCGTAGTTGTAACCTGTAAGAAAATATGTCAGGGAGCTCGAGGCGAATGTCGTTGGAGCTGATGATGGATCGGTGCTGGGTAAATGTAGATGACCGTTATTCGAGGTAGACTCTGTAACAATCATAATGCCACCGTCGTAAAATTCACTTGAATCACGACATTAAGATATGAGAGATTAGGGAAGCGTACAAACAGTTTCTGTTTTCAAATGGTTCAAATGGCTCTGAGCACTATGGGACTTAACATCTGAGGTCATCAGTCCCCTAGAACATAGAACTACTTAAACCTAACTAACCTAAGGACATCACACACATCCATGCGCCAGGCAGGAATCGAACCTGTGACCGTAGCGGTCGCGCGGGCCCAGACTGAAGCGCCTAGAACAGCTCGGCCATCCTGGCCGGCAGTTTCTGTTTACCCCCAACCATAAAGATGACAGCCATAGGAGAGAAAGTAGCTGATATTGCTATGAAGTACTCTCTACTGCGCACTGTACAGTAGCTTACTAATTGCATATGTTGATGCGGGATGCATCACAGATCATAAAAAGTCCAATGGATTACGCACTCCGAAATTCGTGCGGTTTCTACATTTGACGCAGCGAAATTAATTTTTTGTATGCGCATTTTGTGCAAGAATGTCGCGAGAATGTTCAGTACAGTGCCTGTCAACATCATTATTTTATAGATCATGGAGCTCAACTAATGTATGCAATATTCAGTGAGTAAGTGTTGAGTAATGCTGGATCATGTTCCGGACATGAATTTCATTTCTGTAGGCATTTCCGTGTTTAATACAATTCTGAAATCTCTACAGAACGATATACGAGGTGCATTCAAGTTCTAAGGCCTCCGATTTTTTTTCTAATTAACTACTCACCCGAAATCGATGAAACTGGCGTTACTTCTCGACGTTATCGCCCTGCATACGTACACATTTTTCACAACGCTGACGCCATGATTCCATGGCAGCGGCGAAGGCTTCTTTAGGAGCCTGTTTCGACCACTGGAAAATCGCTGGTGAATGTGCGGCCACGGAGTGTGTCTTTCGTTATTGGAAAAAGCCAAAAGTCACTAGGAGCCAGGTCAGGTGAGTAGGGAGCATGAGGAATCACTTCAAAGTTGTTATCACGAAGAAACTGTTGCGTAACGTTAGCTCGATGTGCGGGTGCGTTGTCTTGGTGAACCAGCACACGCGCAGCCCTTCCCGGACGTTTTTGTTGCAGTGCAGGAAGGAATTTGTTCTTCAAAACATTTTCGTAGGATGCACCTGTTACCGTAGTGCCCTTTGGAACGCAATGGGTAAGGATTACGCCCTCGCTGTCCCAGAACATGGACACCACCATTTTTTTAGCACTGGCGGTTACCTGAAATTTTTTTGGTGGCAGTGAATCTGTGTGCTTCCATTGAACTGACTGGCGCTTTGTTTCCGGATTGAATAATGGCATCCACGTCTCATCCATTGTCACAACCGACGAAAAGAAAGTCCCATTCATGCTGTCGTTGCGCGTCAATATTGCTTGGCAACATGCCACACGGGCAGCCATGTGGTCGTCCGTCAGCATTCGTGTCACCCACCTGGATGAAACTTTTCGCATTTTCAGGTCGTCATGCAGAATTGTGTGCACAGAACCCACAGAAATGCCAACTCTGGAGGCGATCTGTTCAACAATCATTCGGCGATCCCCCAAAACAATTCTCTCCACTTTTTCGATCATGTCGTCAGACTGGCTTGTGCGAGCCCGAGGTTGTTTCGGTTTGTTGTCACATGATGTTCTGCCTTCATTAAACTGTCGCACCCACGAACGCACTTTCGACACATCCATATCTCCATCACCACATGTCTCCCTCAACTGTCGATGAATATCAGTTGGTTTCACACGACGCAAATTCAGAAAACGAATGATTGCACGCTGTTCAAGTACGGAAAACGTTGCCATTTTAAGTATTTAAAACAGTTCTCATTCTCGCCGCTGGCGGTAAAATTCCATCTGCCATACGGTGCTGCAATCTCTGGGACGTATTGACAATGAACGCGGCCTCATTTTAAAACAATGCGCATGTTTCTATCTCTTTCCAGTCCGGAGAAAAAAAAATCGGAGACCTTAGAACTTGAATGCACCTCGTACATTCGGAATTACCTCTTATGTGTAAAATGGAATCGTCTTGTAGGTACGTTTCTATTCATTGACAGAAAGAAAAACAAATTAAATGTGCTTAATTTTGTTCAATTGATTCATCTATGAAGCAGATACTCGCTAATAATCTTGAGACGTTAACTACAACACTCCATGGAGCAGCAGTGCTGAACTTGCCTTTGAAACTATTGAATGCTAGGACGTAACTCCGGATTCGTATGTAGAATAACCTGAAAACGAAATCAGTTACTGTACTTTTCTTCAAAATACCTATTGCTAATATAGCTCAACCTGTTAAATTAGCAGAATGTAGCTTGATTTTATAAACAACTGTCTAAAATTAAATATCTTCAGTAACTGCGGTAGTATAAACTGGTGAGCGAAAACATTAAGATTACTCGAAGATACAATCTTTTGGGTACTTACACCGCGTCATGTTCGTCTTGGTGTGACCACTCGCTTAAGAACATGTTGGTCCGCCTTTGGAACACAGCGAAACAACTATTCTACTTGGAATGGATTCGACAAGTCCTCGGAAGTTTTCCGGTTGTATGGGTCACTAGATGTCTACATACAGATCACGTAGTTCCCATAAATTACGGACCGGTATTCCTGGACACGGATCTGGCGTCCGATAGCGTCTCTAAGATGTCCCATTCGGTTCAGATCAGGTGAATTTGATTGCAAGACATCAACGTGAACGTCAAACGACGGTAGCTCGATCTGACCTTGTGACACGAACAGTTATACTCCTGGAAGATACCATCGCCGCGTGAGCGATGAGGGAATGCAGCTGGTCCGCAGTAATATTCGTTATAGTTCACAGCTGTTATAGTTACTTGCTACTACAGCTCGCATAGGAACCTGGGCAGACGTCTCTCGTGGCACGATACCGCCCTCGTCGACGTACGTTCGTGGCGCAGTACTGATTTGGGGTAGCCATTCACCTGGATGACGGAGCACCTGGTTGCGACCAGCGACCTGGTGCAGTAAGTAATGCGCTTAATTCTACTAAGTGGCACGTTTCCGTCGAACCATGGTCCATTTTCGATGATCCTCTGGTTGCTGCAAATGAAATTGAAGATGGGAATACACACAAATAGTCTGCTATGGTGTCCAATGTTCAACACTGTGCGAGGAACGGCGTGCTATAAAGCACTTGGCCCTGCGCCAGCAGATCTGCCACAGATCGCCACCTATCTTGCTTTACAGAGCGGGAAAGATTCCGACCTCCACTTTCTGTGATGGCACGTAGACGTCCGCCTACTCTCAGTTCCACAGTCCGTCCATCATTTTCCATAGATGCTCACGACAGCAGCACACGAATAGAATACCTGCTTCGCTGTTTGCGAGACGCTCGTTTCTGGCGCTGGATCACAGCAACCCACCCTATGTCGAAGTAGCTTCTATCAGTGGATTTCATCACATGCGATCCATATCGTCGCTCGAATGATTCCCCATTCAATTCTGCTCGATTTATTTGCTTCCCTTACCTCGTCCCGTGCCCACAAAGCCACCGGGCGGGACTCATTTTCGCTGTGGGAAATGGTCATAATGTTTTCGCTGATCAGTGTACGTAACTAAATCTTAAAGTAAAGGGTTTCGAATAAACTGTAATCGAAGTTGGTGAGTCGCATATACCCAATGAACATTATACTGAGTGTTCCAGGAGAAATGGCCAACATTCAGAGATATGATACGAACGATCATTAAAGCAAAAATGTCTAGTAAACGTATACTCTAAAATCCACACCTTAAGAGCTAAGAGCACAACTCCCTTGACACCACAAAATAATATCACAAAGTAGGTAATATCCCCTGTACTTTGCTCATAAGGACACAATTAATCATTCGCAACAGAATAGTTGATGCCGCTGCCATTGTAATTCTGACAGAGACGACAAAGGACTTGGAAGAGCAGTTAAGGACAAGATAGTGTGTAGGAAAATGATTATAAGATGGACGTAAACAAAAGTAAAATGACACTAATGAAGTGCAGTGGAATCAAAACCCCAGCTGTTGGGGAATTACATATAATAAGACACTAAACGACGAGTTTTCTTTTTATTTGAGCAAGAAAATAACTGACGAGCGCCGAACTAGAGAGGTGATAAAATGCAGCTGCAATAACAAAGACCGTGTTCGTGAAAAAGAAAAATTTGTTAACATTTGTTTGGTATCATTTAAAGAAATGTCACCTACGAAAAATACTAAATAATGAAGCGTTGTATGGAGGAGGTCTATGCCTGTCGTGTCTCCACGGAGAAGAGCGGTGAGTCAGCTGAGTGACACAGCGAGATGCTGCCTCATGTCCTGCAGACGCTGGCCATAGGTTTCTCAGGGTCGCCGTCCTGATTTTCCCACTCTTAAGACAGGCGCCCTACTTTCTTGGGACCTCCATTACATGCATCTCTTGTGTGCATTTTAACATGACATCGGACGTCAAACGAGCTTCTCTCGATATTGTTGTGACGCCACCATGTTTTTAAATTAAGGTCCTGTAGAATCCCACGCCTGTAGTTAAGGATCTCGTTCGCAGGTTTTTGTTTAATAGTATTATATTGTCTGCCGCTAATCTGCATACGAAATGCTGTCGTTCAATACGTTTATGAAATAGTAAGACAGTATAGCCGGATTATATCAGGTGATGCTGAGGGAGTTAGGTTAGGAAATGAGATACTAAAAGTGGTGGACGAGTTTTGCTGCTTAGGTAGCAAAGTAAACCGACTATAATAGAAGCAAAAAAGACATGAAGTGCACACAGGAAACTGACGCCTTTTTTTTTAAAAAAAAAAAGTAGGTTAACAATTGATATAAATGAAGGAGTAAGTGAAACGTGTGCGATAAAATATGGAAAAAATGGTATAACAGCTTATCAAATGCGATTCTATAGAAGAATGCTAAAGATTAGATGCATAGATCGGATATGCAGTAGAGAAGTAATGAACGGAATAGGGGAGAAAAGTAATTTGGGTAGAAGGAAGGATAACTTTATGGAACATGTCCTGAGGCAAAAAGGAAACGATGCTTTATTACGGTAAGCGAGTTGAAGAGGATGTGGTGTGCAGTAGTTACTTACGCAACGATGAGGAAATTTAAACACCACAGATTGACGACGAGAGCTGTGACAGAGCGGTATTTTGACTGACGATCACAGCAGCAACAATTTCACGCTACTGAATTTGAGAAGAAAATAGCACATATCGAAAAAGCCGTAAACGTTATAGATTAAGTTTAAAACCATTTGAAACTGTTGAGCACTTTCACAGAAGTGGAATGAGACGTAGAGAAAAAGGCATTTAAGAGCAAAAATATGTCTGTGTGACCTAAAGACGGAAAAAAATTGGTATTTTGCACGTTTTTTAATTCATAGACATGAATTAAGAAAAGAGTTTAACCGTGGAGACTATAAATTTTATACAAAGCAGAAGATTTAAAGTTTAGTGGAAAAACTACCGGCTTTGGCTAGCTAGTTACATGTGAAGTTGTGCCACGCCGGCGGTTAGCTGCAATCCAGTTAAGTCGCGAAGTAGTGGAAGACAGATCGGTTCCACTACACTACATTTTCTGTGAGCGAAATCCACAGAGCAGTAATACCGCTGCTCTAGTTTCGCAGTCTTCCTTGACGTCCGTAAGATGTTCGATAGAATTCTCCTCCGTCATCAAACGACCGTATGGAATACCAGACTTGCTTTATGACTGGAATCAAGGGGTTCCAGCACAGAAAACACAATACGATCTTCTTAAAGTGGTAGCTCCAGCCGTACCGCAAGAGAATGTTTTACAACAATTAATGTCCACAACGTATTTATAAATGACCTAGTGAACAAAGTCGGAGGGTCCATGAGGCTGTTCGTGGCTGTCGTTGTATATAGAGCAGTCGCAAAGTAAGAAAATTGTAGCGAAGTCCAGGAAGACCTCCAGAAGATCGCCATTTGGTACAATTAACGGGAGTTCACAACTAACACAAAATGAATGTAAGATACTGGAAATGTAGATGGAATGACTCTTTGCTGTTTGGAAACACGATTGCTGAACAATCACAGAAAATAATCAAATCTATTAGATATCCGGGAATATACGTAAGGAGCGACGTAAAATTGATCGTAGGGAAGGCAGACATTACATTGAGAATCATTTGAGGAATCCTCAGGAAGTGCCCTTCACCTACAGAGTGGGTAGCTTAAAAAACCCATGTTCGACAGATAACTAAGTATTGCTACTCACTTGAAGACCCTTATCAGATACGCGGATAAGAAAAAGGAGAAAATCAAAACAAGAGGAGATCCTTTCTTGACAGATTGGTTTAGTAAGCGTCACGGAGATGGTGATTCACCTTCACTGGTAGAACTTGCACGAAAGGCGCTGTGCATCACGGTGTTTTTTACTGTTAATTCAGTATTCGAAGAGAATAATTTCCTTGAAGACTAAAGCGACAATTTGCTCTCCCTCTCCCGCCCAAATGTCTCGCGAGAAAGGTCATGCTGATAAAACCAGGGATGTTAGATTATACGGACGCTTTGGAGCAGTCGTTCTTCTCAAGCACCATACGTGACTGGAACATCAGAGGAAAGAAGCGATTGATCTGCACGAGGTAGCCTCAGCCACAGACCGCAAGATAAGTGGCGGAGTGCACGAGTAGATCGTAATGTGTGAACAATTAGAAACCTCCCAATGTAAATGAGTAGTAGCTATTTGGAAATGTAAGTTTTTTATGCGGCCTCAAGAGTTTGTGCTCTATTTAGCCAACTAAAATACAAATTTAAGTTACATACTTAACTGTGGGGTGAAAAATATATAAACGTGGATTTACAGATTTAAAAGCTTAGAGCGATACATCAAATAAGAATACTGTTACCTTCTACAGATTTTTCTCTATACTATTAGACACAATTAATAGTCACTTCATAAAGACGAATGTCTTTACTAAACCAGGTAGAAGAATTAATAGAATAAAAAAATCCACTTCATTTCCCATCAATTTCTTATTTATTGCAAGACTGGTTTCGAAAAATAAAGCTTCATTTTCATATGCCACCAAGTAGTTACGGGAACATAATAAACATACCACCACATATTTCTCTTTCCATAATTATAGGGTGGAACCTGAAGATGAAGCTTTATTTTTGGACACTGGTCGCGCCTTAGGCCTTAGAAGAGAAATTGCGGGCAACTGAAACACACACACACACACACACACACACACACACACACACACACACACACACACACATATATATATATATATATATATATATATATATATATATTTGTGTGTGTGTGTGTGTGTTTCATATCTCTTCCTAACCAATGAAGCGATTTCACCCAAACTTGGTACAGACGTATGTTACTGACAGGCGACAATCGCTGTGGTGATAAGAACCATCTACCCGTGAAAGGGGTAGGAGTGAAAAACAAGCGTGAATTCCCAGAATTTATTCATCCAGTATTTGAGAACGAGAGCACTTAGTGACTAGCAACAAACTCATAATTTCAAATCCTAAAAAAATGGATTCTCGCTGACAACCCCTAAAAATGATGGAAGGAAAAATGTTTATCGCGTACCATTTTTCCGTCGTTCATCTTGTAAAAGTGCCGCGTGAGGCATGACTTCACAATTTATTACTTTTATAATTTATTACTTCTTTACTAAAAACTGTATTCGTGACTCATGTTACAGACAATGTGCAAATATACCGCTGAACGAAAGCCCAAAATTATATTATTTTACGACTAGTAGTGCGGGAGATATGACGTCATAAACAGTGAGATGTGTGAAAAAGTTTTGCATCATGCTTGACGTTTAAATTTATTACTTCTCTGCTACTTATTCTATTTGCAATAAATTTCGCAGACAGTGTCCACATATACCACTGAATGTACCTACAATATTGTATCATTGTAAGACGTATAGTTCAGCAGATGTGATGTCACAGCAGTGAGATGCGTGAAAAATTGCCGCACCATGCATGACCTTTAAATTTATTACTTCGTTGCTACCAACTTCATTCGCAATGCAGTATGCAGACGGTATCCACATAGTCCACTGAATTTACCTACAAAATTACGGCGTTGTACGACACGTACTTCAGAAGTGATGACGTCATAAATGCTAAGCACAAGGCCAGTCGCTGCATAATACGGACATGGACGCTCGGCTATGAATAAACACCCGGACAACGCCGGATTTCTCCGCTAGTATTTTGTAAAATGTAAGTTGATTGAGGCAGATATCCTACACCTATCAACACCTTCAAGACTTCCGATCTTTCACAGTCACATTTGGGACACGAAAACGAGGTGTGGTTCACATCACATGCTAACTCAGAATCTCTCTCTCATGCACGACAACCGTAAATGTTGATTCAATGTAAATATGCAGGAAAAGAGGTGTGGTTAAAGTGGTGGCAAATCCTGGTGTAAATCGTTGATCGATCCACATGTTTCCTCGTAATTTGGAAATTGAGTTTGAAGTGTCACGTAACATACACTCTTCCTCTGTTGAGTCACGGTCCACACCCTTTGCCATTTAAGATTTCCGTGTTTGATGACCACACGTAAGTAGTCCGAATACGGCAACTTTAGGTCGAGGATAGTTCCTATAAATGCTTCATAGTTCGCTAATACATTAACCTCCTCATTGCAGCGGATGCCAACGTGTGAATGCGTCCACAGCATTTGGATTGTCCACCCGCTCCATTTACTGCGAACATACGAGCGGCGTTCAATATTTTTTTTCTTTTCAGGTCATCAGTCTTCAGACGAATTCCTCTCCTGTGCCAACCTCTCAATCTCAGAGTAGCACTTGCAACCTACGTCCTCAATTATTTTTGGATGTATTCGAGTCTCTGTCTTCCTCTACGGTTTTAGCCCTCTTCAGCCCCCTCTAATACCATGTTTAACAGATGTCATATCATTCTGTCCCTTCTCGTTATAAGTGTTTTCCACATATTCCTTTCCTCTCCGATTCTGCGCAGAACCTCCTCATTCCTTACTTTATCGAAACGAAACGAAACGAAACTCCTACGGAACAGGTCATGAAGGTCCACAGGTACTGACCGGCAGCCGTGTCATCCTCAGTCCATAGACGTCACTGGATGCGGATTTGGAGGGGCATCTGGTCAGCACACCGCTCTCCCGGCCGTATGTCAATTTCCGAGACCGGAGCCGATACTTCTCAATCAAGTCGCTCCTCAGTTTGCCTCACAAGGGCTGAGTGCACCTCGCTTGCCAACAGCGCACGGCAGACCGGATGGTCACCCATCCAAGTGCTAGCCCAGCCCGACAGATTCGGTGATCAGACGGGAACCGGTGTTACCACTGCGACAAGGCCGTTGGCCCTTACTTTATCAGTCCACCTAATTTTCAACATTCATCTGTAGCACCACATCTTTAATGCTTCGATTCTCTTCTGTTCAATAAGTACTACAACACAATTTTTTTTTTTTTTCTGAAACCAGGTTGGTTTTAGTCAGGGTTCCAATACATCATTATCTCCCACTCTTTTGACTACAAAACCTCATTTTTCAACATAATCTCCGTTCAATGCGACGGCCTTACTCCACCTTACTGGGAGGACCTGTATGCCCGTTTGGTAACACTCTACTGGTAGACGCCGCATCCAGCGTCTTGCTGAATCAATAGCTTCCTCGTCATCCGCGTATTGCTCCCCGCGGAGTGCATCTTTCTTTTATTGGGAGATCCGGACTGTAGGGCGGATGAGGAAGAACAGTCCAATAAAGTTTTATCAGCTCCTCTAGCATGGGCAGACTTGTGTGAGGTCCTCCGCTGTCATGGGGAAGGAGAAAGTCAGCATTTTAGTGGTAACAAACACGCTCAAGTCGTTTCTTCAATTTCCTGAGGGTGTATGCCGGGGATGGGACAGGTTTGCGCGACTTCGTTGCGATGGCGGCAGACGCCTCGCCCAACGACTCACCGTTATTTTGTTCACTGCCATGTCTCCGTAGACATTCTTCATGCGCTTATGAATATCGGTAGTGCCCTGGTTTTCCGCCAAAAGAAACTGCATGACCGCTCTTTGCTTGGAGCGCAGCTCCGCTACAGACGTCATTTTGATGTAGAAATTCCTATAGGTAGGCCAGGCGTCCCAGGAGGAACGTCCAGTATTCAGGGGTTTGACAGGAATGTTCATTCGAAGGAACAAAATCGAGTAAACCTGGGCTACAAAATGCATACCTCAATAGCTAAGAGCACTTTTTTTTTATCTCAAAGACTGTGAAACCTCTTCTATTGCGAGCTTTTTACTTTCCATATTTTGAGACGAGATAGGGCGGGCCAAAACAAGAAAAATTTTCTAGTGAACATGAGCTCTAAAATACATATCTGAAAAGCTATGGACACTTCTTCAGTGGAAGAGGTGTTTCACAGTAGCGAAGATGAACAATTGCTCATAGTTATTAAGGTATGCATCTTAGAGCCCATATTTACTGTACTTTGTTCCTTCGAATGACCGTTCTTGTCATATCCTTCAACATACGAGGTGAATCACGTAAAACTTGCACCGCAATTATTTCGATAGTGGAAGGTGCCGCTGCTACGCAGACTTCACAAATTGGAGTGGCAAGCAGGCGCCCGCCTATGCACCCCCTCCACAATTATGAGCTTAAATTGTGTATCAATTTAAAAAAAGGCACAAATATTGTAGAGGAACAGTGCCAGTTGACAGTATCGCAATCAAAGTAGACTAAATCAGAACGTCAGTGGTGTTTGTTGCAGGAGTCTAGCGCAAGTAGTTTACGAGATATCCTAGTTTAAACGTTGTTAAGACCGACAGTTGTTTGTTCCGTGTTGTAGAACAAACGCTGTGAGCTTCTTTTGTGTGCGTATGTGCAGCCCTACTCAGATGTTTATATGTCTACATAGGTGTCGTGTTGTTAAATGGGCAGTGCCTGCGGGACACGAGAGACAAAGGTGAATAGCAATCTATACCTCTGTGGGAAACAACCAATGTACCCTCAAAACCTGTGCGCAGAATGACCACTGCCAGCATCAATACAAGCTTGCAGTATGCCATGCAACTATTGCTGCACACGTTTCAGCGGAATTTGCAGTACAGACAGCAGTAATACGCCGTTTCATATCATCTATAATTGTTTGAAGAGGTTGAAAAGGTTGATGTATGATGGGATACCTTCCGGTTGATTGGTTGATTTGGTGGAAGAGACCAAACAGTGAGGTCATTGGTCTCATCGGATTAGGAAAGGATTTGGAAGGAAGTCGGCAGTGCCCTTTCAAAGGAACCATTGCCTGAAGCGATTTTGGGAAATCACGGAAAACCTTGTAAGTAGGCTGTTTAGGTTTTTATGTTGGTAATGCCACGTAGCGCTCTGTATGAAAATCACTGACTGTGCTGTGTGCAGTCTGTGGCTGGTTGGCATTGTTGGAATATTTACTGTTGTAGTGTTGCGCAGTTTGATGTGAACAGCGCGTAGCGTTGTGCAGTTCGAGGTTAGCAGCCGGCAGTGGTGGATGTGGGGTGAGAATTTTGAGAGCGGACGATCTGGACGTGTGTCCGTCAGAAAAAGGATATTTGTATGACTGGATGTCATGAACTGATATATATATTATGACTTTTGAACACTATTAAGGTAAATACATTATTTGTTCACTATCAAAATCTAACTATGCCCATCAGTAGCTAGTGCCTTAAGTAGTTAGAATCTTTCGTTTAGCTGGCAGTACTGGCGCTCGCTGTATTGCAGTAGTTTGAGTAACGAAGATTTTTGTGAGGTAAGTGATTCATGAAAGGTATAGGTTATTGTTAGTCAGGGCCATTCTTTTGTAGGGGTTATTGAAAGTCAAATTGCGTTGCGCTAAAAAAAATTAAATTAAAGAAAAGTGTGTTAGTTTAGTGATGATCAGAATAAGTATAGAGAGAAGTGTCTGAGTATGTTCAGTTTTGCTCAGCTGTTTGAAAATCAAATAGCGTAAGAGATTTACCAGCATTGTCATTCATAATTTTTCTAAGGGGATGTTTCAACCTAAATCAGGATGTCGGGACGCGGGATAGAACCGTCGTCCTCCCTATTAGGAGTCCAGTGTGCTAACCACAGCGTCACCTCGCTCAGTCAGACCTTCCGTCGTATACTGTGCACGAGAACGGCATACTTCCTACATTCTCCGTACGGCATGAGCATGTCCACTTTTTTACACGTTGGGAAATAACATCTTCCAAGGAGGTCCTTCTACGTCCACAACCACACAGTGAGTGACAGAACCGTCGCAGTGTAATCGCAACACAATGAAAACAAACGTAACATCCTCGCCTAGCATCTAAGCAATAGAATGGAACAAACAGTGGTCGGTGGTTACAATGTTCACAGTACCATAACTCGGTAAACTACTTGCACTACCTTCCTGCAACAAACTCCACCGACGTTCTCATTTGCGCTACTTTTATGATTTTGCTGTCAATAGACATTATCCCATTTCAACATTAGTAACTGTTGTAAAAACTATACTTCGTCACCATCTTGAAAATATGTGTATTGGGTGCTCAAAATGTTTCAAATGGCTCTGAGCACTATGGGACTTAACATCTGAGGTCATCAGTCCCCTAGAACTTAGAACTACTTAAACCTAACTAACCTAAGGACATCACACACATCCATGCCCGAGGCAGGATTCGAACCTGCGACCGCATCGGTCGCGCGGTTCCAGACTGAAGCGCCTAGAACCGCTCGGCCACAACGGCCGGCTATTAGCTGCAAATAGCGCCTTTGCCTACGATTCAGTTCTGTGAAAACCACGTTTCGATAGTGCCTTCTACACTTGGCCACTGTTTCTATGTCTCGATACAGTGTATCGATACGTTGAACTGTTTCAGTGTTTCGGAACGGCTGTGGTTCACTGTTTCGAAACAGTGGTGTTTCATTCCGCCCCTGTCTCGGGTAACCGGACCCGATTCGATCTCGAGCCAGACACAGAAACTGTATCGTTGTTTCAAAATAAGGCTGTTTCAGTCCACCTGTGCTTGGAACGGACTAATAGTATTGAATCAGTGATGTTTCATTCCGCTCTGTGTCGGACGAGATTCGGGCTCGGCACAGGTACTGAAACACAACATACCACTTCATGAAACACTTTCAAGAGTGTCGAAATCTTTTTGACAAGCAATAGCATGAAGCTTAAGATATCCGAAAAGAAAGCTTCGTTTCTAACTGACTGCCCTATTCCGAAATGGCGTAACATCTGCTTTATAAACACTAACCGAACAATAAAACAACGCATACTATTCACATTCAAATTAATAAATATGTGAAAATCATTCAGTTAAATTACACTTTTTTATAACATACGCTTCTCTGTTCATGTACAGTAATAATATTAAGAAACGCAAGTAAGCCTACAACATTTTGAATAAAAAAAGGCGTAGAGTGACAGTTATTAGACATATACATAAGCCGGCCGGAATGGCAGTGCGGTTCTAGGCGTTACAGTCTGGAGCCGAGCGACCGCTACGGTCGCAGGTTCGAATCCTGCCTCGGGCATGGATGTGTGTGATGTCCTTAGGTTAGTTAGGTTTAAGTAGTTCTAAGTTCTACGGGACTTATGACCTCAGCAGTTAAGTCGCATAGTGCTCAGAGCCATTTGAAGCATATACACTCCTGGAAATTGAAATAAGAACACCGTGAATTCATTGTCCCAGGAAGGGGAAACTTTATTGACACATTCCTGGGGGCAGATACATCACATGATCACACTGACAGAACCACAGGCACATAGACACAGGCAACAGAGCATGCACAATGTCGGCACTAGTACAGTGTATATCCACCTTTCGCAGCAATGCAGGCTGCTATTCTCCCGTGGAGACGATCGTAGAGATGCTGGATGTAGTCCTGTGGAACGGCTTGCCATGCCATTTCCACCTGGCGCCTCAGTTGGACCAGCGTTGGTGCTGGACGTGCAGACCGCGTGAGACGACGCTTCATCCAGTCCCAAACATGCTCAATGGGGGACAGATCCGGAGATCTTGCTGGCCAGGGTAGTTGACTTACACCTTCTAGAGCACGTTGGGTGGCACGGGATACATGCGGACGTGCATTGTCCTGTTGGAACAGCAAGTTCCCTTGCCGGTCTAGGAATGGTAGAACGATGGGTTCGATGACGGTTTGGATGTACCGTGCACTATTCAGTGTCCCCTCGACGATCACCAGTGGTGTACGGCCAGTGTAGGAGATCGCTCCCCACACCATGATGCCGGGTGTTGGCCCTGTGTGCCTCGGTCGTATGCAGTCCTGATTGTGGCGCTCACCTGCACGGCGCCAAACACGCATGCGACCATCATTGGCACCAAGGCAGAAGCGACTCTCATCGCTGAAGACGACACGTCTCCATTCGTCCCTCCATTCACGCCTGTCGCGACACCTCTGGAGGCGGGCTGCACGATGTTGGGGCGTGAGCGGGAGACGGCCTAACGGTGTGCGGGAACGTAGCCCAGCTTCATGGAGACGGTTGCGAATGGTCCTCTCCGATACCCCAGGAGCAACAGTGTCCCTAATTTGCTGGGAAGTGGCGGTGCGGTCCCCTACGGCACTGCGTAGGATCCTACGGTCTTGGCGTGCATCCGTGCGTCGCTGCGGTCCGGTCCCAGGTCGACGGGCACGTGCACCTTCCGCCGACCACTGGCGACAACATCGATGTACTGTGGAGACCTCACGCCCCACGTGTTGAGCAATTCGGCGGTACGTCCACCCGGCCTCCCGCATGCCCACTATACGCCCTCGCTCAAAGTCCGTCAACTGCACATACGGTTCACGTCCACGCTGTCGCGGCATGCTACCAGTGTTAAAGACTGCGATGGAGCTCCGTATGCCACGGCAAACTGGCTGACATTGACGGCGGCGGTGCACAAATGCTGCGCAGCTAGCGCCATTCGACGGCCAACACCGCGGTTCCTGGTGTGTCCGCTGTGCCGTGCGTGTGATCATTGCTTGTACAGCCCTCTCGCAGTGTCCGGAGCAAGTATGGTGGGTCTGACACACCGGTGTCAATGTGTTCTTTTTTCCATTTCCAGGAGTGTACATAAATTTTATGTAGGGATAATTGGAAGCAATCTGTTTGACATATCACTGATAGCTTAATGGTGAACGGGAAGGGCTGGGAAGCATGGTGAATTTATAGTAACGGTTCGAAACACCTTGAAAGACAAAATTTTTTTCTGTTGTATTTTGTTATTTGTTCGAATTATTTGGCGTTATTTGTGAGTCTATAGCCACTGTGCCTTTTATCCACGATGATTCCCTTTGTGTGCATGGAAATTAGCAGGATGGGTATATTACCCATATTAACGGAATGTGGGAATCCCAGTAGCACATCCGTTGTTTCTGCAGTTTGCTCCCATCTCCAGTTCCGTTCGTGGTGGGTCTTCTGTCTTCAGCTATGGCTGTCCTCAGCCAATTGAAAAGTATGAAAGTCACACGACACGAAAGCAACGCATTTGCTGCAGGAAATACAAAACTGCCAAGACTCCTAAGTGATAGTGCGATATGATTAGCGCTCTCGCACCTCATTTGTGTTTATATGGACATACTTATACACTAGACATTCAAGATGATAAAATGCGTAGGTTTATTAGATTACAAAACAGAAACTGTTTCACTGTTTCGAAACATCGTATCGAAACATTACATTGTACTGCTTCATTTGTTTCGAAACAGTTACGTGTTTCAGTTTGCCCATCTCCAGTGCCTTCCATGTCTGAAATATTTGCAATGCAAGTGTTACGTGATTCGCTCTGTATACCATTCCTTTCCCGTATAATGATTGTTTTATTTCATCTTTAGTGTTGAATATTTTTAATGGCAGTCTAGGAGGAACCGTAAGTACGAGGAGACGTGTAGATTACCCTCGGTAGCGTCGGTGTAGATGAGATAACGCCGGTGTTGTAAGAAGGGGCTCCCAGCTGACGCAGCTGCGTTCGTTTCGCGGAGCGCCGCAGCAGGGAGCTACCGGCTGCGTGAGGCCGGGCCAGATAAGGCGGGCGGCCGCTCAAATTGACCATTGTGCGCGCCAGATGGGCCGCATTGTCTCCGCGATACTGGCGCGCCGGCGCGGCCAGGTGCCCAAGTGCGCGCCGCGCGCTGCGCACGTGCGGAGACACCTCACCTCACCTCGCCGTCCGGATTACCGTGCGTAGCGGGCTGCCTGCCCGCAGGCGCGCGTCGCCCGCCCGAAGAAGCGACAAGGCTGCTCGCAGCGGGAGCTCACGCGCACGGAGGACGATATATGCTTGCGCGTTTAGAGCCCCACATTATCTCGCCCCAGACTACATCGCAGCTCCTTTTCAACACCGGGATGAAGCAGTCACCTGCTTTTGAGTTCTCGGGGAAAATTATTGCACGGTATCTCCTGCGATTAAAATGATGGAACTCCGTGCACTCGCCAACATTATTCTTTCTGTGCACTATCCTAGTACCTAGGTACCATTTTAGAAGATGCCGCTACATGACGTCAACGTCAGCTTTCATTGTGATATTAACTGAAAGAGAAAGATAACGAAACTAGTGTCGATATGTTTGAAAATAAGAGAAATGATCGTGTGTGATGTCCTTAGGTTAGTTAGGTTTAAGTAGTTCTAAATCTAGGGGACTGATGACCTCAGATATTAACTCCCATAGTGCTTAGAGCCATTTAAACCATTTTTGCAGAGAAATGATCGCTCCAGTATGAGCACATGCATCACAAAAAGTTTTGCTAATGTCGTCAGCTTCTGATTGTGGCGAAACATTCTCATCGTATATCGTCAGCATTAAGCATCTGCAAAACATACCTGCCTAATTGGCATACTCTGATAATACTATGAGGTTTATTAAATAAATTTTCACTATACAATTACAGCACGAGGACCAGTTTCAGTTGCCGCGCGGGATTAGCCGAGCGGTCTATGGCGCTGCAGTCATGGACTGTGCGGCTGATCCTGGTGGAGGTTCGAGTCCTCCCTTTGGCATGGGTGTGTGTGTTTGTCCCTAGGATAATTTAGGTTAAGTAGTGTGTAAGCTTAGAGGCTGAAGACCTTAGCAGTTAAGTCCCATAAGATTTCACACACATTTTTTTGAACCAGTTTTAGTTATTTTCTACATCCCTCTTCAGAGCGTTCAAATCGTAAAAACGTGGTGATCATGCACTGAAAAACACCATTATTAACCGTAGTCATGTAATGAAATGCATTCATATTGTGGCTAACAAGACTATGACAGTAGCTAAAAACTTCGTTATTAGCAAGCCACGTTGTAGACCATAATATAGCCAGACGACGGTAATAAATGATTTGCAGTTGCACAGCGGGTGTTCTCACTATATAAAACCTGCTCAATAATTGCAAATCACGGGCATGTGATGCAAGTTTTACTAACGCAACTGGCAATTTCCTTCTTTATTACCGTCATCTTGCAAGATTATGGCTTACAACCTGGCTTGCTCATGAAGAAGTTTATAACTGCGTATGGTGACGTTGGTGGCCAGCAATACGATGCGTTTCATTGCATGACTACGGTTAATGGTGGTGTATTTCAATGGACCTTCACCATTTTGTTCCGATTTGAACGGCCTGCAAATAGTTGTTGAAAACAACCGAAACTAGTCTTCGTGCTTGTATACTGAGAACTGCGGTATACGCATAAAAAATGTTTTAAAATATAATTTTATTTCTTTAGTAAATGAAATTAACATCGCTGTCTCCTTCATGACAATGTCAGGCTTCACTAATGCTACAAGGGTTGGAATTTTAATACCGACAATTATTTACTTTCAATTGATATAAAATATATACGTGTTTCGAAGTTCTGCTATCCTTCAAAGTAGGAACCAGTATTGACCATAACCTACATGATGTTGTAAGACACCTTTAACTGTGGCAGCTGTGTTGATCCCTCAAATGGATCTGTTTATCGCCGGACGAATCTCTGTATAGTTGTGAAGTGAATGTCACGAAGTGCTTCTTACATCTTTGGAATCTAGACGAAGTCAGAGTGGCTTACGTCTGAGGAGTACGGTCGAAAGTATATTCTTTCAGTTGCATGTAACTGTTCATCGCACTGAAAACAAGGGAATGTAAACATAGTATTTGATACATGAGAACCATATATACATGTTGCTGATTTTCCTAATGTCTGGTACGGTCTTTGAGAAGCCATAGTTCTGGTACGAAGTCCAAAAATTTGGGCGTTCTTGTTCTTCAAATGGATTTCCAGTTCACGAATATTTGTTTAATAGAATTACTTCTTCTTTAAAAAACGACATGTTGAAAAAAATCTGACGTTTGTGGCTCTGATGTTGCAACAGTTGCGAAATTGTTTTCGTTGACTCAGGGAAACAGTTCTATTGTTTTTGGCGTTTTATCATTACGCCAGCGTGATTCTCTTCAGCAACGGTTACGGTTAATTATTTGTTACGTTAAATAATGCACTGCTATGTAATTAGTGAGGCGTTCCACACCAGTTTACTATTATACGCGTTCGTAAACTGATTTATTTCTGAGTGTAGTAGACAAACTTATCGGTCTTGCGTGCATGTACGTCGTCTTTTCGCAATTCGCCACGTCTTGTGTTGTCTACTACCTACTTCTTCTCCTAAAAAAACGTTAATCTTCAATAAATATCAAAAGGCTACAAGAAAATCGTCACTAAACATTCCTGTAATATACTGTTTCATACCTCCGTAGTCTTTAGTGAACCTGTAGAATAATTTATCCATTTTTCTGACTGTTGAGCTCCGTGACTGGATATTATATTATTTATTAAATACAGGAACGAACCACTTTGTTATGTATTTATGTGTAAGCTGACTCGCGTTTCTAGCTTTCTCCCATCATTAGCGTACCGGTAAAACATATTTGAGCCTTCAGTCAGTACATAGTTAAAACATCGACAGCAAATTAGATGCTGCAGCTGCCCTGTGCGAAATAACAATTTTGTTTAGCTACTACCCTTCGCGCATTGTATATTTACGACGTACTACTGTTTAAGTGTACTTATTTTCTACTTTGCTAATTGTTATTCTGATTTTCGGGTTTATGGATGTGGTGCAAACGCTATTTTACTTCTGTTTTGTACAACATCGCAGTATCCGGCATGTTGCCGCCTGAAACTTTCGTTTACATCCGAAAACACATCTATGGTCGAAGATTACATTTGGTTACAGGTTCTGCTATGGTCAACGCTATATTTTGGTCACAGTTTCCGTATGAGTGAAAAGAACAGAAATTGTATAGAATTATTTTATGCATTGGATGGCCGCACAACGGATTACGTTTCTTCATGGCTGTGCTTTGTGCGTGGACCTATGAGCAAATTATGAACATTTCTTAGAAAAATTTTGTTTATTAGCTCTGTTTGATCTTTTAAGACGTCACTTTCAGATGAATATTTGTGAGAAAAAGTTTCGAATTAAATTACCTGAAGAAGTCGAAATTGGCTGGTTACTCTATTTACCAAACAACCTATAGAATGAGCAACTTTTTGTCTTCTTTTATGCTGTTCCTACAATTTTCTGTGGTGTATACAATCCGTTTTCTGCAAACACTGCCATAAGTCAACAATGTAGCTTGTATTGTATTGTATTGAACTGGAGACCTAGAAACGACGGAGAGGCTTCGTCCCCGCCGTAGCCTCAATGGTACACAACCCCACAACAGGCTACAGCAGTCCACTCACCCCACCACCGCCCCACACCGAACCCAAGGTTATTGTGCGGATCGGCCCCCCCTGGGAACGTCTCAGACCAGACGAGTGTAACCCCAATGTTTGCGTGGTAGAGTAATTGTGGTGTACGAGTACGTTGAGAAAGTGTTTGCGCAGCAGTCGCCAACATAGTGTAACTGAGGCAGAATAAGGGGAACCAGCCCGCATTCGTAGTGGCAGACGGAAAACTGCCTTAAAAACCATCCACAGACTGGCCGGCACACCGGACCTCGACACTAATCCGCCGGGCGAAGCCTTTCCGCCCGGAAAGCAGTGTGTCAGACCGCACGGCTACCTGGGCGGGCTAACAATGTAGCTTACTCTCTGCTTGTCTTGCTGCTGTCGCAGTGTATAACGAAAATGAGCATGCGTGTTGCGGCTTTATGTGTTAGATTGCGCTTGAACTACGATCACGAAAATTTGCCGAAAATCGCCGTTCAATGCGAATGTTAAATTTCTGTTTTTCTATACGCGAATCACAAAGGATTCCTTATGAAAGTTTATTATCGGTTTTGATTTAGGCCGTGGGTAATACATTTTTCCAGATCCTACACTCTGCAACTACAGAGCCACAAAAATTCTGTATTGAAATCCGGAACTGCGAAGATTACAATTGTTCTGCAATAGGCCCTATCATGTTGGCAACTAATCGAAATTTCCAGAAGAATTAACTGTGTTAGACAGTTCCCTGTGTTCCTGTAATACAGTTGTCGTCTGCAGAACAACAAATAAATCGTTTAGATAATCTGATTATGTGAATACTTCTCTGTAGTATAACATAGGCAGTAAGTCTTAACCTTTGTTCCAGTAAAGAGTATCTGTGTTACATCTCTGATGCACTTTTTATTACCAACATCGAGATTTGACATGTAAGTCACTATTACTTAACAACACACGCATAACTTCATGATATAAGCAGTAGTTTCTTTTTAATAAATTTGATCTTTAATCGATTGAGTTTGCAAACCCTAAATGAGTTTCTGTGCTAATCGATGCAACGCTCTCCACGATTGTATGTGGGTTATGCATTGATAGCCGCACTAAACAAATATGCCAGCATCACCGTTAATGAAGTGCGTAAATCAGCATTTCAAATGTACTTTCCACCTTTTTTTTCAGCATCCAAAACTAACAACTTAAAAGTAACTTTTCTCATTATGTTTTAAAATCTTCTCGTGTTTCTTGTCGCCTCAATCCGCAGATCCTTGATTTGAATTTTCCTCGTAGTGTCTGAGGTCACATCTGGACAATCAAATTTCTGACCACCATGGCATACTGCCAATCGGTATACAGAACGTACTTCGTCTAATTGCTCACTCTTTTTTCGCACAAGCCGGAATTTCAGGACCATTTCGGAGAAAAGTGCGTCACCGATTTTCTTCTTATTAACAGCGAAGTAAGTTCGAAAAAGGACTGTCTAACGACAGAACTGTGCACGCCGTCATCGTCGTCATAACTAGCCATTTGCCATTCACTGTTCCATGTAAAGGACTGAAATAATTTTAAGGGAATATAAATTATTTACGACGGACACTGCTTATAGCCTATATTTGTTTAAAATAATTTTTGTACTGTTTACAGAGAATATGTCCTGTTAAAATTCTTTCTTCAAGCGTTCATTGTCGGTTCATCAAGAGGATGGCGTCTTCGTCCACGCAAAGCGTTTAGAAAGTCCAGGTTTCTACGGAGAGAAAATTTTGCTCTGTCACATTACAAGACAAGCGAATGAATAGATATCAACTTCCCTGAAATAAATTGTGACGCATTTGTTCACAGTACTGATTCCAAGTGCTGGCTGCTTTACCTTGGATCAGTTATGACAGACGTTTGATGTGATACACAGATTAGAGCCTTTCATCTTCCACGTCAGAATTCTCCATGCGCCTTTATATTTACAATTTTTCTGATTTCACACATTGGATCAAGGTTTTCACCTTTTCTTCTTCTTGTATATTTACACATATTTTCAGAGTAGCCAAAGATGTGGTTCATGATGCCAGTCTATTCAGCTGTCTGCTCCATTGTAAAAGTATTTTCATATTTTCTGTTGTTACTGCCACGTGTAAAGAAACTGTAAATAGACATCAGTGTTATCTTGTCACATCAGCCGCATGGCTGTTTGCGATCTAGACAGCTATGCGTCAGCACTAACTGCTGACCGAGAACTTACCACAAGATCTGTACAACAAGCCGAACAGTTGTTTTGCTGTGTAATGTCTAATTGACGCCTTGGCACTTGTTTGAACGTTTAGAGTGTAACAGTCAGCATGACAGAACATATGATCAATTCGACATGAAACTGAAAGAGAAGTATAATGTTTGAAAGGAAGATTCAAACAAATGAAACCTGTTATTGAACAAAATGTTTAAAAGCTTCCTGAACTAAAAGATAATATCTGTTTTCGCAATCATTATGAAAGAATGAATGTCCCTTGAAACCAATGGCATTAGAATCATCATTGCTAGCTCGCAGGAAACATTGGTGGGAAAAAATAACGAAATGACGAACACATTTTACGACAGATTATGAGGAAAATTTTTGGCCTAACAAAAGACGGATACAGACTGACATCCCGTACAACAACAGAGAAATTATAAGCATGGCAGCAGACATTAGAAAAAGTGACTAAAATTTTATGGACATGTTCAAAGACTCCTGACAATAAGGCTTACACACAAAATTTTAAAATATACAGGAAAATTAAAGAACATACCACATACAAACAATGGAACGAGTCCAGAGGAATATGTGTAGTCGAGGGTAAACAAATAACGGTGTGACAAAGTCACTTAGAAGGCTAGCGACCATTCTAGTAAATACGTGTAGATCTGTAGCTACGTTGGCTAGGTCGCATAAAAACTCATACAGCAGATGAAGAACTGCTTTACTGATCACAAAATGTGCATAACGTATGTCGGAATTATTTCCATGTTCATAAATCTAAAACAGAAATATAACAAATGAGTTGGTATAAAAATATGTTACAATAACTTTTTAAGTTTGTAATAACTAACCAACATTAAAAAAAGTGCATACTCAGGCCATTCCTACCAACGCAAAGGTAGCAAGCACATGGATAAGATATCAACCGGCTGAGTATGTAACTTGAGATGGCGGGCTAAAAGGAAGGCAAAATTGCCAGTAAGTGTCAGCAAGGTAAACATGGTGGTGCCATGTCACATATACTATGACAATAAATTACATAAAATGGCAAAATTAAAAGAGATACACCAGTGCACATTGAACTGTACAATGGAATGAGCTATTTTAATAAAATAATAAAGGTAACATTAAAAAACGTTACATATAGATCATTTTATGATCCAAGTACGTGGTGCTAACTGACGGTCAGTACAATTAGAGAATGAGGTTATAAAACAGGAACCAAGTAGACTGAAGAAATCCGACGGTGAGAGAGAAAGAGAAGCAGATAGATGACGAAAACGAATCTGAAAGCACCACGCGATCGGACAGAGTAAATACGCAACTGTAATACAGGGTGTGTCTCCTATAGGTCGTCAGACACATTTTATCTGGTGCTTCGGCAGATATCTGCAATTCAGTTTTTTCGATGTGTTGCTGGAAAGCGTCGGTCAGTTTTCCGACACTACCAAAATGATATTTAAAATGGAATTTTACGTGCCAGTTCGGTTGAGCGGTTCCTAGTTAGTCTAGTGCGATATTTGTTTTGTCCATACGTATAAAGAAGGAAGTTAAAACACGAGGCATAACCTGTACTCCAGCATCTCGGCACCGCCCAGGCCCGCGCTGACTTCCATGCAGCAACGCTGCTCAATCGCTGCTGGATTACGAGTTATTCTCCGAGTTTTACAATCCCTGTTAATATATATCCATAAAACAAATATCACACTAGACTAATCTGGGACTGCTCAATCATTTGGGCACGTAAAATTCCGCATTAACAATCTTTTCCTCTTAACTTTTTGTGTCGGCACTGGGTGTCGCATGAAAGACTTGAGAAGTATTTGTTTGGGTCGACTCTAGCTACACATTGCAAAAACAAATTTTAAAGAAAAACTGAGCTTGACGCTTCTTAGGAGACAACCTATTTATTCAATACGATATTTCAAAATTTAAGGTTCTAAATGCAGATCACGCTACTGGCCTCTTTTCAGACATTTCCTTTTTCTAACATTTTCAATGTTCTCTACAGAGAAGCCATAGTATAGACGCAATTTCTGTACCTCAGTTCAGTAGGATTGAATATGCCAGTGCTTTTATTTCTGTTGTTAGCTATTTCGATCTGACCGACAACTAAGTAATCCCGTCCGAAGAATAAAGACTGTCGGTAAAAGACTGAGAAGCAATCAACACCGTTGTTGGTGAAGGGGACACCACGCCTTCCTGGTCGAGTAATTTATTTCAACTGTTGTTGTTGTTGTGGTCTTCAGTCCTGAGACTGGTTTGATGCAGCTCTCCATGCTACTCTATCCTGTGCAAGCTTCTTCATCTCCCAGTACCTACTGCAACCTACATCCTTCTGAATCTGTTTAGTGTATTCATCTCTTGGTCTCCCTCTACGATTTTTACCCTCCACGCTGCCCTCCAATACTAAATTGGTGATCCCTTGATGCCTCAGAACATGTCCTACCAACCGATCCCTTCTTCTAGTCAAGTTGTGCCACAAACTTCTCTTCTCCCCAATCCTATTCAATACCTCCTCATTAGTTACGTGATCTACCCACCTTATCTTCAGCATTCTTCTGTAGCACCACATTTCGAAAGCTTCTATTCTCTTCTTGTCCAAACTAGTTATCGTCCATGTTTCACTTCCATACATGGCTACACTCCATACAAATACTTTCAGGAACGACTTCCTGACACTTAAATCTATACTCGATGTTAACAAATTTCTCTTCTTCAGAAACGATTTCCTTGCCATTGCCAGTCTACATTTTATATCCTCTCTACTTCGACCATCAGCAGTTATTTTACTCCCTAAATAGCAAAACTCCTTTACTACTTTAAGTGTCTCATTTCCTAATCTAATTCCCTCAGCATCACCCGATTTAATTTGACTACATTCCATTATCCTCGTTTTGCTTTTGTTGATGTTCATCTTATATCCTCCTTTCAAGACACTGTCCATTCCGTTCAACTGCTCTTCCAAGTCCTTTGCTGTCTCTGACAGAATTACAATGTCATCGGCGAACTTCAAAGTTTGTACTTCTTCTCCATGAATTTTAATACCTACTCCGAATTTTTCTTTTGTTTCCTTTACTGCTTGCTGAATATACAGATTGAATAACATCGGGGAGAGGCTACAACCCTGTCTCACTCCTTTCCCAACCACTGCTTCCCTTTCATGCCCCTCGACTCTTATAACTGCCATCTGATTTCTGTACAAATTGTAAATAGCCTTTCGCTCCATGTATTTTATACCTGCCACCTTCAGAATTTGAAAGAGAGTATTCCAGTTAACATTGTCAAAAGCTTTCTCTAAGTCTACAAACGCTAGAAACGTAGGTTTGCCTACTATAAACGCTTAAATCTGCAGCTGGGTTTGGTAACGGGTTTTTCTATATTCTTGGTCCAGCAACTGTTAGTTCACAGAGAATGCTTCAGCTACATGTGTCCAGAGCATGAACCGACTGTGAGCTCACGAAATGACGGAAAACAGGAAAGGCACTACTGATATTTCGTTACCAACTGGCAGCAATGTTAATGTGTAAATAGGTACATTTTGCTGTATCCAAACAATTTTCTCCGGCATGTTATTTATTCCGAAGGAGTCAGCTCTTTGAATTTTGGGTAAAGTAGTAGAGAGACAGTGAAAATTAGGACCTTTGAAGCACTTAGTAGCTCATGTTCGAATGGCTCAACTGGAAGACCATTGCCTCTGAAAAAGAACTGTTTAGGTTCCGCTAACTGCCTACTCTTGATCTGCCATGAAATTTCAGGGACTGTAATTGTTGACAGTCGACATGAAAAAGCAAGCACATAAATGTATGGTAAGGTGTCTCTTCCAAATGGACGGCTAAAATTGTGGCGGATGGAGAAAACATAAAAAAGGATTACAGTAACTCAATAATTCTCAACTAATGGAACTAATCTTCTTAGTGCACATAACTTAATATCGATCAGAATTTCATCCCAGAAAGTCAAGGGAATGTTACGAGACACTGCGACTGGTTGTTCCAAATGGGAGCGTCAACTAATGCTATATAGCGAATCGTTGAGAAATACATCAAATTTTATTACTTCCTGGAAATAATAGGCACCAGCAACCAAGGAGCAGATCTCTTACGTTATGTAAATGAGTGCTATATTTCCGTGCTACTGTCGTCTACTTGATCCTGATGTAATCGCTAACGGTGAAAATATGTGGTCGTTAATATGAACGTTTATCATCTCAAATACAAAAGGTACAGAAACAAGACACAGCTTCGGCTTTATTGGCTTTTGAACAACTGCTTCCTCCTCATCCAATATTTTCCTCTATAGGCACACATAAATTGACACAAAAATTCAACACATCATATCGCCATTCCCATAGAATGCAGTGTTACAATACAAAAGAGACTGAGCCAGGTGGCACTGTGGTTAGCATACTTGACTCGCATTCGGAAGCACGATGGCTCAAATCTCTATCCAGCCGCTCACATTTTTTTCCATGATTTATTTTACTCGCTCCTGCTGAATATCGGGATAGTTCCTTTGAAAAGAATGCGACCGATTTCTTTCCCCGTCCTTTCGTAATCCGAACATGTGCTGCATCTCTAACGGCCATGCTGTCGACGGGACTTTAAACTTTAATATTTTTAATGTAAAACAAGCAGTTTAAAGGTTAAATCCCGACTTACAGCAAAAAATCTCGGTTCTAGAAGAAGGTCATGTTTCACCATCCATGTAAAACGGATACTATTCTGAGAGAAAATAAATACAGAATACAATCACATGTATATAACTAGGTTCGAGTTTTCGTTCTACTGACATTAAACGAAGTAAGTGCAGTGAACATGGTAACTGCACCAGCGGCATTACGGAAGTCCTGATCCACATAAAGAATTTAGGAGACAATCTGAGCCACCATCTAAGATTGCTTGCAGATGATGTTGAAATTTACCGTCCTGTAAAGCCATCAGATGATCAAGACCAATAACAAAATGATTTTCACCAACTGACTCCTTATAATAAAAAGTGTGAAATCATCCACATGAGTACCGAAAGGAATACGCAAAGTTTAGGATGCACAATAAATCGTACAAAATTCAATTAAATACTTAGGAATTTAAAATTATGAATAACTTAAATTGGAAAGATCACATAGATAACGTTGTGGAGAAAGCGAACCAAAGACTGCGATTTATTGGTTGAACACTTAGAAAATGCTGTAGGCATACTAAAGAGACTGCTTACACTACGCTTGTATACCCTCTTCTGGAATATTTCTGCGTGGTGTGGGATCCGCATGAGATAGGACTGACGGAGGACATCGAAAAAGTTCAAAGAAGGCCAGCTCGTTTTGCATTGTATAAAATGGATCTTTGACCACCAGTTGGTTTTAGTTTAAACCCGAATATCATTTTAATATTTTGTATTATCGCGAAGTAAGGGGGAGAGTGCCACGGATGTGATAAGCGAATTCGGGTGATAATCATTAAAACAAAGGCGTTTCTTGTCGCAGCAGGATACTCTCACGAATTTTCAGTCACCTGCTTTCTCTTCCGAGAGCAAAATATTTTGTTGGCGCCCACCTACTTAGAGCGAAGTGACCATCATAATAAAATAAGGGGAATCAGAGCTCGCACGAAATGGTTTAAGTGATCGTTTTCCCCGCGCTCTCTTGGAGATGAAACTGTAAAGAAATTGCTTGAAGGTGATTCGATCAACTTTCTGCCAAGCATTCAGTTGTGAATTGCAGAGTAATCATGCATATGTTACGTAGTTTTTCGGTGTTGTCTTATCTTTTAGAATCGAACGAAGAACGTCATTGGTTCATACACCATCCACTCGCCCGGCTACAGCTCCCACCCGCCTCTGTTTTATTTTCTTCACTCTAATAATTACGACTTACACGTCAGTCCCTTTACCTAAGTTTTCGATTTGTTTTTCTATATGTCGTAGTGACTCCAACAATTATGAATTTTCCTGTGCTCGCTTGCTAACTCTCGGCTTCCGCATTTAAAGTGTAAGCCCTGCTATGTCGGACTGCCGTAAGAAAAACTGGCAGTACGCACTGATCGTAAGATTCCCCGTTTGAGACGGTGACAAACTGTATTATCAACTTTCTTGTTTTCGAAAATCATCTAGCAAATAATTATCTCGGTTCTAACATAATTTTCTTGGTCTCCGTATTGACAACATCCGAAACCAGGATCTGTTAAACCTGAACTGTTAACTTTTTGACGAAAGTTTGGTGACAGTTACGCAGCATTATAGGAGAGTGGATAACTATGCCACTGTCAGTTGTGTCAATAAAGGATGATTGTATCATAAAAAAGTGACTGAGGCAAAAACAAAAAATAATACCTTACAACAAGCCAATCACCGTCTCCGCGAACGAAATGTCGTTTTTCCCCAAAGTAAAGAATGTCTGAGGAAGACTCATCTGGTTTCAGAAGATTGTGTTCTACATGAATAAGGATGTAACTAGGGGTGTATTTTAATGAACGCATCGAAACTAAAAATGTTTCTTGGTGTCAGTTGTTAGTTGCCCGTTGATGTGGTGGGCGCTAGGGGCTCCCTGGTGCAGCCTAATGGCTTGCTGGGCGATCATCTGTGTTTTTCCTCCCCGACTGCGAGAATGTGCCGTAAATGCTATAGCGAATCGAGTGGTAGGGGACGTCGCCGGCAAATAGTAACTCTTACTCGTGCTTCACACGCTCTCTGTGGTGCTGCTTTTGTGAGAACGTTAAAAGCTATGTCAAGTGTGGTTGGCTGCATGCCAGCAACATTGTCCCTGTCTCTGAAATCGGTCAGCCAATAAGTTGCTTAATGCATGCCATAGAAGGTGAGCACCAGGCTGTACTGGACGAGGGTTGTATGGAAAGTTGTCTGTAACGCTGAAGAAGGTATTATTCCAGTATTCGTTTTGAGTTACATATGGAAACCAGAGAAGATCTCAACCTCTCAAATGTGAGTCTAACGCCTAAACTACAGCGCCACCTTGCTGACTGCATTATAAGAACGAACATCACCTCCATAGCAACCAGCATGAGTTCCAAGAACAAAGATCGTTTGCAATATAGCTCGCTCTGTTCGTCCTCGAGACACAGAGAACAGTGGATATAGACGCCCAGATGGATACCGTGTTCCTTGTCTTCCAAAAGGCATTCGATACAGTTAGACACTGCCGTCTAATGAACAAAATACGATTGTATGCAATACCAGAACAACTGTGTTACTGGACTGAAGAGTTTCTAGCAAACGTTACATATAATGTCATTTTGAATGGAGAGAAGTATTCAGACGTGAACGTAACTTAGTGTGTGCCCCAGGAGCGTGCTGTAAGTCCATTACTTATCACAATATATATGTCCTAGTAAATAATGTCGGAGATTTCCACGAGACTTTTCGCTGATGATGCTGTTGTATACAGAGAAGCCACGACGCTAGGAAATTGTAGCGAAGTGCAGGAAGACGTGCATAGAATAGACTTTGTGTGCAGGGAGTGGCAATTGACCCTCGTCATAAACAAAATACATAGACAGAAAGACTCTTCATTGTATGACTACAAAATTGCAAATCAATCGTTGGAAGCAGGTAGTTCGATAAAATATCTAGGAGTATGCGTATGGAGCGATTTAAAGTGGAACGAACTGATAAAGTTAATAGCGAGTAAAGCAGATGCCAGACTGGGATTCATTGGGAGATCCTCAGGACATGTAGTCTATCGACAAAGGGAGAAAGCACGAAACCGTCACGGAGATGCTCAGTCAAGTCCAGTGGCAGACGCTGAAAGAGAGGCGTTCGGCATCACCTTAAGGTCTTCTTTTAAAGTTGGGAGAGTCAACCAATATATTGCTTCCTCCTACGTGTGTCCCGCGATAAGACCATGAAGATGAAATTAGTCAGACTCGACCCGAAACGGAGGCTTACCAGCAATCGCTCTTCTTGCGAACCATACGTGACCGGAACAGGAAAAGAGCGGAAATAACACTGGTGCGCAAGTACTTCCGTAACACATCGGAGTACGCGTGTAGATATAGATAAGGCGTCAGTACACTCTTTTTGTGGGTAGAATGCAAAAACTTTGGCTGTAGGTGATTCAGCAGCTGCGATGATGGGCTTCCGCATATCGTACATTTTTATTCTGAAAACTACGGGAAATAATTTCCGTTGACATCTGGTCACCCCGTGAAAGAAAGACTTCTTCATCCACGACATCGAGCTGTCACGGGAACGTGACCCCCGTATTACGTTTTACTCAAGCGTGGTGCCCACTGTAGCGCGAACTTTTCACGCGCCTCACAGAAAAGACAAAGACTGATTGCCGAGAACTCAGTCGGCTGGAACTAAACGGGTCACCTTCAAGGGCTGACTTTCTAACAGAAATCGCCGTGCACATGACACTCTGTTTCTTTATCTCCCTCTAGTAAAGAAAGCCATAGCCGTTAACTGCCAGCTGTCACATTCGTTCAACATTAAAACTGTTCTTCTTTCTTTTCTGGTAATAACTACAGAGTTATTCAAGAGGATCAGGCAACGTGCCAACATCAGATTTCACTTTGTCCATTCCCTCATAACATAACACAAACATTACAACAGACAATACACATATCCATTACAGCCACCAACATTCGAGAGATAAACCTAACAGTTTAATGAGCACGTGTCCTGTGCTTATGGCGTTTTCTGGGTTTTGCAGGAGGAATAGTAAATATTCCAGATAGCAGTAGCACAAATTAATTTTAATAAAATATTCCATGTGATATGTATCCAGTTTAATTGGTTAGGTATGGTTGTTAGAATGTTACTCAAACGACAACTCGAAGCGCTAAGCAAAGGGAAATGCTATAATTTCAAAGCCGATTTTCATTAACTCCACCTCCGACCTCAAGGTCCTTTCTAATTCTCTTGAAAACGCTACGTGTAGATCTTCTGAGATCGTCTTTGCGTTCTTTGTAGTTTTCGCCTTTCAGTCATCTCCACAGGCAAAAAACTAAAGGGTCAGCTAAGAAACGTGACCGTTTCTGGCGATCTATCTTCCGGAGATGTTAAGCTTAGATGGCGTGTAACGTGATGACTAGAATGTGTAGGGGTCCAGTCATGAAAGTAGAACACGCATATCTTTGTAGCCAGAGAAACCTCTTCCGTTAATTTTGGAAGCTCATTTTCAAGAAGTCTAGATAACGGGGCTCTGTAACGTTTATCTATATCTCCATCTACTTAGTTCCGTAAGTAGCTATACATCTGTAACGAATAAAAATTGGGTACACGTTACATGGAATGTTTTATTCGAATTAGTCTTAAACTACTACCTACAAAATATTTACACTTCGTATATGCGGCAGGAGCCGATAGCATCACTAGCGCGAATGACGTATATTCTACGCAGAATGCGTTTCGATGTTTCATTGCAACATGAATATAAGATGTGGTTTACTACGATTCATGCAGCTATTAATCGTACTAACATTTTAATATCGCTCACTGATGCCGGAAGAAAAATTTTTATTTACCATGCGCTCCTCTTGGTAGAAGAGTGTTACGAAGCTGTTAGATGTGAAAATGCGGTTTGCCGAATGCTAAAGTAGGGTGTTTATAATCAGTAATGGAGAAGATGAATTTAACTTTAGTCTTCAGGGTAAGATACTATGATTATGATCGATCCTGCTTGTTCACGTTTCTGCACTTGCCGGGGGTCCAAAATGTTCTCGAAAACATACGCCACACCGTTCACTTTCTGAATGAGATTCTGTAAATGACGCTGAATTCTTACTTTCTTTTCTTCATTATTTCCCCTACTGTGTATCTCATCTTATACCGGGTTCACGTTTCCAGAATTTGGCAAAGTTAATTTTATTATTTAACAGTGTGGCCTTTTGCCCATCCTCACAGGACAGTCGTCAAGTAACCCAAGTGCGAGAAGTTGTGTTTGCCGTCTGTGAGTCGTGTATTATTTGTTCTACTTGTCGTATTTTAATTGTTTGTGTATGGTATTCCCTGAGGCGGAATTTGGGGATCTGCCCAACGTTTACTGAAAAGAGCGTGAAAACAGCTTAAAAATCACACGGCTAGCCAGGGTACCAGTCCACTGTCGTTAATCCGCCGTCCGCGATTGAAATTTCATGTCGTAGTTTAAAAAATATGCTCAAAACGACTATAATCTAATTATGTTAGAAACCACTTGCAAATACTGTATCTCAGAGATTTGAGAAGCTGTCAAAGAAAGACGTAGAACTCGGCCCGAGTCTTACAGGAAATTAGATGATGCTGAGAACGGAATACCTGTGAAAGATATCCAGGCAGCATTTTCTTGAGAGACACATTGATCCCAAAGTCTTACTGCCACGAATGTCTCCGTTGTCAGGCACTGATGTCAAACATATGCAAGCACGCTATGTACTGGCCCCATGATTCACAGTCTTAATGATACGTTACTTCACAAAGCGAACAGGAGGCTATGCCGTACAGGAAAGTGACGTGGTCGTATGATTAGGTACAAGTGCAGTGCAAACGCGGTAGACCATCGGGGAAAATGACTTCACGAGCATCCGCAACGGCTTACTGTTGATCTCATTAAATTATTGGTGATGAGAAGGAGAAATGAGTGGCAGTACTGATTGATAAGGATACGAAACAGATGAGCAGATTGCTAAAGCTGTAGAAGGTGTACAAAGTATGACATGAGGTACACTATGCTGAGCGGACTGAGAATGGAGTAGCTACCACAAATATCCAGAAGCAGAATACAAAAATAAATATTTCATTAACTATATCTCCACAGCAATACCTGCCATATGATGAGCAATAGCTATTGTTACACAGAAGTGGTCGACAAGGCTAGCAAAGAAATTTTACAAAAAAAAGAAAAAAGTTCTCAGCATGGGACTTGATTCTGAAAGATGCCGGAATAAACGTGTCAATGAACGTGTCATTCGTTGCGAACGAGACAAAGTAATTTGAAAAGCATTGAATTTTTACGAGAAAATAAAGCACCAGAATAAAAGCGACTGGTAATTTATTTAGACGAAACGCGGATTCTCACACATATTTTTGCGATTATACTGTGCGAGACGTATTGTGGAACAAAAGTGCCCGTCAGTGTTTACTTGTTGTGCTACGCTGAGCTTTGGCATGTAGAGGTGTCGCCTGTGATGGCGCGCCGCTTGTAATAATACTGGAGCGTACGCTTTTGTTTCCTCACTGCCCCCCCCCCCCCCCCCCCACTCGTGTTTCTCAGGCGCAAACACGACATTTACCACCCTACACGGGTCGTCGGGTCGCGACTAATATAAAGAATATGATACTATGTCCAACCGGAATTGGGGTGATGAGGTGAATTGGAAACAGGAAAACTGCGGATTAAAACTGTCGAACTCGAGACCTTTGCCTCGCAGGAGAGTGTATTCAAATCTTGAAGGTAGGAGACGGGACACTGGCAGAATTGAAGCTGTGAGGACGGATTGTAAGTCGTGCTTGGGTAGCTCAGTCGGATGCCGCCACGGTAGCTGAACGTGTTCGGTCGGAGGGTTCGCTGCTCTCTCCAATAAAAAACTAAGTGAATAGATCAGCGATGAAATTGCACGGATGTCATGGGACGTCTGCCCCGAACAAATGCATCGAACGACAACGAACAAAATGAGATTCTTAAAGAAAATTAAAAAAAATGTTGGCAGAGCATTTGCCCGCGAAAGGCAAAGGACCCGATTTCGAGTCCCTGTCCGATACACAGTTTTAATCTGCCAGCAAGTTTCATATCAGCGCACACTCCGCTGCAGAGTGTAAATTTCATAGAGGAATACTGCTCTAAAAAAAAAGTGGCTCTGAGCACTATGGGACTTAACAGCTGTGGTCATCAGTCCCCTAGAACTTAGAACTACTTAAACCTAACTAACCTAAGGACATCACACACATCCATGCCCGAGGCAGGATTCGAACCTGCGACCGTAGCAGTCGCACGGTTCCGGACTGCGCGCCTAGAACCGCGAGACCACCGCGGCCGGCTAGGAATACTGCGTTTCGCAGGTAGTACCCTAGCAATTGTAACATCCAAACAGGTGACACAGATTGACTGAAAGATTCACATTTCGTTCGTCTCCATTCTTTTCAAATTCCCTACGCTGCTAAGGGATCACGATTCGATTCGCAATAGACGCTCGAGGTGGCTCCACTAGTAAAGCACTGTCTGTGTGGGACATCTTTCCTGTCCCAATCTCTGCCGGCCGCGGTGGTCTCGCGGTTCTGGGCGCGCAGTCCGGAACCGTGCGACTGCTACGGTCCCAGGTTCGAATCCTGCCTCGGGCATGGATGTGTGCGATGTCCTTAGGTTAGTTAGGTTTAAGTAGTTCTAAGTTCTAGGCGACTGATGACCACAGCAGTTGAGTCCCATAGTGCTCAGAGCCATTTGAACCATTTTTTTGTCCCAATCTCTGCCGAGCACGCTAACCTGCCGCACGTAATCTGTACTAGGTGTTCTCAGCTAGAAGGAGAAAGATAATGCTCTACTGCGTGAAATGTGAGTAACAGTACCGGGAATTGAATGTGGTTCTCTGCATATGTGTCACACGCGATAACCACTCGATTACGGGAATGTTTATTTTATACGATATTACGTTATAGTATCGTAATAATATGTATCATCATTCAACTGTGTGCCAGGGTGCCCAGTTGTGAATCGTTCTCCTGTCAGTCCATTCTCAAGAAAGTCTTGTGTAATGTTGTACAACAACACCGACATGTACGACATCAGCAACGTGATCATTGAACTTCGGTCCTAATTACTTTTATCCTCGAAAGAACAGTATAATAAAATAGTGTCATTTTTTTAAGACGATGAGCGACTTACTAGAAAGGGTGTAAAAACTGAGGAAAACCTGTTGTGAAAAGAGCTCCTTTTCTATGGAAAAGTACACTGACGAGGTAAAACACTATGAATACGTGATAAATAGCATGTTAGTCGACCTTTGGAAGGAGAACCAAATGTGTGGCACGGATTTGACAAGTGCTTGGTAAGTTTCCGGGCGTGTGTGGCACGTCACAGGTCATGCAATGCCTATAAATCACGGGCTGTTGGTTTATAGGCTAGAGGTGGCACCCGATTGTGTCCGAGATGTGGGCCGTCAGGTTCAGACCAGACAAAATTTGGGGCGATGACTCAACGAGCTCCTCAAAGGACTGCAGCACGATTCTGGCATCGTGACACAGGCATTTATCCTGCTGGAAATGCCATCGCATTTGGGGAAGAAATCGAACAGGAAGGGATGCACGTGGTTCGCAATAATGCTCACGCTGTCCACAACTGTCATGGTGGCTCCAATTGCTTCCACCTATGTACAGTGGAAGACGAAACATCCGCTCCCACTGACCTGGAACCACGGCACAACCCCTGTTTCGAGCAGCGTTCACGTGGATGAAGGCATCTCCGCAAACGTTTATTCGCCTGGTGTAGCGTGAGATGTGATACATCCGACCACGTATATTGTCTCTATTGATCCGCGTTCTATCTCGATGATGCCACAACCACTGCAATCCTAATTTACAGAGCTGTTGGGCCAATATCGGAACACGTAGGAGTCCAACAACGTGCACTGATGGGTGTGCTTAAAAACAGTCGTGCATGCACCAGGATTGAACTCTTTAGCCATAGATCGCTGCTACAGAGTAGGCAACCCTCCAGCCTGCACCATCTGCCATGTGGCTCGGTCGTCCAATATCTCTTCGGGTACTCATGGTTTCACTGTCTTTCAACCATGCTCAATCTGAGCCACCGGCCATAATAATAAGTTCTTTATCACAGTCGCTAATGTCAATGGATATTCCATTTCCCGCATGTACGGTCGACAGAATTGCCTCATTCGTGTGTGCTCCGCTTATACACTTTCTTAACCTCGTCTTCTACTCCAAACCAATCTTGCGATGGACAGTCGTCACAATATTTTGGCTCATGTGTGTAAGCGTAGCATTTATGTACGTAGACGAACACGAGGTACGTACCAGCTCTGAGGGCGTCCATGGGCACGGAGGGGTAGGGAATGGAGTAGGGGTAGCCCTCCTTGCGCAGCGTCTTGGGCTTCCGCCGCGGCCGGTACTTGTAGTCGGGGTGCTCCTTCATGTGCATGGCGCGCAGCCGCTTCGCCTCGTCGATGAAGGGCCGCTTCTCGTCCTCCGACAGGAGCTTCCACTCCGCGCCTGCAAGTAGAAAGCCGTTTCCATTAGCTCACTTCCCAAGAAAACTGCGCCGACGCACACTGTTTTCTACAACAGGGTCATAAATTGATGTACAGACATGACAGGAAATGAAACACTGCCTCGATATTAAGATACTGTTTCAAGAATCATAGCCACTTCTCCATTTCCATCAAACTCCACAGGAGACTATTTGTCTTGTTTGAAATGTACGGATAAGAAAGTGTGATAAGTTCCTTGTCTGTCTTCTCTGTGTCTTCGAAATCCTCAGTTTGAAGAGTTGAAACGGTACAGTAGTTTCCGCTCTATAAGCAGCAGGCTTCGCTGCTCGCTCGCACCGGGAAATAGAAACAGAGGCTGATCCGCAGCCAATTTTATTACACGACGCGGCCGGCCGCGGGTGCAACAGAACCCATGTGGACGGGTGGAAAGAAATGTATCAGGCTTCATAATACGTATTTATGTGTGTCGTGTATTATGCATTTCTTGTACGTGAATGTGAATCTGCACATGAACTTTCGTAATCCTCCTCACACCTTTCCGTAAAGCGTGGCCAAATCTTCGTTGGGAAGTAGTTCTGTAGTATAGTAGTGCCAACCTTACTCCTGGGTAGGGGATCAGAGAGACAGCACAGGCAGGTAAAAGTCAAAGACTTTCCAGTGTCACAAGATTTGGGGTGGAGAGGTTGGTCACGGCCAAGTGGTTCAACCACCCCCTCCACCGGGGTCCAGGAAGACCTCCGGGTGCCCTCCATATTCGCGGAGGTGTTACAGAAGACGGTTAAGTGAGCAGACGTGCCCTCAGTGCGTCTGTCTCAATGTTCACACATTGAAGAGAGGTATTTGAATATTTGTACTAATTCTTTTGCTCGTATTGTGTAAGGATATGAATGATCTCGTTTAATTTCGGAAATTTGACCCCCTGTGTTAATGTATCTGGTCCCCAGTTTGCCTGTTATCCTCCTCACGTAGTGGATGTCCTATGTAAAATATTGGAAGGCTTTGGTGGTATACATTTGGCCAACGCAATTCCGTCTTGCCCGTAGAAAAGTGCGTGCAGATTGGTATATAATATACCCAAGCTATAAGTTGTGAAATTGTAATATCTGTAAACTGGAACAATTGCTGCAAGCGCTGTAACATCGAGTGATAATATTTAAAATAAATACGTAATCAATTGTCATCAATCTTTAACATACCTTAAAAATCACAAAGAAGTCAAGTTAAAGGAATTCATTTAAAATAAAAGACATAGAATGCAGGGACCCACACATCAGCGTGTGAGCCCTCCAGCCCCTTGCCTAGTATCATACAGAAAGGGCACGCTCTCTAGGTAGCGCTCTCAAGCTCCCCTCCCCAGTTATCCGTTGCGCAATTTTAATTCAGGGCTTGACGACATCGACTTTCATCTGGCGTCCCTAGGCAAGGAGGTAGACGGTAAACTTTCAGAGTATGTGCTCGAAAACCGGTGCAGCGTAGTTCTAATTGTCACAAATGATGAATCCAGCATATACTTCATTACTTTAAAGCGACTGCCGAGCACACTCGAAATTCAGGTGTTATTTTTCACAGACATTCCCGTAAGCCACACAATGCAATTGAAAAAAATTCTTGTAGCAGTTTCTTAGTTATAATCGAAAATGGTAGTAATAATGAAATACGAGGACGCCTTAAAAAGTGATGCCTCCGAATTTTTAAACTGAAAACTCTTACAGCTTTTTTAACATAACACACTTGAACAGTCTACATCTTTATTCTCCGTCTCTGCTCGCACCTATTTATCACTATCACAGCGAAGTCCTCCAGAGTGTCCTTTAAGTTTCGGATGCAGATGGAAATCAGACGGGGTCAAGTTGAGACTGTGTGGAAGATAATCGATGACAGCGAACCTATGGCGTCGGACTTTTGCAGATGTCGCTGCGCTCCTGTCTGGTCTGGTATTGTAATACTGCAGGAGGAGGTGATCCATGTTTGGAAGAATTCTCCGAATACATGCTATCAGTTTTCTGCGGTTAGAAACTCGATTACAACACGCTGATTCTCACGCACAGACATAGTTACGTTACACACCGCCGTGTAACACGCTACAAGTCGGAGCCCTCAAGTGGCACAGGGATGACACGTAATATCTCAACAGATACTGAGAACAGAATGAAAAAAAAAATTGGTGGCGTTACTTTTCAGCGCGCCCTCGGATTTCTTAGCAGCTGTCGACAGCTGAATATAATTTTTCCCCGTTTCCTCTGAACGGATCGATTTCGATGATGCTTGACGCAGTACAAGAACACAGTCGCGCATTGATATGACATAACAGTTAGCCCCTGAGGGTCATGAGAAGTCCCGCTGCCTTTTCTTCGTGCTAGTATATTTTTGTACTCATGTCAGAACGAGCAAACACAATGCAGTGCTACATACGATCCGTTTCATCCACGTAGAATGATTTATTGTTGCTTTTTCAGAAATGACTTGAATCGTTCTCCGAAAGGCATAAAAAGCCGTGAACACCGTTTCCACATTTGGTCCTACAGTGCCTCTGTCTGCGCTCTTCTTTCTACATGTAGACGAAAAAGAACCACGATTTGTCAGCAGATAAATGAATGCAGCTGTGCATTATCTGCTGACAAGTATTGTTATCCAAGTATTCGACTTCAACGCTAGTTTTGCGTTTCAAGACGATCGTGAGGAGCAGCAATGCACTTTACTTTTGGACGGTTCTGATTTCAGTGGGATAGAAACATTAACACAAAAGCCTTTTCCACAAATCCTCAACGATGAAAGTGAGAACATTTTCCTTATTTATGTTAGTTGATCGCATTTCACCACAGTGAATGCAGCTTCAATGGCAATTAATACTGTGCGAGACCTCCTAGTTATTCATTAATTCCTGATGTCTACATTTGCATCGGAAGCTACCTTATGGCGTGTGCCAGAAGTTACATTACATAATGTTGTCGTTTCCGCCTTTTCCTTTTCCAATTTCAAATGATATGGGAAAGGAACGACTGTAGGCAAGCCTCTATATTAGATGAAATTTCTCATTTTTTACGAGATGGTCATTTAGCGAGTTGTATTTGTAAGGGAGCAATACGCTGAATTACTCTCTCCGGGAATTTGGTTTCCCGAATTTTGCTGTCCATTTACCTGTGACCGATGGCCATCATATGCTGTGGCAGCGATTTCATAGAAGCCCACATCCAGCACTTGGGGTTGCCAGTCACTAATGCCTCTTTTCGATACCAAAGCCGCTGCTTCTATAAATCGCTGCTCAGCGTTCCTTAGCCGGCGGAGAGGGGCCTGTTGCATTCATTTCAACAACGAGAATTGCTTGGTGGCATCGGGAATCGAACTTGCGTCCTTTGTATGACAGATAAATGACAGCTCGGACATGAGGAGGATTACGTGGTCTGCGTCCGTTCGACATTTTAAGTCAAATAGGCGACTGGTCTATTACCTTTCCGGACATGGGCCGTATCCTACATATCTGAACAGTATTGCTAAGAGGTAGAGCAAGCTCTGACTGTGGAGACATTGGCATAACAGGCTATCTCCTATGTGAATGTCCCCTAGTTGAAGATAAAAGAACTGTTCCTTTAAGACATAAAACAGTTTACTATATCATTACAGCAAAACAGAATTTTGATACCTGATACTGTCTCAGAAAAAGCAAGGCTTAACTACAACCAACAGCTACCATAGCGGAGACGAATAAGGCTTACATACAACCATAGGAAACGAGAACGAAGCCCGATAGTTCTACGATCTCTTGGCCCAGTAACGGTAGAGAGTTGGGAAGCGGTCACAAGCAAACATAAGAAGTACGAGAAGAATCAGTGAAAGATAAGTGATGCGCTGTGATTCTTCGCCATGCTGTATGGATGTTGCCGTATCCAAGGGGACGTCCGACTTGGTACCGAACGTACAGGGACGCTTGATACTTCCCGACAGTAATAATTGTGTGTGTGTGTGTGTGTGTTTGTGTGTCCATCTCAGATTATATTAAGAGAAATAGTGGAGGCACACAAGACAACATGCTGCTTAAGTATTCTGCAGGGATCAGCGGCCCTAGCTTTACCATAAACAATCACAGAAGAAATATTAGTGTCAGTGTTGGTATTAGTAGCGTAATTTTCTGTAGTAGTAGTTTCTGTAGAAAAATCATAGTGGTGATGGTAGTAATAGGGACTTTTTATACATGTTACTTTTGTATTTTTTGTTATGTACTGTGGTAGTAGTATACGATAGCAGTATTAATAGCACAAAGTATAAAGATTGATGTAAAATTAGTTAAGATAATTATAAATAACCAAAACAGATGGCTATTTTTCTCTCGCAGTAAAGGAACACCCGAGTGTAAGTGGAAAAAGATGCCATGCGAAAACTATATACAGAATTTCGTATAGGCGCCATCTAAATGTTCAAGCGATCTAAGTAGAAAGAAGTAAAGAACAATCAAAAGACACACAGGAATAGAAAACGCGTATAAGACTGGAATGGATATAAGAATAGAAAAAATAAATAGGTAGATTACCTAAAAGATTCGCAAAACTGTATGTGCACTCCTTCACGTTACATCAGTAACCGGCGGTAACGCCGTGAAGGGATGCATAGCACATACAGCCGACTGCACAGCTGATCACTGATCAGTGATAGGGCCAAAGACAGTCACAGAGCTATTACACATCGATAGTCACTACTGTCTTACGATTATACAAGTTGTGTGACATATGCTATGATAAGTAAAAACACGTAGTCTGTATGTTACATCTACGAGATATAAGCTACTGAAGAGTGTTAAAGTCATACTGCCGGTGACACAATAAATGCATAAAAGTAACGACTTACAGACACACATAGACGCTAATGTGAGAGAAGCTACACACATGTGCACCGCTTTTGTCGTACAATAACTTTTAACGGACAGTCTTTACACATATATAGAAAGTATGCCTACACGATTTGGCTGAATATATTACAGTGTAACACATTTAACAAGTTAGATTTTATAAAATACAGTTCTATCAACATCTCACATAACCAAACTAAAGCGGTAGTTGAGGATAATGTGCAACCAATTACAATTTTAACCGTAATAGAGCCGTATGCTGAATTAAAACCATGCTGTATGTAGTGTGCTAAATATTCTAAGTTATAACGAATATAAGTTGAATTCTTATGTAAACAGACGGAGCCAGAATGAACCATATCAACAAAACTTCAGACACAATGAGCGACTAAGCTTACCCACATTCAACGTTTATAGTGAGGTAACATGTCAATACATGTACTGCAGCTACTTTTACGGAAGTCTGAAAATGAATGAAATCAATACTTCAGCTATTTGCAGACATCTTAAAATAAATAAAATAAGAAGACATATTACGCTTAAAACAAGTAACTGGATAGACCACCTGGAATAAAGGTTGGGTAATGAGGTGCTAATGTAAAATTTAGACAGATGTACTGATATCCCTATTCCAACAATTTCATAGTCTGTAGCATGTCTTTGAAACTATGAATGAAATTAACATATTTTTCAGACCAGTTTTTTATTTTAAACAGCGCTACTTTTCTCCAAATGTGTGTGAATTTCGAGCTCTGTTAAAATACCCATTTGGCGGCCTTTGTCACTTATGTGCAACAACTGTAAATTGTACTCAACATTTGACACGGACTGGTTTCGTTTTTCAGATGTAGAGAGAATGTGGACTGATTGTTCTCACTTCTACAAATATGTTTGTTGTGTCTGATACGCGTCATCCATCCAGTTTGGCCTAATTCAAAAATGGTTCAAATGGCTCTGAGCATTATGGGACTTAACATCTTAGGTCATCAGTCCCCTAGAACTTAGAACTACTTAAACCTAACTAACCTAAGGACATCACAAACATCCATGCCCGAGGCAGGATTCGAACTTGCGACCGTAGCAGTCCCGCGGTTCCGGACTGCAGCGTCTAGAACCACACGGCCACCGCGGCCGGCTCTTGGCCTAATTAAACTTAATCACAAGCACTGCAGCTATATGCTCCGGACTGATAAAACTGGCTTGTCTTATCGATGATGTGCGTTATACTATTTGTTGTTGGTATGAAAGACTGCTGCAACATTAATATTACGAAAAATGTATTCAGTTTTATCGAATATCTCCCCTATAAATGGAAAAGTGACAAACTTGTTTTCTTTTTCTCTCAAAATTTTTAGCGTAATTACCTTTTCTTTTATATTTTCATTAGCTTTCATTTTTTATGTCAAATAGAATAAGTTAGATGCATTACGATATACATTGATCAGCCAGAACATTGTGACCAGCGACCTACTATCAATATAAACCCGTCCAGGAGATAGCAGCGTCACTTCAAGAGGAATAATTGCTAGTCGGACACGCTTAAGATGCACGTAGGATCAGCAAGCGTGCTGTCCGTCTGTAAAATGGGGAAGGCGGGTAACCTGAGTTTGACCGAGGGCAGGTTGTGATGGGCCGGATACTCGGCACGAGCATTTCGGGAACTGCACGACTTGTCGCGTGTTCGAGGAGTGCTGTGGTGAGTGTCTTCAACACATGGCGAAACGATGGTGAAACTACGATCAGAAGTCTTGGGGTTGGGCGGACACCCCTCATTACGAATGTCGGATGTCGTAGGCTGAGCAGACTGGTAGAACAGGACAGCCGGCGAAGTGAAGGAACTAACATCAGACTTTAATGCTGGGCAGAGTACAAGTGTGTGTGAACACACAGTGCATCGAACACTCCTAACGACCGGTCTTCGCAGCCGACGATCCATGTATGTGCCAATGTTACCGACACGACATCCGCAACTGCGACTGAAATGGGCATGTGACCATCGGCACTGGACGTTGGCGCAGTGGCAGAACGTTGCATGGTCTGATGAATTCTGATACGTTCTTGTAGCGGATAGGCACTTGGTGCAGGGAGTGGCAACTGACCCTTAACATAGACTAATGTAATGTATTGCGAATACATACAAAGAAGGATCCTTTACTGTATAATTATATGATAGCGGAACAAACACTGGTAGCAGTTACTTCTGTAAAATATCTGGGAGTATGCGTCCGGAACCATTTGAAGTGGAATGATCATATAAAATTAATTGTTGGTAAGGCGGGTACCAGGTTGAGATTCATTGGGAGAGTCCTTAGAAAATGTAGTCCATCAACAAAGGAGGTGGCTTATAAAACTCTTGTTCTACCGATACTTGAGTATTGCTCATCATCGTGGGATCCGTACCAGGTCGGGTTGACGGAAGAGGTAGAGAAGATCCAAAGAAGAGCGGCGCGTTTCGTCACAGGGTTATATTTGGTAGGCGTGATAGCGTTACGGAGATGTTTAGCAAACTCAAGTGACAGACTCTGCAAGAGAGGTGCCCTGCATCGCCGTGTAGCCTACTGTCCAGGTTTCGAGAGAGTGCGTTTCTGGATGAGGTATCGAATATAATGCTTCCCCCCCTACTTACCCCTCCCGAATATATCACGAATGTAAAATTAGAGAGATTCGAGCGCGCACGGAGGCTTTCCGGTAGTCGTTTTTCCCGCGAACCATATGCGACTGGAACAGGAAAGAGAGGTAATGACAGTGGCCCGTAAAGTGCCCTCCGCCACACACCTTTAGGTGGCTTGCGAAGTATAAATGTAGATGTAGATGTAGATCCGCCGTCTTCCAGAGGAACAGCTCCTTGACACCTGTTCTGCGGGTCAGAGACAAACTGGTGGCGGCTCCATTATGCAGTGAGGAACATTCACGTGGGCATCCTTGGCTCCAGTAGAGCTCGCGGAAGGCAACACGGTGGTCAAAGAGTATCGTACACTGATTTCAGACGACGTACACCCGTTTATGACGATCATGTTTTCCGACGGCTGTGGCATTTTTCAGCAAGATAATGCGCTATGACACAAGGCCAGGAGCGTGATGGAGTGGTTCGAGGAACACTGTGATGAGTTCCAATTGATGTGCTATCCCGCCAACCCGCCAAATCTGAGCCCGATCGAACAGATCCCGGATGTGATTTAATGTGGCGTCAGAGCTCATCGCCCTCCTCCCCGAAATTTGCGGGAATTAGATGACGCGCGTGTGCAGATGTGGTGCCAACTCCCTCCAGCGACCTACTAAGGCCCCATTGCAAACGGTGCCACCGACGTGAGGTTGTCAATGGAACACAACGCACTGATCGTCGGATAAAGGAACCACCCCCATGCAGCCACCGTGTCACTGTGGAGTGTGAAATTGCGAATCTTGCAGAACTGTGAAATGTGGTTGCAGTTGCACCCGCTCTCTGACGTTGGTTCCTTGATGTCTGTTGTATTACGTAGCGGTGATCTACTGCTGTTGTTCAGAATGGCCGAACGCCTCCTCACCGTGGTCGACCACCTCCTCTCTCTCGGGAAGCGGTCCCTGTAGTTTGGAAGCCCCCCCCCCCCCTCCTCCCGATTAAGATGAAACTATTCTGCGGGCAGTACTAAGATCCCTGGCTACACTCGTAGGCACATTTCGTCGTCCTTCCATTTTCCCGATGATTCTTCCCCGTCCACGTGATGACTGGGTGTTGTGTGTTGTCCTTAGGTTAGTTAGGTTTAAGTAGTTCTAAGTTCTAGGGGACTGATGACCATAGCTGTTAAGTCCCATAGTGCTCAGAGCCATTTTTTTCCCCGTTCTCATCCAGAAGTTACTTCATCCATAAGTTACCTCCCGGCCAAATATTGCCTTTTCCCGTTACTTCAGAAGCACCGTGTTGCGGGGCCAGCCCCTTTTTGCACTATAGCCTCTCTGACGTCGTGCAATGTGTCGCCCAACAACATGCTCCCGTCTTTTCATTTATTTTCATATATGTTATGTTACCTTATGTGTCTGGTGCAGATCAGCGTATCTTTCATTCTATGATGTAGACTGTTACGCGTACTGGAAGCCACCAATATTTTCGGCTAGTGTTTTGGCATTTGAATGCTGTGCTTTAAGATGCAATGCAAAATTTAACGAATCAACGCTTGATTAAATTGTGGACCTGTGAACAATGCTATGTGTCTGCAGGAGAACTAAAATAGGACGACTTCTTCATTAAAATGTAAACAAGATCAAAAAAACAAAAGCACAGTTCTTGGAAGGACTGCTAATGCGTAGAAAGGTATTCTCCACACATTCATGTCCCAGGTGTATACACTGAAGACCCAGAGAAACTGGTATACAAGCCTAATGTTGCGCAGGGCCCCTCGAGCACGCAGAAGCGCCGTAACACGACGTGGCGTGGACTCGACTACTGTCTGAAGTAGTATTGGAGGAAAGTGACATCATGTATCCTGCAGGGCTGTCCATAAATCCGTAATAGTATGAGGGATGGAGATCTCTTCTCAACAGCACTTTGCAAGGCATCCCAGAAATGCTCAATAACGCTCGTGTCTGGGGAATTTTGTGACTGGCGGACGTGTTTAAACTCAGAAGAGTGTTCCTAGAGCAACACTGTAGCAATTCTGCAAGTGTGGGCTGTCGCATTGTCCTGCTGGAATTGACCTAGTCTGGCATGCACAATAGACGTGAGTCGATGCAGGTGATCAGACGGGATGATTGCGTGCGTGTCATCAGTCAGAGTCGTACCTAGGGTCCCATATCACTGCAACTGCATAAGCCCCACACCATTAAGGAGTCTCCACCAGCTTGAACAGCCCCTGCTGAAATGCAGGCTTCGAAAGCCCATGTCGATGTTGTTTCGTCGAATGGTTCGCATGCTGACACTTGTCACACCCAGCATTGAAATCTGCAGCATTTTGCGGAAGGGTTTTACTTCTATCATGATGAACGATTCTCTTCAATCATCGTTGGGCCCGTTCTTGCAGGACCTTTTTCCGGCCGCAGCAGCGCCGGAGATTTGATGTTTTACCGGATTCCTGATATTCACGGTGCACTCGTGAAATGGTCGTACCGGAAAACTCCAGTTTCATCGCTACCTTGGAGAAGCTGTGTTCCATCGCTCGTATGCCGACTATAACACCACGTTCAAACATACTTGAATCTTGATAACCTGGCATCATAGCAGAAGTAATCGATCTAAGACAGACACCTGCTGTCTTATACAGGCGTTGCCGACCGCAGCGCCGTATTCTGCTTGCTTACATATCTTTGTATTTAAATTCGCATGCCTACACCAGTTTCTTTGGGGCTTCAGTGTATAAAAATTGACGTTTAGATGGGAATTACTTCAGATGTTACAATGGTGAATGACGCACTCGCTTCATTCGTGTATTTAACGTATCACTTATAGAGACTACTAAACAATTAGATGACTCTCTTACACTGGATATAACTTCTATGTCCATTCCAGCAATGAAAACTTCGCCTATCTACCGCTGAGCGTTGTTAGTAAAAAATGGTTCAAATGGCTCTGAGCACTATGGGACTTAACTTCTGAGGTCATCAGTCCTCTAGAACTTAGAACTACTTAAACCTAACTAACCTAAGGACATCACACACATCCATGCCCGAGGCATGAGTCGAACCTGCGACCGTAGCGGTCGCGCGGTTCCAGACTGTAGCGCCTAGAACCACTCGGCCACTCCGGCCAGCCATTGTTAGTACTTTTTTCTTAAGAGAGCTTGTGTTGAACTAGTGTTGAACAAGAATTTCATGGACATTGAAGCCATTTATAGGGATCTCTATTTGATTTTGGTAAAATGATTACGACAAGACTCACTGGATGCTAATTTAGGTCGTCATTGAAAAGGGAAGTGCGTAGTAACTAGATATTATACCGTAAGTTATCTAGAGAAAATATGTCAAATAAGTCTGATGTTCATCACTTCACATTCAGAAACAAGTATTTGCTGGCTGTTTACATAGACAAAATATTGTCATTAATAGAAAATGAATCACCATTTCTGCGAAAATCGATAACTCCAGTTAATCTATCTGTCTCGTTTTCATCGAATACGAGTTTAATAAATACATCTTCGTGCCCAGAAAGTACGTTTTCAGCCTTCTTTCACTTGCTGAGAGCAGCTGTTCATGAGCATTTGTGATTGTTACCTACTGGTACTAGTTGTAAGGTCCAATGGGCTTTGTACTTCCCTGGAGGAAGAGCGAGTGTCATCATCCTCTGGGAACGTGGGGCGAGGCAGTTTAGAGGATTACAAACAGGGTTTGTCAGGAAATGCCCCGGCGTCGATTCCCCGTTAGACCGGTTCTTAAGGTGTTGCTTGCCTCTGGGGTTACCGGCCTCTTTGTAAAGGGACTGTGGGAAGGCAGGCCAGGTGGACGCCAGAAAGATTGAAGAATGAGTAGGATCTGCTGCTACCCACCTCACAGCAGTGTCATCACGACACTAGGCGTCGCTGTAAGGAGGTTCAGATGCTGGTGTGGTGTGAGTGATGAACGTCAACGGCCAACGAAACTAAAAGGAGTGGGCACATTGGTAGCGCGCTTGTGAAGGAAATCGTTAACACACGGAATTTTCACGTCCTTCAGCTTTCCGCACTTTCTTTAGTGCATCAATATCCCTGGACAGCCATATAATTAAAAGTGAAGGAAAAGTCCATTTTGATGAGGGAACGACTGATCAGATGTACTGTCAATATAGACGGAACGAATTACTGCAAAACGACACAAATTTGATCGATTATAGCAGGACACGTAGAGCATGTCACCGTTAGAGAATCGATACCTTTATATTCAGTGAATTTACTTTCCATGTAAAGTCTAAGCATTAAAAACAAAATTATGTTGTACAACAGGGACACATGTATGGTAGCAAACGACTCAAGTATGAAAACTGCTTTAGACTGGTTGAAACAATATGGGAAGGTAGGAATATTAGGGTTTAATGTCCCGAGGCCACTTGAGACGGATCGGGTTGTGTCAAGGATGGGGTAGTAAACCAGCCGTGCCCTTTTCGAAGGAAACGTCACGTAATTTGTCTGGAGTGATTTAGGGAAATCACGCAAAACATAAATCAGAATGATCGGACGTGGGTTTGAAACGTCGCCCCTCAAAATACAACTCCACTGTGCATCTCTGTACCACCTCGCTCGTAACGCTTTTGTTTTGCACGTTGATATTCCGGTTGCCATGGGTTTATCTACCGATTTTCATTTTTCATTTGCAGTTCACTGTCGTTATTTGAGTTTACGTATTGTCGTTTTGTCATCTGGAAATAGTGACTGGAGTTGTAAACGTTAGAAAATGATGGAGTGCCAAGTGGCGAAATCGGAACATTTCCGACATATTCTTCTGTTTGAGTTCAGTGGAGGGCTGACAACATGGGAGGCAGCCATAAACATGGGCTCCGTGTATGGGGATAATACGACTGAACAGAACGGGTGGCGCCTAGCTGCTGGCGGCTGGTGTTTGAGGCTCATTTATCTGGAGGACAGGGTGACTGCTGTCGTCACGGAAGCTTCGCCAAGCCTCAGCAGAGACTCGGCAGGATGAAGACAGCCAGTAAGAAGGCAGTACACCAAGTAACTAACTCAAAAGCAGAGCAGGAAGTTCGAGCTTTAAGGAATAGAGGCAGTCTGGTAGACTCTCGGGTCTGGTCTTGCGGGGGCTTGTCCTCGATGTGCACATTGTTTCCTGGCTGGGTGAACGGACGGTACTTGATGTGGGATCGGCCACAACGGCGTTAGGAGAAGTTGTATTGGTTCAGTCTGGTGCAAAATTTCGGTTAAGGAAATCTCTGTGCCTGGTTGGGTTTCAGTTTCAGTTGTGCAAGTTGCTATAGCGACGGGATCGCTGTAGGGCCTAGTACGATAAGCCTAAAATAACGTTTATATTACTGTTAATTGTTCTCAACGAATTTTCTATTCAGTCTTTTAGTGCTAGCATTGGTTGCATTATTGATTTCATATATTATGACCTGTGGTCAAAATGGCATAGGCTGGTTCAGGGTGTTTCTAGTATATAACTACTTTTCCTTTTGGTAGTTGACTGTAATAATTCGCGGTTTTGGCGTTTATGTTTCTGCTGGGGCATTTGATTATTTTATTTCTTTCTTGTTTATTATTTTTGATATATTAGTATTTTTGTTTGTGCTCTGCTTTTTATTGGAAAGCTAATAGTATTCTGAGGGTTGGAGAATTTTACTGTTTGCTTTGTCGTACTAATATTAAATTGCATACTTGTGAACAGGGCGCTAGCTGTGCCTGTAGATTGGCAGGAGAGACGACTCGTACAGAATCTTTATTTGAAACAGGAAGTAAGGATAAGGACTGGAAATGAAACGTCGGAAGGAAGCAGCTTTGGAAGGGGCGTAATATAAGGTTGTTGCCTCTCCCCTTCATTGTTCAACTTATAACTGGAAGAGATTATTGCGAAAGGCTTAGATGAAAAACGAGGAGTATGTATTGGTGGAAAGAGAATAGAATGTATGGCATTTGCTGATAACATGATAATAGTGGCAGAAAATGACCAAACTGTATTCAAATCCTAAAAGATCTGAATGAAACTTGTATGGGATATGAGAAGAGAATTAATACAGCAAAAACGACTAGTATGTTGATCGGCAAAAGGGGGATGGTGCCAAATGTTAAAATACGACAAGTTATTACTGGCCAGGTAAAAGGATTTAAATATCGAGGAAGCACGATCACTGAAGGAGCCGGTAGAAATTCGCATTGCTATAGCGAAGGAGGCATTCGATAGAACGAGGAGATTATGTGAAAAACTAGATAAAGGTCTGAGGAAAAGGCTTGGCCAGTGTTTTGTCTGGAGTGTGGCACTCTACGGTGAAGGAGCGTGGACACTGGGATGAGGGTAAGAAAAGGTTAGAAGTATTCGAAATGTGGATGTCGAGGCGAATGGAGAGAATACGTTGGATGGAAAGAGTGAGTAACGAAAGAGTATTGGCACTAAACAAAGAAAAGTGCGAGGTCATCCACATGGGTACTAAAATAAATCCGATAAAATTTGGGTATACGACAAATCGCACAAATTTAAGGGCTGTGAATTCGACTAAATACCTAGGAATTACAATTACGAGCAACTTAAATTGGAAAGATTACATAGATAATATTGCGGGGAAGGCGAAACAAAGACTGGACTTTGTTGGCGGAACACTTACAAGGGAACCTCCCCATCGCACCCCCCTCAGATTTAGTTATAAGTTGGCAGAGTGGATAGGCCTTGAAAAACTGAACACAGATCAATCTAGAAAACAGGAAGAAGTTGTGTGGAACTATGAAAAAAATAAGCAAAATATGCAAACTGAATAGTCCATTTGCAAGATATGCAACTTCAAGGGTGATGAGGATGCCGGAGTGCCGTGGTCCTGTGGTTAGCGTGTGCAGCTGCGGAACGTGAGGTCTTGGGTTCAAGTCTTTCCTCGAGTGAAAATTTTAATTCTTTGTTTTGAGACAATTATTATCTGTCCGTCCGATGCGATCGCTTTTTTGGGAGTGATAATCACATTCACAAGAAAACCTAAATCGGGCAAGGTAGAAGAATATTTTTACCCACTCTCCAAGTGTACAAGTTAGGTGGGTCGACAACATATTACTGTCATGTGACGCACATGCCGTCACCAGTATCGTATAGAAAATATCAGACGTGTTTTCCTGTGGAGGAATCGGTTGACCTATGACCTTGCGATCAAATGTTTCGGTTCCCATTGGAGAGGCACGTCCTTTCGTCTACTAATCGCACGGATTTGCGGTGCGGTCGTAAAACAGACACTAAACTTATTACAGTGAACAGAGACGTCAATGAACGAACGGACAGATCATAACTTTGCGAAAATAAAGAAAGGAAATTTTTCACTCGACGGAGGACTTGAACCAAGGACCTCTCATTCTGCAGTTGCTCACGCTAACCACGGGACCAAGGAGCTCCTGAACTCCTGCTGTCCTTGTTGTTGCCTATCTTCCACATGGACTACTCAGTTTGTATATTTTGCTTATTTTTTTCATAGTTCCACACAACTCCTTCCTGTTTTCTCGATTGATCTGTGTTCAGTTTTTCAAGGCCTATCCACTGTTCCAACTTATAACTAAATCTGAGGGGGCTGCGATGGGGAGGTTCCCTTGTTAGAAGATGCGACAAACCCACTGAAGAGACAGCCTACATTACGCTTGTCCGTCCTCTGCTGGAATATTGCTGCGCGGTATGGGATCCTTACCAGATAGGATTGACGGAGGACATCATGTTATCGCGCAATAGGGATGAGAGTGTCACTGATATGATACGCGAGTTGGGGTGGCAGTCACTGAAACAAAGGCGATTTTGTTTGCGGCGAGATCTATTTACGAAATTTCAATCACCAACTTTCTCTTCCGAATGCAAAAATATTTTGTTGACCCTCATCTACGTAGGGAGAAATGATTATCACAATAAAATAAGAGAAATCAGAGCTCGAACGGAATGATTTACTTGTTCCTTTTTCCCATCCACCGTTCGAGAGTGGATTGGTAGAGAAGTAGTATGAAATGGTTCGATGAACCCTCTGCCAGGCACTTAAGTGTGAATTGCAGAGTAACCACGTAGATGTAGATGTAGAAACGGTTGGTGAGAGGAGAAGATTGCTGCAGATTATAAGAGAACTGAAGACGAACTGGATAGGATATTCGATGCGATGGGACTGCTTGATAACAAGCTTTTTGAAGGTCCAGTTTGTGGAACGAGATTGACAGGAACGAGGAGATACAAGATGATAGACGCCATAAAGGGAAGCAAAAATTATGCCGACGTCAAGAGCATGACAGGAATCGCAGAGTAACCATGTAGATGTAGATGTAGAAACGGTTGGTGAGAGGAGAAGATTGCTGCAGATTATAAGAGAACTGAAGACCAACTGGATAGGATATTTGATGCGATGGGAGTGCTTGATAACAAGCTTTTTTAAGGTCTAGTTTGTGGAACGAGATTCATAGGAACGAGGAGATACAAGATGATAGACGTTATAAAGGGAAGCGAAGATTATGCCGACCTCAAGAGGATGACAGGAGAGCATGGAGGATTACCACGTGAAAACCTGCCTTTGAACAGAAGACATATGATGACGATGACGCTGTTCATACGGTCTGATTAGTTTTATTGTTAATAAATATATTTAAAGTTCATTAAGTATTTACGCCTATACAGTCCCCAGCAACTTTCCGGTCCCACTGCCCCAACAACTTTTCGGTCCCACTGTTTCCTGCGCCATATTTGTGGCGACAGACAAAACAGATAAGACATGGAGCCTTTTTACTGCTGTACGTGCTCATTCACCATACAAGTTACCGCTTGAGAAGTGTACGCCAATTACACCAGTATAAACTGACCCTTCATAATTTCTTCACCATTGTTTCAAACCAGTTTTCGTGGCACGATAGAACGCTGAGTAAAGCGCTGTCTGAGGAGCATGGTGAGAGGCGTTGGAACACCAGCAATTGGTTCCTTTGACTGCCAGCTTACTATGCCAAACATAAACTCCAGCTTTGTCAGGCTTAATATGTGTAGCATAAATATGCGACCTAGTAAGCTGCAACAAACGCCGAGCACAATAACGGCCTGTGGACTATTCTGGACTCAGAAAAGGCATTAACAACTCATACGCACAATGGCTTTCTTCGAAGAACAACTGTTAGCCGGGGCGTGAGAGCGGGACAAAGGCTGCTCGTGATAGAAACGGCTTCGGAGCTGAGCGCACGTTCTCCGCGCAGATGTGGTGCTTTGTTTCAGCAGGCCTGCGCGCCAGCTGCGCGTGTACGCCAGCCATCACGCCTGTCTCCGGCAGAACGCAGCTAATACGCCGCCGCCGCCGCTCCACAAACAGCACGGCTAACCGTGCACTTGCGGAAAGAACCCGTCTGGGAATCAACATGTATCAACAACAAGATCGCCACGTAACGCAGCCCACAGTATCCATCTCCCTGCTCGGTTTTAGCGCATAAGAGGAAATGCGAGGGACGTTCAACAAGTGAAGCAATGCTTCTTTTTCTGAAAGCGGATTGGTTTTATTCAGGATTCCAAAACACCAGATCATTCACTACTCTCCTGACTACAAAACCCTGTTTTCCAACGTAACCTCTATTCAATGCAACGGCCTTATGCCGCCTTGCTGGGAGAGCCTGTATACCCGCATGATATCACTCCACTAGTCGACGGCGGAACCAGAGTCTTACTACATCAATAACCTCCTTATCAGACTCGTAACGCGCATGCAGTTCCGCACAGATGGTTCTTCGTTGCTCTTTGTGGTCTTCTGTTACCAGGCGAGGAACCCAACAGACACACTCATTTGAAAAATGAAGGCGGGAAGATTCGATTTAACGTCACATCGACATCGATGTCTTTGGAGACAGAGCCCAATTTCGAATTGTGTTAAGGTTGGGGAAAGAAATCGACTGTGCTCTTTCCAAGGAACCATCTCAGCATTTGCATGGAGCGATTTAGAGAATCGAGGAAAACCTAAATCTGGGTGGCCGCACACGGGTTTGAACCGTCGTCCTCCTGAATGCAAGCCCAGTGTGCTAATCACTTCGCCACCTCGCTCGATCACACGCCATTGATTACCCCAACTAGTAGACGAGTGTGTCAGCGCTACTAACAGAGACGTCCAGTTGAGCAGAGAGGTGCTCGATTGTGATCCGTCCAACACCTGTAATGAGAGTGTCCGCACGTTCCAACATGGCAGGAGTCACAGTAGGATGAGGTTGGTCGGCATGCGAAGATTGGACAGTCTTGCGCGACCTTCTTGAGGTGTGACAGATGCAGCAGCCAACGATTCACCGTGTTTTTATTCACTACCAGGTCGCCGTAGACTTTCCGCAAACGTGTATGAACATCTGCTATACTTTGGTTTTTCTCCAAAACCAATTCAGTGACGACTCTCTGCTTACGGTACCCTTCCATTACAAATGCCACTTTGAAAGCTATGTACAGATCCGCTACCTATCGGAATTTCGTGAAACTATAAGGGCTGAAGCAAGAATATTCCACAATGTCCGACAACAAATTACGCAGTTTTTCAACCGAAATTGGCCGATGTGCAGCTTTACCTATTGAACATACCTCATAAAAGGGTATGCTGAAAAGTAGTGCCTCCTAATTGTTTGTGCGAAAACTCAAAGCTTTTTGACATTATACATATTTATTCCCCCCCATGAACCATGGACCTTGCCGTTGGTGGGGAGGCTTGCGTGCCTCAGCGATACAGATAGCCGTACCGTAGGTGCAACCACAACGGAGGGGTATCTGTTGAGAGGCCAGACAAACGTGTGGTTCCTGAAGAGGGGCAGCAGCCTTTTCAGTAGTTGCAAGGGCAACAGTCTGGATGATTGACTGATCTGGCCTTGTAACAATAACCAAAACGGCCTTGCTGTGCTGGTACTGCGAACGGCTGAAAGCAAGGGGAAACTACAGCCGTAATTTTTCCCGAGGGCATGCAGCTTTACTGTATGATTACATGATGATGGCGTCCTCTTGGGTAAAATATTCCGGAGGTAAAATAGTCCCCCATTCGGATCTCCGGGCGGGGACTACTCAAGAGGATGTCGTTATCAGGAGAAAGAAAACTGGCGTTCTACGGATCGGAGCGTGGAATGTCAGATCCCTTAATCGGGCAGGTAGGTTAGAAAATTTAAAAAGGGAAATGGATAGGTTGAAGTTAGATATAGTGGGAATTAGTGAAGTTCGGTGGCAGGAGGAACAAGACTTCTGGTCAGGTGACTACAGGGTTATAAACACAAAATCAAATAGGGGTAATGCAGGAGTAGGTTTAATAATGAATAGGAAAATAGAAATGCGGGTAAGCTACTACAAACAGCATAGTGAACGCATTATTGTGGCCAAGATAGATACGAAGCCCACACCTACTACAGTAGTACTAGTTTATATGCCAACTAGCTCTACAGATGACGAAGAAATTGAAGAAATGTATGATGAAATAAAAGAAATTATTCAGATAGTGAAGGGAGACGAAAATTTAATAGTCATGGGTGACTGGAATTCGAGTGTAGGAAAAGGGAGAGAAGGAAACATAGTAAGTGAATATGGATTGGGGGACAGAAATGAAAGAGGAAGCCGCCTGGTAGAATTTTGCACAGAGCACAACATAATCATAACTAACACTTGGTTTAAGAATCATGAAAGAAGGTTGTATACATGGAAGAACCCTGGAGATACTAAAAGGTATCAGATACATTATATAATGGTAAGACAGAGATTTAGGAACCAGGTTATAAATTGCAAGACATTTCCAGGGGCAGATGTGGACTCTGACCACAATCTATTGGTTATGACCTGTAGATTAAAACTGAAGAAACTGCAAAAAGGTGGGAATTTAAGGAGATGGGACCTGGATAAACTGAAAGAACCAGAGGTTGTACAGAGATTCAGGGAGAGCATAAGGGAGCAATTGACAGGAATGGGGGAAATAAATACAGTAGAAGAAGAATGGGTAGCTTTGAGGGATGAAGTAGTGAAGGCAGCAGAGGATCAAGTAGGTAAAAAGATGAGGGCTGGTAGAAATCCTTGGGTAACAGAAGAAATATTGAATTTAATTGATGAAAGGAGAAAATATAAAAATGCAGTAAGTGAAACAGGCAAAAAGGAATACAAACGTCTCAAAAATGAGATCGACAGGAAGTGCAAAATGGCTAAGCAGGCATGGCTAGAGGACAAATGTAAGGATGTAAAGGCCTATCTCACTAGGGGTAAGATAGATACCGCCTACAGGAAAATTAAAGAGACCTTTGGAGATAAGAGAACCACATGTATGAACATCAAGAGCTCAGATGGAAACCCAGTTCTAAGCAAAGAAGGGAAAGCAGAAAGGTGGAAGGATTATATAGAGGGTCTATACAAGGGCGATGTACTTGAGGACAATGTTATGGAAATGGAAGAGGATGTAGATGAAGATGAAATGGGAGATACGATACTGCGTGAAGAGTTTGACAGAGCACTGAAAGACCTGAGTCGAAACAAGGCCCCCGGAGTAGACAATATTCCATTGGAACTACTGACGGCCGTGGGAGAGCCAGTCCTGACAAAACTCTACCATCTGGTGAGTAAGATGTATGAAACAGGCTAAATACCCTCAGACTTCAAGAAGAATATAATAATTCCAATCCCAAAGAAAGCAGGTGTTGACAGATGTGAAAATTACCGAACTATCAGCTTAATAAGTCACAGCTGCAAAATACTAACACGAATTCTTTACAGACGAATGGAAAAACTAGTAGAAGCCAACCTCGGGGAAGATCAGTTTGGATTCCGTAGAAATGTTGGAACACGTGAGGCAATACTGACCTTACGACTTATCTTAGAAGAAAGATTAAGGAAAGGCAAACCTACGTTTCTAGCATTTGTAGACTTAGAGAAAGCTTTTGACAATGTTGACTGGAATACTCTCTTTCAAATTCTGAAGGTGGCAGGGTTAAAATACAGGGAGCGAAAGGCTATTTACAATTTGTACAGAAACCAGATGGCAGTTATAAGAGTCGAGGGACATGAAAGGGAAGCAGTGGTTGGGAAGGGAGTAAGACAGGGTTGTAGCCTCTCCCCGATGTTGTTCAATCTGTATATTGAGCAAGCAGTAAAGGAAACAAAAGAAAAATTTGGGGTAGGTATTAAAATTCATGGAGAAGAAATAAAAACTTTGAGGTTCGCCGATGACATTGTAATTCTGTCAGAGACAGCAAAGGACTTGGAAGAGCAGTTGAATGGAATGGACAGTGTCTTGATAGGAGGATATAAGATGAACATCAACAAAAGCAAAACAAGGATAATGGAATGTAGTCTAATTAAGTCGGGTGATGCTGAGGGAATTAGATTAGGAAATGAGGCACTTAAAGTAGTAAAGGAGTTTTGCTATTTGGGGAGCAAAATAACTGATGATGGTCGAAGTAGAGAGGATATAAAATGTAGGCTGGCAATGGCAAGGAAAGCGTTTCTGAAGAAGAGAAATTTGTTAACATCCAGTATTGATTTAAGTGTCAGGAAGTCATTTCTGAAAGTATTCGTATGGAGTGTAGCCATGTATGGAAGTGAAACATGGACGATAAATAGTTTGGACAAGAAGAGAATAGAAGCTTCCGAAATGTGGTGCTACAGAAGAATGCTGAAGATTAGATGGGTAGATCACATAACTAATGAGGAAGTATTGGATAGGATTGGGGAGAAGAGAAGTTTGTGGCACAACTTGACCAGAAGAAGGGATCGGTTGGTACGACATGTTCTGAGGCATCAAGGGATCACCAATTTAGTATTGGAGGGCAGCGTGGAGGGTAAAAATCGTAGAGGGAGACCAAGAGATGAATACACTAAGCAGATTCAGAAGGATGTAGGTTGCAGTAGGTACTGGGAGATGAAAAAGCTTGCACAGGATAGAGTAGCATGGAGAGCTGCATCAAACCAGTCTCAGGACTGAAGACCACAACAACAAACAACATATTTATTCTTCATGTCTACAGATTTGCAGCCCTCTGCCGCTAAAGGGCTCCGAATTACAGCGTGTAGCATGATGGTGTGTAGCGTCACTACTTCGGTGCGTCAGAAACAACGTGCTCTAATCGAGTGTCGAATTCGAAGAGTTTTTCCACACATGGAGCACCCTCTCCTTCAACACGACAATGCTGACCACACACGAGCGGTGCGAAAATCCGACGCCTTGTGTTCACTGCCACAGATCATCCTCCATACAGTCCCAACTTGACCCCATCCGATTCTCATTTATTTCAACCTTTTAGGACTTTACTTTGACTGTGATGGAGCGGTGCAAGCGGAGATGAGGTTGAGACTATATCATTAGTATGGTCCCTCGTTGGCAGAAATGTGTTCGTCGCCAGGGTCACTACGTTGAGAAGTAAATATGCAAACGTAAGAGTACAGAAATAGAATGCCAGTAACCTCTGTTTTCTTTAACAGATTTTAAAAGTTTTCGCATAAGAAATTCTGAGGCATTACTTTTCTGCACGCTTTCGTATGTCCGCAGAAACACCGCATCCTTAAGTCTTTTATACTTCTGTGCCACAGCAAGTTCTTCAACCGTATACTGTTTGCTGATATTGTAATTTTGCAAACTAATTTAATTGATAATATACACCGGACCTCTGACGGTAGGGTCTCAAGTGGCCTGATTTTCCTTCTTCTGAAGTTTCCCTCAAAATTTACGTTCCATAGAGTAAGGAAATAGTCGATGATCACGACCACAATTTAATATAACACAGCCTGTCAGATTTTTTATACGTAAATTACAACTTTTTGTGAATTTGTCTTGAAACACTTCTTCAGCACTGGGAAGTCAGATGAAGTCGTATCTTGCATACTGTTAAATGTAAGTCACATATGTTATTTATAAAATACACATCATATCACTACGGCCTTGAAATTTTTTATCGTGCTGCACTCGTCGATATAACAAGCATTGCGTTTTGTTCTCGTAAATATGTTTAAGAACAATGTTGATAAATTCACTGACTTCATACAAAACAGTACTTATGTCTGCATAAGCCAAATAGACGGAAATAGTAATATGACACTGCCTTCTAACACAAAACTCGCAGACATCCGCATCGGACCAGACTTTAATCCACAAAGTAGCTATAACTGCAGACATCCGTATACTCACAGACTATCTACACACATCAAAAAATGTTTTTCATCACCTCTGTTGCCAGAACTCCCGAAGATAGACGTTGACTGTGGATATTGGATCACAGACACAGTTCCTTTGACTGTTCAGATATGTCGCTAAACCTGCCCAAAGATGTTAACAACCATGCATGAGCTGCAGTTATTAGACGGAGAGGGTCCGACAGCCAATCAGTTCCAGTCATTCCACCAGGAAGGAGGTACAGGGCTCGTGTTTTCAGTAGTTCAACCATGCTTAGACGGTCAATACCGCGGTTCGTCCGCGTCTGCATTGTTACTTTGTTCCTGGAAGGGCTCTCTTCAAGGGAAGTGTCCAGGCGTTTCGGAGTGAACCAAAGCGATGTTGTTCGGACATGGAGGAGATACAGAGAGGCAGGAACTGTCGATGACATGCCTCGCTCAGGCCGCCCAGGGGCTACTACTGCAGTGGATCACCGCTACCTACGGATTATGGCTCGGAGGAACCCTGACAGCAACGCCACCATCTTGAATAATGCTTTTCGTGCAGTCACACTACGTCGTGTTACTACTCAAACTGTGCGCAATAAGCAGCATGATGCGCAACTTCACTCCATCTTTTCAATCGCGACACCATGCAGCGCGGTACACAGGGGCCCAACAACGTGCCGAATGGACCGCTCAGGATTGGAATAATGATCTCTTCAACGATGACTGTCGTATATGCCTTCAACCAGACAATCGTTGGAGACGTCTTTGGAGGAAACCCGGTCAGGCTGAACGGCTTAGACACACTGTCCAGCGAGTGCAGCAAGGTGGAGGTTCCCTGCTATTTTGGGGTGGCATTATGTGGACCGACGTAAGCCGCTGGTGGTCATGGAGGCGCCGTGACGGCTACACGATACATGAATGCCATCCTCGGACCGATAGTGCAATCATATCGACAGCATACTGGCAAGGCATTCGTCTTCATGGACGACAGTTCCCGTCCCCATCGTGCACATCTTGTGAACGACTTCCTTCAGGATAACGACATCGCTCGACTAGAGTGGCCAGTATGTTCTCCAGACATGAACCCTGGAATAGATTGAAAAGATCTGTTTATGGACGACGTGACCTACCAACCACTCTGAGTGATCTAGGCATTATCGCCGTTGAAGAGTGAGACAATCTGGACCAACAGTGCCTTGATGAAATTGTGGATAGTATGCCACGACGAATACAGGCATCCATCAATGCAAGAGGACGTATTAGAGGTACCGGTGTGCACAGCGATCTGGACCACCACCTCTGAAGGTCTCGCTTATGGTGGTGCAACATGCAATGTGTGGCTTTCATGAGCAATAAAAAGGGCAGAAATGATGTTTATGTTGATCTCTATTCCTATTTTCTGTACAGGTTTCAGAACTCTCGGAACCGAGGTGATGCAAAACTGTTTTTGATGTGTGTTTAATACATATGTTTAACGCAAAACAACAACTCTTTCATCTGCCTCCTTCACTGTGCTGAATATACTACGAGGGCGTGCCGAACAGTAATGCCTCGGAATTTTTTATGTGGAAACTCGCAAGGTTTTATAAATAAAACAAACGTTATTAATATTAATATTCTACAATCTACATTAAGGGGCTCTTACTGTTTGACGCTGAACGACTCAACATGTTGGTGATTGATCACATCATGGGGACCAAGTTTTTTTTGCAGGTAAAATGTTCGCTGACTGTTCCGGCAACGCTAGGTGTCGATTCGGACTGGTTATATGCCTCAGATACGTGAGGGTGTAGACACTTTGTAGCGTTCATATACAACGTGTGTCGCCTATCATCCATTCAGCTGTTCCGAGTGATAGGCATTACACGGAGCAAAAGCTTAAATTCCTGATTCGGTTCTAAAATTTCTGTATCCGATTAGAGATACTTATTCTTATAGTTTTCTTGTTATAAATCAGTCTGTCATTTTAGTGGGGTGTAGTATGCTGCCCATCTAGCCAGTTGGGTGAAATCTAGAACCTAGTTCCTCACGACGCCGTAATCTGTAAACCCAAGACGCTTGTAGCAAAGACTTTGACACTCCTTGTATCTATTTATTTCTGTCATTTTTTATTCCATCTTTCTTCGCACTGTAAATGCACTGGAAATCCAGACCATGCTCGACCTGGAGACTTAACTATGTAGCCTCCGCTTTTCGAGGCCTCGGAACCACAGCCTCCAGCTGTTTAGGTGAACACTACGGCTCGCAGAACATATGTCACTGTAAAGAAAGTACTCTCACGTAAGTGAAGACGGGACATGAGGTGAAAATAATGCATCTTCGAGGTGGTGGGTACGACTCAGAAACGTGCGTCGTTAATAAAAGAAAAAAAAAAAGAGTGAGGTTTCTCCCCAGGTATCATGAAGAAAGGAAGAGAATGGATTTAGCGAATCATCGATGGAAAATATCAGTTAATCAAGGCGCCGGAGGTATGACGCAAGAAACTGTTTACAGAGTTTAGCTGTTGTAAAGGTACTGGAAGTTTCTGTCCAAGCAAAATTAACGAGAAGAATGGTAGTGAAGGGAGACGGTACTGGAGACATCGAGCCGCATTCAGTCGGCAGAATAGAATTCACAGCATCATCGCCGTTTCCCCTCGGAGATGAAGCTTAGCCCATTGAAAAGGTGTTTTCGTGGCGAGGATGAGCGCGCAGTGTCCGGCACGTGTCTGCTGCTATAAGGACGCGTGTTTTCTCCCGCGTCGCCAGAATTGCGCACAAAAGGCGCCGCTAATTAATTCTTATCGCGGTGGAGCAGCCCCGCCGGCGGGACTTTGTAATGCAGTGTGTCTGCCGGCTTCTTGTTCCGCGATGTCCTTTTCAGCGGCGCATTGTCCGCGCCGTAATGCGGAGCACAATGGCGCGCGCTCCGACCCGGCCGCCTTAATGACGGCGCCGCGACGCCAGGCGCCGGAATGAGATTGTGCCGACAACTTGGCCGTGTTGTTTCGCGCCCTCCAAAGCCACTGTCATAATAGAGAGGGGGCGGGCGACCCCGTGTCGCCAGCCGACACCTCGCCGCTCTCCGAGGCCGCCTCGCACTCGCGCCGAATTTTTGCCTCGTGTTTAATTCGCCGTGCTGTTCCACGAGGATACTTCACTGTTCGTTTGCAGGCAGAAAGAAGGAGAGAGTGAGATTTCAGGCCGGGGGGACGGCGCTGTGAAGGAAAACTGTGGAACCAGTGGGTTAGCGTGGCATTACTGTGCGAAGATTTACATCCACATTACTCCACAAGCCACTGTACGGTGCGTGGCAGAGAGTATCCTTTACCAGTACTAGTTATTTCCTATCCTGTTCTACTCGCAAATAAAAAGAGGGAAAAACGACTGTCTGTAAGCCTCCGTGCGATTCCTAACTTGTCTCATCTTCGTGGTCGTTACGCGAAACATCCGTTGGCGTCAGGGCAGTGGATCTGCAATCGGCGTCGAATGCCGGTTCTATGAATTTCCGCTGTAGTGCCTCGTAAAAAGGGCGTTGTCATCCCTACAGGAATTCCCATTTGAGTTCACGTGGTATCTCTATAATACTTGTGAGCTTTTCGAACATACCAGTAGCAAATCTAGCAGTACAGCTCTGAATTTTTTTGATGTCTTCCTTTAATCCGATCTGGTGATGTTAACCGGGGACCTAGAAACGACGGAGAGGCTCCGTCCCCGCCGCAGTCGCAGTGGTCCGCAACCACGACGACTACCACAGTCCACTTCACCTCTCCGCCGCCCCACACCGAACCCAGGGTTATTGTGCGATTTGGCCCCCGGTGGACTCCCCAGGGAACGTCTTACACCAGACGAGTGTAGCCCCTATGTTTGCGTGATAGAGTAATGGTGGTGTACGCGTACGTTGAGAACTTGTTAGCGCAGCAATCGCCGACATAGTGTAGCTGAGGCGGGATAAGGGAAACCAGCCCGCATTCGCCGAGTCAGATGGAAAACCGCCTAAAACCATCGACAGACTGGCCGGTTCACCGGACCTCGACACAAGCCCGCCGGGTGGATTCATGCCGGGGACCGGCGCTCCTTCCCGCTCGGAAAGCCGTGCGCTAGACCGCACGGCCAACAGGGCGGGCGTTCTGGTGGTACTCGAGCAGTACTCAAGAACAGTCACACTACTGCTGCATATGTCGTCCACTTGATACATCTTGTAAACGAAACTCTGTCCAAAAAGACCTCGTGAGGCCCAATGGTGCCGACCGACCGCCATGTCATCCTCTGCCGACAGGCGTTACCGAATGCGGATATGGAGGGGCATGCGTTCAGCGCCACACTCTCCCGGCTGTTTTCAGTTTTCGTAGCCAGAGCCGCCACTTCTCAGTCAAGTAATTCCTCAATTGGCGTCACGCGAGCTGAGTGCAACCTGCTTGCTAACAGCGCTCGGCAGACGCGGATGGTGACCCATAGAAGTGCTAGCCAAGCACAACAGCCCTTACTTTCGGCTATCTGATGGGAACCGGTGTTACCATTGTGGTAAGGCCGTTGGCTCACAGGTCTACACTTCCCCAATATTCTGCCCATAAAACGAAATCCAGAATTCTCATTTCCGACTATCAGCCTCACCTGTTCATTCTATTTCATACCGCTTTGAAACGCCTAGATATTTAATAGGTGTGACTGTGTCTAGTTGCACATTACTAATGCTGTATTCAAACGCTACAGGATTGTTTTTCCTACTCACCTGGATTCATTTACATTTTTCTACACCTAGAGCAAGCTGGTGGTGAATCCACCATACCAGTCAGAAATTCTAAGTCACCTTGCATCCCTCAACAGTCAGTTAAGGACGACACCTTCCTGTACAAGACAAAGTCGTCAGCAAACAGCCTCCGGTTGCTGCTCACCATGTCCGCCAGATCATTTATGTATATAGTGGTTAAAAATGGTTGAAATGGCTCTGAGCACTATGGGACTTAACTTCTAAGGTCGTCAGTCCCCTAGAACTTAGAACTACTTAAACCTAACTAACCTGAGGACATCACATACATCCATGCGCGAGGCAGGATTCGAAGCTGCGACCGTAGCGGTCACATGGTCCCAGACTGTAGCGCCTAGAACCGCTCGGCCACCTCGGCTGGCTATAGAGATGAAGAACAGTCCTATCACACGCCCATAGGGTACTCCTGACGATACCCTTGTCGCTGATGAACACTAGCCTTCGAGGACAACGTACTGTATTCAGTTACTTAAAGTCTTCGAGTGACTAACGTATATAGGAACCTTAACCGACACTCGTACCTTCCTTAACAGTCTGCAGTGTGCGCCGTGTCAAACGCTTTCCGGAACTCTAGGAATATGGAAACTCCCTGTTGTCCTCTATATATGGTTTGTAGGATGTCACGTGAAACAAGGTCAAGGTGAGTTTTGCACGAGCGATGCTTTCTAAATCCGTGCTGGTTTGTTGACAGAAGCTTTTCTGCCCCAAGGAAATTTATTATATTTGAACTCACAATGTGTTTAAGAATTCTGCAGGAATTCTCTTTCGTTCTGTTCTTTTCCCTTTCTTATTAGTAAAGAGAAAAATGGCGCGATGTGCAAGATAATATTCCTATGCAAGTTTTTGATGTTTTCACGGCATACTAATTGATCTAGAAAACTTTGAGATTTCAGTCGTTTAACCATTTTTGGAGCGGGCTGTAAAGATCTACGGTAAAGATTTGCTTTACACTCTTTATTTTGAGCTCCAAAAGCCTGTCTGCTCGAATAATGACCCACTGGAGAGCCCAAGACTTGGCGACCAAAACGCTATCTGGTAGAGGGACTATGAGAATCCCAGTTATGAATATTTGGTAGAAAATGATCAGTTTTGTAGACGCTTCTTTGGTTTCTGTGTACCAACGCGCCCAAAACTTCAACGATGGAATGTGCGAGTAAACTTGATGGTCGAAGAATAATACTTGAGTGCTCTTAAGTTGTTGCAAAGTTGTTATCAGCACAACAATTAATTATCCATATAGCAAACCGTAGTCCAGTCCAGCAGAGAGCAGCTAGGTTCCGGTAACGCGTCACGAGGAAAATGTCAACATCCTTTTCTCACTGAACGGTGTGGCAGTGGAGCTCCTGGCTACCGCTTATAAAGCTATTCTGGCCTGTAGATGAGGGGACCACCTGAGACCCCAGAGCGATCTCTATGCTGAGCTTCCACGCCTCGTAATCTCTTTGACTCCATCACATCGATAGCCACTGTCAGAATTAGTGTCGTTACCCCCTTAATACTGTTTCCACCAGCCTGCGTGTGCTGCACGTTTCGAGCCGCCGTTCACGGCGTTTGAGAGACGACCATCGACCTAGTGTAGCAAATATTTGATCCACCCGAAGAGCCGACTCGTTTTCATTGATCGACGGTCAAATCTGGATGGTCCCATGCCACTGCAATCGTAATTGACGATGTCGTTCGGTCCACATATGAACACGTAGGAGTGATCTGCTGCAGAGCTCCTTATTCCAACATTGTACGATAAACGCACTCCAAAACACTTGTGCGTGGACCAACATCGTGCTCTTTAGGAGGAGATGCCTCAGATCGCCATCTATCCTACTTTACAGAGCGGACAATCCTCCGAACCCCACGTTGTGTGAAGAGTCGTGGACGTCCAATCATTTAACGGCTAGTGGTTGTTTCACAGTCCTTCTACCTTCGCAGATGTTCATGACAGTGGCACTTGAAGATTTCACCAGTTTCGCCGTTTTCGAGACACTCGTTCACAGGGTCCACGTGATAATAATCTGCCCTTTGTCAAAGTCGCTCATCTCAGAGGATTTCGCCTGTTGTAGTCCATATCTTTTTTGCAGTCCGTATCTTTGCTAGAGTGATCATCCGTCCGTGTCTGCTCATAATTTTGTCACCGCATCACGTGGCCGCAACGCCACCATACGGCATCCAACGTCGCGGTTGGCAGTGCTCATAATGTTTTGGCTATCAGTGTTTATGTATCGGCTACTTATCTATGTGTACATAGAATAAATTTGATGACTTCTTCGACATGTGCAGTGTACATGTGTCGTGTGTGATGATGTAAGGCGCTTCTGTGCGTCTTATATGCTCGTAGGGTAAGCCGATTGGGCATGCATGTACATTAATAGATGATAGTGGAAGAAGTATCACACAGGCGCCCTTGATGTATGCTGTCGTGACGCGCACTATAAGAATGTTGTGTCACAGATTCTTGTCGGCAAGGGAGCAGTTCACTATCGCCAGTGCCGGAGTCCACATTTTATAAAGGTTAAACTTTCATTAAAGTTACATAAATCACTCTTGATACTTGATTCAATGGCTTCCCTAAAATTCGAATCCCAGAAGGGTGATAGAGATGCCAAAATCTGGATGTAGTCGTAGGTCATAGCGTGGCTAGTACGAATATCATCCCCGACCGTGGAAGATCTATGTTTGGGATGAGCCAAGTTAGGATAAGATATAAGTGTCTATAGTATCTTCCAAAAAGCACACGCGAAGACTGTGGATAGTATTAGTGGTTACTTATTTAAGTACAGTTACAGCTATCCATGGATCCAAAACGGGGGCGGAATTTCGTCGTCATATTTCTCATTAAGTCTCCCTCCCCCATAAAAAAAAGATGTTTATACTTTTACCTAGTGGTTTTGAAGTTACGTTACATTAATGTAAAAATCACTGCGGTAAGCAAATTATTATTGTTATTATTATTTCAAACATTTTATTTAAAACGAGACAAGAAGATTAGTGTTTTACATTCCGTGGACGACGAGGTCATTGGAGACGGATCACAATCCAGGATTACAGAAGGCTGGGGAAAGAAACAAGTCGCACCCATGTCGAAGGAACCGTCCCAGCATTTGCGTGGAGCGATTTAGGGAAATCGCAGAAAACCTAAATCTGGATGGCGGGACAAGGATTTGAACCGTTGTCTTCTTTAATGTGTCTATTGTGTTAACCAATGCGATACTTCGCTCTGTAACATTTTATAAATTTCGCTATTACGAAAACCTACTCATCTTCGGCTCTTTATGGGTGATGGTGAAGGTAAGTAATATTGTGACGGGAATGGTTTCATAAACACGTCGATAGCTAATTTCCTTCCCCGTCCTTTTAAAATTCCAGCAGGTGACCTGTAATAAGGCCACCGTTGACAGCTGTAGAATCGTATCTTTCTATTCCTCTTCATTCGTACAAGGTTACTAAGCCATGATGGTGTACTCTTTCTGGAATATGAGATGGTTATCTCCAAAATAGAAAATTTTGGAAATTTGTGCTAAGGTCTTATGGTACCAAACTGCTGAGGTCATCGGTCCCTAAGCTTACACACTACTTAATCTAACTTAAACTAAGTGACGCTAAGGACAACACACTTGCCCATGCCCGAGAGAGGGTTCAAACCTCCGACGGGGGCAGCCGCACGGACCGTGAGAAGGCGCCCTCGAGTGCGCGGCTACCCCGCGCGGCTCCAAAATAGACAAACTTGGCTTGGAAGAAGTTAACATTGGTGACATGTAGTTCTGCGGGTACCTCTCTCCGCTGCCAAGGTCACTGACTCTATTTAGCGCAGCGGCGCAAGGCTCTGGTGTACCCGATTCGTATCCCGGTAGCGAAAGACTTCCATAAACAAGCATTTGAGCGATGAAGGGACAGTCCGTTGCGGCGTACAGCTGACCACCATGATGTGCTCAAAAGAAGGAGATTCTCTCTCACGGTGTGACACCACACGACGCATTCAACGGCGATCTGCTCAACTGGTGGGTCGTTGAACTCGGCTCTTTCCTCGGTGCTATTCATAGGAAAGAGAACACGTGCCGGCACCAGCTTTCACCCTCTCGCTTCCTGTCATTTCCATACTCACCCGTAACAATAGAAACGTAACACTACACCGCACAGCCAGTTATCGAAGTCATCCGCGTGGCATAGAAACCCACAAAGCTCCCGAAAGGAAAGTAAACATTTCTCTGTATTTCAGCGACTCTACAAAAATACATCACGTCTACTGGATCCGAACTTTTGACTAGATGAAACATGTTTCGTAACTGCAGAATTTTGACTACATTTGACTTTGTTGCACACCTTAAACGTATATGTAAAAGATTCTTTGTAGTGTCTCTCCGGCATGAATGAAAACCGAGGATTGTAATGGAAGTAAGATACAAGCAGAGACAGTTCCTTTCTTTCTTTTGATTGAAGCTTGCATATATTGTACTATCGCAGGTTTTGTTTAAATAAAGAGTATGTCAGTCATTTCACTTGTAATTATTACTGTCATCGTACTCAACCTGCCGATGGAGGATACACTTATTCACCCGAAGCTACAGCAATTGTACTTACATCCGAAAAGTTTAAAGTAGGTTTCGACAGGTTGCAAATGGCTTCTATGGGAATAATCTTTATTTCAGTGACAATTTGAAGCCCTTGAATACACAAAATATTGACAGTAAATTATTAACTTATTACATCAAAATAATAAAATAATTATCTTGCACTACTGCATGCGTTTTGAAAAGATTTTCGTCCTTACTCAGTGCATGTAGCACAATACGATGTAGTTTTTTGTAACTGCATTTGGGCATTAGATGTTTTGTTACGGATACCCCACATCTCTTGCCTCTCTTACAGCAGAGGAATTTTAATGATTTTATCCAACTAGGTCCATTAGTTATTCAGGTATAGAGGGTTTGTTGAGGGTTATCCTTTTTACCTGTTCTCTCTCCCACATAAGCATCTATATCGCTTTAAAATGGAATTGTTTTGTCCAGCAAGTGCAATGGTCCGCATTCACGAAGGAAATAAAATGCGTCCTCAACATCATCTATGCTCAGAACGTACAAATACAAGCGCAATTACTGCTGCTCTCATCTGATCATAAACAAATAAAGCCTTGAGATATTTTCTCGAGCAGTGTATATGTGTCTTCTCTATAAATTATACTCTATGCGAGGAGCTCTGTAATTGCTAACAGTCGTTATGAATCGAACCGTATTTCATGTAGACGTCCACTCACGCATCAGCTTAAAGATCATGCTTGGAAAAGCTGGGAGCTATAAATTGCACTTATTTCTCTACAAGTACGCAGCGTGACAGGAAATTTATTTTTAACGAAAGGTCGTAGGATTCAATAATGATTACGCGTTTCTAGTTCCACTTGTCGAGAACAAAACAGAAGAGTCGTCTCTATTTCGGGAGTGCACTGAAAGACAGTGATATTTATTTGGTGACCTGTTTTATCCAGTACAGAGCATTATTATGATCCAGAGCAACTGCCGTTTGTTACATAGCAGACATACTCTCTGAGGATGAGTGGGCGAGATGTTCCATAGCTTACTATTGGGCGTTCTACAATCGTTGGAAATCGTATGGCAAAGAATACGTAGGTCGAAAACGGAGACTAATATTTTTCAGCTCATAGATTAATGTGTTCATGTGTACGGAATCTGGCAGTCCACCGAAGGGTTCCTGTCCTTTCATACGGCGCACTTTGCTGTTGTAAGATAGAAATCGTTTCGGTGAAGACGATCGCCATATGCTGATCTTGATTAACTACAACGTCAAGTTCAACATCTAGTACTTGTTGAGGCCGGAGCAAATGAACGAGATGACCAAAAATTCCACAGTAAGTAAAAAGACTTACCGCCATTTACACCAGGTCACTTCTTCGATTATTAATTGCAGAATGTTGATTCTGCGTGTGCTGCAGAATCGCATGAAACTCCTTTACGATGACTCATGAGTCATTAGACTCAAATTTGATATACGATCTCAGTTTGAGCTCTTTTGAGCCAGTACATACCGATAAAGAGTAGTGAACTTTTTACCTCAAGTAGATTACGAGCTTTCTCGTATAGATTTTAATGAGCACTTTCGACAAGGACTAAGGGCCTTTTACGTATGTATATTCCATTTGAACAGTTCTAATTAAAAGATAATCGACTGAATAATGTTGGTCGGTGGTCACGCATAATCGTTCCTAGTCTGTTATAAGTACCCATGCAGACTTCTACCGTTCTGTCGTTGGCTTTTTGTAGCTGTGGCATTTGTCTTCGGCAATGCTGCTCCGCTATAGGCATGAGGAAACGGTTTACAGGCAGCACTGATACGCAAATACTTGTGAAGTAACCTAAGGGTCGTCAGCCGTCTCTTCTCTGGTGTTTCCGTACGTAAGTGATTTTCTTGCATGTCTTTAAGGTGTATGTAAATTTTGAAAGGATGTTTTTGGCTCAGAAACGGGCAGCTCGGGCAATAAGTGGTGTAAGTTAGCGAACCTCTTGTCGACCTCTGTTTTCAAGTCTGGGTATGCTGACATTGGCCTCTCTCTCTCTCTCTCTCTCTGTCTCTGTCTCTCTGTCTCTCTCTCTGTCTCTCTCTCTCTCTCTCTCTCTCTCTGTCTCTGTCTCTCTGTCTCTCTCTCTCTCTCTCTCTCTCTCTGTCTCTCTCTCTCTCTCTCTCTCTCTCTCTCTCTCTCTCTCTCTCTCTCTCTCTATATATATATATATATATATATATATATATATATATATATATGAAGAGCTTCCTCATGGGTCACTCCTGCTATTCTGCCGAGGAGTTCCTTGAAAAATTAAGCTGATTCATATGTTATATTGTTGACTGCGTTTACTTAAACCTATTGCTTGACTTTTTTGGGTTGATAAATATTTAATTTTATCTGTTATTACATTTATGTTGTAATTTCATGTACTGACACGTTCCATGACCTTGGAGACTTTCTCCTCAATTTCGATCTACGGAGCTAAACGTGTAAATAAATAAATAAATATTAACACCACAGATCCTGTAAGAAAATACTTTGATTTTCACTGGCGATTATGTTTATCAAACGCCATCAGGTGACAAGTCGCTGGGGCAGCGTAGAGAACTTTTCACTTATCCGAACAGATGAAGTAGAAATTAGCTCTGTACCTAGCCTGCCAAAGCATTTCACAAGGTCCTGACGGGTCTCTCCCGATAACATTCGATGAACTTAACCATTGCTGAAGGTTAAAAAATTCTTTTAGCAGGGCGGAGGCGGTTATTTACATATACCTTAAACTAAATCGTCTGGACTAACGGGATGGACAACTACGCACGAAAGGGGTTGGAAAGAAAGAGAGAGAGAACAGAAAAAACTTCCATCAGAAGTACACAGTTATTCACATAGATGCTTTGACAGTATACTGTATTATACTTACTGTTTCAAGGTATTAGGTGCAAATTTTTTGGAAAATCCAGATCAATCTCCAGATTTGGCACTGAGGTTACCGACCTACCGTTGCTCCCATATCCGTAGACGCACTTAGCCGCATCGAAGAGGTGTTCGCAGCTATGGAGACGTGTTTTATATCTGTTATAAGATCACGCTTATAACCTACTGTAAAATCACTGGTCGGAGTGTACTGACCTAAAAGGCGACCGTGTTAAAAATAATGCGTTTTTGACATCAGAAAATAACTTTCGCTCTCAGATTCTACGGCTTTCTGCTTGCACTTATACGTAATGTTAAGCGTTATTAATAGAATGACATGAGAAAAGAACTGAAGAAATTTTGCTTTTCTGGCAGCAAAACAAGGGGCGTCATAAGGAGAAGATAAGCAATCAAAGAAGACATTCCTCGCAACAAAAAAACTTATCAGACATAGACCATAGACTGAGGAAGAGATTTCTGAGAATGTACGTTTGGAATATAATAACAATAACGTATGGCAATAAATCATGTACTCTAAGATAGCGGGAAAGGAAGAGATTTGAAGCATCTGTAAAAAAAAAAAAAATTCGTATTTTTCAAGCATTGTAAAATTTCAATTTCGTTGTGGAATCGACTCACTCCAGAACAGCTAGACAAATTGCATTGATCTACAAAAGAACTAAGTAAGAATCAGCACATAGGCCTATTTAACTCATGAAACTGGAATGCACATGTAAACCTCCAAAGGTCGCGTGTTATTTACTTTGTTACTAGTTTTACACTACAGGAGAGAGCATCAGCAGATATCACTGCACTGATGGCAAAACGTTACGGATTTAAAACTCTGCTCAGCACGGCCATTATCTTAAAGTGCGACATGTGGCGGTTTATTTGTTCATTACTTCCTAACTGTCGGTATGTCCCCTGTGATTCTCTAAGGACCTGTGTTCCATTGCCGGGTCCTAGAATTTTCAGATTTTCATTCCTGATCCAAGCTCTTCAACGCAGAGCAGCACTTGGATCGAAGTTTCTCAGTTACTTGTCGGCTTTATTCCAATCTTCCCCCAACGATTTTTACCTGCTGCAATTTCCTCTAGCGCCATGAACATTATGCTTTTATATATTAACACATGTCCTATCATTGCGCCCCTTCTACCAGTCTACATTTTCCACATATTCCTTTCTTCTCCTCCATATTTATGAACTTCCCAGCGCACCTAACACTTTTAACATGATTTTAGGGCACCACATCCCAAACGCTTCGATTCTCTTCTTCTGGAGTTTCCCTAAAGTCCCTGTTTCAGTTCCATAGAACGCCGTGCTCTAAACGTGTATTCACAAAAATTTTTTCCTCAAATGAAGGTCAATGGTTGATACTAGCAGCACTCTTTGGCTACGCTGTTCTGCCTCTCACGTCATCGTAGCTTCATCTGTCACGCGTAATTTTGCTTCCAACGTAGCAGAAGTACCTCTCCTACCTCACGTTCCCCAGTTTAGATATTACGTCTGTCGCTAACCTCTTTTCTGCTACACCTTATTACCTCCGTCTTTCTTCTTTCCATTCAACAGACCCCAGTTATTCTCACTCACTTCCAGCGAGGGTAGTAACATCATTAATGTATCTTATCACTGGTATCAATTCACCCTGAATTTTAATCGCACTCCTGCACCTTACTTTTCTTTCTGCCCGTATGCTTAGCTGGGTGGTAACGTTTTCGCCTCCCATGCAAGCAGGCCCGGGTTCGATTCCCGATCGGGGTTTAGATTTTCTCCCCTCGGGGACTGGGTGTTGTGTTATGTTTCCGGAAATGCATATTTGCCACGGTAGATGGCGCTCACGAATGACAGTTCCTCTGACCACGTGTTGTGTGTTGAAAGCCGTATGATTGACGCAACGTACCGTAAACAGCAGAGCGGTTCGTCGGTAAAGAGTACTGTGATGGTCTGGTGCGTAAACCATCGACAGAAAGGTTTCCCGTAGAGGGAAATCAACTGCTAATAATTCTTGCACTGGTTGCTAGTAACAGGGATAGTAGCCGTTGTCATGCAGGATACGCATAATCGCGCTTTAGATTGCACTATGTTGGCTGCCCACTTGCTGGAGATTGTACTAGCATTCGTCTCAATATCCTGTGGAATATGGTCCTCCCAATCCGGTGGACACACAGTCCGTCGTCTCCTTGGCTTTCCTATGTACGAAAGGACCCATGATCACACAAACGCCCGAAAAGGGCTTGAAATGTTGTCTGATGTGGTTGGTGTCTGTGGGGGTACTTCTTTTGGTATATCTCTGCTGCCTTTCGACCGTTTCCATCTGCTTGGCCATACGCAGAAACCATCTCGGGTTGTTTCCGACATGAATACCGGATCATCCGTCTGCTTATAGTATGCTACGTCAATCACACAGCTTTCATCATACAAGTAACACACAGCACGTGGTCAGAGGAACTTTCGTTTGTCAGTGGCACCTACCGTGGTAACGATGCATTTCCGGAGACATGTCGTAGCATTTTTTTCCTCCTTTTGCAGTCAAGAATCGGTGCCAGCATTTTGTCGGTTTTATTGATGTTCATCCTGTATTCTTTTTCGCCTATGTTTTATGCCAATGTGAGGTCAGCTTCCAACGTAAGTGACATAGAAGTAGACATCCTCGGAGTAGTGAAGCAACTTAAATCACTTAACAGAAGCAACTCTTGTGGTCAAGACTGTCTAACAGTTAGGTTCTTTCAGAGTATGTTGATACAATAGTTCCATAGTTAGCAACCATATACAACCGATCGGTCGACAAAAGATCCGTACCCAAAGACTGGAAAGCTGCACAGGTCAAACCAATATTCAAGAAAGGTAGTAGGAGTAATCCACTAAATTACAGGCCCATATCATTAACGTCGATATGCAGAAGGATTTTGGAACACATACTGTGTTCGAACTTTATGAATTACCTAGAAAAAACCGGGCTATTGACACACGGTCAACACGGATTCAGAAAGTATTGTTCTTCTGAAGCAGAACTAGCTCTTTAATCGCACGAAGTGTTGAGTGCTATCGACAAGGGATTTCAAATTGGTTACGTATTTCTGGATTTCCTGAAGGCTTTTGACACTGTACTACACAAGCGGCTTGTAGTGCTTATGGAATATGGCCTCAATTATATGATTGGACTTCCTGTCAGAGAGATGGCAGTTCATAGTAATTGGCGGAAAGTCGTCGAGTAAAACAGAAGTGGTTTCTGGTGTTCTCCAAGGTAATGTGATATGTTCTTTGCTGTTCCTTATCTATATTAACTATTTGGAAGTCAACGTGAGCAGTCATCTTAGGTTGTTTGCATGCTGTTGTTTATCGACTAGTGAAGCCGCCAGAAGGTCATAACAAATTGCAAAGCGATTTAGGATAGATATCTATATGATGCGAAAATTGGAAATTGACCCTAAATAACGAATAGTGTGAGGTCATCCACATGAGTGGAAAAAGGTATCAAACTTCGGTTACACGATAAATCAATCAAATCTAAAGGCTGTAAATTCAACTATATATCTAGGAACTACAATTACGAACACCTTAAACTGGAGGGAACTCATAGAAAATGTCGTGGGGAAGGCGAACCAAAGACAGTGTTTTATTGGCTGAACACTTAGAATATGCAACAGATCTACAAAAGAGACTGCCTACACTAAGCCTGTTCGTCCTTTTTAGAATACTGCTGCTCGTTGCGGGATCCTTACCAGATAGGATTGACGGGGTACATCGAAAAAGAGGAGAGAAAGTGGCACTGAAATGACACAGGATTTGGGGTGGACATCATTAAAAGAAAGGCGTTTTTCGTTGTGGCGGAATCTTCTCACGAAATGTCAATCACCAACTCTCTCCTCCGAATGCTATAATATTTGATTGATGCCGACCCACATACGGAGAAACGATCACCGTAATAAAATAAGGGAACTCAGAGCTCGCACGGAAATATATAGGCGTTCTTTTCTTCCGCGCGCTACACGAGATTGAAGTAATAGAGCATTGTGAAGGTGATCTGATGAACCCTCTGTGTGATTTGCAGAGTATCCATGTAGGAATAATTATGAAAAATCCGCCTCGATTGCACAAACTACCTGGCGTTTACCTAGGTTTCAGCGTGGGTAACTACGCCTTCTTCAGAACAAATATAAAACAGCTTGCCTAAATAGGCATAGTCAAAGGCTAGGTGTAGATTTTAGCCTCTGACTATGCCTTTTTAGGCAAACTGTTTTATATTTGTTCGGGCGTGGTTACCCACGCTGAAACCTAGGTAACCACCAGGTAGTTTGTGCAATCGAGGCGGATTTTTCATAATTATATCGATACTTACGATTGCTGACGAGCTGCAATGCTGAAAGTTCTTATATCCATGTAGATGTAGAGGATATACGTGATTAAAGGGACGATATGTGAAAGTAGACTGACCGAGTCGCTTGGAGATCTCCGAGTTGTGCATCTTGGGGTTCTCCTGGGCGATCTTGCGGCGCTGGAGGCGCGACCAGACCATGAAGGCGTTCATGGGCCGCTTGATGTGGTCGTCCTGCGCCTTCTTGGCGGCGGCGGCGGCGGCGGCAGCGGAGTGCGGCTGCGCAGAGCCGAGGCCGGCCATGACGGCGGCGGCGGCCGACGCGGACACGGCCACCGAGGCGGAGACGGCGGGCGGCGCGGACACCGGCACCGACACGGCGGGCAGCGCCGGCCCGTGGCGCGCGCCCAGCGCCTCGTAGCCCACCGGCTCGCACATCGCACCGGCCGCCCTGCAACACGCGCCGCCGCCGCTCAGTCGCGCACCGCACTCCCGCCGTCGTCAGCATTGTAATCCACTCTTCCCACACCACTGGTCCGCAAACGGAGCTTTGTGGCCACCCCTTACTGTAGTACAATTAATACTACCACGGCCAGTTTTTACTTCTGTTTAGTTCACGTCGTCCTCAGCAGCATTTGAAACCACTCTTCGCACAAGACTGGTCCACAAATTGAGCCTTGAGGACACCCCGTCTCTTATAATACAATTAATGCTTTCGCGGGCGGTGTTTACTTCTGCCCAGTTCAGCTCGTTGACTGTAGGATTATAAAACGCTTTTCCAAAACTAGCCCTCTAACAGAGACTCGTGGACACTATAATAAAATTAAGGTGGTCGTAGATAATGTTTACTTCTGTTCAGGTCACCTCGTCTTCAGAATGAAACAGAACCTTGTGTACACCTCTTAATATAATATGGTAATGAAGGTAATGAGAAGTAGTAGAAATGAGAACAGCGAGAAACTTCCCATCAGGATTGATGGTCACGAAGTCAATGAAGTTAAGGAATTCTGCTACATAGGCAGTAAAATAACCAATGACGGACGGAGCAAGGAGGACATCAAAAGCAGACTCGCTATGCAAAAAAGGCATTTCTGGCCAAGAGAAGTATACTAATATCAAATACCGGCCTTAATTTGAGGAAGAAATTTCTGAGGATGTACGTCTGGAGTACAGCATTGTATGGTAGTGAAACGTGGACTGTGGGAAAACCGGAACAGAAGAGAATCGAAGCATTTGAGATGTGGTACTATAGACGAATGTTGAAAATTAGGTGGACTGATAAGGTAAGGAATGAGGAGGTTCTACGCAGAATCGGAGAGGAACGGAATATGTGGAAAACACTAATAAGGAGAAGGGACAGAATGATAGGACAACTGCTAAGACGTGAGGGAATGACTTCCATGGTACTAGAGGGAGCTGTAGAGGGCAAAAACTGTAGAGGGAGACAGAGATTGGAATACGTCAAGCAAATAATTGAGGACGTAGGTTGCAAGTGCTACTCTGAGATGAAGAGGTTAGCACAGGAAAGGAATTTGTGGCGGGCCGCATCAGACCAGTCAGTAGACTGATGATAAAAAAAAAAGGCTGTGTTGGTCACTGTTTACTTCTGCTCAGTTCGTCTCGTCGTCATAAGGATTATAAAACCGTCTTCGCACAAGACTGGTCCGCCGACAGAGCTTTGTGCACACCCTACCTTCTTATTTTATATATATATATATATATATATATATATATATATATATATATATATATTTTTTAATTTTTTTCAGTAATCAGTCTTATGAAGGGTTTGATGCGGACCTCAACGAGTTCTTCTCCAGTGCTAACCTCGTCATTCCCCAGTAGCATTTGCACCCTATTGTCTCAGTTATCTCTTCGATGTATTTCTATCTCAACTTCCTCTAGCACCATTTAAGTTATTCCTTGATGTCTTAACACGTCTCCTATCACCCTCCCTGTTCATCTTGTGTGATCTATACGTATCCTTCTTCGCCAATTCTTCGGAGAATTTCCTCATACGTTACTTCATTAAATCGCATAATTTTCAACATTATTCTGCAGCACCGCAACCCAAATGCTTCGATACTCTTGTGTTTCGGTTTTACCACTGTCCATGATTCACACTCATACAATGCTGTGCTCCAAATGTACATTCTCAAATTAAGGCCTACCTTTGATACCATTAGCCTTCTTTTGCTCTCCGGCCGATGTGGCCGAGCGGTTCTAGGCGCTACAGTCTGGAACCGCTCGACCGCTACGGTCGCAGGTTCGAATCCTTCCTCGGGCATGGATGTGTGTGATGTCCTTAGGTTAGTTAGGTTTAAATAGTTCTAAGTCAAGGGGACTGATGACCTCAGAAGTTAAGTCCCATAGTGCTCAGAGCCATTTGCACCATTTTTTTCTTTTGGTCATGAATGCCCTCTAAACCTGTCCTAGTCTGTTTCCTTATATAATCCCTGCTTCGTCCGTCTTTAGTTATTTTCCTCCCAGGCTAGGAAAATTCCTTGCGTTTGTCTAGTTCGTGATCACCAATTTTTATGCTAAACTTCTTGCTATCCTCATTTCCACCGCTTCGCATTACTTCCTGTCTTTTCCTGGTTTACTCTCAAGCCATATTCTGCACCCATTAGACTACTCCATTCAACAGATTCTGTAAATCTTCTTAACCGTCACTGAGGATAGCAATATCATCAGCGAAACTTATCACTGATATCCTCTCACCCTGAGTTTTCATCCCCCTCCTGAACCTTTCTTTTAATTCTATCGTTGTTTCTTAGATGTACAGACTGAACAAGCAGACCGAAAGACTACGCCCCTGTCTTAAACCGTTTTTAATTCGAGCACTTTCTTCTTGGTCTTCCAGTCTTATTGTTCTCCTTTGGTTCTCACAGTCCCTATTATAATATAATTAAGATTGTCATCGTCGGTATTTACTTCTGCTCAGTTAACCTCGTTGACAGCAGCATGATAAACCGTTCTCCACACGACTGGTCCATAAACAGAGCCCTATGGTGACCCCTCCTATAACACAATTAAGACTTTCATTAGCCGTTTTTAGCTCTGTTAACTTCCAGTCACCTCATGGCTGCAAACACAATAAGCAATTCTTCATTTAAAACTGGTCCACAAACAGAACCTTGTAGACACACCTTCCTACAACACAATTAAGTCTTCCACGGTCGGCGTTTAATTCTTTTAAAACAGCAGCAGCATGATAAACCGTTCTCCACACGACTGGTCCATAAACAGAGCCCTATGGTGACCCCTCCTATAACACAATTAAGACTTTCATTAGCCGTTTTTAGCTCTGTTAACTTCCAGTCACCTCATGGCTGCAAACACAATAAGCAATTCTTCATTTAAAACTGGTCCACAAACAGAACCTTGTAGACACACCTTCCTACAACACAATTAAGTCTTCCACGGTCGGCGTTTAATTCTTTTAAAACAGCAGCAGCATGATAAACCGTTCTCCACACGACTGATCCATAAACAGAGCCCTACGGTCACCCCCTCCTATAACACAATTAAGACTTTCATTAGCCGTTTTTAGCTCTGTTAACTTCCAGTCACTTCATGGCTGCAAACACAATAAGCAATTCTTCATTTAAAACTGGTCCACAAACAGAACCTTGTGGACACACCTTCCTACAACACAATTAAGTCTTCCACGGTCGGCGTTTAATTATTTTAAAACTAAGTGCTGAGATACTGTGGACTGTTGAAGAAGAGACTAGCAGTTGAGCCTAAATGTAAAGAAATGTAATGTATTGAGCATAAATAGGCAAACAGAACCACTACTGTTCGGTTACACCTTAGGCAACAAATCCCAAGAAGGGGAAACTATCAAAAAAGAACTAGGAGTAACCATCCGAGCTAATTGAAATCCTATAAAAGCGAATTTTAGGAAGAGCAGATGCCAGGCTGAAATTCATAGGAGTAATCTTAAGAAAGTATAACCTCTACACGAACGAATTGGATTACAAAACACTTGTTCGACCGCTTCATCGGTGTTATTCATGAGCCTGAGACCCTTACCAAGTAGGATTAATGGAGGAGACAGAGAAGACCAAACAGCGAGCTCGCTTTTCGTTCTGGGAGAGCATTATGGAGATGAAACTTCCTGGCAGATTAAAACTGTGTGCCGGACCGAGACTCGAACTCGGGACCTTTGCCTTTCATGGGCAAGTGCTCTACCATCTGAGCTAGCCAAGCACGACTCACGCCCCGTCCTCACAGCCTTATTTCTGCAAGTACCTCGTCTCCTACTTTCCAAAATTAACAAAAGCTTTCCTCGCAGGATGCGAGGTAGTGCATTGTCTTGATACAGAAATTTTCTTTTCTTTTCATCTTCCCAAAGTGACAGTTGCACTTATGATCGACTAAACGGGTGTTATAATTTTAGTCGTAATTCCAATATATACTTGAACATAACTGCATGGAATTTACACCCAGACTGTCGCCAATGACTGACGTACATCTTTTACAGATCTAATGAATTCGTCTATAGGGTGAACATGAGCTACACTCCGTGTATCACTTTTAACGCACAAGTATCGTTACCAGAAGCGAAGAGCACTGAATGCCATCTTAAGGACGAAGAATAAAGTGGGCGCCACTATTATCTACAACAAGTATCGTGAGAAAATGGAGCAAATATGTTTTCAAGCAAGACACACAGTACATACGGTCGACATTCACACTGTTATGCAGTTATTTTCAGTGCAATACAGATACAAAGATGAATGAGGCATAAAATGTGAAGTGATGTGCAATTAATCTGTACCTAACCACCATATTCCCTTGAAAAAACTCAGAAAATCTGAACAACATCCGAAATTTTGATGGTGAAGTTTTGGATTCCTTTGTGCCTCAGGATGTGCATTGTCAAATGATCCCTTCTTTTAGGGAACATGACGATGCTAAGAGATTGGTTTACGGGGTGAGACGCTAAACGTAATTGGGAGTAAAGTAACTGATAATGGCCGAAGTAAAGAGGATATAAAATACAGATGGGTAATGAAAAGAAAATCGTTTCTGAAGAAGGGAAATTTGCTAACGTCGAATACAAATTTAATTGTTAGCGAGTCTTTTCTGAAGGTGTTTGTCAGGAGTGTAGCCTTGAATGGAAGTGAAACGTGAACGATAAGCAGTTCAGACAAGAAGAGAATAGATGGTTTTGAAAGGTGGTGCTACAGAAGAATATAAAAGACTAGATAGTTAGTGCATATAAGTAATGAGGAGCTACTGGATAAAATCGGAGGAAAAGAAATTTGTGGCATAACTTGATTATAACAAGAGTTCGGTTGGTAGGACACAGTCTGAGACATCAAGGAATCACTTATTTGGTATTGGAGGGAAGTGTGAGGGTAAAACCTGTAGAGGGACAGCAATAGATGAACACAGCAAGGAACTTCAAATTTTGTAGGTTGCAGTAGCTATTCGGAAATGAAGAGGTTTGGGCAGGATTGAGTAGCACGGACAGCTGCATCAAACCACTCTTCAGACTGAAGACAACAATGGCAACAACAGAAAGAACAACAACAGTTACACGTTTACCACGAGCTAGACGATCAGAGGAATTCAGTCAAACCACTACCGGCGAGGAGGCAGTGCAGAATTCGGGCGTTGGCCTGAAACCTCGTAACTCAGTAAGAGACCTTTTACTCTCATAATAAGTAGACTGGTCATTGCATCATCAGATCGCCCCATTTTTGAGCGATGTTATGTGTACTGCTGTAATTACAGAGCGATATTAATCTCAAAACACAAGGAAGTGCTGAAAAGTAAGGCTTTCGAATTTTTGACTTGAAAACTCTTAAAGCTTTTTAACCAAAACAAACGTTATTAAAATTCTACGCCTTTATTATTCATGTCAGTGTGGAATTTTAGACTTTGTTGACGGAGCCACAACCTCACTTCCGCTTACACTGCTTTATAACTATCAAAGTGAAGTCCTCGAAAGTGTTCTTTAAGTTATGCAAGTAGATGAAAATGGAATGGGGCCAAGTCGAGACTGTGTGGAAGACGATCGATAACAGTGAATCCATAACGTCTTATTGTTGCAGATGTCGCAGCGCTCTACTGTGATCTGGCATTATCATACTGAAGGAGCACGTGCACCATGTATGGACGAACTCTTCGAATTCGAAACTCGATTACAGCAAGCTGTTTGTCAGCCGCCGACATAGTTACGCTACTTTTGAGCACACCCTCTTCCAATTATTTTGTGTTGCTAGAACGATACTGATTGGAAGATGAGTCGCCACACGTCGCTAGAAAAAGAAAAGCAAACTTATAAGAATTCCATAAACCCTACTTCGATGAATCCGTTACAGCTCATTCCACCGCAGGTGAATGCCGATGGTGAGCCCTGAGTATTTGACAATGCCTCTCTTTCCGAAGCCTTATGTAGTCGATTTTGTCTGTAATGTCATTGATGTCGGAAAGACGTCAAACCTTATCATTCTCTTTTTTCATTATATTTATAACTGTTCTTCAAGAATTTGTTATTATTCTTAGTTTTCGAATACGAGTAATTTCACGAATTAACATTATTTAGGCTTAACGACTTTTTAATCAGAAAGAAGTGAAAGAAGGTACTACATTAGTTGGATAAAAAGTAGTAGGAACACGGTTATAGCTTATACTACACTTTAATGACAGCCGTTCACCGTATTGCATGTTCTGAACATAATCGCTCCACATCTCGATCACCATAGCTCACGGACACGGAAGGCATCGTACACACCCATCTCAGTCGATGTCTCGCAAAAGAACGCCCTATGGCACTGATGATGTCTTCTCTTGTGTTCTCACCTGTGACGATGAGGTTCCCTCATTTCGGGGAACAGGTCGTAATTGCACGGACTATATGGGGTGAATACGGTGGACATTCCGGTATCTTCCACCCCCATGTAGCCAGGAGCTCTTGCACTGCTTTCGCCGTGTGGTATCGTGCATTGTCATGCTGGATGACGGGCTCCAGTACCAGAAGGAAACACCATTGTCTCCTCCGACCACGTGAAACTCCATACTTGATCCACGAATGTTGTGCGTGTTTCCGTAACACGCTGCTAGGGCGCTGGAACTGGTCTCCCGCACTTACAGGCACTTCACACAGCAACTGAGTCAAACACAGCCGTCGCCGGTCAGTGCACTACTTCAACTGACTGCTACTATCAGTTACAGGCAGCACAAATGTCACGTACATACTTCGCATTATGGCAGTGTTGCCACTACTTTTGGATCGAACCCATGAATTTTTATGAGGGTAAGTACACCACAATTGCCACAACAATCTTGCGGAATGGAAACACGGATGTTAAATGCGAAAACAGGTAATAAGGCTGGTGTGTTTTCAACGAGCTTTGGGAAGATAAATTTTGACATAACAAGAAGGGATAAACAACTAAAGAAATGGATAAGAGAAGAATACAGGAGATGAGAACTGATTGAAGCTGAAATGGACAGTGGCTGGGCGTACAGTGGGACCAAATGGAGATCGGTAGACTGTGCTGGGAAAAGGAGAAAAAATTGGCCAATCGCGAATAGGACTCGCAATCTGAGGGTTCTGTACAAACTTAGTTACGTATACAGACAGTTCATCCATCCTGCACGATTTCTTGCTTTAGTTGATAACGATACTGGCAAGATATTCATCTCTGGAATTCCTAGACTTTCGAGAATGATTTAATTATAAGTTTTAAGTTTAAATTTTTTGGTAATTTCACATTTGCCATTGTAATTTCCGAGAAAAAGAGGTCTTACAGATGCAGCTTTGACAGTGAGAAAATAAATGACAAAAAATGTTTTTCTTTTGCAAATTAACAACTGCTGATTTTTCCCTTCCTTATAGTATCCTTCTTCAGAAATTTCACGGTTCTAGGTGGACGGGAAGTGCTCTGTATTTTTTTATGGCTGAGTCTGCGAGTATTAAAATGTGTGAGATAAATGACCGTGTCCTTTGACTGCACTAACTTAGAAGCTTAAGTGTTTCATACCGTCAAGGGACCACAGACCTTAGTATGTAACATAAATTCCAACTTAATACGTCTATCCCTTTCTAAGAAAAAGGGCAGAAAGATAGACAGGCGGAAATCAACGCGATCTTATAAGGGTCCCGTTTTTACCAATTGAGTTACGGAACCGTAAAAATGAAATATAAAACACCTAGCGGATACCATAATGGAGAGAGAACGGCGGCATAATGAAACAGGCACAATCAGTTGGTTGCGAAAATCTGAAGTCCGTAAGGCATCAAGAAGTCGTTGGGACTTTGATCGTGACAAATTTTCCGTACTCGGATTTTCACGTCCAGGGAGCCGGTATTCCGTCGTTGACTCGCGTCCGGCAGAGTAGGCCATTTGCGCTGACGTTCACGTTCTACATCTACATCTACATTTATACTCCGCAAGCCACCCAGCGGTGTGTGACGGAGGGCACTTTACGTGCCACTGTCATTACCTCCCTTTCCTGTTCTAGTCGCATATGGTTCGCGGGAAGAACGACTGCCGGAAAGCCTAATTTTACATTCGTGATCTCCTCGGGAGGTATAAGTAGGTGGGAGCAATATATTCGATACCTCATCCAGAAACGCACCCTCTCGAAACCTGGACAGCAAGCTACACCACGATGCAGAGCGCCTCTCTTGCTGAGTCTGCCACTTGAGTTTGCTAAACATCTCCGTGACGCTATCACACTTACCAAATAACCCTGTGACGAAACGCGCCGCTCTTCTTTGGATCTTCTCTATCTCCTCCGTCAACCCGACCTGGTACGGATCCCACACCGATGAGCAATACTCAAGTATAGGTCGAACGAGTGTTTTGTAAGCCACTTCCTTTGTTGATGGACTACATTTTCTAAGGACTCTCCCAACGAATCTCAACCTGGCACACGCCTTACCAACAATTAATTTTATATGATCATTCCACTTCAAATCGTTCCGTACGCATACTCCCAGATATTTTACAGAAGTAACTGCTACCAGTGTTTGTTCCGCTATCATATAATTATACAGTAATGGATCCTTCTTTGTATGTATTCGCAATACATTACATTTGTCCATGTTAAGGGTCAGTTGCCACTCCCTGCACCAAGTGCCTATCCGCTGCAGATTTTCCTGCATTTCGCTGCAATTTTCTAATGCTGCAACTTCTCTGTATACTACAGCATCATCCGCGAAAAACCGCATGGAACTTCCAACACTATCTACTAGGTCGTTTATATATGTTGTGAAAAGCAATGGTCCCATAACACTCCCCTGTGGCACGCCAGAGGTTACTTTAACGTCTGTAGACGTCTCTCCATTGAGAACAACATGCTGTGTTCTGTGTTCTCCTAGCTGTTCGCTGCCGCCGTGTCTTTCGCAACGGTGCGTTGATTCACGAAGTGCGTAGACGTGCCGCACCCAGAGGCGAAAACAGTAAACTACGACTAACGGTGAAGTAACGCCTGTGTGGAAGTCCGGCGCGTTGTTTTTATTTGGCGCCGCGGCGCACCGGTGTCGCTGCGGGGCAGCTCTTGACGTGGAGGGCCCTCCAGTGCATTCCTGCGAGGCCGGCGGGCGCGTGGGGCGGCGAGCGGCACGCGCTTCCCGCTGCGTCATCCCCGGTCTGCGGCCAGCGTTCACAGCACTGCCGTGGCTCAAACCAGTGTAGTTGCTCGGCGTGGCCAAACGCTTTCAGTAACACATAGCGACTGGTTGTCACAGCGCTTTAATCATGACCCCGAAAAAATGCGCGCATCTACCATGAAACTTGCTGGAGTCGATCGTTCTTCCCTGCGTCTTCATCTTTCACTGCAAAATATTTATCCAGAGGATGGATGATTTGGCAGAGTGTTTGCTTCCAGAGGTATGAATTTTAAATTTTGACCTCACGAAAAATCTTCTTATTCTGGAAATCTCTGCAATAGAATGGTTTCTTCAACCGAGAAAAGTGGGACTCACTGGGTGCCATATAAGGAGGGAGGAGGAGGGGGAGGGAGGGTAAGTTACCGGTGTCCTTGAGAGAATGTTGCATTTAATAAATTTTACTAGTATCGCCTGAAAGCGTTGTATAGTGTTGGTTCTAGGTCAGAATTAAAAACTCAGTTCTAGATAAGTGCATGCGTGAATGCTGCTTTCTTATTTCTCCGCTTGCAGCGCCACAAAATGGCTACTCCTGAGCGTAAAGCTTTCTGTATTCTATGTATGCATACGACGCGTCTGCTCGTTCGGACGTGTCCAGGATCGGCAGATGGGATACATATTATGTAAATTAAGGGTCGAGAAAGGAAAGGGAGGCCGGCCGGAGTGGCCGAGCTGTTCTAGGCGCTGCAGTCTGGAACCGCGCGACCGCTAAAGTTAGAATCCTGCCTCAGGCATGGATGTGTGTGCTGTCCTTAGCTTAGTTAGGTTTAAGTAGTTCTAAGTTCTAGGGGACTGATGACCTCAGAAGTTGTCCCATAGTGCTCAGAGACAAAGGAAAGGGAAGGAACTAAAGGTATCAGATGCACCGGGACTTTATGCGGAATAAGCGGCGACGAGTGAAGACGTTTGCTGGACTGGACCTCGAACCCGTTATTTCCTGTTTACTAGGCAGTTTCGTTAACCACTGCGCCATTCGGGCACAGTGTTTATGGAAAGTGCGTAGACTCTCGCGCCACGCACCCCGACTGACTCACAACCTCACACCGCCATTCATACAACTGATACCCTTCGATAGGCTATGAACCCACAACCTTCGGTGTGGATGCACTTATCGGTCGACCTCCAGCAGGAATCTAAAATTAGTGACCATGGAATACATGGACTGGAATTGCGGATAGGTGACGTTAGGCGAAATGTGAGTCAACCGGTGAGCGTGCCGATACAGTGCGGGCATTTGTGATAAACACTGTGTCCGGATGATGTAGTGGTCGACGCACAGTAGTTTAATGTGTTTGGTCAGAGGACTGGCTGCCCTCCGTAATAACAAAGAAAGAGTTAGAGAGAGGGAGAGAGTGAAACATTTAGCTATGAACTAGAAAGGTTGCCAAGTGACGTCCGCCTAGGGAAAATGATGAGCATAATCACGGAAAAAAAGTAAGTAGCAGATCCCGGGTTCGAGTCCTAACCCGACGCGCATTTTCACTGGTCGCCGCTGATTAGGGCCCGATGCAGCTGATACCATTAACTACTTCCCTTTCCCTCACCGTCTCTCCCTCCTGCCCCCCTCCGCGATCAATTTACTCAATAAGTTTTGTGTTCTGTCGTTTGCTAAGAATGAATTTGTGATTTATGGTCAACACGCGTTTCGTTTGAACTTTGTGTTTCTCCATGCAGCAAAAACATATGCCGAACGTATGTGTGTGTAAAGCGAAAGGCACGGGACGACCAAAGGCGTCTGAAGAGAACGTTGAATGTGTGGTCCTAAGAAGCCTATCAGAAAAAAATGTTCTTCAACTTCAGTTTCCAAAGACGGCAATATGGAAGGTTTTAGGAAAACGTTTACAAATGCGTCCATACCGCCTACAGTTGGTACACACTTTAAAACTAGATGGCTATGGTGTACTACAAGTGAAGTGTTGCAACGGGAAAATGACTTTCCTGATCATGTGGTGTTCGTTGGTGCAACTTTTCTGCTGCGTGGAGACATAGATACCCCTGATGTTCCTATCTGTGGGTCAGAACGTCCTCATGAACCTGTACAATATCAAAGAGATTCCCCAAAATTAAACTTTTCTCCGCTGTGTCCCGACGTCGAGTGCGCGGTGGACTTTTTTTCCCGCTGAAACTACCGTAAGACGAGTCGGACATCAGCATATATTGTAACAATGGCTCTTTCCCAATTAGAAGGTGAACATGTAAACTATTTGGCAACAAAACGGAGCTCATATCCATTGGCATCTCTTTGCACGAGAATGGTTGAACGTCGAAGTACCTGACCGATGGATTGATCACAGTGGTTTGTACGACAGAGCGCGTTGGCCTCCTCACCTTACTTTATATGGAAGATAGTGTCTACGTTCAGCCACTACCTACTGTTTTGTCACGGAAACGAAGAGGCTGTTGTCTCCATCACTCTGAACTTCTTAAACAGGGTGCAGAGAGAACTGGTTTTCTTGCTGGATGTGTGCCATACAACCATAGCTGCATGTACTGAACATTTGTAGGGTAAACGATTTTAGTTTACTCTCAGTTTGATGATGTGTAATATCAAATGGATCAAATTGCTCTGAACACTATGGGACTTAATATCTGAGGTCATCAGTCCCCTAGACTTAGAATTACTTAAACTTAACTAACCTAAGGACATCACACACATCCATGCCCGAGGCAGGATTCGAACCTGCGACCGTAGCAGCAGCGCGGCTCCGGACTTAAGCGCCTAGAAGCGCTCGGCCACAGCGGCCGGCGATGTGTGATTTGTTGTAAATATAAATTAAATAGTGGGAGACTATCTTTTATGAATGCCTTGTATTATAGCCAAATGAATCAACATGTGTGGCTCTGTGCAATGCAGAATGACCTGCAGCGCTGACGTGGAGCAAAAACGCCTCATTGGAGAGCTTCCCGTTCGCTCTGAGTTGACAGCCTCCCGTAACCTTGTCAAGGTTTCTCACCAGCGTGCTCATGGGACAGTTTGGCCTTCGCAGCATGATCTGTTCGTATCATATCATGGCAACCTCAAAAAACACTCAGCATCATCTTGCGGTATGATTGCTGAGTCTTCGCCTTTTTCAGTGATGAGGGATCCACATTTTCCATGACTTGCTTTGCTCCTTTCTCTCCGGGTCATAGTGACACACTCAGCACTAGGGACGGTGATGTCGCTAAAACAACCGTTTTCGGTTATATCGGTTTTTTCCACGGCAGTTTAACCTGACTGTTAAAAAAGCTTAAAAATTGTTTCTGAAATAACTGAGATTCTGTTTTCTCTTCCTATTATTTCCTGTGACCAATTTAGAAATCGAACGAAGGTTGAAAAATTTTTACTCCCTCAGTTTCAAGATACGTAGAATCAAAATATTAAATTAAATACGCGAATAAAATAAAACTTAGTCTGTCCACCGCTCACTGCTTTTCTCGAAAAGTGGTAAGTGGTTGAATACTACAAAAAATTACCAGCATTTCCTATTGATTCTAATTTTTTGAAACTCTTCTCAAAAATCATGTAATCGGGGATCATACCACTATTTGGGCATTACGAACTGTTAGTGCCGAATCAGGGTGTAGACTGAGGTCGAACAGCTCTCTTCAGGGGCTACACGTAGATAAAGGCATATTACGCAGACACAGGCAGGTCCGCTACTTTCTATTTTTGTTGTATAGTGTGAATTAAATTTTAAGTTATTAATTTGTTAGTTTACCATAATTTCCTTCGTTTTCTATTATTTAATAGATATGGCAGACAAATATGTCGTCTTTTAAAGGAAATAAAGCGCTGTACTTCACTACCACGTCACTTGGTAAAAATATTTCCAGACCAGTGTTGGTACCATAGAACGAAAGTCCGGCGACGACAGCGAGACACTACCGTATAGCCTAGGTCGGGGTAAGTCTGGAACACTACACGTACACGGTACCTTAAGCCGCGACACATGGCTACAGGGGCATTATTGTCTCAGCAATGCTGTACCAATTCTTATGCCATTTGTTTGTTGGTCATCTCTGTCGGCCTTATCAAAACACCGCTGTTAGCTTTTTCCATTTTTACTATAACAGCTCAATGTTTCAAATCAATCTAAATTTTACGAATAAAAATTACTTTTTTAAAAAAGAGGCTTATTGAAAAACAAAAAAATTAGCATTATTGTTATAACTGATTGATATTTCGGGATTTTTACTCGGTTATTAGAAGGAATATATTAAAAAACACCTGTTGTAACCGAGACTAAACAAACACCAGTTATTCACAACTAAAATACGGGAATCAGTTTTAACCCGTCCGTTTTTCCTATCCCTGGCCAGGACGCGTTCAAAGGTGATTAGACTGCTAAGAAATCATCTGGATTTTCTTGACACGGCTGAAACATTGTCTCGGTTCAGCTGGCGGGCTTTCTCAATGTGCCTGATCAGACGCGGAATACAGCGGTTGGGGAGTTTCGTTATGTTCAAAACATCGAGCAAAATGACGAAAACTGATCGAAGACTAATTTTCACATTTCCCACTCGACTGTGATCCGCCGGTCTTCAAGCACCAGAGCCTCTTATTATCTTGCAATTCCCGGCTGTTCACAGAGAGATTGTCTGTCACTTCGTTCTTCACCATTCAGACTTTTTTGACCATAAAGGAAAGGTCTGCGTCACCTAATCACTGTCCCATGATGTTGCATTATTGCTGTACACTTCCAGCAACTCAGCATGGATTGTTGCAGCGTTGTTCCGCTTCAAACACAGAAAAAGAATAACCGCTAGATACTCCACTTCATGAAATGAAAACCCCATTTTGTTTTCGTCTCTAGCGGCGTGCTGCGGTGAGGCGGGTAACACAATTGTGTACCATGACTGCAGACTTGTAAGACTGGACTGATGACCCATCCTCACACCTTCGCTTCTGGAAGGAAACATGGAAAAACAGAGTGGGAAACGATAGCCCATTCGTGGGATTCATAAACTTGAAGACTCGTGCGAACATACGTCATCCGAAAGCTCTCCATTGTTTTCTCTGACTCATTTTGATTGAAGACACATGTTAATGCAAACGAAAATGTGTGCCATTGAAAAACTAGAAATCTTCGTCCACAACGTTAATTATAAAGCCGTAGTTCGGTGTGAGAATTACCTTGCATAAATTGATTTATTTGTTGATGAGTTTGTTCACAGATATTTCTCTCCGCATATAGCCATAGTCCTACGATCCTCAAAGAATGTTGCTCGTCAGTAATTGGTTCTTGTCGGATAACGATGCTGTGTATCATGTGTATCGCATTCACATCTTTTCCGCAAACGCACTCTGATGCGTACAGACGGATCCTGTCGCTACAGATCTCCATATGTATGATTTTCTTAAATATTGTGATGGTTGCTTCCATGTTTATCAGAATGGAGAGCTGTACCATTTAGTATTCTTCTGTGCTTCTGTGTCTGCGCTCGTTTGGCACCATACGCCACGTTACGGGACAAGGTCTACATCCAGTACGGTTAGTTTCAGTTACCACATTAAGACAAGGAAAAGGAAGTAACGAAACATCATCAGAAAGTTTGGTTCAAATGGCTCTGAGCACTATGGGACTTAAATTCTGAGGTCATCAGTCCCCTGGAGCTTAGAACTACTTAAACCTAACTAACCTAAGGACATCACGCACATCCATGCCCGAGGCAGGATTCGAACTTGCGACCGTAGCGGTCGCGTGGTTCCAGACTGTAGAAAGAGACTAGAACCGCTCGGCCACCCCGGCCGGCTCAGAAAGTTTGTCATTGATACATGTAATGACTATAAAGTAAAAGAGAGACAACGCCCTTGCCGCAGTGTTAACACCGGTTGCCTTCAGCTCACAGAAGTCAGCTCTGTTGGACCTTGCTAACACTAGGATGCAGGATGCTAGCACTAGTCTGCAAAGCGCTGTTGGCAAAGCGGGGTGCACTCAGACCTTGTGAGACCAACTGAGGAGCTACTTGACTGAGAAGTAGCGGCTCCGGTCACGACAACGGTCGGAAGACCGGTGTGCTGACCACATGCCCCTCCATATACGCACCCAGTGACGTTGAGAATGATGTGGCGGTCGCTCTGTACCACTGGGTCTTTCGAGGCCTCTTCAGACGGGAGTATATAAAGTAAAAGGATACTACAGGTTTATTCGCACATGATTCTGGAACCTTTTCGTGTTGTAATGCACCAATTTTATGTCGTAGACCCACACTCCCAACTCAGGCACGCACAAACTAAACAAGGATTAAAGTGTACAAGGAATAGACAATTATCCTAGGCCGACAGTACGGGATTCGTCCTTCATTCTCACCCCTCATTGTCAGATTAGCAAGCCGATCATTCTTTTTTTGAAACATGGATGGATCACATCCTGTATTCATGAAAGCAGTGAACCAAACATTTACAACCTAATCGTCTCCTTAAATAACTACTGCATCTCACCTAACACGATATCAACTGCCAGATAAAAAACACGGGCAGAGAAGACGAGGAGGAACAAATACAAAATTCACGCGTTCAGAGGGAGTGTGATGTTATTTCGGTAATTACAAAATCGAGCCAAATGTACAAGGAAATTGGCAGTATGAGCATGCCCTGTTCCGCTTGGGAAGGGTGTCATAAAACCGTTGTATCTTCACTTGTGACAAGAGAGCCCACAATTGTTGTAATTGACCCTTTATGTCCAGGATTCTCGCAGTGGGACGGATTTGGTGTTATAGCTGGTTTTACGTGTTGTATCGGTGACAGATCTGGGGTTCTCGCTGGCCACGGAAGTACCTCAACATCGCATAGGCAGTTCATGGACACACGTGCCACGTGGGGACGAGCGTTGTGCTGCTGGAAAATGGCACCCAGATACTGTCGTATTTGGAATAACACATGTCTACGCAGGACGTCCACGACATATGACAGTGCCGTCAGAGTTTCCATAATCACGAACAGTCATGACCTGAAGTCATATCCGATGGCTCTCCACACCATCACGCCATAGGTAACGCCGTTAAGACTCTCCAAAACAGCGGAAGAACGGGACCTCTCGGTGGTCGTCTCCAACTGGTCGCCGGCCGCTGTGGCCGAGCGGTTCTAGGCGCTTTAGTCCGGAACCGCGCTGCTGCTACGGTCGCAGGTTCGAACCCTGCCTCGGGCATCGATGTTTGTGATGTCCTTAGGTTAGTTAGGTTTAAGTAGTTCTAAGTCTAGGGGACTGATGACCTCAGATGTTAAATTCCATAGTGCTCAGAGCCATTTGATTTGAGCCAACTGGTCGACGATGATCACCTGGGATAATGCACACCGCGATTCATCCCTTAACCCAATACAGTGCCGTTAATTAGGAGTCCCTGTTCCCCAGTTACATCGCCACTCAAAACACAAGCCACTCAAAGCACAAGCTTGGAACCGTAATTCCATACTCCGGCTGGTGCTAACCTCCGACCAATGGTGCAGGATGACCCAGAATGTAACAGGGAGACCATTACTTGTTCTCGGACGTCAGACGCAGATATGAAGCGGACACAATGTGCTAGATGCGGAATACGGCGATCCTCCCTCTTGGTGGTCAGCCTTGTACACCGGAACCTTCAAGAGGAGAGTTCCTGCCGTAACGTCCCCGTGTAGTCCAAGATCGGGCCAGTGTCACATGCAAACGCCACATAAATCTGCATATTGCACTATTCGACCAGATGGCAAAATGGAGGCTTATAATAACTTTCGAACTCTGTCAGTTGCTGATAACGCTGTCTCAGACGAGTTAACGGCATCTACGTGTCTTTATAGTGATGATGATGATGAGCCCCATACTTCATTACAGAGCGTAGGGGAACGACGCGGGAGACCCGCGCCGCCTTACTAGGCAAGGTCCTAGTGGAAGTGGTTTGCCATTGCCTTCCTCCGACCGTAATGGGGATGAATGATGATGATGACGACACAACAACACCCAGTCATCTCGAGGCAGGAAAAATCCCGGACCCCGCCGGGAATCGAAACCGGGACCCCGCGCTCGGGAAGCGAGAACGCTACCGCGAGACCACGAGCTGCGGACGTGATCACTCAATATTTGGCACTGCTCACTCTCATTATATACCATACCACGCCTGGCAACAGCACTAATGCACTACGGTGGCTGCTCTACGTTTCACAGAGAATTTCAACTGCCAGAATTTGTATGCCGACCAATGGTGGGTATGTCTATGAAGTTCATTGAAATTTGACCATATATTCTGAGTGCCTGCCTCTTCTTTGGCATGCAGTGTATTTTATGAGTTGCGTGCTGTGTGCGTGACAACCAACAAGTGGTATGACTCGACCGAGTATTATGTGAATTGATGGTGAATGCGGGGGGTGGGAGACGTGGGGAGAGGAAAAGGAAGGAACTGTTGATATCAGCTGCATCTGGACTCTTTATGCGGAACCGACAGGGATGGGAGTAATTGCGTGGCAGACCGAGGTTCGAACGCGGGATCCCCATCTCACTCGGCAGTTGCATTAACCACTGGGGCCCCCGCACATATTGTGAATCTCAAATGCGCAGGCTATCTCAGCATGCTCCTCGGCCAACTCACATTCCCACCTAGCGCCACCACTTACCCGCAATCCCCATCCATTTCCCCGTCAAAACTAGTTTTAGATTCCCCCTGACGGTCGAACGTAGATGTGCATCTGCGCTGGTGGTTGTGAATTCATAGCCCGTCGATGAATATCAGTTAAATGCGTGGTGTCTGTTTTTTTCGGACATGAACGAAAGCACGGACACCACCCATTCATATAATCTCTCTTGCAAACGAACACACAAAAAAATGTGTTGCGTGGTGGCCAGAAATTGCTGCGTAGTGCAGTGCGCCTGGGTCACAGTGGCGACTGTTGCCAAGGGACATTCTTAAGCCGACTGCAGTGGAATCCGCGTGGGCAGGCAGCACGAGTGTGACTGGATGACAGCGCTAACTAGAGGAGGCACGGCTTCAATTTGCCGCGGATTGGCCACGGCGGCGAGACAACGGCCGGAGAAAAAGCTCGGCGGCGCCAGAACGCTGCCGCAGCGGCTATCGCCTCCGCCCCCGTCCCCGCCCCCGCCGCCGCCGTCGTGACAGCCGCGGCGCCGCGCAGGCTTTGTCGCCGCTGTCAGCCTGGCCGCCGGTTTTTCTGAGGCCGCCGCTGCCCCGCTCTGCGTTGCGCTCGTCATCCGCCACAATCAGCAACACACCGCCACCGCGGTACAGCCTCTCTTTGTCAAGAGCATACGGACGGTCAGCAGCTCCGGGTTAAGCTGCTACATACAGCGAGGTGACAAAAGCCATGGGATATCTATACACACATATACAGAAGGCAGTAATATCGCAAAAACAAGGTATAAAAGGGCAGAGCATTGGCGGAGCTGTCACCTGTGTTCAGGTGATTCATGCGAAAGGGCTTCCGACGTGTTTGCGGGCGCACGACGGGAATTACCGAGACTCTGAACTCGGAATGGTAATTGGAGCTAGACGCGTGAGACACTACATTTCGGAAATCTTTAGGTAATACAATATACCGACATCCACAGGGTCAAGAGTGAGCCGAGAACATCAAATTTCATTACTTCTCACCACGGACATCGCAGTAGCTGACGACCTTAGCGACCGAGTAGAGTTGTCAGTGCTAACATACAAGAAACACTGCATGAAATAACCGCGGAAGTCTATGTGGGACGTACGACGAGAGTATACCGTCAGGACAATGCCGCGAATTATTGTGTTAACTGGCTGTACCAGCAGAGGACGGACGCGGGTGCCTTTGCTAACAGCATGACATCGCCTGCGGGCACCTTTACTGGGCTCGAGACCTTATCAGTTGGTCTCTGGACGACTTGAAAATCGTGGCCTGATCAGGTGAGTCTCGATGTCATTCGGTAGTGGCTGATAGTAGGGTTCGAGTGTGGTGCAGACCCCATGAAACCATGAACTCAAGTTGTTAACGAGGCAATGTGCAAGCTAGTGGTGGCTCCATAATGGCGTGGTTCAATCCCGCGTCCGGCCATCCTGATTTAGGCTTTCCGTGATTTCCCTAAATCGCTCCAGGCAAATGCTGGGATGGTTCCTTTGAAAGGGCACGGCCGACTTCCTTCCCCGTCCTTCCCTAATCCGATGAGACCGATGACCTCGCTGTCTGGTCTCCTTCCCCAAACAATCCCCAACCGAAGTTGTCAACGAGGCCCTGTGCAAGCTAGTGGTGGCCCCATAATGGTGCGAGTACTGTTTACATGGAATGGACTGGGTCCTCTGATCCAACTGAACCTATAATCGACTGAAATTTGTTATTTTCTGCTACTTGAATTCCAGTTATTCATGGACACCATATTCGCAAACAACTATTGAATTTTTATGGATGGCAATGAGCCATGTCACGAGCTCACCATTGTTCGCGATTGATTTCAGGAACATTCTGGACAATGGGGGCAAATGATTCGGCCACCTAGATCGCCCGACATGAATCCCATCGAACATTTATTGCACATAATCTAGAGGTCAGTTTCTGCACCAAATCCAGCACCGCAACGCTTACACAATTATAGACGGTTATAGAGGCAGCATGGCTCAGTATTTCTCCATGGGATTTCCAGTGACTTGCTGAGCCCATGCCACGTCGAGTTGCTGTACTCCGCCGGGCAAAACCAAGTCCAACACGAAATTAGCAGGTGTCCCATGACTTTTGGCACCTCAGAGTATTCCGACATTTGAATTGCGTATTCACAGTGTCCAATTTGTGCAGTCAGATCGCTGTTAGTTGAACTACCTCTTCCCGGATTACGTGCTTTGTGATCTAGATATTATTCCCAATATTAACACTACATTAGAAAACAGCTTCCTTACGTAGATAACAACAGTGATGTTCGGATGTTTCTGGCTGCACTACATTGCTGTTGACTGTGTTTCCGTATAATGACTATTGCTTCTACGATATGTGGAAAAGACACTATTGTTTCTCTGCATATGATTGAGGAATTGTTTTTATTAATTTTCGACGTCATTGAGGAACCACAGCGATCGTACTTAAAATTTCAATAAAAAATGGTCCAGATTGCAATAGGTTATTTATCTTTAAGTCCGGTACCCGGTCTCGATCTACACGACTATCTTCAGACGAAGGCCTCAGATGACGTGAGTAGCTGGTTCACGGAGCTGCTGCCAGTTCCGATTGCATATGGAGACCTCTACCTGTTGGTACTGACAACAGCTCCGTGAATCGGTCCCTCACGTCGTCTGGAGCCCTTGGTCTGAATGTGTTCGTATAAACCGAAATCTGTTGCCCGACTTAAAAATATATTACCTATCGCGAGCTGGGCGGCTTTTTATTGAAATAACAAATCTGTTCCTTAATTACAAACATTGCAATGCAGCATAATTTCAATTAATGCTAACGTTAAACTTCTTTTTTTCGTAAAATGAGATCAACGTGACCTTACAGTGAAGTAAAAGACACAAATTTGAATAATGGTTCACAGAGCAAAATGCAACCCAAAGTCGCATTGTTTGCAACATGAGCGCATACATTCTTTTATGTTTCATTCCCATTCAATGGAGAGCCCTAATAAACAATGCAACGAAAGCAAAATACACTTTCGTTATATACGGACGCTTGGAATGACGATAGGAGCTCCATCTAGCAGGGAAAAAAAAACTAATGTCACTGTAGAAGCGAGAAGTAGGTGCTACGGAACTGTATTAAAGTCTAGGGAGCGATGACCTCAGCAGTTTGGTCCCTTAGGAATTCACACACATTTGAACATTTTTTGCTACGGAACTGGTGCTCTACACAGTCGATATCTAATACGCTTGTGATTTCTTTCCATACATTGCCGTTAATCGCAGAAGCTGGAAAGAAAAACGTAGGTAAAGAGAAGATAACTGCAAAGAAACCATGGGTAACAGAAGAATTCCTTCGGCTGATCGATAAAAGACGGAAGTACAAAAATATCCAGGGAAATTAGGGAATACATAAATACAAGGCGCTGAGGGGTGAAATAAACAGGAGCTGCAGGGAAGCTAAGACGAAATGTCTGCACGAGAAATGTGAAGAAATTGGAAAAGAAATGATAGTCGGAAAGACTGACTCAGCAGATAGGAAAGTGAAAACAACCTTCGGTGAAATTAAAAGCAAGGGTGGTAACATTAAGAGTTGTTAAATGCAGAGGAGAGAGCGTATAGATGGAAAGAGTACACTGAACGCTTCTATGAGGGGGAAGATTTGTATGAAGTGATAGGAGAAGAAACAGAAATCGATTTTCAACAGATAGGGGATGGAGATGGAATTCCCAAATAAACTAACCAGAACAAAATGCCAGCTAAAAGTAGAAGGAAAACTTTCTAAAGAATTTGAGGTCAACCAAGGTTTAAGACAGGGTGATGTACTATCCACGCTACTCTTCTACACAGTGTTGGAGAGAGTGGTGCGAAGGATGGGGACTGATAACCGAAGTGGCACTCTGTTTAACCGTATGCACCAAAATCTAGCTTATACCGATGATGTGTGTATACTGTCTAGAAGTTTGAAAGAAATGGAAGAAGGATTTGGCAGACTTGAAAAGGAGGCAGAACAGTTGGGACTTACAGTAAACAACACAAAAACACAGTATCTCTTTGCTTCCAGCAAAAATGCTGCTGTTAAAGAGAAATATAGCTATTAAGTTGAACAGAGGCAATTATGAGAAAAGCTCCAATACCTGGGAGTGTTGGTTACGGAGGATAGCGGAATAAAAGAAGAAATAAAATCTAGAATTTCTGCAGGAAATAGAGCTTACTGGACCCTGATCAAGATCCTTCAGTCACGTAGCCTGAACAGAAAATGGAAGGTGACTGAATATCGAACAGTCATTAGACCGGTGGTAATGTATGGCTCAGAAACATGGACAATGACTGTAGCAGAAGCTCTTGAGAAGATGGAACAGGAAAATATTAAGAAAGATTTTTGGAGCATTGTATGAGGCAGGACAATGCAGGATAAGGAGGAACAAGGAATTGGAAGAACTGTATAGAAATCGTGACTTGGTGACTGAAATTAAGTGTAATAGATTGAGATGGCTGAGCCATGTTGAGCGAATGTTGGAGGATCGAGCTGACAAAAAAGGCTTACACAGGAAATCCAGGTGGCAAAAGGAACAAAGAGAGACCCCGGAAACGATGGCTGGAGGATGTAGAAAATGATTTGAGAAAGATCGGAGTCAGGAGATGGGGGAAACGAGCAGAAAATCGCCATGATTGGGCTGTGATCATCAGAGAGGCCAAAGCCCTGCATGGGCTATAGCGCCAAGGAGTAAGTAAGGGGATCCAGTATGACTTAAGATCAAATAAGGTAGAAGGGGTAGATAATATACCATCGGAATTTCTAAAATCGTTGGAGGAAGTGGCGACAAAACGACTATTCACGTTAGTATGTCGAGTGTATAAATCTGGCGACATACCATCTAACTTTCGAACAATATCATCCACACTGTTCCAAAGACTGCAAGAGCTGACAAGTGCGAGAATTACCGCACAATCAGCTTAATAGTTCATGCATCCAAATTGCTGACAAGAATAATATACAGAAGAATGAAGAAGAAAACAGAAGATATGCTACAAGACGATCAATTTAGCTTAAGAAAAGATAAAGGCACAAGAGAGGCAATGCTGACGTTTCGGTTGATAATGGAAGCAAGACTAAAGAAATATCTAGATTTGTCGACCTAGAAAAAGTGTTCGAATATTTAAAATGGTGCAAGATGTTCGAAATTCTGAAAAAAATAGGAATAAGCTGTAGTGAGAGACGGGTAATATAGAATATGTACAAGAATCAAAAGGGAACAAAAAGAACGGACGAGCAAGACCGCAATGCTCGGACTAAAAAGGGTGTAACACATGATTGTAGTCTTTAGCCCCGATTGTTCAATCTGTACATAGAAGAAGCAATGATGGAAATAAAAGAAAGATTCAGGAGTGGAATTAAAATTCATGGTGAAAGGGTATCACGATTCGCTGATGACATTACTATCCTGAGTAAAAGTGTAGAAAAATTACAATATATATTGAAGTGAATGGACAGTCTAATGAGTACAGAATATGGACTGAGAACAAATCGAAGAAAGACGAAAGTAATGAGGAGTAGTAGAAATGAGAAAGCGGGAAACTTAACATCAGAATTGATGGTCACGATGTAGAAGAAGTTAAGGAATTCTGCTACCTAGGCAGAAAAATAACCAATGACGGGCGGAGCAAGGAGACCATCAAAAGCAGACTAGCAATGGCAAAAAGAGCGTTCCTGGCCAAAAGAAGTCTACTAATATTAAACATGGACCTTAATTTATATTCTGTTCTACTGTAAATCAGAAATCCTGTCCGTAAGTGGTCTCAAGGCAAAGTAAAACGTAACTATTTCAAAGAAGTAGGACTGAACTCATACGAGGACGTGCTAAAAAGTAATGCCTCAGAATTTTTAATGTTAAAACTCTTAAAGGTTTTTAAATAAAAAAACGTTGTTAATATACTACATCCTTACCCTTCATGTCTACAAACGAGGGCTGTTCGGAAAGTAAGGTCCGACAGGGTGCGAAGTGGGAAGCAGTTTGAAAATCCGACGAAGCTTTGCACAGATGCGTTGGGCGGTGTCTGTAGTATGCCCGTCGATCGCCTCCCATCGCTCTTTTCAGTTCTGAGCACACAGTGAGTACGTAAAGATGCCTAGAACAATAGTGTCTCCCGTCAAGTATGAGGACCTGCTGTGAGATTTCGCCTGATGTCATGCAGCCCACAGAACACAGCTGTCATGCGTTTCCTTCTGTATGACGGTTCTCGGCCGCACTCTGCAGGGGCAATGAAGATGCTCCTGCAGCGTTTTTTATGGGAAGTGTTTGATCACCCACAACAGAGCCCGTCATTGACTCTCCCTGAGTTTCACCTCTGCTCACATGAACTGATGGCTATGAAGACAATGTTGTGGCACAGAAACGAGCTGTAGACCAGCGCAGAGAATTTGCAGGAAGCACAGGCGGGTGACTTCCATGACGAGGCTATTGGAAAGTTGGTACAAAGCTACGAGAAATACCGAAATCGGAGCGGCGCCTGTTTAGAGAAGTAGTTGGAAAGTGTAGTTAACTGTTGCAAATAAAACACTTTTTAATTTTCACAGTGGTTTCCGTTTTGCGTCCGATCGGACCTTACTTTCCGAATACGCCTCGTATTTGCAGTCTCCGTGTTGTAAACATGGCGGTTGGTAACGGAACAGTGTCTGTGCGTGAAAAACAGCGTGCTGTAATCGAGTTTCCAATTCGAAGAGTTTATCCACACATGGCGCAGTCTCTCTTTCGGCAGGACAATGTCAAACCAAAAACGAGCGCTGTGACGTCTGCAGCAATCTGACGCCTTGGCTTCACTGTCATCGATCATCCCCCATACAGTCCCGACTTGGTCTCATCCGATTTTCATCTATTTCCAAAACTTAAAGAACAGCTTCGAAGACTTCAATACGAGAGTGATGAAGCGGTGCAAGTAGCGGTGAGATTCTGACTCTGTCAACAAAGTCAAACATTCTATACTGACGGTATCAACAAACTGGTCTCTCGTTGGGAGAAATGTCTTCGTCGCCAGGGTGACTATGTCTAGAAATAAATATGATGACGTGAACAGTAAAGATGTAGAAAGTTAACTTGCACGCACAGCCCTTCCTTTATAAAAGCATTTAGTACGCGACTGGTACCGAAACAGGCTTATTTGGCTCTCCAACTGTGGAAGAAAGCAACGTGGGGCGAAATGGGTACTAAGCACATTCGCTGATCGTGTAGGAAGATTTCTTACAGCCCCAGTTTCAACAGCTCTCTTTCCCGCCTTCCCCTCCACTCCTACAGTGAGCTGCTAGCAGAGACAAGAAATATTCCCGCTTGGGCCTGATTCGTGTGGTAAATCCACGATCACGGCGTCGCGCCGTCCTGTTGCAATCAGCGGTGGAGGGGGGCGCAGGGAGCAGAGCGGAAATAAATCAGAGAGCGCAGATGCTATCAGAGCCTGCCCCGCTCTGCTCTGCTCGCCAGCGGTCGGCGACCTCGAAGGATTCCTCTCACCTCCGCCGTACATGATCAGCCGGAGACACTCCTCTCTCTTATGTGTTCCAGTTACAGACAACGATTCCACATTACCGTGCTCTTAGCGATTTTATAGCACTGCTTAATTTTTATTCACTTGTCGTTGTTATGGCCATCAGGTCATAGCCTGATATGATACAGCTCACCATGCCAGTGTAAGCTGTGCAAGATTCTTCGCGTCTGAATAACTACTGCAATATACACCCATTTGAAGCTACTTGCTGCACTCAGCTCTTGCGCTCCCCGTATGGTTTTTATCCCCCCCAATCCCCCTCATACTAATCTGATGACTCCTCGCTGCTTCAGGTTCTGTACTATCAACCGATCCATATTTTTAGGCCGGCCGGAGTGGCCTGGCGGTTCTAGGCGCTACAGTCTGGAACCGCGCGACCGCTACGGTCGCAGGTTCGCATCTTGCCTTGGGCATGGATGTGTGTGGTGTCCTTAGGTTGGTTAGGTTTAATTAGTTCTAAGTTCTAGGGAACTGATGATCTCAGAAATTAAGTCCCATAGTGCTCAGAGCCATTTGAACCATTTGAACCTATTTTTAGTCAAGTTACACATCAACTTTCCTTTCTTGCCAGTTCTGTTCAGTATTTCCTCATCAGTTATTCGATCCATCCATCAAATCTTTAGTGTTCTTTCGTAGCACCACTAATAGTCTCTTCGTGTCCGAACTGCTTATCGTCACGTATCACTACCGTACAAGGCTATATTCCAGAACCCCGACATTGACACATCTTGGGTAATAACTGCTTGGCTGCTCTATTAAATAATTTATTTAACGACCGATTTCATAGCTTAGAAGCAACATCATGTTACATCTGTTAAATTAGAAAAGCGTTCGCTACAATTGTCTTTCATAGTTACAATCAATAGTGAGAAAAATACAATAAGTACAAGAGCCAAGAGGGAATAACAAGAGTGGACGACCAAGAACGAAGTGCTCGGATTAAAAAGGTTGTAAGACAGGGATGTAGTCTTTCAGCCGTACTGTTCAATCTGTACTTCGAAGAAGCAATGATGGAAATTAAAGAAAGGTTCAGGAGTGGAATTAAAATTCAAGGTGAAACGATTTCAGTGATACGATTCGCTGATGACATTGCTGTCCTGAGTGAAAGTGAAGCAGAATTACATGATCTGCTGATTGGAAAGAAAATGGTTCAAATGGCTCTGAACACTATGGGACTTATCTTCAGAGTTCATCAGTCCCCTAGAACGTAGAACTACTTAAACCTAACTAACCTAAGGACATCACACACATCCATGCACGAGGCAGGATTCTAACCTGCGACCATAGCGGTCGCACGGTTCCAGACTGTAGCGCCTAGAACCGCTCGGCCACCCCGGCAAACTGCTGATTGGAATGAAAAATCTAATGAGTACAGAATATGGATTGAGAGTAAATCGTAGAAAGACGAAATTAACGAGAAGTTGTAGAAATGAGAACAGCGAGAAAATTAATATCAGGATTGATGGTCACGAAGTAGTTCAAGTTTAGGAATTCTGCTACCTAGGCAGCAAAATAACCAGTGACGGACGGACGAAGGAAGGAGGACATAAAAAACTGATTAGCATTGAAAAAAAGGGCATTCCTGGCCAAGAGAAGTCTACTAGCATCAAACATTGACCTTAAATTGAGGAAGAAGTTTCTGAGAATGTACGTTTGAAGCACAGCGTTGTATGTGGTGAAATATGGACTGTGGGAAAACCGGACCTGAAGAGAATCAAAGCATTTGAGATGTAGTGGCACAGAGGATTGTTGTAAATCAGGTGGACTGACAAGGTAAGGATTGAGGATTTTCTGTGGAGAATCGGAGAGGAAAGGAATATTGGGAAATCACTGATAAGGAGAAGGGACAGGATGATAAGACATCTGTTAAGACATGAGGAAATGACTTCCATGGTACTAGAGGGAGCTGTAGAGGGCAAAAACTGTAGAGGAAGACAGAGATTGGAATACATCCAACAAACGATTGAGGACGTAGGTTTGCAAGTGCTACTCAGAGATGAAAGAGGTTGGCACAGGAGAGGAATTCGTGCCGCGTCGCATCAAAGCAGTCAGAAGATTGATGACTAAAACAAAAACAAAACAAAAAAAATAAAATAAAATAAAAGCATAAAAAAGTTGAGAAATGGAGCAAACTACTTACATGTGACGTCTCGTCCATGTCGCAAGTTTAATGTCATGATTTAACATGTAGATAATTTACTGTATTTCTCCCTACTGATTTCAACTATAATAGAGCACAACTGTCTGGTGCGCTTTTTCTGATTTAACAGATCCAACTTGATGATACGATTTCTGAGCTACGAAACCGGTCGTCAAAAAAATTATTTACAAGAGCATGGAAGCGTTAATTATTCAGGATGAATACTTACATTGATATTAGATGTTAACACTTTCCTCTTTCTCAACACTTTTCTTCCTACAGTCAATATCCTCTCTATTTCGACCATCAGGAGTTAGTTTGCTGCCTAAATAACAAACCTGATTAAATACATTTTATTTCTAGTTTAAACAATTTAATCCCCTCAGCATAGTTTGTTTTAATACGCCTATACTATATCACCCTCCTTTTACTAGCACTGTATTCAATCTTATAGCCTCTTTTCAAGACACTGATCATTTTCAAGTCTTTCGCTGGCTGACAGAATTACAGTGTCATTGCCAAACTTTAGTTTTTATTTCTTCTCTCTAGTTTCCTTTACTGCTTGCTCAACGTGCATATTGAATAACATCGTGGAAAGGCTACAATCTTGTCTCAGTACCTTCTCAATCACAGCTTCCTTGTCAAGTCCTTCGAGTCATAACTCAGTCTGGCTTCTGTACAAATTGTAAATAACCTTTCGCTCCCTGTATTTTATCCCTGTCACCTTTATTTCAAAGAATGTATTCTAGTTAAGGCTGTCAAAAGATTTCCACAAATCTTAAGTGCTATAAACGTTGGCAGGCCTTACTTCAACCTAGTTTCAAAGTCGTAGCGTCAACATTGCCCCGCGTGTTCGTACTTTTCTCCAGAATCAAAGCTAATCTTCACCGAGGTCAGGTTCAAACAGGTTTTTCATTCTTCTGTAATCATGACTTATTAAACTGATGGTGCTGTGGCATTCATGTTCGTCTTTGGAATTGAAATTATACTTTCACCTTGAAGTCTGCAGTTATTTCTCCCGTCTCTTATAACTTGCACACAAGGTGGGTTAAGTTTGTCATGATTGGCTGCCCCAAGAATCTGAATAATTCTGAGAGAATACAATTTACACAGTGGCTATTATTTGACTTAGGTATATCAGTGTTCTGTCATATTCTTCTCGCAGTATCATATCTTATTTTCCTGTTCTCGTTGTATGATATCGGCCTTACGTTCGTCTCTTATGTGTAGCCCTTTTATATATCCCTGTCAACTATCCGTTTTCCTTCGTTTTATTTGTAAATTCAGGAGAACATGACAGTAAATACCTGATACAAAGATTGTTGCTACTATTTAATATGTGTTGGTAACGTTGCAAAACACCTGGTAACGAGACGAAAGCTCTGGTGAAACCTGTTTTTCAAAAGGAACCGTAAGGAAAAATAATTAATGAAAAATTACGTTCTACGTCAGATATTTTGTTGCTTGAAGGACAAACAGCGCTTACGAATGGTTGACCACGTATAAATGATGTCTTCTTCTTGAAAATACTGATGGAAAGAAGGACATAATTTAACTTTCAGGCACACCTCGTATTCACTGAATGTTAGTCACAAGAACGCTCCTTTGGGGCATTATGCCTAAACGAGGATATCCTCTGTACCTAGGGGGTGTCATACAATAAACCATGACACACAAGTAACAGTGAGAGCAAAAAACCTGCCATCTAAAGGAATTCATATCAACCATAGTGAACGTCAGGGCTAAAGGTTGTCTGCTAATGTTTGCGTAGGTAATGTCATTACACAATGGAAGCGCTTGGCAAGCTTAGAAAATGAAAGAAGTGAAAGAATGCACCTCAGTATAATGAGGATGATAAATCTACCATTCAAGAAACTGATGGTGACCTTCATAGATCTATGTACTACCTTTAACAAATCTGTTCGGGATATAACATGAATATTTTCTGCACAGAGGGCCAAGACTACTAATTTCGGAATAAGATATCCATTTCCAACAAAAATGTCTCTCCAGCATCTTGGCTATGACATGACTTACTACTCTAATCGTGATAACGATCACAAAGGGAACAAATACCAGGCGATATTGGATCAGTTCGGAAAACATCAGCTAGGTAAACGAGGAAAGAAACAGGGAATTACATTTTATGAAGTGATGGCTGCGTCAGTTTTGCTGCACAGCTCAAAAAGGTGGACGACGAATAGTAAATATCTTAATTAAGTACAGCGATCATCAAAGAAGAAAAGGCATTTCTGTGTTCCGTGAAAGGCTGCACGAGACTGGATAGATTTGTGGCGTTTTGCGGAGAGAACCGAATGCGAGAAGGCAAAACAACAAAAGACATTTTAACGTTAGATCAAATGGTAGAGGAGCCATTGGAAACCAAAGAAAACGTTGAAGTCAGATGAAGAGGACACCAGTGAGGTGCAGCGTGCCTGCCTTCAGGCGGTGTTGCAGACCTGATGCTGAATGAGTGTCTAAGTTTCTGACAGAGGTATTTGTAGCGTGCTCAACAAAGGTGCGTGTTTGGCATCGAGGATGTTGCCAAGCTGGGAGGTCTCACAGGAACGCTTTGCCGTGTTATTCCCGCACATGTTACTATTACACTCCCCTCCCCCTCGATAACGCCATAGCAGAAAAGGGAAGCACGAAAAAGCATAGAAACACTTCTATGCTTGGGATCACGTTGAAATTTCATCGAATGGGTCTGAAAGCATGCTAGTGGTCCCACCTTGTATACCGGTCCAAAGGGGTCAGAGCACGTTTAGGGGTGTTGCATCCCCTTCCTGTCCTTATAATAGGACTGAAACGCCTACGAATATTAGGAGTGTCGAACCTTGTGACGAACGTCGCCCTGTTCTTCTTTGCACTGCGAATTGTCGTTTTCGACCGCGAAATGTGTGGCAAACTACGCCCTGTGGGAAGGGGCGGTTTCATTGCCACTCCGTGAGGCCCTCGCTTCTCGATTTTGAATGGTGGCAAGTGTGAAATGTTTTCCCCGGCCACGTATAAGAAAACAGAGTGATTTCAACACCGGATGTCTCGGTTCTGACCTCCATCGCAGAGGCGTCAAAAGAAGTGGTGAAATGTGGGTGGGAGGGGGTGTACCAACTTTCCCGTTGTGTGACAAGTCCACGGTGGCATTGGGCATAATGTTGGTAAAATTTGGTGCAAATGTGACATCATTAACCTACCTTACTCGTCACACGAACCGATCTGTGGACTTTTCCGCAACACCTTGACCTTTCTATATTCTGACATAATTGTCATAAGGAGTGTTACCAAAATGTAACTTAAGGGGCTCCGGAACGCCCTATACTTGCAATGTTAAAATAACGCTTATAAATTACGTCTTTCCTCACAAAGTATTTGAGGTAGGAAGTTGAACTTTTTACAGATTATTTATTGGAATATGGGCTACAACTTAACACAGGGATTTTACAAAATTTTAGTTCAGTTATTAAAGATGATTTTTTTTCAATTGTAATGAAAATTCACAACATTTTTTTGCAATTTTTTATTTATATATTCAAAAATATACAGTTTTTTCGAAAAAGGCTGTGTTAAATTATGCAGAAGGTACTGTGTAACATTTACTGAAAGTTTGAAACAAATATGTTTGGAAGATCCTTAGAAAACATGTAATTAGTATGAGAAAATAAAAGTTTTGGGAATCGAGCGACAAAGATTGGATTAACTTTTTAGTGCATTCCAGGTCCATAGGATGGATTATCTTCATCCTCTGCAAACTCCTCCTCCAGCTTCCTCTTGTTCCTCCTCCTGTTTACTCTTGCTTGTATTTCTAGACTCTTTACAGCCCTGTCTGCAGCCCGAAGGCGTTCCTTGTCTAAAGCAAGTATCGCTCGTTGTTGTGTTCGTAGATTTTGCTACCATTTTCTTCAGTTGCAGTTACTGCAACACTGTACCAAAAGGTGGTCATGTATGAACACTTATCACATTTCAGTTGTATTTCACTAGCAAGTCCTACGTGTTTTATTATGGAGAGTTCCAGACCAACTTCAATACAATGAATACATCTTACACAGTTTGAAAAAATTCCTTTGAGAACCGACATATCAAATATTTCATTCACATCCGATTCGCCCATAAAACATTCATAGTTTTCACTCTTTGAACCAAGCTTCTTTCGTGAAGTATTTTCTTTCCCACTTTGACTGCTATGGGCAGGTGTACTTGAGAGGTTAGGTTCACTCACTTGGTTATCGTCTTTATTGTTTACAGTAATAACACATACCTTTGGCTTTCCAACATTTCTCCTTTTCTTAAAAGCCTTCAGAGGATTTCTAATAACTTTAGTTTTACTCATTATTATATTTCAACAAAACAGAGACTCAAGAAACAGAATTAATTACGAATATTTTCGAGATAACGACAGAGTAAATAAACATGAAACAATCGACAATCACACCAGCGATATATATTGAACCATCACAGGTTAGCCACAACACATACTTTATCTCACATCACTAAAATGTACCTGATGAACACGGACGTTAATAATAACACCATTTGACAGCAGTTTAACAGCGCCACAGTGGGTCACGCCCATGTAGAACACATTTCAAAAAAAATTTAAAAATAGTTGCAGTCTTCGGAATTGAATAAATTATATATCTATTAAAAGGTAATAGTCTGCAGATTCAGAAAACGCAAAAAAGTAAAAATTGAACTTTTCGTGATTTTGAGCCTTTCCGGAGCCCCTTAAATGCTTATTTGACACTACAGTAGTGAAGCCATAGTCACAGTACGTAAATTTTTTTCCTTGAAAAAGGGGGTTAAATTACCGGTTTCAACGAACAATGTCGTCTTTTCAAGTGTAAAACATCAGTTGGAGTCCGCAGCTCGTGGTCGTGCGGTAGCGTTCTCGCTTCCCACGCCCGAGTTCCCGGGTTAGATTCCCGGCGGGGCCAGGGATTTTCTCTGCCTCGTGATGACTGGGTGTTGTGTACTGTCCTTAGGTTAGTTAGGTTTAAGTAGTTCAAAGTTCTAGGGGACTGATGACCATAGATGTTAAGTCCCATAGTGCTGAGAGCCATTTTAACCAGCCATCAGTTGGAGAATATATAATGAGAAGCGCCGCCGAGCCCACTAGTGACGTCGCAACGTGCCATGTTTTACACCGTTACAGAGGAAGGTTGCAGGCACGTTTGAGCCAAATTTAAAACTTATGCGTCTGAACGGAAGCGAACTACTGGATTTCGAAAAAGCGGTCCTTTAATTTTGTTGCGCATTGCTGTTGTAAACATAATTTCATAGTCATGGAATTTCCAACTAATCTCCGTTACTACTTCTAATCTTCTTCTTGCAAGAATACAGCGGTTCTCGCTTCGAGTTTCATAAAACGTTTTCACATCTACAGGGTCGTTTGTGCTTTCGTCCAAACTCTAATAGCCGCATGATTCACATTTCCACCTTTTTTTACGCTTCGTACGATGCCACAGTAAAAGTGAGAACACAATGCTTTTCCCTGCCCGGACAACCAGATGTCACTGTTGCTAAGGAATTGGGAGTGTGCTTCGATTATTCGTCAGACAACAGCTCTCTTCTCCCACCCTCCTCTCGCACTGAAACAATTTCACCGCCTCCAATGATCTTCGAAAGGCGTTGAACGTAGCCATCCTTACTTCCATAAATGCTTAGTTCTGTTATGAAACTCCCACTGTTTAAATATTCGTGCAAGGTGGATATAACTGGATCTCTCGGCGGATCCTCGTAACTAGTGTCGAATAATTGCGTTACCGTTGTCGTACACAGGACGTTCTCATAGGCTGAAAAGCGAGACGGCGCCTTCATCTGTTGTGAAGGAGAATTTTCCACAGTGGTGACAGCTGTTGGCAACACAAACAGGAGGCACTGAGGCACGGGAAGCAAACAGATGGTGCTCAGATGTTAATGAGCCGCGCGCCGAGTGTTATTTGTCGCGCGCATTCCGGGACACGCGTGTTCAGCAGCGGCCATTGCGCAAGGGCTCGGCGGCGCCCGCGAGCTGGCGGCCACACGTTGAGCAGCGTAGTTACTACCGACAGAAGCGGGCCTGTGCATATGACGGGGGTACAGGAAAGGACGCTCTGAATTCTACTAACTTAGTCAGCGCAACAGGCCGCCAAACAAAATGTCATCCACACGGCAGGCAGTGGTCACTACGATCGATAACTGGTGGACTGTCTGGACCAATGGGTCCCAAACTGGTGGTAATGACCCCCAAAGGGGTTAAATATAATTTTCTGAGGGGTAAAAACAAAAGGGTTCGACTGTGTTTCGGTTACGAAACTAAATTACACTGACGGGAAAAAAGACGTTACCAAAAAATAGTTAATGTAGAGTAATGAAACTTCGGGAATACCTTTGTCTAGTTAACATACTGAAGTGATTAACATTGCAAGATCACAGGTTAATGTAAGCGCGAGATACGCCATTGGAAATGTGGAATGGTGGTACATTAATAAGCAGTGTAACCGCCAGAATGTTGAATGCAAGCATGCAAACACGCATGTATTGTGTCGTACAAATACCGAATGTCAGATTGCGGCATGGAGTTCCATGCCTCTTGCACATAGTCGGTCAATACACGGACGGTTAATGTTTATTGTGGACGGTCTGGAGTTATCGTACGATGATGTCCCGTTTGTGCCCGATTGGAGACATATGTGATGATCCAGTAGGCCAAGGCGACATGTCGACACTCTGTAAAGCATGTTGGTTTACAGAAGGGTTGCGTGGATAAGCGTTATCCTGTTGGAAAACCCCACCTGGTGTGCTGTTCAAGAATATTGCAGTCAGGGAGCTTGGGGATACTCAAGAGCGCTCCTGCTGTCATACGATATCGCACCCCAGACCATAGCTCCAGGTGTATGTCCAGTGTCTCTTGCACACAGTTTGTTGCAGGGCCTCAATTGGCCTCCTCCTGTCTAACTCACGTCCCTGCCTGACACCGAGTTAGAACCAGCTTTCATCAGAAAACACAACATTCGTACACCCTGTCCCCCAATGAGCTCTCGCTTGATACCACTAAAGTCGCAAATGCCAGTGGTTTGGGGTGAGTGGAATGCACGCTGCAGGGTATCTGCGTCGGAGCTTTCCTTCAAGTAAGCGATTTGCAACATTTCTTTGCGTCACTGTGGTGCCATCTGCTGCTCAAATTGCTGCTGCAGACGCACTACGATGCGCCACAGCCATAAGCCAAATACGATGGTCTTTCCTCTCGGTAGTGCCATGTGGGCGCTCGGAACCCGGTCTTCTTGCGACCTTACAGTCTCTTGACTACTGCTACCAGCAATCATATACAGTGGTTACACATCAAGTGCAATCTCAAATGTTGCTAACGTTTATGACCGCTACAGCGTGTCTTTAAAGAAAACTTGATTTGCATCGGCATAGTGCGGTAGTAGCGCCACTCTTATGCAAATGGAGCGAAATTTGACGTCATCTTTCAGACGTAGAAACACGACTACCAACTTTCATTTATTTCACAACTTCTTCTTGTTGTCGCGATTTTTTTATCTCTGCGTATTTTGTAGCTTTCTCCCTGTATCTATGGCAGTAAAATTGAGAGATATTTGCTTGAATATCTAATGAAAATGTCTTCTCCTAGTTGTAGATAGTTTCCGCATTGGATCAGAGATTTCTTTATTATTCACATCGCAACATATAAACGGAACTAAATGACAGCACAACATAACGGTAACTATGAAATGGCTACTAGATTGCTATATTATTATTATTTTTAGGATCATTATTTTTATTAGTGACAATCGTGAAATACAAGGGGTTGGCAGCCAGAAGTCTTCCAATATCTGCCAGTTCAGAAGTGAGAAGTGCAGAAATCAAATGACTTTCGAACTAAGTGTGGTCTACACATATAAAATTGGGTGATTTTAAATGGGGGTACACAGTGTAGATGAAGGAAGTGTCGCTATCGAGATGAGTGGTACAAAGGAGAAATGTTTTGTAACAAGTGTCTGCCCTCAATGTCTATACTTAGCTCTCTATCTGAGAAGAACTTGTACGTAGCACTCATGAGGCACTGAGAATAGTTTAATCATTCTACTAAACAAGATGGTTCGAAATAAACAGAACCAATTGTCTCATGAGCTCATTAGTTCGTGGTTAACAAAACACCTACAAATCTATAAATCATTTTCTTTGAATCATTTGAAAAATAGAAGTCTTTAAAAAATCTGTTTCATTTTAACGTTTAGTTAGGCATTAATGTTGCTGATCTGGGGAAGCGTAAAAGAGGGTGGAAGTGGGGGTTAAAAGCTAATATTTGATTGCACTCATGGATACTGGTCTCAGAAAGGTTGGGAGCCACTGATTTTAGACGTTTCCTCACATGTGCATGGGAGTGTTTTCCTACCATTAAGTGAAGCTTTAACCAATGAGAACAACACCCATTGGCCATAATAACGCCAAAATTACACTGTGGATAACATTTCATGCAGTATCGGTTCACTCTCCCCTTTTAGAAATACATAAATACATACAGAGAGAGAGAGAGAGAGAGATAGAGGGGGTGAGGGAAGGATAGAGACAAAGAGAGAGAGAGTGCGGCATCTATTATTCAGTTAGTTTGATATTAATAGATGTTCGCTGTCTAGTTTCTGCTTCAAACGGGATGGAGCGATTAATTCGCACCGGCGGTCCGTAAATGGGAATTGGAGTACAACAAGACGACTTTCTCTTTATGTGTTCAACGTACGTCAGCGAGCGTGATGGAGAGCACTTCCTGGTAGGTTTCTTGTTAATCTGTTTGAAACTTATAGTCTCTCAGATTTCGTTAATCACGTCATAAATATTCGCCGTGTTACCTGAAAGAGAAAAGGCAGTCAACATTTTTCTTTCTGATAAGATAGCCGCTGACACGGCAATTCATTAATTTCGTAGACACATTTAGGGCAAGAGAGGGGAGTTGTTGAGGGCCTCTGAACTTGAACAGCTGCGTTGCAAAACTTTCCACTCGCTGAAAAAGGTAATTAGGAGAAATTATCTTTTACAAACACTTCAACGGAGCCTTGATTAGTCAGTCCTAATTGATCAACACCATCAGACTGTGACGCAGTCATGAAATACATCTTTTGCACAAAATTAAGTCTGAAGAACGCATGCCCAACTTGCATTTAACAAACTTCTGAAAGAATGGTGTGAACAATGCGAATTTTTTTATATGCCCCGAAACATCAGTGTGGCTTTGTCTCCCACAGTGGCATACGGTTCATAAACTGCGTGGCGATATAGTAATGCTAATGCGCTCGTGCATCATCCGAAAAGAAATTCGTGGCTAACCAGCTGGCAAACATGTGAGTTCATATTAGAGTTGCCTATGAAGGCGAAAAGAGCTGTAAATTACTTGCTTTAGTGCCCAGTCGTGAATTATTTTCAACAATTAAAATTCTACGAGGAGGGAGTAGAGCTATCGCAGTGCTTGCACGTGAAGCTATGCAAAATGTAAAGTTACTTTATGTAATCTTTTGTTCCTCCGGATTCCAGCCCAGCCCAATTCATTTTAATCCCTATGTTTGTTCCTAGCGAAGGACTGTGTCGCGCTGCTGTTGCCGCAGGAAGGGAGTTTCTCCCTGAACTTGGACTGATTCCTTCGATGCAATAGCACAGTCGAAGAAGACTTCTTTTAGTCTAGTTCTTGTAATGGGAATCGGAAATATTACAAGAGACAAATGCCGATGCTAACTCTAGAGACACTGTAGCCCCAAATATCGAAGAAATATTGTTCGCTAAGTACATATCTCATGTTTGCTGAGAGCCTTCCTGTTATTTTGTGCCAACAACTGCAATGTCCTCAAGGAATCAGCAGGGGCTACCATTCATAAATTCCGTATCTCTCTTTGTTCATGTCACTGAGGATTCCCTGGATGTACGAAAATGTGAGCGAATTTTGTGTCCACCCAAGCACCTAACATTATTTCGGTTTTACGTAATTACTATTTATCAAGGCCAATGTCATCTCAATTTCTGTGCAGTTTTTCCAACATCGTTTGTTTAGTCTAACTTCCTGAATTTCGTACCAGATATGCAAATGAATGTATAACTGACAGAATGCAGATCAGTTTCATCTGCCTCATTAATATTTAATACACGAGAATAATTACTGATTGCACAAGGGCTTCAGAGAAACTGAAAAAAATTACATTTAAGTAAATTATCGCTAGAAAAATTCCACATGTAGAGATTTTTCGCATATTATCATGAAGTCACTTTGTGAATACGACGCTAAGCTAATTCCTTTCTCCACGGTCCCAGTGGGTTGATTCTGTAGAGAGCACAAAACATGATTGTCAGCGAGGCTGGCAACATCTGCCCGTAGTTTATTCGTTGACAAGTTGATGATGTAATTGATATGTTTGAATTCTGTTTCATTTCTCGTCAGTATTTTGGAAAGGAAATGCAAACGAAGAACTTCATTTATTACAGGAGATTAAGGAAAATTAGATTTTTACTTCCCGTTGACGAGGAGGTCATTAGCGTTGGAAATTTTATTTGAAGCACTGTCTGTTCTCTAACTGATAGAACTCTATCACTGTTAAATTGATATCTTGGGAACACGTATAGTGGAAGACTACAGTTTCTTCGTTTTACGTTGTTACGAATTACAGAATAGCGCTCTTCGTGTTGCATGGCGAAGCAGATTGCTAAGGTTGTTCTACCGATAATGCCTCTGATAGACTTCGCTAAGGATTGCTAACATGTTATTGTTTCTGCATGCTGAACAGGGTTGTGTTCGTGGCAAATACGATTAGCCTTGCACTTAGAAGAATGTACAACTTTGAAAGGATAATGTAATGGCACGCCTAACGTGACTGTGCAGGTATTTCTGGTATGTATTCGTAACGGATTTGCAAGTAACTGGACACTCCGCCAAAGACGACCTGCCACATGGTGAACGGTAGCACGGTGCGCGCAGCACGCTTACACAGCAGAAACTTTTAATACAGGCCGATTGCTTGCTTGTTACTTGTGGACGCTTATTATCCACGGTACTATTCACGCCTTTGTGCTCCCGTCTGTCTATCACACTTCTCCATGGCTGATATCTGCATACGTGGTAAGGAGCTCTACTATTGTAATTAAAACGTACTATGAACTGCTGGATGTTGAGTGACATAATGGGTGAAATAATTTTCTCTCCACAAACAGCATACGTACGAGCAATAAGATGATTGTTCCACTTTGCTCTGATAGCTTTTTTTCTTTTCTTTAACAGGAAATAAAACGCGCGGTTTTTTAATCGTAGTTCAATGATTCATTCCACAGGGCCACTACACGTAGTTTCAAAACAATTATGATGGAGCAAGTTCGTTGTTACGCAATGTCAGCTCTTCAATTTTTAACCATATTTTTAGTTCAGGACTAGATATGTCTTAACGTTTTCATAAGCATGTAAGGTGCACTAACTACGCAGAGGTGAACAGGCTTGAACACGGTAGACTAACAAGGAGGTCTGCACTATGTCAGCTGGTCTTCTGAGTGAAGACCACACGACAGCAAAACGAGTAAAAAGCTGTGACTACGTCTGCGGTACCTAGTCTGATTATTTGCTTTTCTCTATATATAATTTTTAAGATTTTTATGCAGCGACAGCAACTGATATTGTTTATATAAGAATACACAGCCTACAGTTGCAAGTTAACTTTATCGTTTACCTAGGTTTCAACGTTAGTAATAACGTCTTCTTCAGAACGTAAGATATTATTTAAATGTTTGCCTAAAACAGGCCATGTCCTAAGTCAACTTTGTAAAACTTGATGCATAACCATAAGGTTTTGTCACTTCTATAAAACAAGGCCTGTTTCAGGCAAACATTTAAATAATATTTTATGTTCTGAAGAAGACGTTATTACTAACGTTGAATCCCAGGTAAACGATAAAGTTAACCTGCAACTGTAGGCTGTATAATCTTATATATTTTCTCTATATGTTTTGATGCCTCCCTTCTGCGACCGTTATAACCACACTTTATGCAGTTGTGGTCGCCCATGAAGCAGCCCGTTCAGGTACATGTGACAGAGTGGCTCAAATGGTTCAGATGGCTCTGAGCACTATTGGACTCCTAAGGTCATCAGTCCCCTAAAACTTAGAACTACTTAAAACTAACTAACCTAGGGACATGACACCCATCCATTCTCGAGGCAGGATTCGAACCTGCGACCGTAGCGGTCGCGTGGTTCCAGATTGTAGGGCCCAGAACCTCTGGGCCACTCCGGCCGACTACGGAGAGTGAGAGTAGAGATCCCCACCACCAGCCGAAGCTCCCAAAATAAATTCTCTTGCAGTGAGGACGTATTAAATTGTGACGAACGGGACCGTTCGATCAGGTGGGGACGTCAGCCTCACAGGTTCGCTTGGTATCATTCGAGAGGAGAGGTGTCTGTCAGCCCAAGACTTTACCCATCCTCTAATTCTTCTCCAGTAACATCGACGACACCAGAAACACAATAGTAACTTGTCCTAGCAGTCACGAAGTAAAATGAGGAAAGATGATTGACCTTACAAGTGTCCAGAACGCTGATAGGATTCATTCACAACTTACGAAATCGAACAGTTGGGAACGCAACTTTTTCTTCAGTTATTGTTAGTCTGGAGGAACTGCGCAAAAAGAAAGCCTACACTGTATGACGCACTTCTTTTCTCCGCCCGAACTAAAAGGAAATACATTTATAATAATTTAAGGTTACTAGTAGCCTCTCTTGGTACATTACGAACTAGTATCAAATCCACACGGAAAGGGGTTGCTCGTTATTTGCAACAGCGCTGTAACAGACAGGTTACATATGAAGACAAAGGCGAAAAGGTGTATTAAACTATTGTCTCTCTAATTTTACGTCAGTTGCAAAACTACTTTTTATCAAAATTATCGCTAACTATTCAGAGCAAGCAGTAGGTGTTAAATAGAGCAAGACATAAACAGGATTGAAAAGTAATTATAAACTGTTGGAACATTTTCAAGTTGTAAGCAAGACGAGGAGGAGGATTAATAAATCTCTGACAGAGTTTTAACTCGTTATCAACTAAACAAGGAAAAAAGTCCTTTATATTGAATTTATCACGCGACAAGAGGCGGCAGTTTCATTCCCGCTACATCGACAGAGAGAAAATCTCATTATAACAGGATATGGCAAAGAGTCTCCATTCCCACGAGAGGTTTACTGCTAACGCATCTTTTGAAATCACTGCTGTAGGTTTTAGGAGGAACAGGTTCCATGAATCCTCTTTCAATCACCTGGGGTTCCTGACCTGAAAATGGCTTGTTTACTTTTACTGAAGAACATCAGAACGGTTCTGACAGTGAATCTGAAAATCAGGCACTCTAAGACGAGAATAATGTTTAACAAATGCGCTTAAAGAAAAGCCATCTGCAATAGAAATGTTGTTGAACCAGTCCTTAGGTTAACTGAAAACGCCAAGATGTTGACACTGGAGGAAGTAAATAGGAAAATATAATGGCCTAGAATTCATTTGGAAAACTGAATGAGTTACTTAAAAGTAAGCACCTAGCTGAGCCCGAAATTAAAAGTTTGTAATTACTTTTTTATGGTAGAAGCAACTGATGACTATGAGAAGGAGTTAAATCGGCAAATAACTCAAACATAGAGGGGTGACCACTCGACAATGAATACAAGCCTCATGAACTCCCTTATCGCATTTATAGAAATAGTGGTCCAAAAACGCAGGAATTTCTTCTTCATTTCCAACTGTCTGCGTAGTCGAGATCGCTAACGCGTGATGTGCGCTGTCGTTCACATGTAGTGGAGGAAAATTTACTGCCAGTGTTAGACCAGCAAGCGAGAGGCGATGGCGTAAAGGTCATGATTACCAGACAATGCTTTACGCCAACGTCCTGCATTAAATTATAAACGTCTCAGAGGTGTCTCATTGAGTGAGGGTCGATGATTTAAACTTTCAATTCGGCGATCCGATCGTTTGGTATGAAATGGGTAGCCTATGTGGCGCCACTGGGTTTGATTCCCTCCCTTCTCTCATTACACAATACCACACCATAAACAGATCAATTACAGACATCTTCACTCAACAGTTACACATGGCGCACAACTGTCATACATCAGGAGGTTACGAGGAATTGTGCACGGAGGAAGAAAGTTCTCTCCGACTAGGCGGCTTAACGTACCACTCGAGGTTTCCCAGCCAACAGTGCCATATATAAAATAAGGACAGCGGCAGCGATGGTGGTGAAGGAAGGTAGAGGGAGATGGAGGGAAAGAACACGGTGGAAATAAAGTAAGAAGAGACGGACAAACAATGGCTCGGTTGATGGGGAAATGAAAAGAGGAAGAAGAATAACTGGGAGTAGATGGAAGCACCTCGTTTTACAATTTCGCAGAGACAAACTGGCCGCAAGTGTTGATTTTTTTGGGAAAAGTTATGAGATTGACAAGAGAAAGTGCTCCAGCTTTATCTTCAATGTAACTGGCCATTGAATTCCATGCAGAGTGCAGGGTGGCCTGTTCCAGAGACGGAGAGCAGTAACAGAGAATGAGTTTGGGAAAGTTTTTGTTTTAGGGAAGGACACAGATGCGACACTAGTTAACTGTGACGTTGTGTTGCGATTATGACAGATATTTGATCTCTGATATGGGATATAGGGGCGAATGCACACAGAGGAGCCGATGAAGTAGGCCGGATATGGAAGTTACTCGGACTGTGTAGCGGAAACCGTCCTTTCTGGGCGTTTGAAGCCGTGACATGATCAAGTGGTTGTGTACTGCAGGTGTGAAGCTTACAAAAATTCATTCATGATTTGTTAAAATTGTCAAGAGCTTTCGTGCTCGTGCCGCATTAGATTACATTCCAATTGTTCAGGTTCGGCAGAACGAGTGATTACGTTTCCCGAGCCGGCCCTGGTGGCCGAGCGGTTATAGGCGCTTCAGTCCGGAAACGCGCGACTACTGCGGTCGCAGGTTCGAATCCTGCATCGAGCATGGATGTGTGTGATGTCCTTAGGTTAGTTAGGTTTAAGTAGTTCTAAGTTCTAGGGTAGATGTGATGTACATGTACAAAGAAATGATTACAATTTCAGAAAAAAATTGGATGATTCATACAAGAGCAAGAGCTTCACAAATTGAGCAAGTCAATAATGCATTGGTCTACCTCTGACCCTTATGCTAGCAGTTATTCGGCTTGGCATTTATTGATAGAGTTATTGCAAGTCCTTCTGAGGAACAGCGTGCCAAATTCTGTCCAATTTTTCAGTTAGATAGCAAAAATAGCGAGCTGGTTGGATAGCCCTGCCCATAATGCTCCAACCGTTCTCAGTTGGGGAGATATCCTGCAACCTGGCTGGCCAATGTAAGGTTTTTCGAGCACGGAGGCAGGCAGTACAAACTCTGGCCTCGTGCTTGCAGGCATCATCTTGCTGAAATGTAGTCCCAGGATGTATTGCTCTGGAGGGCAACGGAACGGGACGTACAGTAGTCAACTTACCACTGTGCTGTAAGGTTGCCGCGAATGACAGTCAAAGGGGTCCTGCTATGAAAAGAAATGGCGTCCCATACCATCACTCCTGGTGGTCGGGCCGTGTGGTGGGTGACAGTAAGGTTGGTATCCCACGGCTGTCCGGTCCGTCCCCAGCCTCGTCTTCGCTGGTCATTGGAGCTCAATTCGAAGCGGTGATTATCACTGAAGACAGTCCTTCTCCAGTCAATGAGATTCTAGGTCGAAAGTGATATCACTACAGACGGGCTTGTTGGTGTACGGAGGTAAATGGTAATCGGCGTAAGGGGCACCGTGAGCTCATGCTCCTTTCTCTGAGCCGCCTATTAATGGTCAATGTGGTCACTGAAGCACCAGTTGCACGCCGAATTGATGATAATGATGAATCCGGGGCTCTGAGTGTTTCTCTAACGATTGCTCGGTCCTCACGTTCTGTCGTCTCTGTACGTAGACCACCGCCTTCCTGATGTTGTGTTCGGCCATGGTTCACCAGTTCGTGCCAAGATCGTCGACTCTCTGAACTACTGACATCAACGGACAGTGATTCACACTCCGGTCTGCGACGCATTGTTACTGTACAACTGAGTACACGGAATAAAATTTGGGAACACTGTCCCTTGATCACTTCCTTGCCAGCTGCGCGGTAAAATTGCTATGCAGCGTCGCAGATTCAGCCATCGGCCGCTAAAGTTTACAGCTTTACATATTCCTTCGATACCTGTATGAACAACAACTTGTGAACAATTTGCATAATTCTTTTGAGATGCGTCTTATAGTATATATTCTGTCATTTCTGGCAAGCACAGATGTAAGTGGAAGTCTTCGTGTACGTGGCAACAATATTTTCTACTTAAAATCGAATTAGGATACCGACAGACTGGGAACAATGTTCCCCGAATAGATCGGATTGGAAGCTGCCTTCCTTGCTACTGCCTACAGCTACATCTACATCTACGTACAGCATAGGCCACCTTACGCTGTGTGGCGGATGTTGCCTGTGGTCTCCCTATGATTTCTCCCCTTCCATTCGCGAATAGTGCGTGGGAAAAAACGACAGTCAATAAGCTTCCACATGAGCTGTTCGGATAGCCGTGAGGGTTAAAGTTCCACTTCCGGATACAGGTAGGCAAGCCTGCCCCGGTCCGATGCAGTTTTTTAGGCGATTTCCCACAACTAATTACCCAAATACCTGTTTGGTAACCACGTCTCCCCTCAAATACACTCTACACAAACAGAAAACTTCTCAGACTTCGTCAGAGATTTACTTTTGACTCAGGCAGGCGGGATGCACAGATTCCGCCCCAGAGAGGGGAGCGGCGAGGAGGAGAGAGTGAGTCAGGCAGGGAATCTAGCAACCACTCTCGTAGTGGAAACGGGAACAGGCATAAGAAGAAGGAGAAAAAGAGTTCAAATTACTCTGATTATTCGTCATAATCACTTCGCGAGACGTATGGGGGTGGAAGTAATATAGCGCCCATCTGTTATTCGAAAGTACGCTCTGGGGATTTCAGTAGTAATCTAATCCGTGATACATGATGTCTTACTTGTAATCACTGTCACTGGAGTTCGTTGAGCATCTCCGTGGCGCTCTTGTGCTTACTGAACGATCCCGTAACGAAACGCGCCGCTCTTCATTGGATCTTCCCTGTCTCTTCTGCTAATCGAACTTCTAAGGCTTCCAGATTCCTCAAAAATGCTCAAGAATTGATCGAACACGCATTTTCAAACCACATCTTTCATCTGTGAATGTCATTTTCCTAAGACTCTTCCTAAAACTGTCATGGTATAAAGACGCCTACATACTAGGCCAATGAAAGGCAACGAACGACAGACACTGGACGCAACTTGGTTGCCAATACCTTGACGTTCTGCATCTCGTCTTCACCAAACGAAGGGCTTGGAATCTAGAGTTTCGGCCATGTGGGATCGCCGTTGGCTCTGATAACTTACCAACATTGCTCCCATTTTGTTATTGTTATAAAGTAGTGTTTCAATTACAATTTCAGCTAACCATATTATTAGGGAAGAAGAGGATTTAGAAGTCGTCGCATGTGCAGCATTTACGTGGGCAATTCCGAAATATAGGTCCGATCTGGCGCGAAATGGAAACCACTGTAAAAATCCGACAAAGCTTTGCACGGATGTGTTGGGCAGTATCTGTAGTACGCTCATCGATCGTATCACGTCGCTGTTTTCAGTTCTGAGCGCACAGAGAGCACATTAAGGCGCCTAGAACAACAGTGTCCCTCTCCAGCTATAAGGGTCGGCTGGGAGATATGGCCTCAAGCTATGCAGCCCACGCAACATAACTTCCAAGCGTTTTCTCCTTCATGACAGTTCTCGGCCGCACTCTGCAGGGGCAATGAAGATGTCCTGCCGCATGTTCGATGGGAAGTGCTCATCTCTGCTCACAAGAACCGCTGGCAATGAAGACAACACTTTGGCACAGCTAAAAAGCTAGAGACAAGTGTAGAGAAGTGGCGGAATGAACAGGCGGTATGACGAGGGTATTAGAAAGTTGCCACAACCGTATGACAAATGTCTAAGTTGGAGCGGCAAGTATGTAGAGAAGTAGCTGGAAGTTTTAGCTAACTGTTCCAGATAAACATTTTTTATTTTTACATTGGGTTCTATGTCGTGACCGATCGGACCCTTACTTCTCGAATAGCCCTCGTATTTTACAGCAAGAAGCTGATCATCAGAAAAATTTTCAACCGCAATCAATTAAGTTTTTCAGGACAGCCACAAGTCACGCTCAGTATCTTTTATTGAATGGTTTCGCTCTTTAATTTAACAACCAACTACTGTATTTTATACTGTAAATTCCAGAGTTTCTCATGAAGCTCTTGTTAATTAAAGAGCGAAACCGGTAAATAAAACATATTGCGGCTTCTAACCAGAAAATCTTAAATAGACACTCGTTCTAGGGACACGGCCAATCGCTACTGAACGAACGAACGTTCGACCCGGTCACCATATTAGAAGCGGCCTCCGAAAGCCAACTAACAGCCAACGCTTTGATATTACCGCCAGCATTCCGAAGCGCAACCAAGGACGCCCGTACACACTAAAGCAAATATCGTCCAACGAGCGGCTGGCTGTCGTTCGTTGGCCTAGTGTGTACCCACTCTAACGGAAAAGGACTCTGTCAGTGAAGTGATTGCGGAGCGTCAAGATTGTAGAGGCTAGCAGGTGAGGGAGGGAGTGGCGAGCAGTTTGGCGCGGGAGGCTGACTGCGGCCTGGTAAGCCGTAGATTAGCCATCAACAGGCGCCGCCGGAAGGCCATTAGCTGCCGGGCCACACTGGGGGCGCCACACGCACCAGGGGTGGGCGGGGCGGCGGCGCGCGCAGCGGACAGCCCACACTGGGAGACACCGGCGCACCACTTCCCCCGGTCCGGCCACACGTGGGCTCAACCTCCGAGTGACACCTGGACCAGATAGCGTCGTTATAGTCCGATTCACGAACGATGACGGTTCGCGCAGGTCGAGGCACAGACGGGGACTGCAGTGTTGCTGGTTCCAGGCGACAGTTGCGCACGCGCTTGCGAGGGCTTCACGCTTCAGGAAAGAGCGTGTCCTGCAGACCTCGTCTGTCGCTTGCTTGTGTAGAATTTGCCGATTTGTCGCTTATCGCGATTACTAGCGGCGATAACTCGCAAAAAATGGAATACAAATTCACTAAATGGCTCGCTGCGATCACTTTAATTTTCGCACCGGCTACAACGTTCACAGCAGAGAGTTAAGAATACTACTGAACGCTTGTTGTCAGTCGGAGAATGCGTCATGTAGATTCGCTGAAGAAGCCTGAAATCGATCGCCATCGTTCGTGACTCCAGCTGAAGTTCTTAATCTGCAGGGCGCGAACGCGAGTGAGGTCTCGGGCATTGAGAGTTTCAAACACGGCGTTACTGTGTAAGTCCTGCACAAGTATCGCGTGTGAAATGGAAGTCAGGACAAATCCATCACAGCATACAGTGTGTAATTCTTGTTCCAGAGTGTATGCTTATCTTGGCATCCTTAAACTGCTGTCACCGTTGTGGTCTTCAGTCTGAAGGCTGGTATGATGCAGCTGTCCACGCCAAGCGATGCTCGGTAATCCTCTCCATCTGCACGTAACTGCTTCGTCCTACTGTCATTTGAATCTGGGTGTTGCGTTCGTGCCTGGGTCAGCCTCTGCCGTTTTGGACGCCATTACCTCCATAACCAAACTGACCATTCCTTGATTCCTCAGGGTGTGTCCTAAAAACCGACTTCTTTTTTTACTCATATTGTGCGACAAATTCCTTGTTTCCCCAATTCCATTCAGTACCTCTTCCTTTGTCATCCGATTTACCCATGTAATTTTCAGCACTCTTCTCTAGCACCACATATCAAAACCCTCTATTTCTTCTATTCTGGACAGCTTATTGTCCCCGTTTCACTTCCATAGAAGGCTACATTCCATAGAAATACGTTCAGAATTAGCATCCTAATGCTTAAAGTTACGTTTGATGTTAACAAATTTTTCTTATTCAGCAGCGCCTTCTTTTTTATTTCAGGACAGCCACAAACCGCATTCAACTTAAATTCCAGAAATTCTGACGATGCTCTAGTAATACTAGAGAGCGAAGCCGATCAATAAAATCCACAGAGTGCGGCCTGTCGCTATCCAAAAAAATTTAATTTTCAACAGTCGCTGTGTGCACTGAAGACAACGCCTGTGCTCACTGAACTGTGCTTTCTTGTTATTACCTGTATAAATTTTATGTCCTCTCTACTTCTGCCATCGTCACTTATTTTGCTGCCCTAATAACAAAACTCGTCTTTCCTTATTTTACTTCAGCTGAATGTTCACTTGAAGTAAATTAAGCAAAGATGAGAGGACATCCTCGACAACATCACAGCCGATTCGCTTCTTCTGCGTCGTCCAACGTGTTCTGTAATCAGTGCTCTGTAATTATGTGTGTACTTTATTTGGCGACGGATGACCCAGCTGCAGAAGTTCTTGCAAAATGATTGTAGCAGACCTACTTCCATGCAGTCTGGGGCACCCAAAGAAAAGGTGATTTGCGTCTTCTCCTTCTCCGCAAGAGCAGGAAGTTGCCTCTTTGATGTGCAGCCTGTGAATATGTTCACGGAAATATCCGTGGTTATATCAGAGTCTGACTGTTAGAGAGGCGTTGCTACTAAGCGTTGAATTTGTGTGAGAAATCGTGGAGTAGGGGACCGCGGGTGAATTGTTGCTTACTTCCTCCATTTGAGCATTTCATTGTTGTTCTTCAGTAATGTATGAGTCGAAAGCGCTTAATAAATGGCCACAATCCAAACCTTTGTCGGAATGGTAAAACTGAGGACGATTGACAAGGATGGTGCTAAAACATTTTACGACTGGAAGAACATCGCTTCCTACAGCTCCCCCCCCCCCCACTTGGCGGAGGGCACTTGGATGTGGGAGTGATGAACAGCTGAGGAAGAGATGGATCGATGGACCGGGGAAAACAGCAGTACCTGATCTAGATTCACAGAGAAGTAGCATATTTGCAGTTGCACTACAAGAGCATGTATACAGGGCTATATCAGTGATGTAGCAAATCAGATAATTCGTTCTGCCACAAGAAAAAGAGAGATAGCAGTGAGGTAAGTACTCTGTCCCTCCAAGGACAATCGTGAGACATTGAGCTAAGCAGAAATGGGAGACGTGAAAAAATTACAGCGGCTTAGCACCTACAACTCTGTCCAGGAGGCACAACGACTGTTCGCTCTGTCCATGACAATGAATTATTTTACTTATGATAGCTGGCACTTCAAAACTGTAAGATTCAGTTAGTTTTGCGCTCTCCTTAACAGAAAGAGTGAGCTGGAGATTTTCTTCCTATTTTTCTTTCTTTTTTTTTTAATACGTTAGAAGAATTTCGAAAAAAATCCTCGTGACTAAGCGTACTTCTACTTTTATTCTCTTTGTGGGCGTTCACGAATATATCATTATGTATTAGTAGGAGACGATTTGTTCTTTCTTGAACCGTTTAACATAGACGTCGTTACTATCGAACGCTCTTTAGTTGTGCAGCAAATATATGGGTAAAGGTAAAAAATAACATAAAGGTGTTGTTAGTTATGTCGTTGTTGATGTATTTGTATTTAGCGGTGGAAGTCTGAAATAAAAGAAAATGGGACGGAAGACGTGTGTAAGCTAGGGAAGATTGGTGAAACTTATGTACGTCACCAATGAAACCAAATGATTTTTGATCTATGAAGAAATAGACGGGTTATTTCTATTTATACTTACAGAAGCCCGTCGGGGTGGCCGAGCGGTTCTAGGCGCTACAGTCTGGAGCCGGGCGACCGCTACGGTCGCAGGTTCGAATCCTGCCTCGGGCATGGATGTGTGTGATGTCCTTAGGTTAGTTAGGTTTAATTGGTTCTAAGTTCTAGGCGACTGATGACCCCAGAAGTTAAGTTGCATAGTGCTCAGAGCCATTTGAACCATATTTCTTTCTCCGTACTCCACATCTCCACATGTGACTATTCATAAGTGTCTCTGGAATTTCATGAAATAACTGCACAAAATCTATAAGACGTATAGAATATCTCTCCAAGCCCTTAACTCACGTTACAGGTGGTCAATATGGACACTTTTTGTGTCGCAGCAAACACACCCATGCAATTCAGTGAAGCCACTGCTGCTGCTGCCAAGGGGTACACACAGACAACAGCCCACTGTGGAAATTGTTCATTGGCTTGCCTACATCTGCAGGCGTGGACCAAAATGATGGGACAATATGGAGTGGACGATTTGTGTGTATGCTTTAGGACGTCAGTCCCCTGGTGGTACACTCTGGAACTACATACGGCCCGTATTGCCAATCGAAACTTGGGGAGATGCTCATTTTTCTGTAGATCTTCTGGCAATCGTCTTCTGAAATCCTGCAAGGAAACAAGGAGGACGAGCCTGATTAGTAGGAAGTAATGATGCCGCCTGATTGGCCACCTGTACTTCATGTTCGTGCAAAAAGCTCTATCTGAGTTGTTGGATCGTACCCTTGGCTGTTTGTGAGAAGATGCGGATACCACATGGAAGGGGAGGTCCAGTTCCATGGCCTGTGAGGTCACCTGACTTGAATTCCCTTCATTATTTCCTATGGGGATATCTAAAGTCAGTTATGTGAGAGACCCCAGTCGATACAGATATGGAATTTGCCAGAATTGTAGCTGCCTATGATGTGATTCGAAATACACCAGATATATTTGCGAGCGTACATCAGAAACTTTTTCGCCGATGTCATGCTTGCATTGAGGTTGATGGCCGTCAGTTTCAGCACGTTTTGTAAGATACAGTACAGATAGTACGTTCATTGTGTCAGTGATGGTATTTGTAGTAAACTGTAACCAACGTACATAAAAAAGTACACAGTGATGTGATTGTAATCCTGTTATCTCCTTAAGCTGGCTTCTCCGACCCTAGGTTCCCTATCTCAAATTGTTCAGTGGAGCGTCGTCTGTGTCCTGTTAAATTTTTGCGCGCTCTTACGGAAACACCCTGTATCGAAAGTTTTTGAACAGTTTATTCTACTTCTCAGATTAGAAAGATTTCTGAGGTTCCACAACAGTTACAAATTTATCTCACCTTTCATGTTTTCCCTTCCATTTCTAAAAATGGTTCAAATGGCTCCGAGCACTATGTGACTTAACTTCTGAGGTCATCAGTCCCCTAGAACATAGAACTACTTAAACCTAACTAACCTAAGGACACCACACACATCCATGCCCGAGGCAGGATTCGAACCTGCGACCGTAGCGGTCGCTCGGTTCCAGACTGTAGTGCCTAGAACCGCTCGGCCACCCCGGCCGGTCCGCAGCTCGTGGTCGTGCGGTAGCGTTCTCGCTTCCCGTGCCCGGGTTCCCGGGTTCGATTCCCGGCGGGGTCAGGGATTTTCTCTGCCTCGTGATGACTGGGTGTTGTGTGGTGTCCTTAGGTTAGTTAGGTTTAAGTAGTTCTAAGTTCTAGGGGACTGATGACCATAGATGTTAAGTCCCATAGTGCTCAGAGCCATTTGAACCATTTTTTGAACCACCCCGGCCGGCTCCATTTCTAAGAGTAGAGCCAGATCACCTTTGTCGTTGCCTTCTTTTAATGAAACTTACGTCATACACCCGAAACCGATAGCAAATTCTTCCTGTCAAAATTCATTAAAGATGTCAAATAACAATATAAAGTTACTGCAGTGATGCATCAGATGCCGTGGCTGCCTCACATGCGTTCTACCGACCTCTGGCAAGATTTACACAAAGGTACCGCCACAGTTGGCTTACGTGGTGCGTGGCAGCGTTAGCAGCTTTTCTTAAAAGCGGCTTGTGGTGGAAGTGTGTGGCGAGGGCAGTAGCGGTCAGTCCCGAGGCGTGGGCCGCTGTTTACCGAAGGCTGCAGAGAGGCCCTCAGCGCCTCCCCACAGCGATTACTGTGAAGAGGGGCGGACGCCCCCTTACAATGGGCGAGCCGAAAAACTTCCGCACGAGCGTTATTCCTTCGATCGGTAACTAAAAGTCAATCCTTCCGGTGTTGTTCGCCGCCGCAGCCCAGGTCGCTGATGGACGCCTGCGCGCTGGCGTTCGACTCAGAGGTAACCGGTTTAAACGTCTCCAGGTGAGCCGTTCGATTGGTTCTGTTGAGCTGACTTCGACTTCCCGATATTTCTTGGCACCTCTAAGTGTCGGTTCATCTGTGCTTTGAACTGGGAAGAAATATGAACAGCAGTCTGCTCAGTTCGCCAATCACAGCGGCATTTCAGTGATTTTTCTGTTAATGTTTTATGTTTCACTCACCTGTATGTCGACTAAGTGTTTATATGCCCCTGTAACTATGTTATTATGTATCCAGGCTATGTTTCTGTGCTCCCTTTTCTACTCGTTCCCTCGCCTACTCGAGAGTGTGTGTGAGTTTAGTGGGCGATGCTTCAAAATGCTTTTGTTCGCGGACACATGTTTTTTGGGTCATAGTGGCGGTTTAGGCAACTTTTGCGCAATTTGAATAGATTTATACTGGATCAAAGAGACATTATTCTTCAGTGGTCAGCAGCTGATGTGTAAGTTGCTTCAGGAAGCTGGCACGTATATTGTCGATGAATTTTGAGGTAGCTGGCACGTAGTTTTTCTTACCATTTCCTGTGCTACCTGTGGAGTCCGGTTCGGTAGCATGCGGGTTCACTGCACTCTGGGGCTTTGGTAAATGAGGACGTGTTTTAGGTCATCCCTAGTAGTGTATGTTAGGCATCTGAAGTGTGAAAGAGTTTAGTTTGAGCTATTAATGCGTTCCCAGGTGTAATCACTGCTAATAATGCCGTACAATTTATTTCAGTTATAGAGTGGTATCATGTTTATCAGTATTCCGTTTCTTTCGCTTGATCCTTTGTCCTAGTGGCGGGAGAGTATTTTAATCAATCTATGCTAACATTCAGTTATTTGTGTCTTTTATCTGTGAATGCGTTGTGTATCTTCTATATGATCATGCTAAAATTTTTTTCTGGCGTTCGATTTCACTTCACTTCGCGAGTTTTGTGTTTCATATAGCCTGCAAGATTGTGCGATAGCACCCACGTATGTCGCATGTCTTGTACTGAGCCCTCGGTACTGGTAATCCATTTTCTTTTGTTGCAGACTTTTTAATAATCTTCCGTATGAGTGTGATTTCATTTACTTGCAATTTCTTTCGCAAGTTCAGTCTTTTCCCATTGTGTATCTTATACGAATTAAACCATGTGTGTTCTCGAGCCATGGTGAGCTCCCGAAACAATAAAATCGCTTCTTGTTTGCTCTGAATATTAAGATCATCTTCTCCGTAATACTGTTTTCCTTCTGGTAGTGTTTATCGAGAGAGCAATGATTTTTACGCACGTTTACGAAATATGTTGTTTATTGTTCAATCATATAGTTGCCGGCCGCGGTGGTCTAGCGGTTCTAGGCGCGCAGTCCGGAACCGCGCGACTGCTACGATCGCAGGTTCGAATCCTGCCTTGGGCATGGATGTGTGTGATGTCCTTAGGTTAGTTAGGTTTAAGTAGTTCTAAGTTCTAGGGGACTGATGACCACAGATGTTAAGTCCCATAGTGCTCAGAGCCATTTGAACCATTTTGAATCGTATAGTTGTTGGTGTATTCAAGTTAGTTGTCCAATTTGAATTCTATATCGTGTGCCAAACTGCTTCTGTTCAAAATGTCTTGTATTTACGGTGCTCTCGAAGTTGGTAATTTGTAAGTGCGTCACCAATCACGTGAATGACCGATAAAATTAGTTACTCTCTGGCCCAATGCGTATAAGTTTGTTATCTATAAATATCGTTATCGATTATATTCTTCTCTCTTTGTGGAGTCTTTGTATGTTCGTGCGTGTGGGTGTGCTTTGACGAGTCTTTGCTACTTATCCTACAGAGTTTCGACGTGCTGTGATATAACTCATGAAGTGCGCGCTGTATTTCGCAATGCGTACCAGGCACTAGCATTCTCTTGCGATTATGATTTTCATTTGATGCCTTTTATGATTTGAATAATTTAACCAGTCAGTAAACTTTCAGTTATTTCTTAATTAGATCCTATTCTTATTTCCTGGAGTCCAGCACAACTATTCAACTTGGGCTTCTTCAAAGCCAGCCGCATGTCAGCGCCCTCAATAGCAACTACTTGATTTTCAGTATTTTATTTGACATACTTAATATAAGAACCCCTATTAGGTGGCTGAACCGACTCCACGGCGTCTCCCAGCGAACAGTTTCGTATGATTCTTCCTTCTTTTTCCTACGGTGATAGTGCCAAGCAAACTTTCATTTCGTCAAACAACTTCCTCTCTTTGCTACTAGTCACGTCATTACTGTTTCCAGACCAAAGGTACCTTAAGGTATTCCACGAAAAAGGCTAGTTGCGTGGTATAGAAAGTAGAATACACACACTACAGCAGGCCTTCTTGGAGGATTTCGTTAACAAAAGACTCTCGACTTAATAGGCCAATCAATGGCTTTGCCCAGATATAACGTTTTAAAAAGTTCTAATCTTCTAATTTTCATCTCTGGAATAAATCATTTCATGTACAAATTGAAAACAATAAAGAAATTAGAAGTGTTTATCGGAGACACACCAACGCCCTTGCCGCAGTGGTAACACCGGTTCCCGTCATATCACCGAAGTTAAGCATTGTCGGGCCGGGCTACGCTTGGATGGGTGATCATCCGGCCTGCCGAGCGCTGTTGGCAAGCGGGGTACACTCAGCCCTTGTGAGGCAAACTAAGGAGCTACTTGATTGAGAAGTAGCGGTTCCGGTCTCGTAAACTGACATACGGCCGGGAGAGCGGTGTGCTGACCACATGCCCCTCCATATCCTCATCCGGTGACGCCTGTGGTCTGAGGATGACACGACGGCCGGTCGGTACCTTTGGGCCTCCATGGCCTGCTCGGGAGGAGTTTAGTTTAGTTTAGTTTAATCGGAGACATTACTACATACAGCAACTAGTATGTCAGAATAAATTGTTTCTTGCGATAAATCCCTGAATGCTTGAGTTTTAGTATAATATCAGAAGAAAAGGAGTCTGTGCAGCAGTTTCAGAACATGTCCAGTATGGTAACAGAATATACGTTGAGAACCAAATCTGTTACTCGACTGATGACCTGAAAAGATTCATTGGCAGTCGAAAAAGTATATTTAAATTACTAGCGGAACTGCAAGTCACTGGTTTACAATCTGTCTTTCTAATTGAGAAATGAGGAACTACATAATATTTCATAACCGCTTTTGCACGTGCAGCATTATGCAGTTACCTACTCCTAAACAAATGCCACCAAAAAAATTGCTTAAATTTGTTGTGTAGCACAATGAAGTGTACATCACAAAAGTAATTTAAAAGTAATCTTCAGTTCGCAATCCATTCTCTAATATGTACTATTTCTCGTTTGGAGTACTTTATTTGTCAGATTGGAATGTAAAAACAGTTTTATAAAGCTCTTTTGCCTTTGGTTTTAAGTATTTGCATTAGAGACAGAGGGTTCCCTATTTAAATGTCAACAGGTGGCTGTAGTCAATACATTCTCTGAATAGTTATCGTTCGTCCACATCTATGCCGACACACTCGCAACAGTAGATGGCAAGAGAGGCTGCCCTAGACTGTTGACTGTTAAGGCTAATTTATGTGGGGATTTAAAAGTGAGGTGGCTAAGTGGTTAAGAAACTGGGTGTCATGTAACAGCGTTGTTCAGACCGCCGCCTAGCCGCTCTGAGTTGACAGTTCCGTGACTGCCTCAGACCACTGTAGACGAATGCCGGGATGGCCGCTTACCAACTACGGTCATTTACTTCCTCTATCGACCACCAGATGATAATCCGTCCATAGCAACACCGACGAAACGTTATACTCGAGAATCTCATTACTATCTCTAATTTTAATAAATATGTCATGCCGTGACGGGATGAACTTTAATTTGGAAAAGTCCACTCAAGATACAAATGACTGTGGAAAACTGCGAAAGCAATAATTAACTGTAGGACCTTCACCACAGTGTTCAATCAATCCCTCACACATTTCAATTGTATATTTCAGCCGCAGATGTGTTTAAGGGAAATATTTAGATTATTCAATGAGGCCGAATATTTTATAACTTGCAGAGTGATTAATTTTCGAAAAGAAAACAAATTAAATGACAGCGTCTGTCTCTTTCAGAGGAACTGGATTGTATTTTCCCAATATTTCAAAGTATTGCACAAGCAGTGTCGCCACATAAAGTGGGTCTACCAGCTACACGTCTGTTTTCTTGGGGAGAATACTGCCTACATGCACCGGATGCAGAATCAAAAATCAATTTGATGCTTGCACCAGTTTTGTACATGAACATCGTCTTACCAGAAGCAGCGCGACGCGGAGAAGGAAAACAGCTTGAGTTTAGTAGTAAATAGCTATATCCACAATACAATGGCAAGGTAATAGTTGGTTATCTTAAATATGAAAGACAAGGTCAGTGAGCAGAACTTATCAAACGGATGGAGTCTTATCGACCGACAAAAAAATTTTTACAATTCAGACTACAGATGAGTTGAGGTAGAAAATGCCTGAAAATACGATTGGAAACCAGTATTTGAAACTAAACTAGCAACTTGTCTATAAATAATGTGAGAAAGGACACTACTTGAAGTCTGGCTAGAAGAAATGTCGGTAAACGAGTCCATCTACAGACAGAAATGAAAGGATACAGTAATTCCTTGGCGATGTAGAAATAACGTTGCTCCATGTTCACAAGTTTGTTCAGCTACCTGCTGTAAAACAGTAAAAAAATGAACGACTGTTTTGCGTTGCATCATAGGTACGGAGGACTAGCCTGTTTGAAGCGAAGGCTAGAGTAAGGCAGCGCCTATATAATTAGTGAATGAATCGTTTTGGCACCGATCTTATATGAGCTCGAGAAAGCTAAGTATGAACGACTGGGTGAAGTTCTGAGTCTTGTCTCTTGCGCTATCTTAAAAACTGTGGATCTTTATTGTGTGCAGGTCTTACATCTTAACTAATTTATAAGTTTAGCTATCGTAATTTCGTCTGTTTTTCTTACGGCTGTACCAGAATGTTAAGCAGACACTCGAAGATCGTCCAATGTGAAGATCGCTGTTTAGCTAACATAATGATGTGGTACAGGATCGAGCGTGGAAAATGAGATGCTACTGTGAGACTTATACATGCAGGCAGTAAACATGTAGTGGTAACACTAAAATGGAGAGAATGAGACACGTACTGCGGACTCCTCGTGTTCCGACAGCACCATATTTCTGAGCCACAAAATATTTGTCCTCGTCCTGTCTGAGTCTCAGAGGCCGGGGTGGAATTACATGTTTATTTTGTCGTTAGTTTTATGCGTGAGCGTGACACAACTTTCTACCGGTTGGACGCCGGACACCTTGCCTATAAATGCGGAGATTCTCGCCAGTCCACTCATCTTCTCTTCCCAGGCGGTGTGTTTTCCTCTGGCTATAAACTGCAGATTTTTCTTGTCTGCTACAGTGAAGTGTCATGCTACCAAAAGCTTCTGCGTTAACAGCGTAGCGTAATTCACTTGTCTCTTTCGCCAACGTATTTCAGTCGTGAGCACATCTAAAGCTGCGGTTAATGAGCTTAACAAAAAATCTGTCTATTATCTTGCAGTGCTGTGTGATTTGCTTCTGTGTCTTTTCTCTTTCGTTTTGTTGTTTGTGGTTCCAGAAAAGGTCGCCAAAACCACTCGCCCAGCAGTGTCATATCCGCTATTATCATTGTCGGGCAAGAATTAAAACTCCTCACGTCGGTGATTTTGTGAGACAACTGATTTCTCTGATAAAAATAACAAGCTACTGGTTCATTTTTGTCTTTGTCATCTTTCGAGGACAAGCCATTTTCAATTTTCTGTAATACCAGGTGTTAATACCGCATTGTTTTCGTTGTATTCTGAGCATCAAGCCTCTTTACTACCCAGCTTATGAGGGAACTCAGTATTAATTTTTGTAAATTCCTAAACAGATAGTAGAGGATGGTACAAAATGTACATGGCGAACATGAACTCCACCGACAAACTTCAGAGGCTACTCTGGGACATCTGAATACATTGGACAGCTCGTTACAGATTTATGGCCCTTCGTTTGGTTTCTTGCCCCAGTTACCTTTATATCTGTATTGTACTGCAATCAGTGGACAACAGAGCAAACGAGGAAGGTATGTGCTGTGGGTCTTCTCTCCATTCGCTCAAGATACAAGCTGTTGACAGCAGTAATGCCCTCTTTATCTCGTTGACCTCAAGTTTGGACTCGTATCACCCACGGGTGGTATCATTACAGCCAGTGGACTTCCCGTTTCGTGTAGCGTTTAAAAATTGATTCTTACAGCAGTGAACAGGAAACCCGAATTTTTCTGCTTGCGTTTCATTTACAGAAGAGTCCTGTTTATAGAGATGGCAAGTTAAACAGTGGGAATTGCCATGTACTGGAAGACGAAAATCTTTATGCACTTGTGTGTCGATTGCTATGAACATATGGACTGGTATTGTCAACGATTTTGTGTTTGGACCTTATCTACTTCCTGATACACTGAATGGTGTCCCCTACAAAACACTTCTTCAACGTGTCCACGCAAAGTTCCTAAACGACGTGTCGCTGAGAACTGGTCTGCTTATATGGTTTCAACACGACGGGACGTCGGTACACTTTGCACTCGATGTTAGGAACAAAACTGAATACAGTCTGGACGGCAATGGGTTGCTAGTGGTGGTACTGTTCCACGGCCGGCTTGGGCACTAGACGCAACACTACAGATTTCTTCGTCTTCGGGACGTGTGAAGAGCCTGGTTTACGAGACCCCGACCGATACCGTCACGGACGGCGGCCAGGTTGATCGCAGCCAAGGAAGCAGTACGACAGACTCATGGAATTCTCGAGCGAGCATCGTCCACTCACGACCTTTCTTGGACTGTCGCACGCTAATTGACTAGCAAGTCGCAGTGCACTCAAAGAACATGCAAGCACACTGCAAGCAAACATAACAACATCATACCTAGCAACTAAGCTGGCTGAATGCCACAAATAAGTGTATGTGTGGGAACTTTTCAAAATGCGATACCTCGTAAACGACTCACACTAGAATCCTGTAACAAACGCACTGACATTCTAATTTACCCCACTTTTAGTCTGTTAATGTCAAGAGCCATTGTTCCATTTAAAAAAAAAGTGTAAGTTCGCAGAAAAATGCACTTTCTAAATATTAATAAACTCTCGAAGTATGGATTAAAAAACGCCTTCAGTCCCAAATGTTCGTGTTTTATTGAACACACGATGTATTTCGGACCTTGTGGGTCCACGCTCAGGTGTAAGTTGTCTTAACACATGAATTATTGCCGGCCACTGTGGCTGAGCTGTTCTAGGCGCTTCAATCTGGAACCGCGTGACCGCTACGGTCCCTAAAATCAAAAAAACCAGAACCTATGTTAAATGAACAGACAGATTTCGCAAGCCACGGATATTTCACTATATTTAAAACAATTTCTAAAGTTATTCCATGCATATGTCACCTTAACAGTTAAGTCCCATAAGATTTCAACAAACACTTGAACGTTTGAACTCAAAAGTCAGACGAAGACGACAAATCGCCACACTGCGAATGAAAAGAAAATATTTGCCGCTACACCATGTCTGGGCCCCTTACAGCAAAAAATCGCTTATCTTTAAAAAAACAAGTAACAGTTGTTTCTCAACTAATAATAGGTTAGGAAACTTACTAGTCCATAACATAAACTCAAACACACAAAACTTCAACAGTAGTGGAGCGTACAAAGTATTATGCCTCAGTTGTCTTGCCTACTATGTAGGGAAAACAAGCAGAAACTTCAAAACCCGTTTTCGAGAACACATTACTGCTTTCAGGATCAACCAAATCGCAAAATCAGTTATTGCATAACATATCTTGGTAACGAAAGGAATCATCAACCGTCTAGAAAACAATTTGGTAGTATTGCATAAAGAAACCAATGGTAAGATTCTAAATTTGTTAGAACTGGAGATATACCTCCCTAAAATCAAAAAACCAGAACCTATGTTAAATGAACAGACAGATTTCGCAAGCCACGGTTATTTCACTAAATTGAAAAAAATTTCGAAAGTTATTCCATGCATATGTCAATTGTTTAATAATTACGTCTCTGGCAGTACGAATAAATGCATCTTTGATCACACCATGTACAACGTCTGTGAAGTGTTTACAAAAATGTGTATGCAAATGTTCGTCTTTAGTGAATGATAAGCATGAACAGGCTGGAGAGAACCAATGTATGACGGTGATAAAAAGTTAAAAACGCGTTTATTGGATTATGTGGTAAGTTTATACTGTTCATTTTTTCCACTGTTTCGCATTTATTTTCCGCATTTGACTAAAGAAAATATCATAACCTAAGTTCAAACCATTGCATGGCTCTAACATACATTTCACCTCATTCAAGAGCAAAAATAAATCATGTGTCGTCCGAAATGCATCGTGTATTTAATAAAACATGAAAATTTGTGACTCAATGCGTTTTTTAATTCATACTGAATTGAACACAGTCACATTTGCAGCTGAAAAATATGGATAAAATCAAATTATTATACTCCGTTGATAGGCGAACAATTTGAGCCTCTGACTATCAATTCATTCTGTGGAAATATTTGCTGTTCAGGTTTTAAGTGATTCATCCTGCAAATGAAGTATTGGAAATGCCATCATTAATACAAATATATTTGATTGATTGGTTGACCGAAAATGTTAGATCCGGCTATATTATAACTATAAAAGATAGTAGTGAAGTGTATTCCGCCTGTATGTTGGTGTTAAATGAATTAAGTGTATCACAGAAGTAGCCAATCTCATGGAGGAACCGTGAGCCATGTAATAGGGTAAATTTATTTCCAACCAGATCACCATAGCTGATTGATTACTATTTTCGTATCGTACATTAGATCGACTTCATATTCTTGAAACTGAAATCTTGGTACGCACTATATGAGCAGCAACTGAATTTGGATGACGTGCTGTTCAGTACGAAACTAGTAATCAATCATTTATGTTGATACAGACGGATATAAATAGACATAACAGGGATTAGCTCTTCTTTTACATTATTGCCTCTTTCATCCCTCCTTTTTCGTTTGCAATTACTGCTCTGAGTGTTATTGTCTTGTGCGTCAGCATTTGTTTGTTTAGTAACAGCAAAAATGATGAGAAAAAAAATCAGTATACCTGATTTTGATTACACTGAACTGATATTTCATTTCCAATATCTCTTTTGATCTCTTTCCTTGCTATTATTTGTAAGACCTGTCAAGTGAGGGGACACAGCGATGTGTGTTATTGTTTATAAATTATAATGGTACTGAATGCGGTACAATGTAATAGCAATTAGATCGTCCAGTTGTTCTCATATTATACTGCTATGAAGACCATTAACCTTTGTAGCGTATGCTGCTATTCTAATCTTGATTGGTTTTCCATCTTTGCATCCATTTTTTTCGAACATATGAATTGTGTACTTTACCGTCACATCAACACAGGTTACTTCACTGCTCAGTTGCTTTTAGTCTAAGCAAAAAAGTGGTATTTACGACATACGTTACAGAAATTCTGACTCAAATGCAATTTATTTACCGAGTGCTTTTAGTCCAGGATTTGTTCACGGTAGTCAAATATGGAATTATAAAACCAGCATAACACATCATACATTTTCCGAAACAAAAATTACATAATTAAAGTCAAGGAGAAGAATTCTGAACAAAATGTTCTATGGAGCTGGTTTAATATCTTCATTTGCAGTGATTTTGTCCTGCATTTCACATAGTTATTGCGTTTATAATAGGTCCATCTGATTTCAGTTATGTACCTTGGACTTCGAAAAATGTATGGTGTGTAATGTTGATTTTATAATTATCGCGAATATGGCTCTCAACTGAAACCGGTCGATAAATTAATTGCATTAACGTCAACATTTGTGTTATGCATTTCCTGCATTATATATTTGCTGACATGTGCCTGGAAAAGATGTTTATAAATGTAGTCAGTTGCAGTAGACAGTTATGTGATAACTAATGTGATTTTTGACAGTTTTATTTGCTCAGTATTTCTAAAAATATTTTATAATTATTTTGAAATAGAGTGAAACACTGATAGATATTTTTTAAACACTGCGAAAACAGAACCCCTAAATTATTATATATCTTTAATCTACTTTATTGTGTGGTGATAAAATACCTGAGTGTTGGTACTCATATCCCTATGAAACAGCAGAGTAGCAGCTATTACAGTGTCTGACTGCACACACTTTATTAAAGAGTTTTCTAGCGCTGGAAGAAGTTGATTTTCTTTTATGGATCGTTATAGCTAAGCGTTTTTTTCAGGAGTGGAGACATGTTGCGACTCTTTCATTCCATATAGATCCACAAATTTAATTTTTACTAACTGAAAAGAAAACTGAAAAGCGCAAGCTACACTTGGAAGTTTGTGGTATAAGACCTCATGTTCGTTAGAGATAAATGAGAGCTGGGATACAATTAATGCATATCTTAGGAATCTCATAACAGTTTATTTTGTAAGGGACAGGAACCAACATGTATTACATATCCTTATCAAAAACACTTGCAACTACGATTGAACGTTTATTCATTATTTTAAAATATGACCTTCTCCAACCCAGATGAATGTTTTTGGAAATCAGCTTTTAGCAAAGTAAAGCGAACAAAGACTATAGCTTCGCAATTGTATTACGAAATCAAAATATGGTTGCAGCGTTCGCAACTGTGGTGTAGTTTTCCATTATTGTCACTGTTATAACGGCAAGTGTTTAAACAGCTGTGTCATTAATGACAGCAGCAACCCACTTCTGCAGCACTAATGTCGTTTCTTTCTGCTGTTCTTTGTATTTCATACGTTTATTTTCGGTGAAGTCTCGCCAGGCAGATGTGTGTGTGTCACCAGGAATATATTAGAGTGCTGTTGTTTTCCTGTGTTTTTATGACTCCCACATTACAGTAAAAAGGATGAAAACATAATAATATGCACAAAAAGCAGCACGTCAATATGGCATCATATGTTAACATTCCACACACACACACACACACACACACACACACGAGTGGCAAATAATACTTTGGTCTTCAGTGATATGTTTTCACTTTGCGCCAGAACATTTTTTACGATCATGTAGATACCTTCAATAACTCCTTGTCTCATTCTTTTCCTGTGTCTTGGAATCAAGAAAAGAACTCTCCTGGTTCACCTACCATGACTCACCTCGCTAAATATCCCACCCATCTCATTTAATTTTTGTTAAAGTTATGTTTTCCTTTGAAGTCTGGTGACCTAGTAGGGTGATTTTTACCTCCGCTAGTGATTCCCAACATGTACCTCCGCAATGATCGATGCATAACGCTCAGAAATATCCCTGAATAACGTCCTAAATCTTATCGCAAGAGTTTGCGTTCTTCCTGTATGATGTCCCGCTTACAGTGGCGTGGCAGTAATCAACGTAAACGTAATAGGAGACTATCATTACCTAACACCTGTCGATGGCAAATCGTTAAAAATTAAGTCACATTACACAATACTGTGGACATAATAGACGCCACTTTACTTGGTCAATAAGGAGAAACAACGAAATGATGTCTGCAGCCTTCGTATGCATCTCTGTGGGAGATGTTCTGCCCGTCTGCAATCGAACAGCCGGCCGCGGTGGCCGAGCGGTTCTAGGCGCTTCAGTCCAAAACCACGTGACTGCTACGGTCGCAGGTTCGAATCCTGCCTCGGGCACGGATGTGTGTGATGTCCTTAGGTTAGTTAGGTTTAAGTAGTTCTAAGTTCTCGAGGACTGATGACCTCAGATGTTAAGTCCCATACTGCTCAGAGCCATTTGAACCTCTTTTTTTTTTTTTTTCATTCGAACGTTTCTGACCTGTTTGTTGCAGTCCGACACGACTTCCCATCCTGTCCAGTCTCTTAATCTCAGGATAGCATTTCCTCAATCATCTGTTGAAGATACTTCAGTCCTTGACTTCTCTTACAGTTTTGCCATCTACAGCTCCCTTTAGTACCGCGGTGGTCATCCTCGGATGTCTTAACGTTTATCATCCTGTCCCTTCTTCTTGTCAGTGTCCTCCATATGTTCCTTTCCTTGCCGATTCTGTGGACAACGTCCATCTAATTGGAACATCCTTTTGTAGCACCACATCTCAGACGCTTCAATTATTATATTTTCCGAATTGCTCACAGTCCATGGTTAACTTCCTTACATAGCTGTCTCAGAACGTACATTCTGATAGGTTTCTTCCTCAAATTAAGCTACAATATAGCAGGTCAGCAACTGGAAGCAGTTAATTCCATAAATTATCTGGGAGTACGCATTAGGAGTGATTTAAAATGGAACGATCATATAAAGTTGATCGTCGGTAAAGCAGATGCCAGACTGAGATTCATTGGAAGAATCCTAAGGAAATGCAATCCGAAAACGAAGTAGGTTACAGTACGCTTGTTCGCCCACTGCTTGAATACTGCTCAGCAGTGTGAGATCCGTACCAGATAGGGTTGATAGAAGAGATAGAGAAGATCCAACGGAGAGCAGCGCGCTTCGTTACAGGATCATTTAGTAATCGCGAAAGCGTTACGGAGATGCTAGATAAACTCCAGTGGAAGACTCTGCAGGAGAGACGCTTAGTAGCTCGGTACGGGCTTTTGTTGAAGTTTCGAGAACATACCTTCCACCGAAGAGTCAAGCAGTATATTGCTCCCTCCTACGTATATCTCGCGAAGAGACCATGAGGATAAAATCAGAGAGATTAGAGCTCACACAGAGGCATACCGACAATCCTTCTTTCCACGAACAGTACGAGACTGGAATTGAAGGGAGAACCGATAGAGGTACTCAAGGTGCCCTCCGCCACACATCGTCGGGTGGCTTGCGGAGTATGGATGTAGATGTAGATATTTGATATTATCAGTAGACTTCTTGTACTCTGGAAATCCCTCATTACCTTGCTGATCTGCGTTTTATGTCCTCCTTGCTTTGCCCGTCACTTCTTATTTTGCTTAAACGCAGTAGAGTTCCTTCACTTCGTTTACTTCGTGGTTGCCAATTTTGAGGTGAAGTTTATCGCTAATCTCTTTTCTGCTACTCCCCATTACTTGAATCCTTCTTCAGTTTACTCCTAACAGTAGTGTGTGCCCACTAGACCGTTCACCCTGTTCAATAGACCTTGTAATTGTTCACTTTCGCTGAGGACAGCAGTGTTATTAGCATTTCTTACCTTTGATGTCCTCACACCCTGAATTTTAGTCCCAGTCCTGATCCCCATATTTATCGATCTTCCATCATCATTGGGCCCTCTTGGTTCTTGTATATATTGCATAAGGGGCGATCAAAAATTTTCCCTTAGTGAGCGTTTTTGCAGCGTATATGCAACGTAGCAGGCCTCCGATGCCGGTATATAAGCATCGACATGTAAGCGAGGGATTAGTGTGGCATTCAGGTCTTTCCGAAGTGCGTACGCTAAATGCGGAAAAGTGAGATATAGCGACGTTATTACCAAATGCTTCTGACCAGAACTAACGTGCTGTTATTCTTATCTTGTCTACCGAGGACAAACGCCGGTAGACATCGGTCAGAGAATGAAGAAAGTGTATGGAGCAGCATGTCTGTCGAAAACCGTTGTTGCGGAATGGTGCACTAGGTTCCGTGCTGGTAGCGATTCGCCACAGGAAGTCGGTCGATCCCATATCGCAAATGTTGTAACCCACAAGCTAGGCCAATTCCGGGGGCTCTCGAGCACCGGTCCTATAGTCCTGGTCTCTCCCCATACGATTATCACGCCTTCAGATCTTTGAGAAAGGCCTTGAAGGGTCGACGACTCCTGTCGGACGAGGGTGTGCAGCAGGCAGTTACGGACTACTCTATGCAGCAGTGCACAATGTTTTCCCAAACGGGTATTTTGAAAATGAAGACACTTCGTACACCACGATCGGTTTCAACAGTCTGATGCTGCTGTCTTCTGATCTTATGGAACTTGTTATAAAATTGTCCTGTTACATAGGTCAAAGCAATGTTACGTGGCAGTTTTATAATAAGTTCGACAAGGTGAGACGACGGCAGCGTAAGACTGTTGAAAACGGTCATCTTAGAGCAGTAAAAATGTCTACAGTGCGAACGCGGCGTACGAAGTGTTTTCATTTTCAACCATATCGATCGCACCACAGCACAGCATGTAACGGGTAACTCCAACCCGCGAGTCAGTGGGATGATTGCCTCACCACTCACGGAGGTTTTGTCTCTTTGGAATACCGATTGCGAATTGTAGGACCACTCTTTTACTACATATTACTCTTATTTTGTCTGAGAATTTCGAATGCATTACTCCATTTTCTATTGTCGAACGCTTTTTCTACGTCGATAAATCTTATAAAACTTTCTTGATTTTTCTTAAGGTGTGTAGGACGTCAAACGGGCCGACTTGGAGCAGGAGAGGCACCACAAGACATTTTAATTTCCACTGTCTATACTTTTACAAGTAAATTCATAAAACTTTGTCAGCATGACCAGGATTCACACTCGTAGCAGCGGAAGTTCAAAAACATAGCAAAATAATTTTTTTACATGTGAAATTTCATCATTTTTTCACTTACTATTGGCTGCATTTGTTGCTATAGGTACACTTCTCTTCATAAGTAAGAGAGACTGTTCGATGAATTTTGCACAGGATACAAACCATATTTACAGGTGTCTGAAACTCTAGAATCTATTTAATTTATGAAAAAATGAATGAGCTGTTATGTTTTAAACTTTACGTTTAGGAAAAATCAAATTTTGTAGTTAATTGTCTCAATTTTTACCACAGTTATTAATAGATTTGGAAAATTCTAGAGTTTCATACACCTGTAAGTATGGTTTGTATGCAGTGCAAAATTCATCAAAGAATCTCTCTTACTCGTGAAGCAAAATGTACCTATAGCAACAAATGCAGCCAACAGTAAGTTAGAAATGATGGAATTTCATATCTAAAAAAATTTATTTCGTTATGTTTTTGCACTTCCACTGCTATGAGTGTGAATCCTGAATCCTTCCTGGTCATGCTGTCAAAGTTTTATGAATTTATTTGTAAAAGTATAGACAGTAGAAAATAAAATGTCCTGTGGTGCCTCTCCTGCTCCAAGTCGGCCCGTTTAGCGCCAAACTGATACTCACCTACCAGATACTTAATTTTCTCTTCCATTTTTCTGTATTTTATTCTTCTCACGTACTTGGATTCGTGATCTGTTAGGCTGGTTGTGAGGGAGTTCTCGCACCTACCCGCCTTTGCTGACTTCAGTATTGTGTGCAAGATATTTTTCCGCAATTTCTTCATCGCTGATCTAAATGCTGGGGTGTTTGTAGCAGTGTTTCGCTTTATTTCGCCTAACCACTGTACTTGCTGTGGGATGGGTGCGGGTGTCTGGCGGGGACACAGAGGGCGTCGGCGGTGGACGCCGCCCATTAAACGCTCGCCCGTATGAATATGTAGTGGCCGGCGGCCATTGTTACTGCGCTGGGCCGCGCCCGCTCTTCCATAAGATACAATTAATCGTTTGCACGTAATACGAGTTGACTTTTAGCATCTGCTCGGCCATCGATTATTCCGCTTCGACCGAGGGTGAAATGCCTTCCCCTCGCCGCACCGCACAGCCGCCCCTCGGCCGGGGGCCTGAATTAGTGAGACTGATGAAGGGTTCACGCACAATGCGTGCGCTCTCTGTCTGACACACACACACACACACACACACACACATACACACACACGCACACACACACACATGTAGAGCGGGGGCAGCGGAGCGAGCCTCGAGTGCGCGTTATTTCGCAAGAGCTCTCGACTGCGGAAGGCGTAAACGTCAAGACTTGACTCTGGTGGGAACGTGCTTCGCAAAGACTACGCCATTGTAAGGGCAATCGCGAGAGCATAGCCGGCATTACCTTTACGTCTTAATTCGATAGGTTTTTTGGATCTCTTACAGCTTTGTTACTGAGTTGCTATTGTTCCTGTCTGCAGCAGTTTACGGTCGGGAACATTGCCGCCTCTTGCTGATGCAAAATGGATCGTTACAAGATATTATACAAGCATTTCGCGTTTGTTGAGTACTCTAAGACAGAATGGATGTATTGCATGAGAGTTGCCAGTACTTTACCTCAAATGTAAAAGCGAACATAGCACCAGGCCCTTTTGGAAGTCCAGTCAGATTTTGCAGTGAACACGCTCATTTCCTTGCATATACGGAGGCTTGCTGAAAAGTAATTCCTCCAAATTTTGTATATGGGAACTCCTAATGATGTTTAAATAAAACGTGAGTTATTAACATTCTGCGTCTTTTTTCTTCTTGTCTACATATCTAAAAAAATGTTTCAAATGGCTCTGAGCACTATGGGACTTAACATCTGAGGTCATCAGTCCCCTAGAACTTACAACTACTTAAACCTAATTAACCTAAGGACATCACACACATCCATGCCCGAGGCAGGATTCGAACGTGCGACCGTAGCGGTCGCGCAGCTCCAGAATGAAGCGCCTAGAACCGCTCGGCCACACCGGCCGGCTCTACATACCTGCAGTCCTCTGCCACTAGAGGGCGCCGAATTGTAACGTATAACTTCGTGGCGTGTAACGCACCTACATCGGTGCTTGAAAAGAAGTGTGCTGTAATCGCGTTACGCATTCGAAGAGTTTGTCCACACATGGAGAACCCTCTCATTCAGCATGACAATCCCAGACCACACACGAACGCTGCGACACCTGCAACAATCCGACACCTTGCGTTCAGTGTCATCCATCATCCTCCATACCTCCATACAGTCCCAACTTGGCGCCATCCGGTTTCTGTTTGTGTCCGAAACTTAAAGAACACATTCAAGGACTTTCCTTAGGGAGCGATGAAGGGGTCCAGCCAGAGGTGAGGCAGTGGTTCCGTCAACAAAGTCAAACTTGCTACAGTGGCGGTTGTCTCGTATTTGCCCTGTCTTCTCTCGTTCTCACATTTTTGTGTGACACTGGTTATCTCCCCAACACCTTTTTTCTTCAATTTTACTTAATTTTATGTAGAAATGTACAAGAAGGATCGCTCTTCAGATTAAATATGGCTGCGTCTTATATTATACTGGTCTTCATTACTCTCATGCGAGCACATTCAGATCTGTGTCATGAAGATGATATCCGTATTTTCTTCGTTGGTGCCGCTATAGCAAATAGTTTCCGCATGCGCGAGTGCATAGGGCTACCGACAGAAATCCCGAAGATAATGGTTCTTAAGCGATAATGTAGCTTTTTGTGGTTTTGTCTCTATGTGACAATAAGTGTAAAATGCCAGAACAGCGCACACCCATGCAGATGGCACGCTGGATTCGTAAACAGGCCGAATAACTCTTATTCTCTGCCGTTCCAGTAAATTACCCTTTAATTTCTCAAATTATCAGCAGTCTTCGCTCTTGTTCAGTGAACAAATGATGCTACTGTCTGGCCACAAGAGCCAGCACATACTTATTAAAATTAATAGCCAAATATCCAAGCAATACTTTACTCGATTCGGATTTAATTCCATCAACTTTTCCAGTCATCCGAGAAATTAAAGAAAGGCGAATTTCATCCTAAATCTTGTTATCCCTTTATGATGGACAAATTGGCTTTTTTCACAATAAAATGTCCAGATCTTCCATACTTTGAGAGAACTGCCTGTTATTCGAACTTAGAAAATTTGATTATGTTTCGAAGCACCTAATTTTTCCCCACTGCACGGAATTAATAGTATTTCCTGAGAAACTGAATGTTTTCATACATCTCCACCAGTACGTAACAGTAAAATAAATAAATCATTAGTGGGTAGAGAAAACATGTATACAACAAAATCGATAATTTTTTATACAATGACGAATGCAATTAATAAATCCTAAAATGATTCTGCTATGATGTGCAGTTGTTACTTATTTACTGCGTAATTAACAGAATTTTACGTTAGTAAGAAATTTTATTTTAGTGTAATGCAACCAACGGAACCTAGTGCCCCTACTTTAATTATAATGCAAGCAGAAAGCCCCCGGGTAACACTACAGTCAAAGTAGAAAATGGCATTCTAAAGAATATTGTTAAAAGAAATAACGTCTTACGTGGCTAAAAATGAAAAATGGTATTTTCGAAGAATGACTCGAAATCAAGACGGAAAACGTGAGATACCACAGATAAAATTTATCGGGAAGAACTACGAGAACGGATATTATGAGATATGTAGTCAGTGTTATTCTGAAATGGACGAAGGAAAAAGTAGAGGGACTTTACGCAGTGGTTACATCTGTCATATTGAATTTTGTAATGTCGATACGGTTGCGGCGAAGGGTTCACCTCGAAAACTAGTGCGCTGACAGGTACGGAATTAAACGTAATACTCTTCGCTGGTATCGCCAAAATAAGGTTGTAACGAAAAATGAACTTCTGGACAAAGTGTAGGACGCCCGAAAAACACCTTTTCGTTCTAACAACAAGCATGTATTGACTGGCAGTTTCAGAAACGCAGAACGATTTTTTATTTTATTTCTAACACCATAGTAATATAGCGGTCATATATACTGATGTAAATAATTTGATGATACCGTATGATCATAGTTTTATCGAAACTGGTATTTAACAAGGTTTATTTCATCAGCAGCTCTTAGTGGGTCTGACATATTTTCTTCGAATGAGTGTAGTCGTTGTGCGAACATAAAACAGTGGTTCGGAATAATCGTGGTGTCTTGTATGCGTAGTGTCCTAGATCCTTTTTACTATAATTTGGAGCTACAGGATCAACTATCTGCAGACGATGAGCTGTTGCTGAGGAGTCTCAGAGAGTATGCTTAAGATAGCAGAACTACTGGCCATTACAGTCATAGCTGCAAGAGCGTAATATAGCCGGCATCCATTCACATCTTATTATTGTACTGGAAAACCGAGCGGGAGAGCAAAGACTATCAGGAGAATGTCTCAACAAGATATCTGTGTGTATGTCGACTTAGGAATGTGGAAGGTGGTGGAGCGGAGAGAGAGAGAGGTGAACTGCCATGTACTTTGACTGTTCCCTAAACTCTCATTTACAAACAGAATCATGTTGGGACCTAGGCACTTCTACAGTTGCATCATTATACATCCTGAACTGACACCAGTTAATGAAACATGAAATTACTGTTATTCGTTTTATTACAGTACTTCGAACATTAATTTTCTCAGATCTGCATGATTTCATCATGCATATCATTGTGTAAACTTCATTTATCTCGCCTGCATAGCAGCCCATATCTTTAAACCGATTCTAATGTAAACTTCACAGCTTGTCCCTCATTCTCAGTGTTAAACGTACTTTACGGGAGTTGAGGTGTTGTAGTATAAGCCACTATATAGGCCCTACAGACAAATTGTACAGAGTTGACATTATTTGAAGTAAGGAACCAGTAGAAAATTGATTAATAATAGGGCATAAAAGTCTGACTGAACAGTTATCTGAACGATTGTATGTAGTCCGGTCTATCATGACTATGAACTTGCATTTATGGTCAATCTTCAATGATTTATTTTATACAGTAATATCGATTAGCAATCGAATGAGCATGTTTGTGTATGGCATCTCGTTCGAAAACAAGTGCCTTAATTTTTTTAAAAGATTGCTTCTACCTCAAGGATTACTGAAATAACGAAGGGAATGGTAATATTTCGATTTTTTTTACAAGCAGTATTCAGATAGTGGAAACACAATGTATGGTTTCAAAATCATCACAATGTTTCACATTAAGTAAGGCGGTCATTGTACAAAACCGCAAAGTTTATGACGTAAAACGATAACAATTTGTAATCAGTAACAACCGTGAGCGACATTTGCTTTACATGTCTTAAAATCAACAAACAGATAAACCTAAAATACATACAAGCGGATGTTAGTAAACGCAGTTCATCGGGACGTCCTGCTATAGCTATTCCAAACGCTCGTCTGTATCAGCATGATTGTCATGTTCAGAAGATTGTTAACAAGTGTCTGTTGTCGTGTACATAACTACTGCTCACCACTAGTTTCTCCCATATCTCTAGACCACAAGCCACTCCGAAGTATGGTACACACACACAGTGTGGTACACACACACACTCCACAAACTCTCTCCTCCATTTGCGAATGGTGCGTGGGAATATGAGTGTCTGAACTCTGATTCCCCTACCTTTAGGTTGGAGGTCATTTCGTGAGGCGTATGTGAGAGGAAGCAATATGTATATACGCTCTCGAAATCTCGGAATTTCAACAGCACCCTCTCCGTGACACGGTTTGTCGTACATCTCTGTAACGCTTTCGCGCCTACTAAACGATAGCATGACACAAAGTGCCTCTCTTCGTTGGTTCTCTGTCTTTTGGTTATGGTACCAGACTGATGAACAATACTTAAGAATCTGTCCAACAAGTGTTTTACGAGTCACTGTTATGGTGTACTAATTAACTTTTCTTGAGGTTCTTTCAGTGTATCTGAACCTGGCAATTGCTTTACCTACAATTAGCTTCATATGGTCTTTTCTTTTTTGGTCGATACGGACGCTTAGTCCTAGGTATTTCGCGGCTGTTACTGTTTACAGTGAAGCTTCACCAGTAATGTATTCGCACAAAAATGGTTGTCCTCGCCTATTTATACGTAATTATGCTCTTATTAATATAATAACAGATCGAATAACGCATTACAGTTCCTTTACATGTTTGTTCGTCAAACATGCCACGACGTTTGTTCTAAACCGTGAATGCAGTCCTAGTCACCCTTGCCCCAACACACATCACTATAATGAAACACATATTTGTTACACCAGACTTTTATCCCAGTGAATACACATTAGGGTTGTCGAGTATTTGTACTACAAGCCTGGTCATCGACACGAGAACATTAAACACAGACTGTACCACGCACGAGGGGCTTTGCCTGTCGTTATCTGCGTTTCGTGCGAGACACGCAGCCACGGCATAGTGTACCGACTGGCACAGCCGTACGGAGAGCTGTACGCAGATTTCTGCCCTAGAACAATTCCTAGCTAATCGTCGCCTTAATTTTTCGAATTCTGGCAGAAGATGACATTACAAAGTGGTGTTAAGAGTTACAGTTTTTTTACTTGTTCCAACGTTAGATTTTGGTGTCAAACTTTCTCTCTGCTTAATCGATTGTCACCTAACGAAACCTCAAGATGTTTCAATGGGGTGCGTGCTTTTTATCTGGAGCTGTATGCTTTTTATCAGAAGCACGTGACTAATTTTATTTTTATTTATATCGGGGCTATATTGAATTGATTGATACTGTATTTTTCCTACTGTAAGAGTTAACTGGCAAGATATTCAGGTGGTTGAGCTATCACCTCGAGTCCTCCAAAATCTGTCATTGTTTTGTATGTACTTGTAGCTCCAGATCATTCCCTTGAAATTTTCGCTAACATAATAAAAATAACAGCTGCTGGAAACCACCAAACCAATACTAATAGCTTTAAGAAATGTTCTTTTCACGTAGAGGCGAAATCGTAGTTGTGGACTATTTGTAAATCATTACAGTTTAGTCTCAACCACATAAAATTTAAGATAACATCACAAGTCTTACGAGACGTTTCGAGAGCAGTCTCTTATGTTCAGGTTCCGGTAGAATATGAAGAGGACTGCATGTAACGTAAGGCGGCGTCAGTTTAATGTGACAGTTTTAATACTTTTCTTTTATTGCGTTTTTAAAATATTAACTCTTTTTTAAAGACTCTCGTATATTTTAACCCGAAGATGACAACTTGCTGTCGAAATGCGTCGTGTGACTTGCGATCATATCACGAACTTTTATTTGGTTGAGCCCTAGATTGTTATTAACATAATTTTATTAGAAAAAAATGTGACTTGGTCATTGCAGACGTGATGTGGTATAACATTTTAATTTTCTGTATTTCGATGTTACATTTAACTAGAATGTGGTATAGACGATGCTGCCAATAATTTGATATCCATGAACAGTGCAGTGTATGGAAACTTGAAATAAAGCTAAAATATGTGCACAGATATTCTTGCAATTATAACATGTGAGTGACCATAGGTGACTCGGAGGAAAGATGAAGGGGAAATAGGGGTACCCTAAATGCTGTTACTCATATCATCAACGCGTAGATCACATTGGAGACGAGGAATATGAGCTGCATACATACACATTGATTAACACTACAAAAAGACACGATACAAATTTCCTTCTCATGTTAGATACTTGTACAGTTTCAGGTAATCGAGAACTCAATGGAGTATCAGAATGGGAGACGAACAGTATATAATGTAATGCATGATTGGAATATGATGTGCTGTTTAATTTTTTCTTTCACAATCGCGTTATCTGGAATGTGAAGATTCATTTTTTCACCTGTAATAATATTCCTTTCGCCAGGTTCACTGTCTGATATTTCAACAAACGCAACACCTAAAATGGCAGTTTACTTTCGGTAGAGTATCGAAGTTTATGCTAGGCAAGATATTTGGAGGAAGTGTATCAAGCGTTAAACGCAGTTGACACCCTCTTATTCCACTCACACGTGCTCCGTGGAACAAACGGTTTTCTTCATGCTTTATCACATTTTAGATCTGGAAAGGTTATTAACAGTCGAGCAGTGGCATACGATTTCTTCGTTTTGATGCCTCCATTTAGAATGATGGAGTATTTCTGTCATGGCAGTCTCTTGCTTATTGATCAGTCAGGCTCTTGCATTGTGAGTGCTTGGGGCTATTTGGTCCCAGGAGCTTATTCAATACTGTTTTGTGTTGAAGATGCAAAAGCGATTCCAGTAATTATTTCTTTACTGTATTTTTCACAGCTTTTTACATACTTAGAGATTTCATCTACATGCTTTATTTCTAAATAATAAAAATTAGATAATATTAGAATTGAATCTACACAAATTAAGAGAAATGCGACCTACGGTAGCAGCTTGTAGATCACCGACAGCTGCTGCAGCGTTTCGATAAATTTTGTTTGGTCGAGAAATCGAGGGAACTTTTCCAGTAAAGTCGAGTAACCGTTACTTTCATCCATATAAGAGACAGGAGCGCATAGTTTTCTCGAACTTCAGTTTTTCTCGACTCAGACATGGTTCCAGGTAAATAAAGCTTAGTGCTTAACGCTTCATCGAAGTTGATGTTATCAGAGGCGGTACACCAGACCAAATGGCTGGGGATGGAAGGGAAATGATCCGTATCCTCATTTAAGGCGCTTCTTATTTGCAGTTTTCGTGAGAAGTGATTTTAGAAACCGAACAGTCTTCTTCTCGAATACGAATCTAGCATTATACCAACAGATACACTCAACTTCGTAGCGAACAGCCCAGGTAGGGAAATGGTAGGCTTTTTTGTTCGATTGAGGGTTTTTTGGGACTTTTTCAGAAATGTCTAGCTGCAATTTAATCAAGTACTTGTTAATTTCCAAAAAGAAAAAAAAATCTCGCCGAAACAATGTGCCAGCCATAAGTTGGTTGTACATATGCCTATCTGTTACGTGGTCTACGCTGCCAGCAGACTGCATCGGTCATAAACACACACGAGTAGCTCATTCACCGCTCAACCTAGTACAGGTGATGCCCTGTTGTCAATTCTTTCATTTGTTTCTCCCGTAAACTCCTACATTTTACCATTTCATGTAATAATTCGTGCATTAATTGCGGTATTGTGAGCATATTTACGTTCAATTCTTTTACTTTAGCAATACTTACTTCTTATGAAGGTGGCTTTTATTACCTGAGGGCGCTGTAGTATGCTGTCTGAAAGCCATGCGGAAGACGTTGGTACGATTGTGGGTACTGCCAGGGATTTTTCCTTGGTGGGAGGATTAGAGCAAGATGCATTCAGTCTCCTGATGGCAGTTGAGGAGCTACTTGAGCGGTTAGTAGTGGCTCCAAGTCATGAAGACTGTCAACGACCGGGAGAGCGGTGTGCTGACCACATGCCCCTCCATACTGCACCCAATTACGCCGCTAGCACAGGATGACACGATGGTCGGTCTGTACCGAAGCGCCCCCACCCCATCCCTCCCCGCCGAGGTCTGTGGAAGGTGTTTACTTTTACAGACTATGTTGTTAGCCGCGTGACAATGTGTCCATACTTTTACTGCCGGCTGGTGTGGCCGAGCGGTTCTAGGCGCTTCAGCCTGGACCCGAGCTACCGCTACGGTCGCAGGTTCGAATCCTGCCTCGGGCATGGATGTGTGTGATGTCCTTAGGTTAGTTATATTTAAGTAGTTCTAAGTCTAGGGGACTGATGACCTCAGATGTTAAGTCCCATAGTGGTCAGAGTCGTTTTTGAACCATACTTTTAGTTACAGCTCCATACGCACTACTGCCATAATTTTATCGCAAGCTTCGCCTTGATGACAAGCTGCGATTCTCAGTAATTAGCAATGATTTTAAAATTCCTGGTAAATTAAAACTACGTGTTGGACAAAAACAGGAACCTGGGAACTTTGCGTTTTGCGCCCAAAGCTCTAAGATCAGCGTACACTCGGCTACAGTGTTAAAATTCATTTTTGAAAGAATGAACTGCTTCGGGAAGTTATATTTGCCGCCGGCCGGGGTGGCCGAGCGGTTCTAGGCGCTACAGTCTGGAACTGCGCGACCGCTACGGTCGCAGGTTCGAATCCCGCCTCGGGCATGGATGTGTGTGATGTCCTTAGGTTAGTTAGGTTTAAGTAGTTCTAAGTTCTAGGGGACTTACGACCTCAGATGTTAAGTCCCATTGTGCTCAGAGCCATTTGAACCATTTTTTTTTATTTACCTTTTATTTCTAGGCTGAAACCGTTTGCATTTTTATACAAGGTGTTTGGGAATTCCCGTTAAAAACTTCTAGGACTTGTAGGGGGGAGGGAGTATATAACATTTTGAACAGGAACCCTTGTCCGAAACGTACCGTTTCCATTTTACGACGGTTGCAATTCAGATGTGTAACGACTCCACGTCTGCTGAGGGAAATAAAAGTCACAGAGTTGCTTGTCCTGGTATGCAATATGGTAGACGGGATGACGTGCACCCCGTCAGTCGGTCACCTGCAAAGTCTGTCTTGCAAAGTTTAATTTATGAGATTCCTGTAGAGACAGACGAAGATCTGTTGGCACGAGTTCTCGCCAGTGCACTATAAATTGAAGAGACACCAGGTGGGACGGAGAGTATGTAACAGAACATAAATCGTAGGTACAATGTCTGTGGGTCGCCACATCGATCCGCAGTTGTAACGCGTCAGTACTGTTCTGTACGTACGGTAAGGTGGGTCCTTCTTTGGTTTGGAATAATGCAAACACGTAATGATTAAGTGTTAATTCAAACAAATGTGCTTAAGCGATAAATGAATGTTTCGTTACGTTTCCTTTCGGTTCGTTACCAGTAACTATACTGTGTCACGCCTAATTTATTTCCTCAAGCAAAAATGGATGCGTTAAATATGTTACTTCAACCCGTTGTAGAACGGAAACAGTGCACTTCTGGACACGGGTTCCTATTCAAAAAAATTATGTACTGTCTCCCGTCTACAAGTCCTAGTACTTTGTGACGGGAATCTCCGGACACTCTGCATAACATTACGACTAGCTTGGTACTGTAGTCCCCATTCTCTTCTTGTATTAGATTAGGATGAGCTGTAACAAACGACGGAACTGGTAATCCAAATAAATATATAAAATGATCGAGACGGAGCCTTCTTTGTAACTTAAAACTGGTCACGCCGCACCTTCCCCCGTATAAACTCCCTCGATGAGCTAGTGCTCCGCCTTCGACGACTCAAAGGTGGCGAGATGCTCTGTTGGTTATTGCAGCCCTCTCGCTTCACGTCTGTGCGCAGCTAGCGCGTTGCCGCTGTAGCCGCAGCTCGCCGCCCAGTTTGTTTGCATTGAGGACAGGGAGGCGAAGCAGTCAGAGCGGTGTCCCTCGCGGCAGGTGGGCTAATGGTGTCGGCGCCAGGCGGGCCCGCGTGTTGCCGCCGGCGTACGCCGCCGATCGATACACCCGCTGCGACTGCGGCGCCCATCTGCGGTTTAGCCACAGCGCCGGCAAGTAGCCGCGCCGAAGACTCGCCCCCTCCCCCAACTACTCAGCACGGCTCTGGGTGACAGTCAGTAGCATGCACGTTGTGCATTACGATAGCTATTTGTGCATAAAGATCTGGTGGCAGCTCTTCAATGCACCATGGCATTTGCCTGCGTTTTTGATGACAAGAGTAAAATATTTTACGTTCTAATTTTCAGTCGATTTTCTCGCATTAAAGATTCAATTACAGAGTGAAATTTTCACTCTGCAGTGGAGTGTGCGCTGATATGAAACTTCCTGGCAGATTAAAACTGTGTGTCGGACCGAGACTCGAACTCGGGACATTTGCCTTTCGCGGGCAAGTGCTCTACATCTGAGCTACCCAAGCACGACTCACTACCTGTCCCCATAGCTATAATTTCGCCAGTACCTCGTCTCCTACCTTCCCAACCTCACAGAAGCTCTCCTTGCAGAACTAGCACTCCTGGAAGAAAGTTCTGCTAGGTCCGCAGGAGAGCTTCTGTGAAGTTTGGAAGGTAAGTTTGTGCGGCCGGTTCGTGAGTCGTGCTTGGGTAGCCCAGATGGTAGAGCACTTGCCCGAGAAAGGCAAAGGTGCCGAGTTCGAGTCTCGGTTCGGCAAACAGTTTCAATCTGCCAGGAAGTTTCAAGATTCAATCCGTTTCTCTAAACACAAGAACAAGACTAAGGCGTTTAAAAGAAAGAATGAGATAAATAAATCTGAGATGGTGAATGGAAAATTGAAGCCTGCTCTTTCCGAATACTCGCTCTATACTACATGCCCTCTTGAGCTAGTGCAAAATCGGTCTCTGTAAAAGTCCTTCGGAGTGAGTGAAGTTGTTGAGTGAGTTACCCCTATACAAGAGTTGATACTAGTCAATGTTGAGTGGATCTTCAACAAAGCAATGACCGATACCGTCTTCAAAACTTGTCTAAATAAGTTAATGCTTCTTTCATATAAACCTGCCCGAGGACGGATGAAAATCCCAGAGAACATAACTTTTCAGTGGGAAAATAGAGTGAATATGAGTTTCGGAAACAAAGCTCCGTAATAGCACAATAACTTTTTCAGGATAAATTTCAGCAATTAGATGCTAATAAATTTTATTATGGTTTACCGGTTTCTGCAAATTTCTTGTCTTCAGAAGCCTACAAAAAAAAAAAAAAAAAATGGCTCTGAGCACTATGGGACCTAACTTCTGAGGTCATCAGTCCCCTAGAACTTAGAACTACTGAAACCTAACTAACCTAATGACAGCACACACATCCATGCCCGAGGCAGGATTCGAACCTGCGACCGTAGCGGTCGCGCGGTTCCAGACTGTACCGCCTAGAACCGCTCGGCCACCCCGGCCGGCAAGCGTACAACAGATCTTGGCCTTACATTTATGCGAAATAAAAACTTACTTAGTTTAGCAGACAGTCAATATCTTCTTCATCGAAGGATAATGCCATGGTATATTCAGAAATTTACATATTGCATGTGATCATTTTATACACTGTTTGTCAAATTATAATAACTCGATGACACCCAAGTATCTGTTGTGCCAGTAGTAAGAAACATATATAAAAGAATTTATAAAAAAATTAATCATGACACATTACTATAATATATGAAAAGGATGGGCTAACTTTCACAGTTTATAAGAGATGATATGCAATCTAACTAGTGTGTTTTTTAGTGCAAGTTGATATTCAACAAATCTTTTAAAATTAGGTGAGATAGTTAATATATTTCAGATTATTCTGAAAGGTTTATTTGCTAGCCCTTTTCAGTTAACGTAAAATTTTCATGATAAGCAAGGATGGGGGGAGGAAGTGTGTGTTCTCTGTTTTGAGATGTTCTGCAAAATTTGACTTATATCAGTTCTCGCTATGTTTCTTGAACGAGTGTTCCCGAGAGCGGGTCTTAAATACCCTCCCTGTTACTTCTATACAAAAACTAGGACACATATCACATTGTATTTTATATACTCCTGATTTGATAAATTTGTCAATTGGAGGTTTCTCATTATGTATAAAGAGCAACTTGATGACATTATTGGCGGTAAAGTGATATCATGTTTTTGAAATAATTTGACTCTACGATTTGAAATGTTACCTAGAAATAGAATTGTGGTGTAAGGAATTTTTATTGAGTGTGAAGGAATTTATATTCTCATTTATTTTATTATTATAAAGTTTATCTACAACGTTTGCTTCATATCCGTTACTGACCGCTCTTCTGTAGCAATAGCAGGACACCTCAGTGACACAGTCGATCATAGCGTGACAGAATACCAATTTGTGCGTAAAGAAGTGACAAGTAGAGGCTCGAATGATGTTATCTGTTGTGGTAGGTTTCCTGTAAGCATTGAAGTTAATTTTACCGTTCCCTAAACGTAGTTTCAGGTCCAGAAGACTCAGTTCATTACGTTGATTTTGTGTTTCAAATGTAAATTTAATTTAAGGTGGGTCGCAGTTCGGTAACTTATTAATTGATATGACGTCCTTCACATTTCCTTTTATACGATGATAGCATCATCAACATACAGTCTGTAGAAAGAAATGCTGTTGGCTAGAGTGAGGTGGGAAATGTGATTCAATTATTGTAAATTGTCAAACAGTGTTTAAAATAATCACATGGAATATGTAAATTTATGAACATACCACGGCATTATCCTTCTAAGAAGAAGATATTGACCGTCTGTTAAACTGTGTAAGTTTCTGTAATATACTTTTTATACTTCACATAATTGTACAGCCAAGATCTAAAGATTTGTAATATCCATAATTCTGTAGGTTTCTGAAGGTGATAAATTAATTTGCCGAAACCGGTAAAGCATAATAAAATTTATTTGCATCTGATGACTGAAATTTATCCTGAAAAAATTATACTATAGTTGCTGGAAACTGCAGCCATGAATAAAATAACAGGGCATTATTTCCTGCAAAGGTATTTACAGGTCTACTTGTAGGGGGAGAAATAGCAACAATAAGAGAACTACTTGAGAATGACAAAAGGGAAGATGGCGAGATCCGTAACAAGATGATGCAAGATGTAAACAAGCTCAGATGGTATGGTGCCTTACAAGAGGACAGAACGGAATAAGGAAGAGTGAAGCAGGGAACTATACAGTCATTACAGACGATACGCAGTGATAACTATCAGTCAGGGGCCTACAGCTTACGTTCGCATGAAGACCTCTGCTCACTGTCCTTCGAAGAAAAACAAGCAGCATCCCACATGTCGCTAATATCCGAAAAATGAAAAATAAAATTTTATCTAGTACTACTAAAAGGAATTACTGATGCAAGTTTCTGGTGGTTCGATACTTTATCATTTTTACAGCATTTTGGTAGCCGCAATTTGAGCTGTAGTGGCAGGAGAGCTTGGAATAAAATTCCTGTTTGAAGTCTAGTACGCATGCTTTCTCGAAATCTGTGACGGGTCACAATGAGTCCCAACCGCCGTGCCTTTGCAACAACATAGCACAGTTTCCGCATCACATGTGGTGAAAATCGCGAGCTGCTATGGAGTGTAACAGAAATAAAACACTAGGGTGTGTGACTGCTAAATAAGAAGCAACGAAAATCGCAAATACTGATGTACTGCGCCTGTTCAACAGCATGTATGACAATCTGATAAAGTGTGGAAGTAAAGTACTGAAGTATGACGGCCTTAGAAAATAAAACGGTAATCCACACTACAATTTGCAGTTCCTAGCAAGCAGTTATCTTGCGTCACACGGTCCCTGACTTATTTATTAACTAAGTTAACGAAAGTTTCATTGTTGAAGACTCACAGCTGAAGCTTAGATTTACTGAAATCCATTGTAATCGCATATGATGTTTCTCTAGCAATAAATGAATGTTCAGCTTCTTTGGAGAATAAACTTCTTGTGCAGTCTGCAAATGCGACAGTAATCACCTGAAGTCTCTTTATCACAACTGACTCAGTACCAGCCAGCTTACACTACAAGGATACTGACTTATTGGACCATTGATATTTAGAGGTAAACTGAAGTTCTTAATATGTTCTTTTCATTTATAAATAAAAATCAAAGAAATGAGCTGTTTATATTAGCCATCTGACAAGGCAGACACTTAATCCAAAACTCAGAAAAGATAGAAAAAGAGTCCAATAATAGCTCCACTGGAATTCTGTAATTACCGTTCAACAGAACTGCGCGATTTCCTCCAACAGGTGCATCCGGCAACGCCACCTTCCTCCAGATAGCTTGCAGCTCGCGGCGACAGAGAAGAGCACAATAGTGTTGATTGTAGAGCCGAGAAAGTAAGTTACTGAAAAGTACTGTTAGACATGTATGACAGTGATACTGAAGATGGAGAACAGAGCCACAGCAACGTGCAGTGAAAAGAGCCCTACTTTATAATAATTTTCTATTCGGACATTATAGATGGGTGAAATCTGCTGGTGAACAGGGATGTTGATGTTTGAACAAGAACCACATCGCCAACATTTTTACACTATAAAGTGATCATGTTTCGTCGAGATGTGTGTGGAATCAAACGCATGATCCTTTTTCAATATAAGAGACTCAATAAATAAGAGAGTAAACCGATTGCTTCGCTCTAACCTACTTGAAATATGAAGCAGTAAGAGATGCGATTTGCGATCTTTTGAGCGTCATGCCAGAGGAGACCATTACTCGTACAGTTCGCTTTCTACCTCAAAGAAAATTACACTGACTACGAAAATACATCTTTCACTCTTTATATTTCGTCATACTTCTAACAGTTAACTTTTTATAAAATGTTATAATAAAAATGTAATGGTACTCAGTAGCTTAACATTGCTGTACTCGTGCAATATAGCTTACTGGTCTGGTCAAACAAAAAATCGCAAGTCTGCTGCTAGCTGCGGAGTTCTTTTATTGGTGGTAAGGGCAGTTTTGAGCAAGTTGCGAAGTTCGTGTGTTGAGCAAGTAAAAGTTGCGCATCTCGTGTGAGCCGATATGACAAAGAATTTCTCTTTTTATGCAGTATCAAAAGACCAGCGTCTGTTAATAGTTCCGATATTACGCATCGATTTATTCTCATCTCAAGAAGCTGTGAGATTAGGATACTTCATAATTGTTATGCATCTCGCACCATCAGTAAATTCCAAATGAAGGGAGGAATAACTATCATCCGACATAACATTGACTTATTAAAGCTTTGCATAACAGATTTTGTAGTATGTTAAATGAAAGGTTCAAACAAGCTTTGCTGTTCTCTTTCTTACTTCCATCACATTCGAGCTTCTGTTGAGTCAACCTGCCCCAAATTCGTTGCCAAACCAGTCGCTACACGAGCATGTTGAAAGTTCTAAGTAATATAAAATGCTTATTGCGTGGAAGATATTTTACTGTGGTTGATATGCCGTCACATAATAATAGAAAAATTCCCACGTTAATAAACCATTTCAACGAACGAGGTGAATTACCTGTGGAATGAACGAAGTACAGAAGACAAGTACTTCTGGCAAAACATGGGACAGCACGACTGTTTAGTGAGTTAATCGTCTAACTGTACATACAGTATTATGACAACTTGTGCAGTAGATGTTCCAGTGAAACAAACGCAGCAAGAACACACGAAGAAACTATTTTTAATCTTAAAAATTTCGAACAGTTAATTTTTACACAGATACTGTTGCCTCTGATAAAAAAAACCTAAGTAATAGTTTTGGCTTTAAATCTAACTTGGATATGGCTCGAAATTAACTGGTAAAGACTTTATTACATAAATAGAAGCCTAATTAAAAATAAACAATAATCAAACTAATAGTGAGTTTCCATTCAGTATTTGTGACTGTTTCGGGCGTTATGTTTTCAGAATTCGTTCGTGGCAGGCGACCTAAGAGGCGTAGCAAACTTACAGGAACCATTACAACCAAACAAAAAGTGATGGCAATTAAAGAAAACATACATGTGACACAATTAATACAATTAACACTACCACTTAGGTTTTTCCCCTCACTGACAAATTATCTCAATTGTTGTGTCGACCCGCAGCAAAAGGTACCGTCTTTGGAAACACTTCGTGCGCCTGTCTACATACGTATCGATTTTTCGTGGGCTTCCTGCAAACATTGCCGTCAAACGCTTTACTTCCAGTGTGACGCCACAAAAGAAGTAAACTTTGGTTCTCGCTTATGACTGGCAGAAGTACATAAAATGTATTATGCATGGCAAGGGATGAATTTACGGTCATCGTTCGCAGCGGAATATTAGTTGGTAGATCCATACGATATCAAATGTTTGTGTCGGCTTTCTGTGACCGATTCGGTATTATTTGCAGATAAGTAAATTTATCTTGATCGACGATAAGCATTATGTTTACTTACTGTAAAAACCTACATCAGCAGGAGTTGCTAGGAAGATTGACTCTACCCATCAACTTTTTTTCGAAATTTGGTGTGTTCGATTTTTATCAGTGCTCAGGCACGTATATAAAAATGAAATACGTATAGCACAATGTCTTTGTACACCTTTTAATAGTGAGTCTGGTGTGATGAGAGATATGTAAAGAAGGGAAAATGATAGAAAGAGAGTGTGAAAAGAGGTTAAAAAGCGTAACGCGAAAAAAGTGGTTTTGATATCTGAAAGTCCTTCTGTTGTGAATGGGTCATACAGAGTTATGCAACATATGACTACAGCTATATAAGAATACCGTATTTCTTTTAATTATGGTATTCATTATGTACGGTCCACTATCGTGAAAGTCAAATTACCATCCGAATCCGAACTAACATTTCTGACGGAAATAAAATCAACAGTAAGCATAGGGACATGTACTTATCAACCAACTCTACGACAAAAATTCAACAATTTGACGCTATGCATGTGTCAAGCAACACTGTAGCAGATATAACGCAGCGTAAAATATATCAACAAAACAGTGCTGAGAATTTGGCTGTGTCTACAATGGACATAGATTCTGTTATCGATTAATAATGGATCGTCCATCGCAGCTTTATTTGTGTCCAAGATTCTGGAGCAATAAACAGACGTTGAACCATGCTTCATACGTTTGCAGTGCATTCATTGTCTTTCGGATTTTGTCATGTTCAACGAAAGGGAATGCTTTCACAGGTAAAAATATTCTTAGTCGTCCGTTTCGTTTTTCCTACGGTGACGAACGGCCTGCTACAATGTAATTCCCCCAGAGCAACATCTCATCGTTGAACCTCCCTGTTAAGGACTAGTTTCCTGTTCGGAGGACAGCTTTTGGCTGATTGGAAAACAGCTACATTCCAGCTTGTGAAACATATGTCACATGTGATTCTTTCTTTCCCGTAATCTCGTTATTTCAAAAAAAGTGATCTTAACACTAAGCCCCTACAAACCTTTCCACTTACGCGATACACCGCAGCTATGGCACTTACTACGTCTCCTTGAGCACCAGTGGAATATTAAGAGAATAGGTAGTCTGTGCCTTCATCCTAAGCAGCCGTGGTAGTTACTTCACTGATTTCTCTCCTTCGTTCATCGTGTATTAAAATTTGTAGCTGACTTTTTACTCAGTGTTGCTCTTTTCATCTAATCCTTGGTCGTCCACATAACCTTCATCATTTTGATTGGAATTTATGACGTATACCTCATTGGAAGTAGGATGTGGTCATTTCGAAGTGAACTACTTATTTTATTCTATAAGCCTTCGGGCTCAAGGAAGTCGCCCGTCCAAGCAGATCTGTGTTTTGCACGATTTCCGTAAATCACTTAAGGCGGCTCCAGGAAAGGTTTCTTTCAAAGGATCACGGCCAATATGCCGAATCCCATGTTTAGTTCCTTTTCATTCTGATATACTGTGCAGTTCATCTCAAAAACGCTATGTCTGTCTCCTGTACGCTTTATTTCTCTTTAATTATGATATCTAGCATCCTTCCATAAGGTGGAGCCGGCGAATAGATGCAGATGACAAATACGGTTAACAGGTGTAGTAAAAGTGTCGGCCACTCTTCCGGAATCAAGCTGGGAAAAACAAAGCGGCAGCGGCAGTAAATCTAAGTGAGATTTCCATACATTTCACCATTTGCGACGTTAATCTGAATTTTAATATACTCGTAGATATAGTAAGGACGTTCTTCGTGGAAAACATACTGCAGCTAATACTCATATTTAATCTTGCACGTGGTTCCCTCGCTCTCACGGTGTTTTCTTGGTGCTTGATTTATAGTGACCACAGAATTTCGCAAGAGTGATACATTCTTCGTCTATTCTTCATCTACTTCAGAAAAAGATTTGTGAATCAATTCCAGCAAAATGTGGATTTTTAATTCTCACACCCGTTTACTGGATTCCATTCGAAATGTTTCCAACTTTCGGCCAGTGTTAAACATCAGCCTGCGTCATTAATGTACAGAATTTCATTTCTTAAATAAAAGTAACAGAGACGCACAGAGTGGTAGAACGTTGTCGACCAAGTATTAGACTGTAGTGTCAGTTCTTAAAATTTTGCTTGGTTTGTACTAGTTTGTACTTTGAGGCTTTTTTATGCCGCAAGCTTTTCCCTATTATCTGTGGTGTGAGTTCTATGTACATTCCTTAGCACACTCTTTTTCTTTTAGTGTTTCCTTTCTTCTGTAAAATATATATGTTTTACCTCAAATTCATTGTTTCTTGTGTACGCACACAATTTACTTATCGAACTATTCCTTCTTTGACATCTAAATATATATTACGCAAACGAGTGTATATTGCAATACAGACGTAACGTGACTGGAGAGATTGTGTGATGACACGTCTTGTTACTTGTTCAATCTGACATTTTATGAACTGCTGTTCACAAATAGTGACGTCATTGCAAACCTTTCTCCTTTATATACGTTACCGTCAGGGTGTTCTTCAACCCGTTATCCATCAAATCACGTCAAACCAATATGAAAATTAGGAATTAACGCATCATTTACCGTATGTACTAGGGACTAGTTCTTCGCCACCTTCAGTATAAATTGCTGAGGTTACTCTTCACGTATCCTGTGGTTGTAGGATCTCGCCCACTCGAGTCGCAGATGAAATGGTGGTGAAGCTATTCGTTTACTTCATAATGACAAAGGAATATTTTAACTTTCAAACAAAACAACACCATTTCAGTTCAAAGCATATTCTCACGATCACTTTGGACACAGTAGGATGCTTTTGAAAAAGCATTGCAGCGTGTAGTCCTTATTGAAGTCTACGAGTACATACGTACATACACCGCAAGCCACTGTGGTGTACACGGTGGAGTGTAGTTATTCCCGTCCAGTCCCATTCGCAAAATGAGAATTGAAAAATTATTGTCTACATGTCTCTGTACAAGTCCGAATCTCTCTTAATAGAAATAATTTCAGCGTTTATTTGGCAACGCAGTAGTGTGTAGACAGAAACAGTTGATTCTCTAAATTAATTTCCGCCAAAATTGGCAGTAACGCAGCAGCAGCAGGAAAGGCTTTCGGTCGGACAAGTTACTGCGATGTTGTTAATGGCATGTGAACGACAATATTTTCATTCTCTGTGTCAAGAGTGGCAGACACCCCCCCCCCCCACCCCAAACTTCTCCGACTGGGAATCACCCATTCCAAGCGCACACCCCAATGCTCATTAATAACGTTGGCGTATTATTACACTCTTTGTTTTGCTTTGATACATAATTCGTTAATTCTTACTTTCACCTATTCAGAAGAATTTTTAATCAAGTGCAACAGCCTCGGCTGTGAACCATTATTAGTGCGATGATATTCTATCGTGAGGCATTCGGCTTGTATCCTGGTGGTGGCAAGAATTTTCACCATTCGCTTATGTCTGACGAGGGGATAAGGAGCGGTGGTGTACAGCTGCTGATGCACAAACTGTATCCCAGTGTACCTGATTAAACTCCAATCCCCTTCGCAATGTGTGGTGGAGTGAGGGCACGTGTCATCCACTTGTCAGGCGAGCTCACTAAGCTCTGCGGAATAGTCTCTATGGTGGATTTCAGACTCTCCCTTCCTTCTCGTCATCTACAACATCACAGACATAACTCTAAAATCTCTCACCTAAGTCACCTGCAGTGAAAGTTACTCTTCACTTTACCCGTCATTTAAGCATGTGAACTATCTGTGACTGTGCATACCTTTGTAAGTAGGCTGTTTAGGTTTTTTTATTGGTAACGCCACCTCTGTATGAAAATCACTGGCTGTGCTGTGTGCAGTCTGTGGCTGCTTTGCATTGTTGTAATACTCGCCATTGCAGTGTTAGGCAGCTGAATGTGAACAGCGCGTAGCGTTGCCCAGTTGGAGGTGAGCCGCCAGCAGTGGTGGATGTGGGGAGAGAGATGGCGGAGTTTTGTAATTTGCCATGAACTGCTATATTTATATATGATGATATCAAGGTAAATACATTGTTTGTTCTCTATTAATATCTTTCATTTGCTAACTATCCCTATCAGTAGTTAGTGCCTTCCATAGTTTGAATCTTTTATTTAGCTGGCAGTAGTGGCGCTCGCTGTATTGCAGTAGCTTGAGCAGCGAATATTTTTGTGAGGTAAGTGATTTGTGAAAGGTATAGTTTAATGTTAGTCAGGGCCATTCTTTTGTAGGGAATTTTGAAGGTCAGATTGCGTTGCGCTAACAAAATATTGTGTGTCAGTTTAAGCACAGTCATATATAAATTGTTCAAAGGGGACGTTTCACCTTGTATGCATGTCATGGAGAACAAGTAATTTCAGTTGGCACCCACTAATGATTGCGAAACTAGAAGTCTGCGGCTGTGTGTACTTACTTCTTCAAGATTCTGTCTCTTACACCTTTCCATTGTTCAATTCAAAAACGAAATGAAAGAACCTATATATACACAGTTAAAACTGTGGTAATTCCATTGCGTAAACGCCGATAATTTACCTGTCGAAGATTACAACGGTTTTTTCGTTATTTACTGTCCGTGCTTCACAATTTTAATTTCCTTCGTGACCTAAATTGGCAATGTGCTGTTATTTTTTGTGGCTGCGTTGCGTACGTAAGTAGCGGTGTATTCATTCATAATCTCTGCTTTTCGTTAAATACTCTTACACATCTACATCTGCATCTACATGGATACTCTGCAAATCACATTTAAGTGCCTGGCAGAGGGTTCATCGAACCACCTTCACAATACTCTATTCTTCCAATCTCGCACAGCGCGCGGAAAGAATAAACACCTATATCTTTCCGTGCGAGCTCTGATTTCCCTTATTTTATCGTGGTGATCGTTCCGCTCTATGTATATGGGTGTCAACAAAATATTTTCGCATTGGGAGGAGAAAGTTGGTGATTGGAATTTCGTGAGAAGATTCCGTCGCAACGAAAAACGCCTTTCTTTTAATGATTTCCAGCCCAAATCCTTTATCATTTCTGTGACACTCTCTCCCATATTTCGCGGTAATACAAAACGTGCTGCCATTCTGTGAACTTTTTCGATGTACTCCGTCAATTCTAAACGACTCTTTAGAGGCAGACGGTAAATTTATAGTAAAAAATTCAATTGAGAATGAAAATAAATGTGCGGAACACTCCGGGTCTGTAGAATATATCCACAAAAATACGTCTGTAAGCTGAAATAATTTGTTATTAGTTACACTCCCAACATCGATTTTCGGGGGATATCGTATATGTTAATTGTAGATGAGCTTCTATCTACAGCATCCGCACCTCCGATTCTAAAAATCAATTTCGTACTCAGTAGCTAAATTTTCTTCCCTGCCAGTGTGTGCATGTCACTGCTGAGACTTTCCGTGTAAGTAATCTGTCAAACCTTTCTCTTATAGTTCGAAGCATCTCATCTCTGCTATGTAGAGACTTACGAAACTGCAGATCTTGTTGGTCTTTTGGTCATTGATCGTTGAAAAGAAGTGATCACAGCAGCGCTGTATGTCTTTCTAATCCACACTTTTATCCGTTCTACCTTCCTGCAGAAATAAATGGTGTTATTCTTAATATCCTTCGTTCCCTAATGGTGTGCTTTCGACTCTTTTCTTTTTTGCAAACAATTTTCGACGGACGACTCAGTCGTTTTGTTCAGCTGCTGCGAGGAGTGTTGTTAGCCGTACTCGCTGCTAAACTGCAACTAGACCTTGTAGTACTGTTGTTGTTGCGTCGCTGCTTATAACTGAGTCCGTCTCCGGGCATACGCTACGATGTTTGACGCTTGTTCGGTTTTCAGACCCGGCATTGTTATTCTGTGAAATTTTCTCAGCATATCCCAGCTCTTTTGGAAGAGGCAGCCTGCAAGATTTTGACAGATCAAGTGCCGGACACGGAACCTTGTTTAAATTGAAACCTCTGTCTCGATTTATTAAATTTCCCGACATCTTTATTTCGATAGGCTCCCTAATTCCGCTGTCCCAGTAACAAGGCATTTACGCGACGGTACCGGCATCGTCGTATTTTATTTCATGATTATATTCGAGACAATGTTCGTCGGCAGTTGGTTTGCTTGGTTGTCTTACTTGAGTTCAAGTAGTCTGACCCATGTGAGACGCGCCACATCAACACGGAATGAGATACACAACCGGGTTTCGCAGATCTCGATCAACATTACACAGAAGATATTTTTACCTTTATTGACGGGAGCAAGATACACTAGATGCCACGTCTCCGCTCTGAACATTGGGCCAGTGGAAGGCAGGTAAATGATTCTTCGTTTCTCTTTTTCCTACTCAAAGTTCCTCGTCAGGCGTTGCCGATTTTGGCTGCAAACCCACTCAGTTCGTCGATCTGAGTACCCATTCCTTGGAAACGTTAGATGCCTTCGACAACGACTCAGCTGAACGCTGGAAAATACACCGTTAATCAATGACGTCGAGAAAAATTGAGGGATCTCCATTGCTCTCTTTTTTTAGAACTGCCTGACTACCACTTCGCAGAGGTAATTTCTGAAGCATATATGTCTCCCGGTTCGATAACCGCGCTCCTGTGTCTCAACTTGAGCACGTTTTAAGATTAAACACCTTAAGAGGAAAATAATTTTCCGAGCGGACATCGCTTTTCTCGCGCGGGGCTCCCAGTACCGGATGCCAAACAGGTGCTCCTCGCCATCCGGTAATGGTGCCAGCCGACGAGGAAATATTTCAATCAGCGTCGAGTGTTGTCCCAGCGGCATCGGCGCTCGCCTGCCTCTCCCTGCAAAATCCCCGGCGCGTGACTTATTAGCTCGTCGCTCGCTCCCCTGGCTGCCCCTCCGCGTTATGCTACCCGCACAACTCGCGCAAATACCACCCTACACACACACACACACACACACACACACACACACACTGCGTCACTTCCCCCTTCTCCGTCCCTCTCCGGCACATCTATTATCCATCCGACCTGCCCCTTATAAGGACTGCTCTCGTTCCATAGCTGAGCGTCACTGCTCAACATCGCTGAGAGGGTGATGAGAGACTTAACTTTCCACTGCCATGTTGACGTAGATTCCTTTAAGATACATTACAGCGGGAGGTGAGTGAATTAAATACACTCACAACTGGGGCACTAAAGCGTAGTGTAAAACGAGGAGAATGTCTGTAACCATATGCTTTGACTACTAACTACGGAGATTTTTGTTCTTCAGGCTACAGCTGCAGCTATGGCAATTACTCAGTTCCACTCCGTCCTTACACACACACACACAAAGAGAGAGAGAAGCGATAACTTTGAGCTAACTTTCCAAGTGCTTGTCTTGTACTCTGCTCACCAGAGAATGGGCTCGATATTCATATGATACGTTTTTCGTGATTACCACATCCGTACTCCGCAATCCACCTTAGCGTATGTGACGGAGGGAACTTCCTGTACCATTAAGTATTGCTCCCTTTCCTGTTATATTCACGAATGGTGCGTTGGAAGAATGATCGTCGATAAATCTCTGTGCTCTCTAATTACTTCAATTTTTCGTCTTGGGTCGCATGTGGGTATGTGGGAAGAAGTTCTATGTTGCTGGACTCTTTGCGTCTGTGTGTGTGTGTGTGTGGTGTGTGTGTGTGTGTGTGTGTGTGTGTGTGTGTGTGTGTGTGTACGTGTGTGTACCTGTCCCTGATGCACAATGGCTCTCGTGTAGCGTCTGCAACTGGAGTTCGCTGAGCATTTCCGCAACGCTATTGCACCGACTGTACAACCCTGTGACGACATGCGCCGCTCTTCTTCGGATCTTCTCTACCTCATGTAATAATCAAGTTCACTAAGGTCCCAGGCTCACGAAGAATACTCTAGAATCGGCCAGAACAGTGTTTTGTGAGCCACTTTTTTGTGGATTACATTTCCTTCAGATACTTCACTGAATTTCAGCGTGTCACCTATTTTTGCCGTTATTTCTTTTATGTAATCATTCCACTGTACATTACTCCGGATGATTGCTCCTAGGTATTTTACGGTAGTTCCTGTGCCGGTGAGGACGTAATCGGACAGTCTTGGATCTATTCAGTTGTTTATGCGTAATATGATGCATTTATTTACATTCAGGGTCAACAGCCAATTCCTACAAAATCGCCAACCCTCTTTTGGTCAGCCTGCATTTCACTACTGTCCTTAGGCGTTGCAAACTTCCAAAACTACATCGAAAGAGTAATGGCGCTTGACTCCTCATTTTCTGTTCAGACTTTTTATTCCGTCATGTCATTCATGTAATCTGTCTTAAAATCTATCTTCACATCTTTTATATATACATTTCTGTTATAGTCTCACGGCTCCAGGACATTTTCTGAAGAGCGGATGCACTAATGTAGTCTCAACTCCTGCAGGAGTCAGTAATTTGCGAGTAGGGTGCTACATTGCAGTGTGCTGTAAGTTGGTAATTTGGGTCGGTCAGGGCACGTGTCCAGATGGTCGAAGTGGTTAAGGCAGTCACTCATGAGAAGTAGTAAACCTGTGTTGGAGTTCCGGTACGGCACAAATTTTCAACTTCTGCCACTGCGTTCCACAATGCACTGTGCGGCTGAAAGTCGCTGGTTTCCCACCTACCTTTTCCCTTTCCTTCCCATTCCTCCATTCGATATACGGTTCACATCTTTCCTTCGAGCGATCCATCTCCTACTTTTCACGACCTCTCAGCAGATGTCAGCTATGCGGCTCACACGATCGCCGCAACTTCTATCTGCTCAACGCTCGAACCCTGCAACTTGTCCAATGCTGCGTTTACCACCCGTATACGAACTTCACAACTTGCATCAGATCTATGACTTTATCTCGGCCATTCACGGCAATACCACAGCAAGCCATATTGTAGGTACGTAGATATGTTAAGCTGGATAATAATATTCGTATTACAATTAAAAAATTAAATTATTGTTTGAAATGCCGTAACCGACAAAAGAATGACGAGAAAGTGTTTTAGGGAAAGAAAATACTTAATAATGAGCTTGAATTACAAATACTCTTATTCAGATTTTTTTTTTTGGATGCCGTTAACAGTTGAGCCTGCACAAAACACACTTCAAAAAGTGTAATATATTCATTACGCCATTTTGTCTTTGCGCGATTTTATTCTTTTTCTTGGCAGATTTTGGTAGAGAATCATAAGCGACTCTATTTAGACGAATGTATAAGTCTGTTTGCGCTATTCTCAAACTGTACACTAATTTGTTGCTAGGCTTAGCAGATTCTAACAATTATTTAAAACGAGAATGAAACCACTCGCACCCACTTGTCGTTCTACAAAGGGTAGATACCTCTCCCGCCCAAATACATGTACTTCCTCTTGTACCTGAAGGGGAAATTGCGGAATTTGTACCTGAAAGGGAAGTTGCGGAATTTGTGCGGGGGGATTAGAGAACGATTCCTCAACCTTAACTGTATTGCAGAGTTCGTGTCCGCCCATAGCAGTTAAATGCTAAATTTACAAATTGGAAGATCCGATACTTTAGATTTGTTATCATGTGCCATGTTTGGAAACCGCAACAATGTAGTAAAAGCAGATAACAATAAGTTGTAACACCGTAACAGTCTGGTCCAGTTGTTCAAACATATTGCACTGTAAGATAAGAACAATTTAAGTCGGGTAAAGAAGAGAAAATTTTCTAGACAACAAAATACAACGTTAACGGTAATTTCACTTAAGACGTAGAGCAAGTGTTAGAATTATTGCCCTCCTGAAAGGAGAGGGTAAGGTATTCACGTTGTCGTGCGAGCAAGGTGGATCGTCTGCCACGTTCGTTTTCTTGAAACTTACGTACTGACGTTCGCCGTTATTATAAAGGCGGGCTGCTTTGTCTGCCACGTTACAGTGAAAGCATCTCCCTCATTTCAGTTTTACCGAACATATGTTCGTCTGCACGATTAATGTACGTGTATTAATTAGCAGTCGTCACTCCCTCAGTATCTTCCTCCATCTAAAAAGCTGGCTGATTCTTGCGCATGCTATAAAGAGTTGCGTCCAAGTGCATAATCTGAAATTGCTGAAACCTTCCGTCGTGCTATTTAACAACGTTATATATATCCGTGTCATTTTAGAAAAAAAAAAATTTGGTTACCTTCCGTTCTGATCCACCGATTTGAAAATTCAAGAACCAGGAGGATAACCATTAATACTGACTATTATGAGAATTCTCAATTAGTATCGTCTTTCTTGTCTTAAGCTTATCAGAATTTAGGAGTATTTCTCGCCAGATGCGTTACACTTTTATTTACAAAGCATCTTCTTTGGTCATTCTGGAAATATGGAATACATAATATTTTTTTACAATTTGCTATTTACAGATTAAAAATACAAATAACAAAATGTAGAAACAAATTATGTACACCACATTTCCCCAATAACCACTGAAGATGCTTTTAAACAGTAAAATTGAAAAGCGTCTAGAGAAAAACACTCTTACACTGCAGTGAACCTAAGACGGAAATACTGATATTTAACAGCTGCTGGGGAAGAAGGTCATCCAAACAAAAGTATTATACGAAATACCTTTTTCTTAGGATCTATGTACATTTAAGTTTATGCTAATGCTGGATTTAGTATAATAAATTACTAATACAGATACAGATATATGAAACGAATTTAAATTCTGATTTTTAGATAACAGAGCAGTGTAACTATTAACTGTTAGTCAAAGAATTATTGCACAGTCTTCAGTTAATTTCTGCATTTAGAAATCCTCAGCGAGTTAATGACCAGCCGCATTGTTACGCAGATATCTGCTAAGAGAGGGTGCAACGCACGAGGATCTAGATACTGAAGGGAAGATATTATGGTAACAGCAAGTGTTGCACGGAAGGCACGAAGTTAATATTAGTAAATGCTTAATTTCTGCGGTCAGAGTCTCTGAAGTTGATTTACAATTATTAATCCGCGTTCGCAACTACTAAAAAATGCGTGGTTAAACTACCATATGCGTTTCCTTATATCGATTTCAAATATTGACAGTGATCTGAAATGAAACACTTCTGCGTTGTTACGAAAATTTTTTTTATTTAGAAATCAAACCAAAAAGTTTGTAAATATATTTCATACCAAGCCACGGACGACGTTTGAAGTCAATAAAGCGAAACGCACATGGTAATATAAACAAGCATTTTTGCAGAGTTTAATAAAAATTAGTGATTTACTGAAGGCTGCAAATTCTACTGCGCAAAAACTAGTCTGGCGGAAGTCCAACAGATTAAACGGTGCAACTTGCAAAATAAGACTGGACATTAAACTATACATGAAACCCGTTTTTCATTAAATGTAGCGAAGAAATAGGTGTATGAATGGCAAAACTATGTACTAGATTTTAGGGCATTATGTATCTTAGCTCCATCCCGAATTCTATTTTGTAAAGCAGTTGTCTTAACTGGTCGAAGTCAATACGACAAACGACACGTTTTGTTTCATCTGGTAAGTGACGAGGATTATTGCGTCACATTTGACCGCATTTGCTTGTTGAGCAGAATAAGACAGCGCTAAATAAAACTTATGGCGAACCAATAGGTAATCCCACAGATTAACTTCAAGAATCGGAAGCGTAATAATACTGTTAGTTGCCAAAAACGCTACATTACGCTAAGGGAAGATCTCCGCGCACGTCCGACGCAACTCTGCAGATTTCGTAACACCAGAGGCACGAAGTGACGTTAGTTACTCGTCACTGGCGAGTGTAAATGGCAGTAGCGACCGGAAACAAGACGCCTGACAAGCGAAGTGTGAGTGGCATGCAGCCGCGCCTTGGCGATAGTTCACCTCGCTACGGGAAGGGGATCGCCGGCTTCCCGAAACACTGTCGTTACGGTCAGCCTTCAGCTGGTTGCACTGCCACCTGCGAATGCCCAAGCAGTCACCAAACGAAGGGCGGCTTAAGCAATTAGTTTGGCTGAACTTATCCTCTTCTGTAATGGATAGCAGCATCTTATAAATAGTTACTGCAATACGCTGTTACTGTCACCTCTTTTATCCAGGGTAAATATGGGTTCTGCAAGCTGTGCACACGTAGTTAAATGAATTTTGTAATATAGCGGGATGCATTTAGAACACTGAGGTTACATTTAAAGTGTAGAGTTTAATTCATCTGCAATAAGATTTGTGATCGAGAGACTTTTCTCTTTATTTGTAATTGGTAATTGGTGTACACTTTTGGAATCAATAATTATATAACTATTTTCTACATTTATCATAGAGATGAAAGGTCACAATTAAAAGAGGAGTGACAGGCATCATGTAGCTTAAAGAGTTACAAGACAGCATGTCGGAGACCGTAATGTGTATCCATTAACAGAAAAACGTTTTTACCTATATATGAACAAAGCTTTCTCACTTTCACAGTAGCGTGGTTATTTTAGATAACGGCTGGATGTGATTATCTTCCGAATAATTCCTGACATATATTTAGGAATAACTGCTGCGGTTCCTCTCAGCGTAAAATACATGCGAGTAGTCGTAGAAATGTCTCCACTTTCGACTGCACGCCCACTGACACGAGTAATAAAAGTAATGGCACAAATCAATCTTTAAAATAATTAAGTGCAAGCTTTTTACTTCTATCATAATTTTAAGGGTAAATTATATTCTGCATTCTTTTTCGGAAATGAGCAAATAAATAACTGGCACGGAAAGTAAATAATGCATCAGCGTCACGCGTTACAGTATGACTTCATAATTTACTGCTACAAAAAGTCTTAATTTCCGCCTTTAGCTAGCAACGTCCAGTGTTTTTTTTTTTTTTCAGACATATTGTCTGCATGAGCTACATCTGAAAGCGTTGTTTTCAAATCAACTTACGTCAGACACATAAGCCCACTATGGTAACCGCTTTCATTCCAGACAGGCAGAGAGAAATTTATTTCATTCGAGTGCTATTGCGATTGCAATCCTCGACGAGTAATTTCCATTTTTTTAACGCTACAACTGACGTTCATGGGCCCATTATTTATTAAAAGATTATCGGAATAGTTGCCGTTGCCACGTAACAAAAACTGTTCCTGCCTCGACACGTGAAATCAGATTATAAAAGCAGTCAATCTTCTTGTGTCACATAAAAGAAAAAAATGACGTTTACTGGTGGAAGCACATGTTAAATTTCTTTTGCAACTAACTTGGTCACATGCAAGTGAATCTGTCAAGCGTTTTGACTTCATTTCCCTTTAAAGAAAAATACAGATCGATCTCAGCTTATCGACTAGATCTACAAACATGCTAAAACATAGGCTGAGTCAATAAGTTTCTTGTACATTGTTCTTCGCTCTTTTAGACAGTTACCCTTCAATAGCTTTTAACAACAATTACAAGAAAAGTAACTTGGATTTTACTTTCATACATCAGTTGCCGTTCCTGGGAAAATAATCTTCTGAAACGGCCAACCTAATTATCAATGATTTTATTCTTTAAAACAAGTTTCATGTACGACGCCCATATTTAGAGCACTTCACAGCTTATTTTACATTATTAAATAATTGTAGGTTTTGTAAGGGGAGCTAATCTCTAACAGAATTCGGCGAAATTAGGGAAATAAATCTTTCCATTTACATTATGTCCAACAGGAGAGCGATTTCTTTCCTTCGCTCAGACACTAGCACAAAAGTTCGTTTCTGTTGAACTTTATTGTAAAGTAAACCACATAACTCTCTGAAGGCAGGCGGCGGAGCTACACAGGTTGGAAAAATAAATTTCTCACTTACTGACTAATCGTAGTCACTAATACAACCGGGTGTGAAATGTTTCTACCGATTCGGGTTAAAATTCGTTCGCATATTGTTATGAATCTGATTAATTTACATATGTCATAAATTGGCAGAGGAATGTCAGTTTGAAGTAGCTCACAACGAGTAATTGGACACTCAATGATACAATGTATCATCTACAGCTACCATCGCTCTGGAGGTCAACATGTCATCTGTCAACAGCGTTAATTCCAAAACAATGGTGCGCGTAAAATATGTCAAAGGATTAAATCCGAACATGCACTTACAACGAAGTGTTTGCGAATTTTACGCGCAGTTAGTGGACTGAGGAGAAGGATACGGAAATGTGGCTCGGAGATATAACCGGCACATTAACTGAGATTTTGAGTGTCCACTGAAGTTAGATGTTTGGGTATTAGGGAAACTGATTTTGAGTCGTCCGTATTTTAAGACTTGCTGTTGTCTTCAGATCTAAGACGGTTTGATGAAGTTCTCCTTTTCATCTCTGCACAGCTACTGCAACCTACATCCTTTAACCTTAATGTTTTCAAGCCCTAGACTCTCTACAAAATTTTGACTCCCTTTCACTTTCCTCAGTCACCAAACTGATGATTTCTCTACTCATGAAGATGAGTCCTATGATGTGATCCTGTCCTTTACTCACATTACACCACCGATTTATTTTTATTGCTCATAGTTACTCGATCTACTCATATTATGCATTCTACTGCAGCATCGCTTTTCTAAAGCTTCGATTCCCTTCTTCCCTGGGTTGTTTATAGTACACGTTTCACTTTCGTACAACGCTCTAGTCCATTCAAATGCCATAAGGAAAGGGTTTCTAACATTTAAATTTATATTCGATGTTAACAAATTTCTCTTTACCGGACATGCTTTCCCTGCTGCTGCTACCAGTCTGCATTTTACACCATCGCTGCTTCAGCTATAGTCACATATTTTGTTGCCCAAATAACAAAAATCCTTTGTCTCATTTCTTACTCATTGCGCTATGCAAAATTAGTTTTGTCTTGCCAGATCTATGTATTTATTTATTGGTTACATGTAACAGAAACAGGCGCACTTGGAGAGGGACAGCCGCGGTGAGTTACCTCATGAGGTGACCGGTGGCCCTCTGGTGCAGATCCAGCTCCGTGGTGGCGGCTGCGTTGTCTCCGGACGGTAGCAGCGGGGACGCACGGCGGCGTCGGTCGGCGGCGGGAGAGGGGCCGAGCTGAGCTAAGCTGGCCACGCACGGTCGGTCACTGCACTGGCACGGCGCGTCACTACGAGCGAGGCATGGCTCAAACGCGCGCCTTGTACGCGCGCCAGAGGAGCACTGCGCCCGAGCGCGCGCCTGCACCCGCGGCCTCCCCACCAGCGCGCCCCGCCGTGACGTCACGGCCAATAGCACGCAGCGGGGCGGGACCGACGACGCGTTCGTTGGCAGCGCGCCGCGCCGCCGGCCACGCCCCCTCGCCGCCGGCGGGGAAGACCCGCTTTTGTAATGAAGTTGCAGGTGGAGGCGGAGGAGTCCGCGGAAGAAAAGAAGCGTAGCCGCCGCCGCTGCGTTCGTCGGAGGCGGTGCGGGTGGTGGCGTCAGCGGTGGCGGGGAGAGCGTGGGGCTGCCGCCCTCCTCCCGAGCGATGGGAGGCGTTTGTTGTGAGCTGCTTAGACTTCTTATTTTTATTGTCGGCGGTGGCTGCGGCTGCCATGCGGCTACAATGGGGGCGGCGCTGCGGACAACTTCCGAGACGAGGTGACCCGGCCCTCCGGCGGCGGCAGCGGCGGGCGTCCAGGTATATAATTAACCGTAACGCCATCGCCTACTTCACGGCGGCCACAATAGCGCAGTTAGGCGCCGCGAGGTGCATGCGCGGCAGTGGCGGCGGCTGGTAGAGGGCAGGTGTTTTATTGCACGCGGCCCATTAGGCTGGTGGGCTTTGTTGCGTGATGGTGACCGCGGGGGATCCGGCCCTCCCCTGCACGCTGCTCGCTGCTGCTACTGACCTGGAACAGCGCCCGCCGCGCCTGCTCCCGTTCCCATTGTCCACGCCTGTGGAGCCCGCATGCACCAGCGGCAGACGACGCCTCCCATTGTCGCCATCGCATCCGTAAAAGGATCCTCACAATAGGCGACAAAAGTTACAATCCTCATAAAGCACTGCTCTTGTTTCGGAATAACACAACAGCAGGAAAAACGAGTGAAACGTCACCTGCACTGAAGCGTCCTTGCACTTGGAAACTGTATGCCCGGCCGAATATTCAACCCAAACCTCTCACTTTGTCTGACAACCCTTTTCAACCAATTTTCAAACCCTCCAGAATTTTTCCTGTACACCTTGCTGTGTGCAAGAAATTTTTCCAGGGGGAAGAAGGGGGAGGGGGAGACAGGTTATATGAGCTCAACAGATACGGATATTGTCCACGAAGTGCAAGAGTCTAACTTCGAATCTAAATGGGAAACACAGTCTCAGTCTCTGAGATGAGTCCTTACAGCGTTTATTCGACGGCAGATTAAAAAAAAATCGACTGAAGCATCAGCTTTCGTTACAACATTCTTCGTTCATATTGTTGTGAAAAGTACACTTAATGAAATGTAACTGAAAACGTAGTTAATATACAAGAGACATTGAACAGGTAATGAACTTTTTTTCCTCGGCCAATTTCAGTTGAAACAAGTGCGGAAGTTGTTGTGGGACATCGTGGAATATACCCGCTTGAACCTCTATAGCGCCATGAAATTCCGACACGTGGTGGTCCTATTCGTAGCCTTCAAGATGCCGTCTACAATGGAGATGAGCTCGAAGCAGAGTGTTGTCAACGAGTTTCTTTTGGCAAAAAATCAGAGAATCACAGATAATAGTTGGTATTTTCAGAATGCAGAGACCTGGCAGTGAACGAAAGTTGGGTGAGGCGTTTGTCATCATCACAACAAGTTTGCGCAAACCTGCCTGATCTCCTGCGTCTAGCCGGCCGTACAGACCCGTGGCTCCTGCAAAGTAAGAACATGCGGACTGTCATTCGAGGTGGCCAAAGAATCGCAGTGAAACACCTTGCTGTTCAACTGGGCGTCTCTATTGGTAGTGCTGACACACCCATCCACCAGTTTGGGTACTCCAAGGTGTGTGCCCGCTCTGTGTTCCTGGCCGCCTAACATAAGACGGACGTCGCACCTTCTGACTTCCAGCGTTTTCCCCAATGAAGGATCCACTCCACGGTGTGCTGTACGTGGGTAATGGGGACGTTATTGATGCAAAGAACTTTGGATCCGACGTCGACCATGCGTGCATACGGGTACTATCAGTAATGTCTCATAAGACTGTCGGATTCATCGGAGATTATGTTGAAAAATAGAGTTCTGTAATCAAAAGAATGGGAATAAAATGGTATGTTGGAATCCTGAATAAAACCAACCTGCTTTCAGAAAAAGAATGTTTTGAATTACTTATTGGATTCCCAGTGCATAAACATAACAAGCATGTTATTTGTGACAGATTGGAGGAGGGGTACATGCTTCAAGTTCACGCGACAAAATTTAAAGGAAACAATCATTCAAAAGGATACAAACTTTGTCAAAAAAAAAAAAGAAAAAAAAACTGAGACCGAAATGGGTGACATTTGATCTAAAATACAGAATAGCAGGCCTATTTAAGTCCTTAGCACTCGAGCGGCCATAGTTACTTTCACTGTGCAACATCTGTCACATTCTGTGAAACTTCGCGTGTACACTGGTTTCACGCAGAATACGAGGATAGGCGGCTAGTCTTCTAGACAGTAGTGTCCTGGCTAGCCTTTTGTGACATCAAGTCACTTTCGTCGTAAGTTTCCAAGATGTGAAAAACATCGTTCCACACTATTTCCTCATCTAACCTATAGACGAGAATTGATCCGTAATCTGCTCGTGCGAGCTGGTTCGTTCTCACTCGTCAGGAGCGAGCGAAGGACCGGTTCAGGGTGACTAATGGTGCGGACAAAATGGCTCTGCGAGAGAAAATGTTACTAACGAGGCTAATTCGGCAGTAGGTAATGGCATTTTCTACAGGCGTGTATCGCTTTGCGGGGGGTATTAATGCGTTTCGTAGCAGATTTTTTTTTCTAAGGGCACCGTTCTGGTGAAAAACGACAGTGAAATGATAATTAATTTTGTTTCAGTATTCCAAAGTTAAGAACGAAGCCAAGTACGAAAGGTAGCTGCTGCAGCCTTACGATAAATGTCGTTTTCGGATGAAGTGTAAATTCACTTCAACGTGTATTTCTTGACCATTTTATCCATGTGTTAAATATAAAGACACAGGATTCGAAGAATATTACTCAATTTATATTTCCCACAGAAATTGAACTCTGGTGCCACTTTCTGAATATTGCTAAATCAAAAATAACCTCCTAAGAGGGAGTCTGCCAGTGAACTACTTTGGTTGGATATCAGACTGCACATTAAAGTTGCTCCCAAAGTATGTAGATCCTAAAATCTACCTATTGGTTGCTGCAAACCTGTAAAATTTTCAATATTTGTCAAGGTAAATTTGTTGAACTGAATCGCTCTTGTTGTCATGTAAACATGACGACCTACTTTACTGTGTATATGAATTAGCAATAATTTTTATTGGTTTGAAGAAGGCTCGTCAGTGAACTGATGGTTCAAATGGCTCTAAGCACTATGGGACTTAACATCTGAGGTCATCAGTCCCCTAGACTTAGAACTACTTAAACCTAACTAACCTAAGAACATCACACATATCCATGCCCGTGGCAGGATTCGAACCTGCGACCGTAGCAGCAGCGCGGTTCTCGACTGAAGCGTCTACAACCACTCGGCCACCGCGGCCGGCTCAGTGAACTGAAACAAGTAATCAGAAAAGGAATTTTTGTCGATCTTGACATAGGACTTCTTGTTCACATATTTTAACGTAACAGTCGTCTGTCTTCCAATTTGACAATGCCAAATAACAACGCATAGGCTAATGTTGCGTGTGCGTACTGACCTCCAAATCGTTGAAAACAGAACACCTACCGGCCAACGTTGTTGTGATACTGTACTCCTTCCCTCTGTTCGTCATTCAGAAATGCATTCGGCCCTGACTTTATTTCTATGGATGATAGTCCGCGATCTCATAGAACAGCGCAAATGGAAAGCTCTTGAAACGAGACGATATTCGGCGGATGGACTTGCCTGCCCATTTCCTCGACTTAAATTCTATCGACTACGTATGGGATGCGTTGGGGAGACACACTGCAGCACATCCACATATGGGATGGAAATTAGTGAACTATATGAAGAAAAACGTAATTTAATTACAAATTACAGCTTTCACACACTTTATTCAACACGTAAACGTCACTATAGATATTCGTATTTACGTTACGACATGTTCGATATGCCTGGATCAGTGGCGATGATGTGGCGCAGACGATTAGCGAAATTCTGCATGACCCTCAGAAGTGTCGGAACACTGATGCTGTCGATGACCTCCGGATAGCTGTTTTCAGCTCATAAATTATTTTGAGGTTATTGCTGTACATCTTGTCCTTAATATACCCTACAAAAAGGAGTTGCATGCGTTCAGATCCGGAGAACATGGTGGCCAATGGAGACTCATGCTAGTGGCCTCTGGGTACCCCAAGACAGAATGCGGTCCTGAGAGTGCTTCTTCACGACATCAAACACTCTCCTGCTTCGATGGGGTCACTTTGGATAATGAGGATGAAATCATCTTCCATGCCGTTGACGTACCGTTCGGAAGTCACCATGCCAGCAAGGGAATGTCGTACTGATTATTCCGTGATTGAACATTGCACGCCACACAGTCAGCCGTTGAGGGTGAAGAGACTTCTCGATCGTAAAATGCGGATTCACAGTCCCCCAAATGCGCCACTTTTGCGTATTGACGAACGCATCTAAATGAAAGTGGGCTTCGTTGCTAAACCAAACCAAACAGCGCATATTGATTCCTATCATGCCCCGTGGCGAATCGTGCAGTTGGAACGTCCTAACACAAACCGTTCAGAAGTTATAACGATCTTATTTCATATAGTTCAATAACTTGTACCCCGTACATCAAGGACCATCCAGTAGTCGGCAACCACGCTGATGAAGAAATGGAACGAGAACTCCTTACCAACCTTGTGGCCACCATGGGAAATCGTTGCAGAGCATGCGTTGCCGTCCGTGCCGAGCACACACCCTATTAAGCACCAGGTCTCACCTTTTGTAATGTCCAGGGGAACGTCATTAATCGTGCCGACTTCCGTGTAGTTACAGTCGTTGAATTAAAGTGCCAATCTGGTATACCAGTTTGCTTCCTCCTTCGTGTACGCTACTCCGTGCTCCGCGTTCGCTGGTAGTACATCGCATCCTATACTCCACATCGCGGCATTCAGGGACACAGCACAAAATGTAAATGTCATGATGCTCATTTTATACTTGTTTACCCACGCAATCGTCCGTTGGACTATCTAGTGTCGCTTTGGCATTGACTTACGTTTTACCGCACCTAGCCCAACCGCTGTTTTCTAAAAATGTTATATGGTACTTATTTTTTGTTTTCTCATGTGTACTACTGCGCGTAAAAATTATTATTAGCTTCGATCTCTTGTATATTTTCAGTATCACACCTCAGGATGGGCTTCTAATAGCCCGAAACCGGTTGTGGTTTAAGCACTGAAAAATAATTTAAAAAACGTCATAAATGAAACGGTATTTTCAACCTCTATTACTTTTGAAGGTTAAGTTTTCAATTTCAAATTTCAAATTCATCTGCAAATCGTAAGCCTGTACGTACGAACAAAAAGCAAAACACTTAAACATCGGAAACAAATCACGCAATATAATACAGTGAAGACCCCATCTAGTCATTATGAAAGTTATACACATTTAGACAAATGGTAGTAAGTCACACTTCAATATGTAATGAAAATTATCAGTTTATTTGGAACGTCGTCTCTTTAAAAATCTTTGCGTGGTAAACACACAGCGACACACTGCCTCTGGTGTCTAGAGGTTGCGTTATTGGGTAGAGTGCGAGCAAGCAAGTAGGTAATGGAAGAGTCAAGTCGCAGCCTTGGGAATTAGTAGTTGTTCAGTCGTGGAGAGAGGGTGTTGTACTATGGCGGAATGGTCAGCTTGGATAGCGGATGTGCTGCCCAGAGATTTCTGTTTGCTATGTTCCATGATGTGTAACCTGAGGGTGAAGGTGATTTTTAAGAAGATTTTATAAAGAGACAGCACTGCCTCCGTTAATGCTACCACAAATTCGCGTCCACGTGGCATATCTACATACGTACATCCACTTTTCTAATGTGTGTGAAATTCGGCGATCGACTCAGATACCTTCTTCATGTGCTGCGAGTTTTGGTGTTAGGCCGGCCGGTGTGGCCGTGCGGTTAAAGGCGCTTCAGTCTGGAACCGCGTGACCGCTACGGTCGCAGGTTCGAATCCTGCCTCGGGCATGGATGTGTGTGATGTCCTTAGGTTATTTAGGTTTAAGTAGTTCTCAGTTCTAGGCGACTGATGACCTCAGAAGTTAAATCGCATAGTGCTCAGAGCCATTTGAACCATTTTGGTGTTACATGTACTGGACTCAAACCAGACTATGAACTATTGTTGCTCTCAGCACTTCAGAAAAATATATCATATTTTGAGTTCAGTAATTATTATTGTCCAAAGATTTCATTGTGTCCAATAACATGTAAATGTTGGTAATAAGGAGAACTATCAATATGTGTTCAATATTGTAATTAGCCATCTCCCATTTAGATTAGTTAAACAGTCTCTTATTAGGAATCATAAAAGAATGGTTCATCTGAGATCATCAGTCCCCTACACTTAGAACTACTTAAACCTAGCTAATCTAAGGACATCACACACATCCATGCCCGAGGCGGAATTCGAACCTGCGACAAATAGCAGCCGCGTGGTTCCGGACTGAAGCGCCTACAATAGCTCGGCCACAGCGGTCGGCTAGGAATCCGATAAAACTAATTTCATGTTAGAAATGTTTTCTAGAAGTAGACATCATGGCGTACGACAATACGGAGAAAGACAATACCGATTGTTCATATTAGTTTGAGTTTACTTCTCTGTCATTAAAAGGACTGAATATAACTTCGAAATACTTCCTTTCGTCATTTATAAATATTTCACAAAGTATATTACCACAGCTTAAAGAAACGTATATTGTAAAATTTGCGTTGTCACGACTTGCACTTTTGCGTGAACAATAATTGATGATTTTGAAAAGTGAACTAGAAACCAATTTGTAAAAACAACGGTTAAAAAAATAAGAACTAGAACGCAAACTGCCGCCCAGTGATTTATTTCATATCGTCTTTTTGTCCGTGGAGTCGGAGAAGAGTCAAGTTACCCATTGCCATTTAAGGATTAGGAAGGATTAGGAAGGATTAGGAAGAGTTTTCCGTGAAAATTTGTGTAAATTCAACAGATGCGTTTTTGTAATAGCTCACATTTAAATTATGTAACAATTAGCCATTCTGAGTATTCTTTTGGATCTTCCTTACCCATTTTCTACAGTGTAGTTATTATGAATCGTTCTTTTACGCTATCTAGTTTGCAGACAGTCATATGCATTTCAGATTAATTAAAATCACATTCGTAAAACTTAATTTGCATAACTAAGTTCATGTTCACCTGAGGGTTCTAGTCCGAATCTGTAATCGGAATTTAAAAGTCAAACAGCTTTCAGGTTGTTAGAGACAATTTTCAGCATACAAATTAAACAAACAGACGACATTTAATTTTTCGACGCATTCTGTGTAATCGAGAGTATTTACCCTGTTTACACTGAAAGTATCTGCCACTGTAAGTTTAGTTACGTACACAGAATACAGGGTGGGGCAAACAAAAGTTGCCTGATCTAGTGGATACGATTGGACGAGGATTTGCAGCAGCATTAACCGAGGAGGAAAAGACCTACAGTTACAAAAAATGGTTCAAATGGCTCTGAGCACTATGGGACTTAACTGCTGAGGTCATCAGTCCCCTAGAACTTAGAACTACTTAAACCTAACTAACCTAAGGACATCACACACATCCATGCCCGAGGCAGGATTCGAAGCTGCGACCGTAGCGATCTCGCGGTTCCAGACTGTAGCGCATAGAACCACTCGGCCACCCTGGCCGGCCTACAGTTACAGTTACTTCTAACAAGCTGGAGCAACTGCCCAGCCGACCGAACCTTGGAGCACATTCACAATCTTCAAGCCTGACAGAGTTGTTTCCAGAGGTCAGTCTGGTAGCGGCCCTAGCTGGCCACCCACGTCACATAGTCTGTCAGTGTGCGATTACTTTGTGTGGGGAGTCCTCAAGTCAAAGGTGTATCGCAAACAAACCTTATCGGCTCCAAGAAATGCAGCAGAACATTTCGGATGGGATTGCAGCAATTCCAGTAGCCCAGCTTCGATCCGCCTTTAGTAACTTGCTGATCAGGGCCCAAAAGCGCTAATAAATGAATGGTGGTCATTTTCAGCATCTTCTACAGTCAAGTTAGTACTGTATTTTTTCCTCTGTTTTCTCTGTTTTCTTTGTATCCTGGAACTCTGTTTCAGGGACACTTTTATTTCCCTTACCCTGTATGTATGTATTTTTGTATGTATGTTCCACATCTTCTCCTAAACCACTTTAACGATTTGTACCAAACTTGCTACACATATCACTTATTGTGTGGGAAGAATCGCTATGGGGCAAGAAAAGCCTATAGGTCAAGTGGGTGGGGATGGGTATGATAAAGCAATGTACAGCATGACTCGTGAATCTACATAATTTACTCGTCCATAATTTGGGAATGACAGCACTTAGTGAATTGCAACAAACTTTAACATAATTTCAAACCTTTGGGAAAACTGCTCTTGCTGACAACTCCCACAAAATCATGAAAGCAAAAATGTTCGTTGCTTACTACATTTTTGCTGTTCATGTAGTAAAACTGCCGCACGAAGCATGACTCTTAAGTTATTATTTTTTTACTACCGACTCTATTCAAACAAATATCACAGACAGTCGCCACATATGCCACTGGATGTACCTGCAAAATTATATTATTGTATAACACATAATTTACGAGATACTCCATCATAAACATTGAGCTGCGTGAAAACCGAACTGCTGGGCGTTGTACATGCGAAATATATATGTAGAAATAGGTGCGAAATACGTTAAACACATGTGAAATATGTATGACGTGTGCGAACAAGGGCAAAGCCACGGGTTAAAAGCTCATCATATATCCCTGGAACGATTTAAACACATTGGGTACACATAGTAGTTACGTTCTGGAAAGAACGACTATGGGGGTGATAAAGGGGAGAGAAAAGGGGGGGAAGGGGAGATGGACAGACAGAGAGGGAGAAGTAGATGGACACTAATAGGGGGAAGGAGGCGATGAGGAGAGAGAGGGAAGGCAAAATGGACGAAGAGAGGGGAGAGGAGGAGATAGACAGAAGAAGGAAAGAAGAGGAGATGGACAGTCAGAGGAGGAAGTACGAGACGAACAGAGTGAGTGGAACAGAGGAAATGGACGGGGAGAGTGGGTAAGAGGATGTGGACGGATAGAGGAGGAGATGGAAAAAGAAATGGAGAAGAAGGAGACAGATAGATGGGGGAGCAGAGGACGAAGTTGGAGGAGCAGATGGACAGAGACAGAGGTAGGAGAACTGGACAGACAGAGGGGCAGGAGGAGATGGACAGAGAATAGAGGGTGGGGGAGGTGGAGAGGAAGACGGGTTTTAGGAGATGAACGTGGAATGACGGATAGAGCAGATGCTCAGAAAGAGGGACAAAGATCAGATGAACTAATATAAATTGGGGCAGCGCAGGGTATCCAGTTAGTATTGTACCTAAAATGGAAGTAACAACTCAGTTGAACAAACGGAGGCACATGGCTAAATTTATGTTTGGGTGGTCAAAATATGGGTAAAAATTATGCAATCTGCCATTAATTTGTGATCGGTTTGTATATTTAAGTAACTTATTTTTACATTCATTGGTTTAACTTCCAAAATACACTTGTGGCGAATCGTATGAGCACCACTTCTTCAATCTTTCTTTTTTGGTTGGAGTCTCACCAGTGCCCTGACTGGTTTGATGCAGCCCGTCAAGGCTTCTTCTCTTGTGCCATTCTGATCATCTTAAAATAGCAGCTTTTTTAATCTTTGTCTTTCTGTGCAGTTTTTGCCCTATACGGCTCCTTCTAATAACCATGTAAGTCACCCCCTGATAACAAATTCCTATTATCCAGCAAACTGTTCCAATCAAAGATTACCACATATAACTTTCCTCGCCACTTATGCGGCAGAATTTCTCACTTCTTATGCCCACTTAATTTTGCTTATCCTTCTGTAACATCACCTCTCAAACCGTTCGATTCCTCTCTCGTTTCCCCAAAGTCAGTGAGTCACTTCCATACAGTGCTGTACTCCAGACGTACCGGTACTGGTTTCTTGGAATGCGTGTCTGGTACTTGACTAGTGATTGGTGCCAGACCAGTGCAAAACCTGAAACAAGGATGATGAGTGGCGCCGACGCGTATCCACCTGCGCCAGTTAATCGTAGCACAGCTCTCGTTTGTAACTGATGTCGGCGCGCTCTCCGAGCGCGGAGAAGCGGGCAGTTCTTGTGGAGGCGGGATGCGGGCGGCGGAGGCGGCCTCGCCACGCGGTAAGACCGCTAATGAGCGGCAAATGTAACTTTTTGCCCCGGGCTGCTCTCCGGCTTTGTAGCGGTGGACAAAGAAGTGCGTTGTTACGCAGGACCGCCGCATGCCTGCTGCCAAAAAACGTCGCCCCCGCTCCAATCGATTGTCTCCGGTTGCGGACCCCGTCTCAGACACCGACCTGCTTCCTCATGGAGCCGATGGGGTCGCGAGGTCCACAGGACAGCAACAAGATGACCGGCGTCAAGCAGGTACAAAGCTTATAGTAGGCCTACAGAAATAAGGACCATCTGCACAACGGGATGGACACGCTGCAGCTTCGTATCGATAGTAGGTTGTGATGTCACACTCCCCATGGGTAACAAAATGTTATCAGAACCTCAGAATTAGATTAATCAAAGACTAGCAATGATATAAAACAATTAAGGCTACGGTTTACACTCATGGTTTAGGAGAGAATCTCAACACTAAGGATCGCATGTGGACCTCTGCCCACGCCAATCTGACAGGTGCCCTGGTAGCTGAAGTGCCACCACACTAATTGCATCCCGCGGTTTCTGTAGGACACATTTCACCGGCACTCGCCCACATCAGGGAGTTCTTGATTGACCTCAGCTACTTACGATCGGACCTTCCGACGACACGGATGCCCGGCACGAAAGACTATTATCGCCTCAATCAACAGCAGCAACCTGTCGATACGGTCGCACACAGACATCCCGAAGTTGGCTGGAACACGGTGTGGTGAGCAGTACACACGCCTTTTCTACCTACGATGGAGCGTTCATTGTGGTACGTGGCTGGGAACGGGAAGTTCGCTACTCGTCAGACGTCATCTGACGGGCGACCCCGTTTGTCCGACATGGTCAGTAGTTGATTCGGATGCACACCGCCAGACTTGTGCAGCGATCAGCGAGTGCTGGATGCCCATGCAGCGCATGCTGGCATTACTCATGCGGCGACTGCCGAGGTCTGTCTCTCCTGATGATATACTGCACCCCGACGGAGTATACTTTCCACCGACGAGGACGAACGCCGTTAACTGTCTAAAATGCGTGGCACTTTACAACATATACTGGGTGTTACAAAAAGGTACGGCCAAACTTTCAGGAAACATTCCGCACACACAAAGAAAGAAAATATGTTATGTGGACATGTGTCCGAAAACGCTTACTTTCCATGTTAGAGCTCATTTTATTACTTCTCTTCAAATCACATTAATCATGGAATGGAAACACACAGCAACAGAACGTACCAGCGTGACTTTAAACACTTTGTTACAGGAAATGTTCAAAATGTCCTGCTTTAGCGAGGATACATGCATCCACCCTCCGTCGCATGGAATCCCTGATGCGCTGATGCAGCCCTGGAGAATGGCGTTTTGTATCACAGCCGTCCAAAACACGAGCACGAAGAGCCTCTACATTTGGTACCGGGATTGCGTAGACAAGAGCTTCTAAATGCCCCCGTAAATGAAAGTCAAGAGGGTTGAGGTCAGGAGAGCTTGGAGGCCATGGAATTGGTCCGCCTCTACCAATCCATCGGTCACCAAATCTGTTGCTGAGAAGCGTACGACCACTTCGACTGAAATGTGCAGGAGCTCCATCGTGCATGAACCACATGTTGTGTCGTACTTGTAAAGGCACATGTTCTAGCAGCACAGGTAGAGTATCCCGTATGAAATCATGGCGGTGAATCGAGGAAGTACAGTACATACTGACGAAACTAAAATGAGCTCTAACATGGAAATTAAGCGTTTCCGGACACATGTCCACATAACATCTTTTCTTTATTTGTGTGTGAGGAATGTTTCCTGAAAGTTTGGCCGTACCTTTTTGTAACACCCTGTATAGTGATGCCTCCAAAGGCACACTGGACTTCTGATCTTTACTTATGACGAGACATGCAGCTTTCAGCCGCCCTTCGAAGTACAGGACACACTTGTCTAATAATTTAGGTTCATTATTTGCGGACCCTCCTGCTCACTGGGGCGTCGCGGGTATGAGACGCTGAAACTAAAGAAGAGTCCTGGAGTATAATGATCCACTACGGACGGAACAGGGGGGAACCCCTACATCTACATCTACATCTACAGGATTACTCTGCAATTCACATTTAAGTGCTTGGCAGAGGGTTCATCGAACCACAATCATACTATCTCTCTACCATTCCACTCCCGAACAGCGCGCGGGAAACACGAACACCTAAACATTTCTGTTCGAGCTCTGATTCCTCTTATTTTATTTTTACGATCATTCCTATCTATGTAGGTTGGGCTCAACAAAATTTTTTCGCATTCGGAAGAGAAAGTTGGTGACTGAAATTTCGTAAATAGATCTCGCCGCGACGAAAAACGTCTTTGCTTTAATGACTTCCATCCCAACTCGCGTGTCATATCTGCCACACTCTCTCCCCTATTACGTGATAATACAAAACGAGCTGCCCCTTTCTGCACCCTTTCGACTGAAGCGTTTAGAAGCACTCGGCCACCGCGGCCGGTTCAGTGAGCTGAAACAAGTAATCAGAAAAGGAATTTTTAGCGATCTTGACATAGGACTTCTTGTTCACATATTTTAACATAGCCGCTGCCGTACACCAATATTAGCCTCTTCTATTGGCATTGGCTCTAATTCAAATTCGACAACTTCTTCTTCCCCTAAATCATTATATGTCGCATTTTTACCATATCTAATTTCGTTTGCAGCATCTTCTCTACCTATCGTCCTTATACTATTGCTTCTATTGACATTAAATGTATTTCCCCTCTCTGCTATTTCAATACCCCCCACTGGTCCTGGATATAAAGTTCCTCCTTCGTACTGTATTGAACCATGTTGTCCCGTGCTTCAATACTGATTTACCCGCGACATATTGCTGACTAAACAACCTTTACTTCACACTGTCTTTATATACGTATTAAAACACATTTGGTCGCGCCGCTAATGGCTGCAAAGATAAAAGCTTTTCGTGACGTCAACTTTTGGCTGGCGTGGGTGCTTGCCAAGATAGTGCCTGAAAGACAACTATCTCGCAGAGACAGCCATGGCCGCCACGGCGACCTTGGGACCCAGTGACCCGGCGGCCTGAAACATGAAACATGGCACAAGTGCCGTTTCGTTTCGAGGCACCAGGTCGCCGGGTCACTGGGTCCCAAGGTCGCCGTAGCGGCCATGGCTGTCCCTGCGAGATAGTTGTCTTTCAGACACTATCTCGGCAAAGACCCACGCCAGCCAAAATTGGACGTCAGGAAAAGCTTTTATCTTTGCAGCCATTAGCGCCGCGACTTGTATATAAGGGACACGAAATCGGTGTACTGCACAATGTCTTCGACTGATATACAACCAGTTGCACTACTTCAAGGGATTGTACATTGGAAGAATTGTTTGTAAGTACACTACGGAACAATGGCTTCATTATATAATTTATGTAGAATGATTGTGATTGGACACTTAGAGAATGCATTAGAGTGTTTGCAATTGCATCTTCCAAACACTGTAGTACAAGATATTATATTACATTTCCGAAATGAGAAAATTAAGTATCAATTTTCTCAATATAGATTACCAAACAATTATATTTTTGAAAGTAGTGTAAATGTGCCTATGATACGTGAAATTGTAGTTGATGCCACTATTTTTGGAAGGAAATTTAGATTAAACAGACCAATGAACTGGTCCATAATATGTCATTTAGCTATGGCAGATATGCAACCATTTAATTGGTTTAATAGCACATTTAAAGTTCATGTTGAATATTATCGTATCAAATTACATACACCAACAGATAATTTCAAACAGATCAATATTAGTGAACCATGTCTGCATAAATTGTTGTAAACTAAGCCTAGAGAATTAATACGTACAATGTTTAATATCGATTCTTTGGCTTTAATTATAATGCCAACTGAATTATATGAAGGTGTATTTGCACCACCACTTGTAAAGAAACTTAACTTTTGGTGTGCGTTATGTGCCAAAACGCCATTGTTCCGTAGTGTACGTAACGGATGTTCTCTAGGTGCAGTATCCGATTCAGACGATGATCATGAAATGATTGTCCACAATTTATTTGCAGCCTTTTAATGATGGAGGACATACTGGAAGTCGTCACATTGATACACTCGATGATGGAAGCTGCCTTGAACATACCACCATCCCTCCGGCAGCTCATTTACCTGGTAACAACTATCCAATCATCAGTGGCAAGAGGACTTTCAGCAAAATACTTCAGCATGATTGTGAACTTTTTGATAACATTCGAAATGACTTCCTCAAAATGTTTTTATGGTTTGGACAGTTTATTAGATTATGTGAAGTCTCAAGCCGTTGGTATTACAGTGATGTCATTGTCACCCGAACAAAGGACGAATCTGACGAGCTCCATCAACGATTGCTTGAGTTCACAACTAAGTACCCTGGAGAAATTGTCATGTGGAGAGAGGACGGAAACCAGTTCCACCTCATCCACGATTGCATCTACTCTTCCCGACGATGCAGATGCAGGTTTAGAATTGATCCATTTATTTCCGCACGCCTCAAAAAGTATAGTAAAAGAACGAGAGCAATCGCAGCCATGTCTGACCTCGACTGGCTCAATGTATTTCTATACTTCTTTGTGTCAAAAGGTCCAGGTGGGGGCAAATATGGATTAGAGGAACCAGTAAATGATTACCTAACACAACTGAAATTATACGATGGAAAATTGCCTCGAAGGATACAAAGCAATATTGGAAAGGGAAGCTAGTGGATCTACTTATAACATCGAACAAAAATAGTCCACTAATGAAACATGTAAACAACTTCATTCGCGACGCCAATTCATCATTACAGGCAAAGGGTGCTACCCTACAAGTATCGCGAAGAAGATTCTTTCCCTACTGATGCAGTACAACTGCATTCCGCCGGAAAATATAACTAATGCTATTCCAATAACTCATGGCTATTTTTTAAATTTAATTGATCCTAAATTTAAAAGGTTTTTTGAGATGGGTTTAGAGTTGTACAAAAAGACAGTAAATGATTTGGATTTGAACGGTATTGAAAATTACCTTTCGATGTCCTCCGTCAATCCCACCTGGTAAGGATCCCACACCGCGCAACAGTATAACAGAGGACGAACGAGTGTAGTGTAAGCTGTCTCTTTAGTGGACTTGTTGCATCTTATAGGTGTCCTGCAAATGAAACGCAACCTTTGGCTCGCCTTCCCCACAATATTATCTATCTACATCTACATTTATACTCCGCAAGCCACCCAACGGTGTGTGGCGGAGTGCACTTTACGTGCCACTGTCATTACCTCCCTTTCCTGTTCCAGTCGCGTATGGTTCGCGGGAAGAACGAAAGCCTCCGTGCGCGCTCTAATCTCTCTAATTTTACATTCGTGATCTCCTCGGGAGGTATAAGTAGGGGGAAGCAATATATTCGATACCTCATCCAGAAACGCACCCTCTCGAAACCTGGCGAGCAAGCTACACCGCGATGCAGAGCGCCTCTCTTGCAGACTCTGCCACTTGAGTTTGTTAAACATCTCCGTAACGCTATCACGGTTACCAAATAACCCTGTGACGAAACGCGCCGCTCTTCTTTGGATCTTCTCTATCTCCTCCGTCAACCCGACCTGGTACGGATCCCACACTGATGAGCAATACTCAAGTATAGGTCGAACGAGTGTTTTGTAAGCCACCTCCTTTGTTGATGGACTACATTTTCTAAGGACTCTCCCAATGAATCTCAACCTCGTACCCGCCTTACCAACAATTAATTTTATATGACCATTCCACTTCAAATCGTTCCGCACGCATAATCCCAGATATTTTACAGAAGTAACTGCTACCAGTGTTTGTTCCGCTATCATATAATCATACAATAAAGCATCCTTCTTTCTATGTATTCGCAATACATTACATTTGTCAATGTTAAGGGTCAGTTGCCACTCCCTGCACCAAGTGCCTATCCGCTGCAGATCTTCGTGCATTTCGCTACAATTTTCTAATGCTGCAACTTCTCTGTATACTACAGCATCATCCGCGAAAAGTCGCATGGGACTTCCGACACTATCTACTAGGTCATTTATATATATTGTGAAAAGCAATGGTCCCATAACACTCCCCTGTGGCACGCCAGAGGTTACTTTAACGTCTGTAGACGTCTCTCCATTGATAACAACATGCTGTGTTCTGTTTGCTAAAAACTCTTCAATCCAGCCACACAGCTGGTCTGATATTCCGTAGGCTCTTACTCTGTTTATCAGGCGACAGTGCGGAACTGTATCGAACGCCTTCCGGAAGTCAAGAAAAATAGCATCTACCTGGGAGCCTGTATCTAATATTTTCTGGGTCTCATGAACAAATAAAGCGAGTTGGGTCTCACACGATCGCTGTTTCCGGAATCCATGTTGATTCCTACATAGCAGATTCTGGGTTTCCAAAAACGACATGATACTCGAGCAAAAAACATGTTCTAAGATTCTACAACAGATCGACGTCTATAGGTCTATAGTTTTGCGCATCTGCTCGACGACCCTTCTTGAAGACTGGGACTACCTGTGCTCTTTTCCAATCATTTGGAACCTTCCGTTCCTCTAGAGACTTGCGGTACACGGCTGTTAGAAGGGGGGCAAGTTCTTTCGCGTACTCTGTGTAGAATCGAACTGGTATCCCGTCAGGTCCAGTGGACTTTCCTCTGTTGAGTGATTCCAGTTGCTTTTCTATTCCTTGGACACTTATTGCGATGTCAGCCATTTTTTCGTTTGTGCGAGGATTTAGAGAAGGAACTGCAGTGCGGTCTTCCTCTGTGAAACAGCTTTGGAAAAAGGTGTTTAGTATTTCAGCTTTACACGTGTCATCCTCTGTTTCAATGCCATCATCATCCCGGAGTGTCTGGATATGCTGTTTCGAGCCACTTACTGATTTAACGTAAGACCAGAACTTCCTATGATTTTCTGTCAAGTCGGTACATAGAATTTTACTTTCGAATTCACTGAACGCTTCAAGCATAGCCCTCCTTACGCTAACTTTGACATCGTTTAGCTTCTGTTTGTCTGAGAGGTTTTGGCTGCGTTTAAACTTAGAGTGAAGCTCTTTTTGCTTTCGCAGTAGTTTCCTAACTTTGTTGTTGTACCACGGTGGCTTTTTCCCGTCCCTCACAGTTTTACTCGGCACGTACCTGTCTAAAACGCATTTTACGATTGCCTTGAACTTTTTCCATAAACACTCAACATTGTCAGTGTCGGAACAGAAATTTTCGTTTTGATCTGTTAGGTAGTCTGAAATCTGCCTTCTATTACTCTTGCTAAACAGATAAACCTTCCTCCCTTTTTTTATATTCCTACTAACTTCCATATTCAGGGATGCTGCAACGGCCTTATGGTCACTGATTCCCTGTTCTGTACATACAGAGTCGAAAAGTTCGGGTCTGTTTGTTATCAGTAGGTCCAAGATGTTATCTCCACGAGTCGGTTCTCTGTTTAATTGCTCGAGGTAATTTTCGGATAGTGCACTCAGTATAATTTCACTCGATGCTCTGTCCCTACCACCCGTCCTAAACATCTGAGTGTCCCAGTCTATATCTGGTAAATTGAAATCTCCGCCTAAGATTATAACATGCTGAGAAAATTTATGTGAAATGTATTCCAAATTTTCTCTCAGTTGTTCTGCCACTAATGCTGCTGAGTCTTCCCAACTGAAGTTGTTCGTAATTTTAACACCCAGGTACTTAGTTGAATTGACAGCCTTGAGAATTGTACTATTTATCGAGTAATCGAATTCCAACAGATTTCTTTTGGGGATCACCTCACACGGTTCATTATTTACCGTCAACTGCCACCTGACACACCATACAGCAATCTTTTCTAAATCTCTTTGCAGCTGATACTAGTCTTCGGATGACCTTGCTAGATGGCAAATTACAGCATCATCTGCGAACAACCTAAGAGAACTGCTCAGATTGTTACCCAGGTCATTTATATAGATCAGGAACAGCAGAGGTCCCAGGACGTTTCCCTGGGGAACACCTGTTATCACTTCAGTTTTGCTCGATGATTTGCCGTCTATTACTACGAACTGCGACCTTCCTGACAGGAAATCACGAATCCAGTAGCACAACTGAGACGATACCCCATAGGCCAGCAGCTTGATTAGAAGTCGCTCGAGAGGAACGGTGTCAAAAGCTTTCCGGAAATCCAGATATACGGAATCGACTTGAGATCCCCTGTTGATAGCGGCCATTACTTCGTGCGAATAAAGAGAAGACGAATCGTGCGCTCGGCTACGGCAGTTGTAGGATCTTATTTTAATAAAACAAAAATAAATACAAAATACAACAAAAATAACATCATCATCACTTAAGACTGACTATGCCTTTCAGCGTTCAGTCTGGAGCATAGCCCCCTTATAAAATTCCTCCATGACCCCCTATTCAGTGCTAACATTGGTGCCTCTTTTGATGTTAAACCTATTACTTCAAAATCATTCTCAACCGAATCCAGGTACCTTCTCCTCGGTCTACCCCGACTCCTCCTACCCTCTACTGCTGAACCCCATGCGTGTAACATGACCCCACCATCTAAGCCTGTTCGCCCTGACTGCTACATCTATAGAGTTCATTCCCAGTTTTTCTTTGATTTCCTCATTGTGGACACCCTCCTGCCATTGTTCCCATCTACTAGTACCTGCAATATCCTAGCTACTTTCATATCCGTAACCTCAACCTTGTTGATAAGGTAACCTGAATCCACCCAGCTTTCGCTCCCATACAACAAAGTTGGTCGAAAGATTGAACGGTGCACAGATAACTTTATCTTGGTACTGACTTCCTTCTTGCAGAAGAGAGTAGGTCGTAACTGAGCGCTCCCTGAATTAGCTTTGCTACACCTCGCTTCCAGTTCTTTCACTATGTTGCCATCCTGTGAGAACATGCATCCTAAGTACTTGAAACCGTCCACCTGTTCTAACTTTATCCCTCCTATTTGGCACTCAATCCGTTTATATCACTTTCCCACTGACATTACTTTCGTTTAGGAGATGCTAATCTTCACACCATAGTCCTTACATTTCTGATATAGATCTGAAATATTACTTTGCAAACTTTCAATCTAATCTGCCTTCACAACTAACGAGGGGAAGGCCTCAGACACGGCCAACCGATTCGGCTCAAATTTGGCAGGTCGCTTGTGTACAACCTAAAACGAACGAATCTTAGATATTTTGGGTCAACACCCCCGCAATTTTGAGAAAATCACCCCTAAATGTCATGACGAGAAAACGACTCAAAATTGGAGGGATCGATAGATAATTGTAATTAGTGCAATTTTCATCATCAGGTATGGGGTCCGCAAACGCAAACTTCTCCAGAAATCGAGGAAACTTTTACAACTACCGCTTCTGTACCCACATGGTAAACGCTTTTCGCCGCAGCACCGATAGTGCAACGGCCAAGGTAAAGTGGAACCTGAAGCTGTGTTTTACCGGCACGGTAACTCACCGTGTTCGGTCAGAGGGTTAGCTGCCCTCTGTAATAAAACAAACTGAGTTAAAAGATCAACGACGAACTGAAACAGCTGTCTTGCGACATCGGCCACGAGCAGAAGCAGCGAACGAAAAATGAACAAAACGAGATTAATAATAATAATAAAAAGTAAGTGGCTGAGAATCGGAGAACCTGGGTTCGAATCTCGAAGAAACGAAGCGGATGTTATTCTTTTCGTTTGTATTTTTCCGTATCTCAACTGATAGGGATAGGAGGGTTAATAAGGTAAGTAAATCAATAAGGAATGATAATAATAAGGTAGGCAAATAAATTTCTCAAACCTCTTGGGAGAGTAAACAACTAAAATGTTACTCCAGGTCACTTTACAGAAGCTCTTCCAGTCACTGTTAAGTGTCCTCACTTTTCTTCGAGCAACTAGATGGATATAAACATTCGAAACAAATATACTCACGGCACCAAGAACATCTAATTAATGCAATCTTTCGACAGATGCACTGTTCCTTCTGAATAGTCGGCGGAAAACAAACTTGGTTTAAAATTTAAAAATATTTCTTTTTCGGCAATTAATTTTCATGCGTACCACGCATACGATATCATTGCCTGAAAAATCGGTTCTGGAAGTTGGTGTTCTGCAATTCGCCCTGGGTTTCCAGAAACACACTGCAATTCTGAAGTCTGGAAATAAAGTTTTTAACCTGGCGATAGAAATAAACATCACACGGCTGGCACAAAGGTGTGCAGTTTGCTGGTATTACTTTTACTGTGCACGTCGGTTGACCCTCGCCAACTATAAACATTGTGTCATATATTGTAGTATTAATTTGTACACTCCAGGAATCCAATATTAGACAAAACTTGTTATCAGAAACGAATGGTTTTAAAACATTCTCATGAAATGTTCTGTAAATCGCATTCGTCAGTTTCCCGGATTTGGAGCAGGTAATGTAAACATTTTTCGAGTCGGTTAAACGATTGACCTCTTCTATAACCCGAGGACCAAATGTAACATTCGTTTCTTGTAAACACAGGAATACCTTAGGCAACACTTTTCCAGAGGCTGTGATGGTATACTACGCTGTGTACGAATGTGTTAGTTTGTTTTTACTACCAACTACGACAAGCGTTCGTTCTTCTCCCTTATGCGATAACGTGCGTCGAATGTTCACCCGATACTCGCATCCTGTTTGATAGGTGTTGATCACGTAATCACGATTAAAACCGTTCATAAGTGTCGCCGTTTGCGTCCTGAAAAGAGCCACCACTTTCTGTATTACTTCTATATTTTGTACCTCCTTATGAGAGACGTATTTAGTGACGTGCCGTTGACGAAATTTATACTCCGATTTGAAATTTCTTGCCCAAGATAATGATGCAGCAAACGTAAAATCCTTGTAGGCCGTATGTTGAAGCGCTGCACCTGCAGTCCACTCCTGGAGCATTCTCGTTGTTACATTCTCGTTACGACAACGAGACTCGACAAATCGGTCGTATGTCCACTTATTTATCACCTGGTATTTGTCGTATCTTGTCCCTCCTTTAACATTATCACTTTCTCACAATTTCAAGTCCTTCTTCCTTTTCAGGGCTGTTGTTGCTCCATTCTTTTGCAGTGTTTGTCAGTTCCAATTTGGATGATTCCTGGCTAGAGTTACCGGCTTTACTTCTACTTTAAGGGGTATAGCACCGTAGTTCAATCGTTTAGTAACCGGTTCGTAATACTCATCGGGAACAAATGAAGCACATATTCCCAGTGACGTGGAGATTTCCAAAGCGTTATGACCATTTTGCAATTCACTAGTCGGGATACCTTCTACTGAATCACTTTCTGCTTCGTCTTCATGGTATAGTACTTCAGTATCAACAAAAGTCATTTCGTTCGTCAGCTCCAAAAATCGCTCGATGATAGCCGCTCCTATCAATCTGGAACACCGAGAAACAGAACTGCCCACTTCCGGTAGTGCATTGATAATGCATCTGTGTTGCAACACTTTTCAAACCAAAACACAGCGTCGGTAACTTCCCGCTTGCCACCGTCTGTGACAGGCTCCCAACTATATATTACAGCGCTAGTCGAAGGGTGTACATCCTCCATTATTAAGATTATGCACCTGAAAGATATGACACAACAAACAATAACTAGTTAGTACGGTAAAAACAGACGAGCTAATTACTACAAACTACATACAGTACTCGTCATATGTTACTTACGGAAGAACACAGTATTCATTCACAAAACGTATTTCATTTGGCGCATTAACGATGGAAAAATCACTACATGTATCCGCGAGGTTCACGGCAGACCAATGACGGAAAACAACTCTTTCCGATTGACTTCACTCTTCCAGGTTCACAACTATGATATGACGAAGAGGTAACCGGGACAACATAACTCTCCCCGCGTGCATTCTGCCCCGTGCCTCGCTGTAAACAAACGTCTCGCGGCTGGCTATCTGTGATTCCTCGTGAGGAATTCGCAGCACTCTTACTCGGAGTTGTTTTCATGTGAGAAGGCTTAAAATTTTAATACTTTACTAACTCACGGCGTTTGGGAAATTAGTTTGGCTATCTTATTATTGTCATTTCTTATTGATTTACTTACCTTATTAACCCTCCTATCCCTATCAATTGAGATATGGAAAAACACATAAGAAAAGAATAATATCCGCTATATTTCTTCGACATTCGACCCCGGGTTTCCGATTTACAGCCAGTTACCTTGGCCGTTACGCTATTTTTTTTTTCTTTTTTTTGACAACCCCTTTTTTTTAATGGAACTAAAAAAAACAAGTGCCACCGCCACTTTTCATCCTATAACAAAAAAAAAAAAAAAAAAAATCTGGGCCACTTCAGGCGTTGGCTCCTGACTAAACCTACCCCAGAGAGCTGCCTATATACCAGGGGAAATATGGGAAATCAAGGTTAGGGCTATCCTTAAAAACAAAACAAAATCTTCCTTTTTCTGAATTTTATTTTACTTTTTCGTTTGTTTTGTATTTATTTATTTTTTAATTTTTTTTTTATTTTTTTTGTTTTTGTGTAATTGATCAGAGGCCTTCTGCGCCCCGCTGGTAATATGTTGAGTCACGTCTTCTCGAAATTGATGTGTTCCGTTCAATTGTTCAGAAATGTTCATTGGTTCAAACAGGAAACCTTCGTCTCTCTTGGCTTAACACATTCCAGCTGCGAGGCGGCTCGTGGAAAGCACTCCCAAGGAAGTTCGAGAAAAATTGTCTGTATTTTGGGTGACGGACAACGACATAATGACGGTCATTGAGGTATGTCCAAAAATCGAGTGCAGAGTCTACAGTTTGTCCAAATAAGTAGTGAATGGCATGTCCGCGAATCCAATTCACAGCATTGGTCTTTGTCCGAGGAAAATAGTCACGTTCCGGAAATAATAATGAAAGGGGAGTAATCCGATCCGGAATGTCCCGCGTTAGAAAAGCCACAATACGTCGAACCAAGTGCCAAACCTCCGCCGCCGGTCCGCAAACAAACCGATGTTCATCATTGTCTGGCACTCCACACGTGGAGCATAGAGGTGATTGGGCGAGGTGGATACGATGAAGGCGAAATTGGTTGATTTGCTTACCATTGACAGTTATGTACCAGACAGATTGAACATTCGTGTCAAGGTAACAGGCGAACACCGCGCGCCATACATGACGCCAGTCAACCTGGGGGAACTTTTGTTCAATCGGGTTAGGTGGACGACCTAATTGGAGGACATTGTATACTGCCTTTGTCTTGAGTAAAAGCTGTCTTGGTAAGGTGAGGCGTAGGTAACTGAGTTCCAGAAAGAAGTACCGTATATAATGGAACTGGGCCGGAACATCCGAGATCATCACTGGGGCTGACAGTGAGACCGGCGAGTATGCCGACAGGAGGAGACCAGTGAGGCTCGTTGGGCAACGTGTCCATACCGTCATCTGGGAGCTGACAAATAGGGCGCGAGCTCTATCCGGCACGTGAAACAAACCTATCCCACCTCGTTCACGGGGAAGAGTAAGGGTCGCATAGTTAACTTTGAACAACATCCCAGAGCTGACGAAAGATGCCATCGCTGCCAACATGCGACGTGCCACAGTAAGCGGGAAAGGTAGAACTTGCGCTACATGGGGAACTCGGGATGCGACATATGTATTGACATATCGAGCTCGTTGGAGAATATCTAGGGATCGAAGGCGATGGTCCATAAGACCTGCTCTGATCATTAAAAGGAGGTGTCGGCAGTTGATGGTGGCTGAACGCCGGAGATCAAATGAAAAATCTATTCCCAAACAACGAATGGTATCAACGGTGGTGAGAGGTGTAACGCACTCCACGGGAAGTCCCGTGCCAATGAACATAACTTGTGACTTACGTACGTTTAAAGAGCTACCCGACGCCTCACCATAAGTCGCTACCCACGTCAAAACAGCTCGAACTTCGTCGGCATTACGTAAACAGATGACGACATCGTCAGCATAGGCCGTGCAACAGAATCGGTAGCGATCTATGGACAAACCTACCAAACGTTGTCTTAGTCCACATAGCAAGGATTCCAAGGAAAAGGCGTACAAAATTGCTGATAGAGGGCAACCTTGACGTACGGATCGACCTATTATTATCGGTGGAGTGAGTCTGCCATTGTACATAATCCTGGATGAGGCACCCCGCAGAAGGCGCATCACTACCGTGATAACGGCGACCGGGAAACCTATATGGTGGAGAACGGCCGTAAGGAACGAATGGTCAACCCTATCAAAAGCTTGACTAAAGTCCAAAGACGCAAGTGCCCCAGAGAGGCGTTGTGCCTGGGTAACGGCGATCATATCCCTGTAGCGGCATAAAGCCGTGCGAATATTGTTGTCGCCTCCCAAAGATGCTTGGTCTGGCGACACAACATAGCGGGCAACGTTTTTAAGTCGTGCTGCCAAAAGGCGAGTGAAGATTTTCATATCACTGTTAAGCAGGGTGAGGGGCCGATAATCACTGATATTGTTGCCACCGTGCGGTTTATGTACAGGAATAATAATTCCTTCCATGAAAGCGTCCGGCACAGGTACTTCCGGAGACATCAGTTCCCGACAGATGGAGGTGAAGGTGGACTCCAACAAATCGCGGAAGGTGCGATAAAATTCGAGGGGAAGACCGTCGGGGCCCGGGGAACGATTGATGGTTCCTGCCCGGATCGCATCGCGGACTTCCTCATCAGTCACCTCCGACATCAAGTCAATCGCCGCATCTCCTGGGATACCACCGAAGTTGAGCTGTGAGACTTCCTCGATCAACTCTGGGGAATGTGGAACTGCGGCGTAGAGCTGCCGGTAGTGGGCGTGAAGCACATTCCCTATGGCAGATTGGGTTACGTAGCGACGACCTTCTTGATCCGTTAGGACGTGAATCAATTTTCGGCGTCGATTTTGTCGTTCTTGGATGATATGATACATCGACGGATGTTCATGAGGCATGCGATCAGCAGTACGAGATCGTACTATCGCCCCTTCCAAATGCCGTCGCATGAGATTGGAGATTTGGGCCTTAGCTTGGTTCATCCTTCTATGGCGCTCAGGGGAGGCTGGCATCGTGGAGCATTCTCGTAGGATCCTGTAGTAAAAGTCCATAGTGCTCTTCCTCCAGGCGACAACATCTTTGCCATACCGGATTAAAGTTTTTCGAAGAGCAGGTTTTGCACACTGGATCCACCAGGATATGGTAGACGGATACGTGGGTCGGCGTCTATTACATGTGATCCAAGTGTCTTCTATTAGAAGTCGACAGTCAGGTGAATTAAGAAGGGCCGTGTTCAGTTTCCATAAACCACGTCCGTGCCATACTGCCTGTCTTGTGAGAACAACATCACAGAAGTAAGCCTCATGGTCTGAGAAAGCAACAGGCCAGATTTCAGCCTGTCGAGTGTGTTGAATTAGGGATCGCGAGATGTAGATGCGATCCAGTCGGCTAGAGGAGTGCGCAGTGTGGTACGTAAAGCCCAAAAGATCACCGTGAACATGTCTCCACGTATCGACAAATTGTAGCCGCGTGACGACTGTTTCCAGAGCTGCGCATGGTGAGTGACGCGGCAATTGATCCTGAGGTCGCTGGGTGCAGTTGAAGTCTCCACCCATGATCCAGTCATCGTGTGGTCCCATAAAAAGGGGTGTGACTTCATTCGCGAAGAAGGCATTGCGTTCACGACGGTAGCTGGAGCCCGACGGCGCATAAATATTGACGATGCGTACACCAAAGAGAGTAAGGGCCATACCTCTGCCGCTGGGGAGGTATAGGACATCTTCGGCAGGAAGACCTTCGCGTAAGATGATGGCAACACCACTACCGGTGTCCGAAGCGGGAGAAAGATGCACCGTGAAGCCATGTGGTGGTGAAAAATCGGCGACATGCACTTCCTGAAAAAGCGCAATATCTATGTCCGCATCATAAATCATATCGCGGAGCAGCGCTAGTTTGTGGGGTGCACGAATGGTCGCGAGGTTAATCGTTGCGACACGATAATGCTGGTGTTGGAGTCCCACAGGCACTGGCGGGGCTTCTTCTTCAGGAGCGAGAGGTCGTCGATCTTGCCGGTCCGCTGAAGAGGCTGCTATTGTGGAGAGTTTGCGGGCGCGGGCGCAACCGATGGGGGTGCCCCATCATCAGCAGCGTCCACCCCAGTCCCTTCGATCTCCACGTCGTCTGCCCAGGAGACTGATACTGCGGTAGGGCATCGGCTGTGCACGTCATCCACGTGGAGAGGAGACGTAGTTTTCGTCTCATCGGATAGGCTCTCTTCAACGTCGACCTGTGGGGGCGACGGCGTCAGTAAGGAGGGGTGTTCGTTGCCAGTGGTCGCCTGTGGCGGGTCTTTCGCATCAGCCTTTCGGTCATCAAAGATCGGTTTGTCGTCCATCTTCGGGTCTGCATCCCCGGTATCCATCCGTAGAATGGATTCATCAGGGGGTGTACGGCTACGTTTCTTTCTCTTTCGTGTCGACCCTTGTTTTCGAACAAGTCGTTCAGAGTCCGATTGCGGGTGGCTTTCGTCTGACTCCGGACCAGTCTGAAGGAAAGCAGAAGTAGGTACCACTCCCGGATCAACGTCCATCTCAGTAGCATTTTCAGTCACGGTGCTGCGATGATTCGGCAGGTTAGGATCTGGCGTCTGGGGCACCTCAGAAGGAATCTCAGGAGCGGTTGCATCTACCTGATCAGACGACGTCAACGGAGCAGGAAGACTCTGTGTAGACGTGCTACCTTCCTGGGCAACCTTGGCGTATGTGACAGGGATCTGAGTCATCACCGCTGGGGACGCTTCCTCGCCGACCGGCGTCTGCATCAGGCGGCGTCGCATGCAGGCGGATCTGACGTGGCCTTCTTGTCCACAACCCGCACACGTTCGGGGTTGGCCGTCGTACATGACAATGGCTCGCACCCCGCCAATGGTCAGGTATGATGGAATATGTTTTTTCAGTTCAATTTTGACCTGACGCACACCATTAAGGACATGGTAGGTCGTGAAGGTTTGCCATTTTTCCTCTACGTAACCGATGACGTTACCGTATGGTTGTAACGCAGAGACAACTTCGTCCTTCGGCACTTCAAAAGGTAGTTCAAACACCCTAATCGTGCGTTGACCGTACTCTGCGAGTTCAAGTGTTACAGCTCCGACGTGACCATCAGAGTATTTGAACTTAAGTCCATTGGCATGGCGGCGAATGACATCTTCACACACCTCGGTGTTTGTCATTTTAATATGAACGACACTACTCGTGATCGAAAAATGGATTCCGATAACGTGGTTAGGATCTAAACGAACTTCTTCACGTATGAACGTTTCAACTTCATGTGCACGAGGTCGCGCATGTTCAGCTGGGAAGGAAACTTTAAGGGTCGCACGGCGGTAAGCGCTCGACATGTTGTACACGGTGGACGGACGCAAGCCTGAAAGCTACGACGCGGAAGTAAACAAACGCCTGCAGCGGAGCACTGGCCGGCGCGCGGGGCCGTCCGCACGCTGCCACGGCTGAGAGCCGACTGACTATCGGCGCTGTCAGCGAAAAAGCGTTTACCCTGTGGGTACAGAAGCGGAAGTTGGAAAAGTTTCGTTCCTCTATTTCTGGAAAAGTTTGCGTTTGCGGACCCCATACCTGATAATGAAAAATGCTCTATTTACAATTATCTATCAATCCCTCCAATTTTGAGTCGATTGCTCGTCATAATGTTTAGGGGTGATTTTCTCAAAATTGCGGGGGTGTTGACCCAAAATATCTTAGATTCCTTCGTTTTAGGTTGTACACAAGCAACCTGCCAAATCTGAGCCGAATCGGTTGGCCGTGTCTGAGGCCTTCCCCTTGTAAGTCATCCGCATATGCAAGACTGCTTATTTTGTGTTCACATATCTTAATCTCACCCAGCCAGTCTATTGTTTTCAACATATGATCCATAAATAGTATGAACAACAGTGGAGACAGGTTACAGCATTGTCTTACACCTGAAACTACTCTGAACCATGAACTCAATTTACCGTCAACTCTAACTGCTGCCTGACTATCCATGTAAAGACCTTTAATTGCTTGCAAAAGTTTGCCTCCTATTCCATAATCTCGTAGAACAGACAATAACTCCCTCCTAGGAACCCGGTCATATACATTTTCTAGTTCTATAAAGCATAGATACAATTCCCTGTTCCACTCATAACACTTCTCCATTATTTGCCGTAAGCTAAAGATCTGGTCCTGACAACCTCTAAGAGGCCTAAACCCACACTGATTTTCATCCAATTGGGCCTCAACTAATACTCGCACTTTCCTTTCAACAATACCTGAGAAGATTTTACCCACAACGCTGATTAAAGAGATACCTTTGTAGTTGTTACAATCTTTTCTGTTTCCATGTTTAAAGATTGGTGTGAGTACTGCTTTCGTCCAGTCTGATGGAACCTGTCCCGACTCCCACGCCATTTCAATTATCCTGTGTAGCCATTGAAGACCTGACATTCCACTGTATTTGATGAGTTCCGACTTAATTTCATCCACCCCAGCTGCTTTATTGCACTGCAATCTATTGACCATTTTCTCCACTTCCTCAAATGAGATCCTATTTCCATCATCATTCCTATCCAGTTCTACCTCGAAATCTGAAACATTACCGATCGTATTTTGACGTGCATTGAGCAACTCTTCAAAATATTCCCTCCATCTGCCCAAGGAATCAACAGGATTCATCAGCAGTTTTCCTGACCTGTCCAAAATACTTGTCACTTCCTTCTTACCTCCCTTTCGAAGACTGCTAATTACACTCCAGAATGGTTTTCCAGAAGCTTGACCCATAGTCTCCAACCTGTTTCCAAAGTCTTCCCAAGATTTCTTCTTGGATGCTGCAATTATCTGTTTGGCTTTGTTTCTTTCTGCAACATAACTTTCTCTGTCTACCTGAGTCCTAGTATGTAGCCATTTTTGATACGCCTTCTTTTTCCATTTACAGGCTGCCTTGACTGTTTCATTCCACCAAACTGTTTGCTTCATCCTACTTTTACACACTACTGTTCCAAGACATTCTTTAGCCACTTCTAGTACTGTGTCCCTGTACCCTGTACATTCCTTTTCAAATGACTGTAATTGACTACATTCAACTAACTGGTACCTTTCTGAGATCGCTGTTATGTACTTGTGCCTGATTTCCTTATCCTGAAGTTTCTCCAATCTTATCGTCCTACATATGGACCTGACCTCCTGCACTTTCGGCCACACAATCCCAATTTCACTGCAGGTTAAATAATGATCAGTGTCATCAAAGAATCCCCTGAATACAGGTGTCCCTCACAGCCTTCCTGAATTCCTGATCTGTTATTATATAGTCAATGACAGATCTGGTTCCCCTGCCTTCCCAAGTATACTGGTGAATGTTCTTATGTTTAAAAAAACTAAAAATTAATTAAATAAATAAGAAACACCTTCTCCCTGATCCTTCGATCCTACAACACGTTGCGTGAACATGGCGACGGGATGGCCAGGCCTAGGGCGTCGACCCCTGCCCACCCCTCGTCCTGCTCCTGAAATGGTTCCTTCAAGAATAAAAAAAAGGAGTGGCGCCTTTGATTTGTAATCAAAACATCCTCGGTCCCGGCGTCGAACCCCGGTACCGCTTAAATTATGATTACTAATCAGCATTGGCGGCCGAAGACTTCCGGGATAAGAAGTCAGCCTCATTCTGCCAACGGTCTTGTCAAAGAGGGAGGAGGAGGGGACAGAGGTTCAGGGCATTCTGTCATTCTTTGAGTGGGAAAATGCACATAAAGGCGGAAGAATCAGCAATGGTCAACGAAGTGAGGATGCAGAAGTCAATGTAAAAATTGCTCTGAGCACTATGGGACTTAACATTTGAGGTAAACAGTCCCCTAGAACTTAGAACTACTTAAATCTAACTAACCTAAGGACATCACACACATCCATGCCCGAGGCAGGATTCGAACCTGCGACCGTAGCGGTTGGTCGGTTCCAGACTGAAGCGCGTAGAAGTGCTCGGCCACGAAATCAATGAAAATCACTCCTTTAAAGACATAACGTGTATCCACACGACATATGGCCTGCAATGGAAAAAGTGTCATGATGATCTCTCCATTTGACAAAAGATTCCGGAATGGTGCCGGGAGGGGACTGCCAAGGGGGATGTGACGATGCGAAAAAGATTGAATAACCAACGAAAGGATAACGTTCCACGAGTCGGGGCGTGGGATGTCAGAAGCTCGAACGTGGCAGGGAAGATAGAAAATCTGAAAAGGGGAATGCAAAGTCTCAATCTAGATATAGTTGAGGTCAGTGACGTGAAATAGAAAGAAGAAGGGATTTCTGGTCATATGATTACAGGGTAATGTCAACAGATGCAGAAAATGGTACAAAGGGAGTAGGATTTATTGCGAATGGGAAGCAACGGCAGGGAGTGTGTTACTGTGAACAGTTCAGTGACAGCGTTGTTCTTATCAGAATCGCCAGTAAACCAACATTGGCAACGATAGTTCATGTATACACGCCGACGTCGCAAGTTGAAGATGAAGACATTCAGAAAGTATATAACGATATTGAAAGGGTAATACAATACGTAAAGGGAGATGAAAATCTATTACTTATGGGGAACTGGAATGCAGTTGTAGAGAATGGAGTAGAAGAAACTCTTACAGGAGAATATGGGTTTGGGGCAACGGATTAGAGAAAAGAAAGGTTAACTGAGTTCCGTCATAAATTTCAGCTAGTAATAGCGAATACTCTGTTCAAGAATCACAAGAGGAGAAGGTACACTTGGAAAAGGCCGCGTGATACGGGAAGATTTCAATTAGATTACATCATGGTCAGACAGAGATTCCGAAATCAGATACTGGACTGCGGACCCAGGAGCAGATATAGACTCAAATCATAATATAGTACTGATGAAGAGTAGGCTGAAGTTTAAGAGGTTAGTCAGGACGAATCAATAACCAAAGAAGTGGGATACGGAAGTACTAAGGAATGACGAGATACGCTTAAAGTTCTCTAAGGCTATAGAAACAACGAAAAGGAATAGTTCAGTAGACAGTACAGTTGAAGAGGAATGGACATATCTGAAAAGGGCCGTCACAGAAGCTGGAAAGAAAATCATAGGTGCAAAGAAGGTAACTGCGATGAAACCATGGGTAAGACAATACAAAAACGTTCAGGGAAATTCGGGAATACCGTAATACAGGTCCCTCAGGAATAAAATAAACAGGGAAGCTAAGAGGAAATGCCTGAAGGAAAAATGTGAAGAAATCTAAAAAGAAATGATTGTTGGAAGGACTGACTCAGCATATAGGAAAGTCAAAACAACCTTCGCTAAAATTAAAAGCTAGGGTGGTAACATTAAGAGTGCAACGGGAATTCCACCGTTAAATGCAGAGGATAGGTGGAAAAAGTACATTCAAGACCTCTATGAGGGGAAAGCTTTGTCTGATGTGATAGAAGAAGTAACAGGAGTTGTTTTAGAAGAGATAGGGGATCCAGTATTAGAATCAGAATTTAAAAGAGGTATGGAGGAATTAGTGAAGTTCGGTGGCAGGAGGAACAAGAATTATGATCAGGTGAATACAGGGTTATAAATACAAAATCAAATAGGGGTAATGCAGGAGTAGGTTTAATAATGAATAAAAAAATAGGAGTGCGGGTAAGCTACTACCAACAGCATAGTGAGCGCATTATTGTGGCCAAGATAGACACGAAGCCCATGCCTACTACAGTAGTACAAGTTTATATGCCAACTAGCTCTGCAGATGATGAAGAAACTGATGAAATGTATGATGAGATAAAAGAAATTATTCAGGTAGTGAAGGGAGACGAAAATTAAATAGTCATGGGTGACTGGAATTCGAGAGTAGGAAAAGGGAGAGAAGGAAACATAGTGGGTGAATATGGATTGGGGGAGAGAAATGAAAGAGGAAGCCGTCTGGTAGAATTTTGCACAGAGCATAACTTAATCATAGCTAACACTTGGTTCAAGAATCATGAAAGAAGGTTGCATGCATGGAAGAAGCCTGGAGATACTGCAAGGTCTCAGATAGATTATATAATGGTAAGACAGAGATTCAGGAGCCAGGTTTTAAATTGTAAGACATTTCCAGGGGCAGATGTGGACTCTGACCACAATCTATTGGTTATGAACTGTAGATTAAAACTGAAGAAACTGCAAAAAGGTGGGAATTTAAGGAGATGAGACCTGGATAAACTGACTAAACCAGAGGGTGTACAGAGTTTCAGGGAGAGCATAAGGGAACAATTGACAGGAATGGGGGAAAGAAATACAGTAGAAGAAGAATGGGTACCTCTGAGGGATGAAGTAGTGAAGGCAGCACAGGATGAAGTAGGTAAAAAGACGAGGGCTAGTAGAAATCCTTGGGTAACAGAAGAAATATTGAATTTAATTGATGAAAGGAGAAAATAGAAAAACGCAGTAAATGAAGCAGGCAAAAGGGAATACAAACGTCTCAAAAATGAGATCGACAGGAAGTGAAAAATGGCTAGAGGACAAATGTAAGGATGTAGAGGCTTATCTCACTAGGGGTAAGACAGATACTGCCTACAGGAAAATTAAAGAGACCTTTGGAGAAAAGAGAGCCACTTGTATGAATATCAAGAGCTCAGATGGAAACCCAGTTCTAAGCAAAGAAGGGAAAGCAGAATGGTGGAAGGAGTATATAGAGGGTCTATACAAGGGCGATGTACTTGAGGACAATATTATGGAAATGGAAGAGGATGTAGATGAAGATGAAATGGGAGATACGATACTGCGTGAAGAGTTTGACAGAGCACTGAAAGACCTGAGTCGAAACAAGGCTCCGGGAGTTGACAACATTCCATTGGAACTACTGACGGCCTTGGGAGAGCCAGTCCTGACAAAACTCAACCATCTGGTGAGCAAGATGTATGAGACAGGCAAAATACCCTCAGACTTCAAGAAGAATATAATAGTTCCAATCCCAAAGAAAGCAGGTGTTGACAGATGTGAAAATTACCGAACTATTAGTTTAATAAGTCACAGCTGCAAAATACTAACGCGAGTTCGTTACAGACGAATGGAAAAACTGGTAGAAGCCGACCTTGGCGAAGATCATTTTGGATTCCGCAGAAATGTTGGAACACGTGAGGCAATACTGACCCTACGACTTATCTTAGAAAATAGATTAAGGAAAGGCAAACCTACATTTCAAGCATTTGTGGACTTAGAGAAAGCTTTTGACAATGTTGACTGGAATACTGTCTTTAAAATTCTAAAGGTGGCAGGGGTGAAATACGGGGAGCGAAAGACTATTTACAATTTGTACAGAAACCAGATGGGAGTTGTAAGAGTCGAGGGGCATGAAAGGGAAGCAGCAGTTGGGAAGGGAGTGAGACAGGGTTGTAGCCTGTCCCCGATGTTATTCAATCTGTATATTGAGCAAGCAGTAAAGGAAACTAAAGAAAAATTCGGAGTGGGTATTAAAGTCCATGGAGAAGAAATAAAAACGTTGAGGCTCGCCGATGACATTGAAATTTTGTCAGAGACAGCAAAGGACTTGTAAGAGCAGTTGAACGGAATGGACAGTGTCTTGAAAGGAGGATATAAGATGAACATCAACAAAAGCTAAACGAGGATAATGGAATGTAGTCGAATTAAGTCGGCTGATGCTGAGGGAATTAGATTAGGAAATGAGACACTTAAAGTAGTAAAGGAGTTTTGCTATTTGGGGAGCAAAATAACTGATGATGGTCGAAGTAGAGAGGATATAAAATGTAGACTGGCAATGGCAAGGAAAGCGTTTCTGAAGAAGATAAATTTGTTAACATCGAGTATAGATTTAAGTGTCAGGAAGTCGTTTCTGAAAGTATTTGTATGGAGTGTAGCCATGTATGGAATTGAAACATGGACGATAAATAGTTTAGACAAGAAGAGAATAGAAGCTTTCGAAATGTGGTGCTACAAAAGAATGCTGAAGATTAGATGGGTAGATCACGTAACTAATGAGGAGGTATTGAATAGAATTGGAGAGAAGAGGAGTTTGTGGCACAACTTGAATAGAAGAAGGGATCGGTTGGTAGGACATGTTCTGAGGCATCAATGGATCACCATTTTAGTATTGGAAGGCAGTGTGGCGGGTAAAATTCGTAGAGGGAGACCAAGAGGCGAATACACAAAGCAGATTCAGAAGGATGTAGGTTGCAGAAGTTACTGGGAGATGAAGAAGCTTGCACAGGATAGAGTAGCATGGAGAGCTGCATCAAACCAGTCTCAGGACTGAAGACAACAACAACAACATGGAGGACTTTAGATCAAATAAAGCAGAAGCAATAGGTAAAATTCCATCAGAACTTCTAAAATCATTGGGAGAAGTGGCAACAAAACGACGTTGGTGTGTAGAATGTATGTGTCTGGCGACATACCATCTGTCTTTCGGAAAAATATCATCCAGAGAGTTCCGAAGAATACAAGAGCTGACAAGCACGAGAATTGTCGCACAATGATATTAACAGCTCATGCTTTAAGTTACTAGCAAGAATAGTATACAGAAGAACAGAAAAGAAAATTGAGGCTGTGTTTGATCAGTTTCGCTTTAGGAAAGATAAAGACACTAGAGAAGCAATTCTAACGTTGCGACTGACAATGGAGGCAAGACTAAAGAAAAATCAAGACACATTCATAGGATTTGTCGACCTGAAGAAAGTGTTCGACAGTGTAAAGTGGTGCAAGATCTTCGAAATTCTGTCTTCTCTTTTATTCAATGCTATAGACCAAGTTCGAGAAACTACTGAGGCGGAGATCAAAATTAATTGGCAGAAGATAGACATACTGTGTTACGCAGATGATATTGGTATGGGTACGAAGACGAAAAATGAAGTGAAATGTCGTGTGGCGAAGGCCTCTCGTCGGGTAGACCGGTCGCCTGGTGCGAGTCTTTCGAGCTGACGCCATTTCGGCGACTTGATCGTCGATCGGGAAGAGATGATGATAATGAAAACACCACAACACCAAGTCCCTGAGAGGAGAAAATCTCCGACCCAGCCGGAAATCTAGCCCGGGCCCCTTGGCATAACAGTCCGTCGCGATGACCACTCAGCTACCGGGGCGGACACCGAGACGAAAGAAGATAAAAGAGTAGCTGCTCAGCACAATGGAAGGAATTTTCTTTAATCAGTATAGTATGAGCGTACACTAACTTAAGACTAAAACGATGGTATGTGGCACTAAAAAAGAGTATGAACGTTGAAGAATAAGAACTGGAAGAGAGAAGCTAGAGCTGACAGAGGAATTTACCTATTTGGGAAGCAGGATCACAAGGGATGGTAGACGACGGAGAGAAATTGTGAACAGAATAGAGCAGCCCGAAATTGTAGCATTTGGTTGGAGTGTGGCCCTATACTGGTGTGAAACTTGGACAGTAGGAAAACAGGGGAAATGACGGCTGAAAATCAGCTGAAGAGACAGAGTTACCAACGAAGAGGTGCTGAAAAGAGTGCAGGAAACCAAATTTCTGTGGAGGTCTATCGGAACAAAAGGATACAAACTTGCAGGACACATTATAGGGCACAGTAACATCACTGGAACAAAAGGAGAAGGACCTATTAAGGGAAAAAATCGCCGGGTAGAAGATTATGTATGATGTGGGATGCACTACACGCGCTGAAATGAAGAGGAAGCCAGATGGAAAGGCGGAATGACATGCCATTTCAAACCACTCTAGAGGTTGAAAGCTAAACGGAGAGAGACAGAACTGCAGTTAATTCAGAAGTTAGTAATTTCTGTCAGAGAGTGTTTTCCTTCGTAAGGAAGGCCTTTCCCTTGAGGATGAAAGGTGTTTCACACACCACACACGCCAGAGAAGCGATTCCGTCATTGGAAGAATTCATTGTCTGGCTGCATAGCGCAGCTAAGCAGCCTGCCCAAAGCCGTGCGAATAAACACAGTTAGGGTGACTATGAAGAACAGTGCTCAGTGAAGAACCCAGCGTTTCCTTCGGAGCCCGAGATTATAAATGCTGCACACAGTAAGAGCTCTACTTCACTAGGGGTCGAGTTCAGCTGCCGTCGAGGTACGCTTTTCGAGCTGTTGTGGTCAGTCTCCAGACATGTATTCTTATCGTTTAGGCGCTCTGTTGACAAACTTTAACTGAGTGCTACAGACACCAAAAGGGCAAAAAAAATATCCCCTGTTAGTCAGGGAAATAGAAATTTTCTTGTTACTCGCTAGTTGCGACAATCAGGCCATCTGGAATTGCAGTGGCAACTCGTAATTACGACTGCATCTGGATCACCAGCACCTCCATGCCGATTTTGCTACATTCTGATGCCATATGCGATCATTCTCTCGCACTTAAGCACATTTTTATATCTTTATTTTGTACGTGTCCTACGATTACTAATGTGTATCCTCTTTCTTCATCGACCTAGCTTTGTGTGTCGGTCCAATAATAACTGCCTTGTATCCAGCAAATTTTTGTACCTATTTAAGTAACTTTTGCATTATTCAGTCGTGTGAGATTCATTGTTATTCGTGGGTCTTCATCAAGTCTGTAGTCGACTATTATTTGATTTCTGATAATCCCTTGCTTCCTCAGTCTAGATTTACGTCTGCACAGCAGCGTTTGTGAAGTGAAGGTCTTTCACGCCTGCAGGAGGAGATAAATTCCATGCCTTGGGCACGGTGAGGGCAGCGAGTAGTGTAGTCCGATGCTCGTTATCAAGATACAGGGCTGGGATCGCTGTTACACCTTTCCACAACGTGACTAGTAGGTTTCTGTTTCAATAGCAAAGAGAATTTCACCAGCATGTGACACTCATCGAGTCATGTCATCAGTGTGCTGCACGCAGTGCCTTGTACTTGGAAGTTGTCCATTGTCGCATGCTAGCCGCTATTTGTGGGGTGTGCAGTGTTTGAGTCACCTTCCGTTGCCTCATCACAGAATCATGACTTTTGAGTTCTGTGGTGGGGATGGTCTTAGGACGGTGCTACACACGTACTTAACCGGTACGAGTTTAGAAAATATCCTTCTTCTAAAAAAACAACTGCCTCTACTCGTACGTAGTGATAACTGCTGTCGACAGGAGGGTCAAGTTGATTCCATATTACTAGGTATCCATTCTTGATAGGCGGATTCGAATTAAATGCAAGGGAGTAACGTCCCAGATACGCGACTGGATTCGGAATTTCTACATCTACATTGATACTCCGCAAGCCACCCAACGGTGTGTGGCGGAGGGCACTTTACGTGCCACTGTCATTACCTCCCTTTCCTGTTCCAGTCGCGTATGGTTCGCGGGAAGAACGACTGTCTGAAAGCCTCCGTCCGCGCTCTAATCTCTCTAATTTTACATTCGTGATCTCCTCGGGAGGTATAAGTAGGGGGAAGCAATATATTCGATACCTCATCCAGAAACGCACCCTCTCGAAACCTGGCGAGCAAGCTACACCGCGATGCAGAGCGCCTCTCTTGCAGAGTCTGCCACTTGAGTTTATTAAACATCTCCGTAACGCTATCACGGTTACCAAATAACCCGGTGACGAAACGCGCCGCTCTTCTTTGGATCTTCTCTATCTCCTCCGTCAACCCGACCTGGTACGGATCCCACACTGATGAGCAATACTCAAGTATAGGTCGAACGAGTGTTTTGTAAGCCACCTCCTTTGTTGATGGACTACATTTTCTAAGGACTCTCCCAATGAATCTCAACCTGGTACCCGCCTTACCAACAATTAATTTTATATGATCATTCCACTTCAAATCGTTCCGTACGCATACTCCCAGATATTTTACAGAAGTAACTGCTACCAGTGTTTGTTCCGCTATCATATAATCATACAATAAGGGATCCTTCTTTCTATGTATTCGCAATACATTACATTTGTCTATGTTAAGGGTCAGTTGCCACTCCCTGCACCAAGTGCCTATCCGCTGCAGATCTTCCTCTATTTCACTACAATTTTCTAATGCTGCAACTTCTCTGTCAGAAGCGTCATAATACGTAGTAATTAATATCCAGTCATCTAATGAAACTCAAGTAGTATCCACCGTCCACAAAGGAAGTGTTAAAGGGCCTCTGCCGTTCAGAGGCTGTTTGAAAACTGCTACACACAAGTAACTTATCATTTGGCGCCCCTTCCTTTTCCCTCGTACACTTCCATCCGTGTCAGTTTTCGCAGCTAACTGTGATACGCATTGTATGTAAATCTTGCACTTAAACGTCACTGACGTTCTTCGCAGTTTGGCTGAACAATTGGACGCTAATAATAACTTTGACAGGTTCTCTACAGAAATGTCCCAGTTCGCCCCTCACAGCTTGGCGCCCCAAGGGGACGGCTTGATTCGCTGCTATTCTTAACCTACACTAAGTATCTACGAGGGAATCGGAGCAACTGTCCTAGAATGTTAGCAGATGATGCTATTGTTAACTGTAGACTAATGTCATCAGGAAGATCAGAAAGAACTACAGAATTATTCAGACAAGATATCGGCATGATACAGAATGCGGCAATTGATCCTGAACAATAAGAAATGTTTGTCCTCGACTTTAGTGCTAAAATAATTCTATTAAATATCGGATACATGATAAATCAAATCAAACTTAATGGCTATTGATTGCCCTATATACATAGGAATTACATCACGAATAACTTAAACTGACATCAGTACATAAATAATAATATCGGTAAGGCGAACCCAAGTCTGGCTTTTATTGGCAAAACACTTGGAAGATGCAACAAACCTACTGACAAGCTTTCCTGTACCAGCCTACACTTGTATGTCTTCCGGAGTCTCGCTGTGCCGGCAGTGCTGACAGAGAACATCTGGAAAGTTCAAGAAGACGGAAGAACGGAGACGGAAGTTAACTTCCCGTCGACAACGATGTCACTGGAGACGAATAGTTCAAGAAGGGCAGCTCACTGTTTATTATTAAGAAATAAGGGAGAGAGAGTCACTGATATAACGAGCGAGTAAGGTTGCCAGTTATCAGACCAAGGTGATTTTCGTTGCCGTGAGATCTTTTCACGAAATTGCCATCATCAGCTTCCCATTCCAACACCAAAACCTTTTGTTGGCTCGCACCTGGTAGGGAAAAACTATCATAACGATAAAATAAAAAAAATCAAAGCTGCATTGGCAACGTTGTAAGTAGGCTGTTTATGTTTTCTCTATGTAAGTAGGCTGTTTATGTTTTCTCTATCTAAGTAGGCTGTTTATGTTTTCTCTATGTAAGTAGGCTGTTTATGTTTTCTCTATGTAAGTAGGCTGTTTAGGTTTTTTTATTGGTAACGCCACCTCAATATGAAAATCACTGGCTGTGCTGTGTGCAGTCTGTGGCTAGTTTGCATTGTTGTCTGCCATTGTAGTGTTGGGCAGCGGCAGTTGGAGGTGAGCCGCCAGCAGTGGTGGATGTGGGGAGAGAGATGGCGGAGTTTTGTAATTTGTCATGAACTGCTATATTTATATATGATGATATCAAGGTAAATACATTGTTTGTTCTCTATTAATATCTTTCATTTGCTAACTATCCCTATCAGTAGTTAGTGCCTTCAGTAGTTTGAATCTTTTATTTAGCTGGCAGTAGTGGCGCTCGCTGTATTGCAGTAGCTTGAGCAGCGAAGATTTTGTGAGGTAAGTGATTTGTGAAAGGTATAGTTTAATGTTAGTCAGGGCCATTCTTTTGTAGGGATTTTTGAAAGTCAGATTGCGTTGCGCTAAAAAAAAAAATAT